>NC_055989.1:149432342-150049009 GCF_018446385.1 Zingiber officinale
TTTGTATACACAAGACTTATCCGGTTACTAAATCCATAGATCTGGATTACTTTGATAAACCGGATATTCCAAGACCTTGAAGCTTTGGTTTCTTCGAGTTTGCTAATACACAATATCTTTGCAATAATTGTAATATCTTTGAACTGGATATGTTTTCTTCAAGACTTCCATTAAGGAATGCTGTCTTGACATCCACTTGCTAAATAGATAAAAGAATCCGGATAGACTTAAGGATGACTACCAGTGAAAAAGTTTCCTTTTTCATCAAGCCTTGCTTTGAAAGTTACTACCTTCTTGTCTATCCCTCTTTTCCTATTATAGACCTTTTTACACCCAATGGCTTTTACACTATTTGGTGATTCTACAAGCTTCCAGATTTTATTAGAATACATATATTCTAATTCTTTTATTCATTACTCTTTGCCAAGATGCTGCATCTTTATCTTGGAGTGCTTCATCATATGACCGGAGATCAGGTTCATGTCCTCCAGGGATCGAGTCCAAAAAACTCTCCCAAAACATGAACCTATTTAGGTTGCATAACAACTACAACAAGACACTTTCTGTAATTGTGTATCAATTTGTGATACGTGTTGCAGTTTTCTTGTGGTATCTTATCTTGTACAGTTGGTACTATGTTAGACATATCCTTTATTATTTCCTTAAGAACAAATTTACTTATGAGCACGTGGTTCATTATATAGTCTTTTTCTAAAAAAAAACATCAGTCATTGATGCTAACAATGACCTTCTGATTTTTAAGACTATAAACCTACTTTTGTTTATCTAGGATAACTTATAAACAAGTGAACTCCTATCCAACTTATCATTGTCTCTCTTTAACATATGTGCTGGATTACCCGAATCCGAATATGCTTCAAAATAGGTTTTCACCTATTCAGCAATTCTATATGAGTAGAGAGTTCTAACTTGGAAGGTACTATGTTCACTTTCGTTATCAGAGTTTATCCTTAAAACAAATTTGGTAATTTTTTGAATAACTCATCTATCTAATTATTCCATAAGAATCCTTTACCTTCTTTCTACTACACCATTCTGTTGGAGTGTACCAGATGCAGTTAGTTGGGATTGAATCCCTACTTCTGATAAATGACTCCTAAATTCTCCCAAGAGGTACTTGCCACTACGATCTTCCATAGTGTCTTGATATTTTACTTTGTCGTTTCTCCACATCAGCCTCGTACTCTTTGAATTAATCAAAGCACTTAGACTTGCTGCACATCAAGTAAATATATCCGTATCTCAAATAGTTGTCTATAAAATAGATGAAATATTTGAAACAACCTCTTGCTGTTGGATCCACAATTCGAATGAACCAATTCCTATATATCTTTGGCTCCATACCCCTTAGACTTAAAAGCTCCTTGGTTATTTTCCTTCCAAGTAAGACTCTCAGGTTGGAAAGATTTCCACTACTAATGAACCCAAAAGTTCATCAGCTACCAATGAATCCTACTCAAGTATAACCTAGCTTTTAGATGCCAAAGATATAATTGGTTCATTTCCGAAGGTTGCTTTCTCTTAAAATTAGAAGATGTGTTACTAATTTCCATTTGTTGCATCATGGGAGTTATTGGATTATAAATTGTCAACCATCATACCAGAATAGATAACTTCCCTATTTTTCTTGATAACAACTTTGTTATCAAAATAGACACAATATCTATAATAGTTTAGAAACTGAAATCAGGTTCTTTCTAAACTTGGTACGAAAAGACAATGACTTAAAATCCAAATTTCATTCTTATCAAAAAATAAACATCTCCCACTGCAACAGCTACCACTTTTACAGTAGTGCCCATGTGGATTGTGATTTACCTTTCATTTAGTTGTCGGGTTTCCTGGAACCCTGCAATGAATTGCAGACATGATTAATGGCATCTTGTATCTACACTCCAGGTTCTGGTAGATAACACCACTAGACATGTTTCAACTAATGAATTAAATACACCTAAATTGTTCTTAGTTCTAAGAAGACAGTGTACCTTAATGTCCAAGTCCTATTTCCAATTATTACAATTGGGACTACTAAGTCTTTTTCTATAGTATGACTACTAGGGATTGACAAACATCCTAAGAATCACAAAAATATTTGGTCAAGATCAACTCCTTAAAATCTCCATGAATTTTGTATATACAAAATCGAAGAGGAGATTTTATTCATTAATTTTATTATCTCGTCAACTTTACTTTATGACGAATAAAATTAATAGTTGATCTATCTTTGATCAAATATTTGGTCAAAACTCTTTGAATTTAAAAATAACATTGATTCCTCAAACAATATTATTTAAATTCACCAACACCTCAAACACCGTGAATTTTGCATGCCACGTTAGTGTGGACGTATACAAAATTTAAACATTTGTAAGAAGAGGGTTTTACCCATTAATTATCTTGTCAATAAATCTTTATGACAAATAAAATTACCTCAAACACCGTGAATTTTGTATGCCACGTTAGTGTGGACGTATACAAAATCAAACATTTGTAAGAGGGGTTTTTAATTTTATTATCTTGTTAACTTATTTATTTGACAAATTAATAGTTGGTTTTCTTCGGTCACACAAATAATAGCAGTGACTCCGTTGGGGAGGATACTATTAGACGTGCCTAAGTGTATACCATTACTTGACACTAAGTCCATTAATAAGATTATGCCCCTTCCGTTGGGGAAGATCACACGCTCTTAATTAACTTCGTATAGTCATCCAAAATTGGAAGTCTGTTCTAGTGATCCGCAAACAAGCTCATCCGTTATGGAGGAAGGCACTCAGAGCCAACGCGCAAGCTTGTTTGCATCACTTACAAACCAGTAATGGAGACCATGGGATTTACTTAAAAATCCCTCTCCCACTTAGTTATTTATTAATGAGGAATTTTAACTATGCTAGCCTACTAAACTTGTAAACTAACATGCACACACAGCACAATATAAAAAGCAATAAATAGAAAATCTAATTTTCAACTATTATGGCTTTTATCTCTAGTTGTCCTCCGTGTGTTGTCATCCCAAGCTGCTGCCATATTTGGCCACCGCCACCGGGTCTAGCTGTCGCATCCATCTTGCTCCTTGTTCCGCTGCGCCTCTGGTCCTTAGAAGGTTCCACGCTTTGCAAGATTCGATCCGCGACATAAATCGAATTTTACCATTTTGATCCTATATTCCATAAAAGGAATGTACATGTATCTAGATCAAAAATAAAATCCTAATAAAACTAAATACGCTCCTGTATTTTATAATACAATCATGCACACACATATAAATGCCCTTGACATGTCCAAGGGTCCAATCACACACATAAAACTATAAGCCATAATAGTTGGATCCTGCATCCACAAAGTTAGCACATCCTACTATTATCCTGCCTAAATTATGTATGACATGTGCATAATTAAACTAATACCAAATACACAGAGGCAAAACCCTAGCTCTGATACCAATTGTTGGTTGCTACTCGGAAAACCTAGAGGTTCCACTGTACAAAAATTTTGTACAAAGATCTGAACCTTTTCCTAGCTACCATGTGTTCTTTTAAATTAAATTTTGGATCGCCTGCGGAACTTAACACGTTTGATCTAAAACTTAATCTATTTGTTCTTTTAGGTTTTGACTTGGATCTCCTGCGGAACTTAACACGTTCGACCCAAGTCACCTTAAGTTATTAATTCCATTAAATATTAATTTCTATAATCGGTTCCCAGTACTGACGTGGCGAGGCACATGGCCTTCTTGGATATGGGAGCAACCACCACCGACTAGACAAAACATTTTATAGAAAGCTAATATTTAATTTCTTAAAATAACTTTAGGTTAACCGAAAAGAACAATCAAATCACAAGGAAAAGAAAAACAAAAGAACACTATATCGAAAACAAATTCGAAACTCTAGAATCGTATGCCTCTTGTATTTAGTATTATTTCCAAAAATAACTAGTATGATGCGGAAAGAAAAATTACTAGTTATACCTTTTAAAAAAACCTCTTGATCTTCTACCGTATTCCTCTTCTAACCTCGGACGTTGTGTGGGCAACGATCTTCCGAGATGAGAACCACCAAGCACCTTCTTCTTCCTTGCAAATTTCGGCCACCACAATTCTCCAAGAGAAGTAGAGGTCCGGCCACCACCACCAAGCTCCAAGGGATGCAAGAAACAAAACCACCTTTCTCTCCTTCTTCTCCTAGCTAGAACCGGCCACCATCAAGAGCTCCAAGAGAGGTTGCCGCCGGCCATAAGAAGAAGAGAAGAGGAAGAAGCTAGGGCCGACCACCAAGGAGGAAAAGAGAGGAGAAGAATAATAGAGTTGATCACCCATGAAGGCACCTCTACCTCATCTTTTATAATCCTTGGTCTTGGCAAATAAGGAAATTTAATTAAAAACTTCCTTAATTATTTTGTCATGAAAAAGAAAATTTTATTTAATTAAAAATAATTTCCTTTTTACAAATACAATAGCCGGCCACACCATTCCACAAATCAAGGAAATTTTAATTCACACAAGAATTAAAACTTCCTAATTTGCTTTCGGAAATTTATAAAAATTTCTCAAATAATTTTTCCCTTCATGGTGGTTAATAAAAAGGAATTTTTATAAATTAAAATATTTCTTTTAAACATGTGGATAAAAAGAAAGTTATCTCTAAAAATTAAAATCTCTTTTAATCTACAAATAAGGAAAGATATCAAATCTTTTCTTAATCTTTGTAGAAACTTATAAAAGAGAATATTTAATTTTAAATTCTCTTATAAATTATTATCATGATTAAAATTGAAAGTTTTCTTTAAATTTAAAATCCTCCTTTTAATCAACAAATAATGAAAGATTTCTAATTTTAAACTCTCTTTTAAACATGTAGATGTTTTACAAATAAGGAAAGTTTTACCAAAATTAAAACCATCCTTTTAATCTACAAATAAGGAAAGAGATTAATCTCTTTCTTAATCTTTGTAGAAAGTTATAAAAGGAAATTTTAATTTTTTAAACTCTCTTTAAAATCATAAATCCACATAAGAAATAATTTTAATAAAATCCTTTTAATATTCTAGTGGCGGCCACCCAAGCTTGGGACCCAAGCTTTGGCCACTACATGGCTCATCCACTTGGACTTGGCCGCCCTAGCTTGGGTTCCAAGCTAGCTTGGTCGGCCCCATTGGATGGGTAAGAAGGTGGGTATCGGTGGGTATAAATCTCTATATACTAGAGGCTACGATAGGGACCGAGAGGAGGAATTGGTTTTGGTCTCCGATGAAATTAAGCATCCGTGTTCGCCCCGAACACACAACTTAATTTCATCAATAATAATTCATTCCACTAAAGAACTATTATTGAACTACCGCACCAATCCCAAATTACATTTTGGGCTCCTTCTTATTATGAGTGTGTTAGTCTCCCTGTGTTTAAGATAACAAATGTCCACTAATTAAGTAAGTTACTGACAACTCACTTAATTAATATCTAGCTCCAAGAGTAGTACCACTCAACTTCATCGTCATGTCGGACTATGTCCACCTGCAGGTTTAACATGACAATCCTTATGAGCTCCTCTTGGGACATTCTCAACCTAGATCACTAGGACACAGTTTCCTTCTATAATCAACAACACACACTATAAGTGATATCATTTCTCAACTTATCGGGCTTATTGATTCATCGAACTAAATCTCACCCATTGATAAATTAAAGAAATAAATATCAAATATATGTGCTTGTTATTATATTAGGATTAAGAGCACACACTTCCATAATAACTGAGGTCTTTGTTTCTTTATAAAGTCAGTATAAAAGAAACGACCTCTAATGGTCCTACTCAATACACTCTAAGTGTACTAGTGTAATTATATAGTTAAGATAAACTAATACCTAATTACACTACGACCTTCCAATGGCTTGTTCCTTTCCATTATGGTCGTGAGCTACTGTTTATAATTTATAAGGTACTGATAACATGATCCTCTGTGTGTGACACCACACACCATGTTATCTACAATATAAATTAATTGAACAACTTCATTTATCATAAATGTAGACATTTAACCAATGTGATTCTTATTTCTAGATAAATGTTCATACCAAAAGCTAGGCTTTTAGTATACACTCTAACACTCCTCTCTTCTTTGTTTCACCAGACTTGCCATGGACTCCACCCTGCTCCACTTCGTTCTGGTCTAACAAACCATATCAAGTAATACAGAGATAGAGAATTCCGCCCTCAAAACCACCTTTGATATGCCCTAATCCCGTATGGAAGTTGAGTCGGATGGGGGGACACCGACAATAAGGACAAGGATGTTGACTAAGAGAGTGTAGAAAATATGTTCTAAATGCATGATAGACGAATTAATTAAATGCGATAAAAACTTACAGCGATCTCCCGCAGATCCGCAATCGGCAATGGCGAAACTCGCTATCGGAAGAGCGATCACAAGATCGGAAAGCCCTCCGCAATTCCACAAACCAAATCCCGCCGCCTTGGATGTTCTCCTCTTACTCTCGTCTCCAACGCCCAATTTCACACACACTGAGCCTTGGACGAACCCCCTTTATATAGGGAAATATACTAGGGGCATAATGGACTTTTCCATTATGTGTAGTGGGGAACATGGGTCACGTTCCCCACTATCCCCATTTCCAACATCTCCCACTCGTCCAAGGTAAGTCACTAAGACTAGTTCATTCAGGTAAGTCACAAAGACTTAATAAGTCACATAGACTATTAGAGAGTTTGGTCACATAGACCATATGAGAACATCCAATCCATACTTAGAGAAAATGGTTCGTGCGACGGCAAGCACACTGAGCGATAGTTGCTAAGAAGATTGTTACACCTTGACTTAGCCGCTCGTTGAGCAATCAATGCTAATAAAGTTGTTACACTTTGCTTAGCTGCTCAAATAAATTAGAGACACACTCTTCATGGCACATAGCCTCTTTCCTGGTGGCACATAGCCTTTATCCAGAATCCATCCAATCTTCAAGTGACACACAGCCATTATCTTGAAGATATCCATGTCTTGCTATTTACCCAGATTAAATAATTTTTATTTACATCGATATGAACATCTCTAATCCCTTATAATGACCATTATGTCATGAGCATGTTCCATATCCTATATTTACATTCATTTCCGTACATAACAGAAATGGGTCGACCAGTGAATAACAACAAAAGATGTAAATATATTTAATCTTCCTTTTTAGCTAGAATCGATTCATTTTAATCAGTCGCTTTCCTAGTTATGCTCCATAGACCGAATCATCCATAGTCATAGGATACACGCTAAAGTAGCAGACACTGATTAAAACTTCAAGTAGATAGCTAAATAGTCACTAAGGCAAAAAATTAAGATTAACATATAATCTCAAAGGTCTCACATAGTAGAGAAACAGGGATTTATTCTCCTACTACCTTTATTGTCGCAATAGCACATGTGGTATGAATCACATGCTACGATGTTATTCTCTTTACTAAAAAGAGTGCATGTTGTCTTCAAATTTAACATCGTACAGATTTTGATCTAGACATACCTAACGTCTAATCCTGAATTCAACATATGAATTCTAATCTGGCTTTCAACAGGTTCAGTAAATGGTGGGTTCATTTACTTCGATCATTATTTACACATAAATGATCTCATCTTGACACAATTATCAAGGCGACCTCAACTTATGAATCTGTCTCTAATTTCATAATTTCAGCTACGTAAGCTGTTAAGTAACAGTCTTACCCCTATTTGTACTTAACAAACAGAGATGATTGTCCATGTGAGTGAACCAATCTCCACCTGCCAACATGCTCACCGAGATCTTACATGAATGTAACAAATACAACATATACACTGAATAAATTATGGCAAATTACACAATCATAACACAAAGTTTGATTGTTATTTCAATATTGTTACATTCTACGAAGTCCCAAAGACTTTACATGTTCTTTAAATGACTCTTTAGTCATTGGCTTAGTAAAAGGATCTGCAAGCATAACACGTGTAGGGACATACTCAAGAATGACTTTTCTTTTAGCCACAATATCCCTTACAAAATTATATTTAATTTCTATATGCTTGCCTTTGCTATGATATTTGGGATCCTTGGAAAAAGCTATTGCAGCTTGACTGTCACTAGACTCCCACTATCCTCAGTAATTTTCTCAACCAGACTGCTTCTTGCACAGCTGCTGAACATGCCACATATTCAGCTTCCATAGTCGACAAAGCTACACAAGCTTGTTTCTTGCTGTTCCAGGAGATGGCGCCACCATTCAGCAAGAATGCATAGCCTGATGTGGATTTTCTATCATCCAGGTCTCCAGCCCAATCTGCATCTGAATAACCTTTCAGACTCATATCTGATCCTTGAAAACAGAGACAATAATCTGTTGTCGCCTTCAGATATCTGAATATCCTTTTTACTGTCTTCCAGTGTCTCGGTCCTGGGTTTGACTGGAAGCGACTGACCAAGCCCACAACATAGCTAATATCGGGACGTGTACACAACATAGTGTACATCAAACTACCAATAGCACTGACATATGGTTTTTTATTCATCTCAGCTATTTCCTCTGGAATTTTAGGACACATACTCTTGCTCAACACAGTACCTTTCACAATAGGTGTATGTTCTATGTTGTAATTAGACATGCTGAAATGATGTAACATCTTATTTATATAAGACTCTTGTGACAGACCCAAAAGTCTTTTAGGACGATCTCTTATGATCTTCACCCCTAAGATGTATTCAGTTTCTCCCATATCTGTTGTATCAAATTGTGATGACAGCCACTTCTTGACTTCATTCACATATCCTATGTCATTTCCAGCTATCAGCATATCATCAACATATAATGATAAAATGACATACTTTCCTTTTTCCTGTTTCAGGAAAACACAATGATCCTCATTGATCATTTCAAAACCATAAGATAAAACGACTTCGTTAAATCTTATATTCCATTGTCTTGACGCTTGCTTTAGCCCATATATAAACTTTCTAAGTCTACATACTTTTTGCTCTTGGCCTTCAACAATAAAACCTTCTGGTTGAACCATATAGATTTCTTCGTCAAGTTCACCGTTAAGGAAAGCGGTTTTTACATCCATTTGATGTAATTCTAAGTCATAATGTGCCACAAAGGACAAAATAACTCTTATTGATACAAATTTCACTACGGGAGAAAATGTCTCTTCAAAGTCAATACCCTCCATTTGGGTATATCCTTTTGCAACTAAACGAGCTTTGTATCTGTTAATCGATCCATCTGCTTTCCTCTTTATTTTGAGAATCCATTTATTCCCAATAGCCCTTCGGCACGGAGGAAGATCAACTAAGTCCCAAACATGATTTTGAATCGTGGACTCCATCTCTTCAACCATTGCAGCTTTCCATTTTTCTCTAACTCTACATCCCAATGCTTCCTCAATGGATTGAGGCTCGTCGTCGTCAATTGGAAGTGTAACCAATGCCTCATTCTCAATATCAAACTTCTTCTTAGGTTTGATCTTACGAACACTTCTCCGTAAGTTGGGCTGTTGAGAAGTCAACTCATGACTCGGCATATCACTCACACTCGGTTGACTAGACTTTGACACCTCTCTTTTTGACAATATCTCATTCTCCTCAAATAGAGGAACATTTTTATCAACATTACCTCTGATTGGAAACTCTGTTTCGAGAAAAGTTGTATCTCTCGAGTCTATTTCGGAGATGGTTCCATCTAGTTACTCACCTATGAAAACATAATCGTTGGAGGTCTCATGATATCTTATAAAGATACATTTCTTACCTCTAGGCCCTAGTTTTCCATACTTGTGAGAACTATCATAAACATAAGCAGCTGACCCCCAGGGTCTCAGATTACTCAAATCTGGTTTTCTGCCTGTCCAACGTTCATATGGGGTAGATGGAACTGACTTTGAAGGCACTTTGTTAAGTATATAGGCTGCAGTTAATAATGCATCTCCCCAATAGGAGATTGGCAAATTAGCTTGCGCCATCATAGACCTAACCATTTCAAGAAGAGTCCTATTTCTTCTTTCAGCTACCCCATTTTGCTGTGGAGTTCCAGGGATTGTCAGCTGTCTAATAATCCCTCTATCATTACATATTGTCTTGAACATATCAGACAAATACTCCCCACCACGGTCAGTGCGTAAAGTCTTAACTTTACGTTCCGTTTGATTCTCAACTTCGTTTATATAACGAATGAAGCAATCTAATGCTTCGGATTTGTGAGAAATCAAATGCACATGACCGAACCTAGAGAAATCATCAATAAATGTAATGAAATAGGAAGCTCCATGTCTAGCCTTCACATTCATTGGACCACAAATGTCCGAATGAATTAACTGCAATGTTGATTCAGATCTAATAGCCTTACCAAATGGTTTCCTAGTTGCTTTTCCAGCAAGACAATGCTCACATATAGACAATTGAATCTTAGCTCGAGTGCCCAATAGGCCCTCTCTAGCTAATCGATTCATACGTTCTTGTCCTATGTGTCCTAATCTAGCATGCCAAACTTCATCAGTTATATCTGCATCACTAGTTAAAGCAATGTTTGAAAAACAACCATCAATAGCATAATTGACATCTGGTTCTACATCAAGAACCATAAAACCATTTGTTAAAAACCATATCCGATTGACACTGAGTCAATCTTAAGTTTAACAGACCGACTGTAAAAATTAATACAATACCCTAAATCAAGAAGACACGTAACGGAAACAAGATTCCGTCGAATTTCAGGAGCATACAGGACATCATGTAGAAATAAAACTCTACCACCACGTAGGTTGAGTTTGCAAGTGCCGACTCCTTTGACTTCAACTCTTGCATTATTTCCCACATAGATCCACTTGTTGCCAGCTGGTACCCGACGGTACTCAACAAATGTAACTTGTTCCCGAGCTACATGGTTGGTTGCTCCCGAATCTATAATCCACAAAGGATAAGAATCAGCTAACAACACTGAACTAGCAACAAAATGCTCTTGAAAAGAAGACACACTTGGATTTACCTTTTTCGGCTCAGTGCACTCCCGAGCAAAGTGGCCCTTTTTGCCACAATTAAAACAAGTCAACTTGTTTTTAGGTTTCTTTCCAGTCTTCTTGATTATCTTCTTGATTGGGCCTTGTCCCACAACATCAGCTTCCCTCTTCTTTCCCTTCCCTTTCTTGAACCATTTCTTCTTGGATCCATATGATCCTGCAGAACCTACAGCCACATAGGCTTGTCCAGAAATCCTTGCGGATTCAACTCTCTCCGCCTCCAATTCTACATGGCGTGAGACATCAGTGAAAGTCTTGATACTCTCACTGTGAGTTAAGGTCTGCTTCATGGTCTCCCAAGAATCTGGAAGTGAACGAATAACTGCTTGAACCTGTTGTTCATCAGTCAACTCATGACCAGCAGTTCTAAGCTCCCGAATCATGTTCGACATCTCCCTGAGGTGTTGAACCATTGATATATTCGGACGCTTTTTGTAGCTGTCAAATTTAATTGTCAGCTGTCGAAGCTTGCTCAGACTTACTCCACTGTATTTTTCTTTAAGGGCAACCCAGACTTCATGAGCCGTAAGATATGACTCATATTCGAAAACTAGGTCGTCTACCATTGAACTAATCAATATACCCTTTGCAGTGGAGTCCTTTTTCTTCCATGCCTTATAGGCATCAAGATCTCGTCTGTGTTGTGCAGTGGGACCATCTACAGGTACTTCCATAACCTGATTTACAGCCTCTAGAACTTCTTGTTCCTCAAGTACATATTGTATCTTGAGGTGCCAGATCTTGTAGTTATCCCCATTAAGTTTCTCACCTTTGTTGAGTTCAGCTATTATGTTTTTGGTTGCCATAATCTATCATAAATAAACAAATTATTTAGTATTCAGTGTATATCATATGTATGCAATTTATGATTGACTTAATATTACTTTGAGTTGGTTTACAAAATCAAGTGACAACTATGTTTTCACTCATCATCCGTATGACCAATCAAATTAATATTAATCAATTCTATTACATACATCCCAACAAATGAACTAATCATTTATAATATCATGAATTCATTAATTAAATGAACTAATCATTTAATATATCATATTTTTTTTTAATTAAATGAACTAATCATTTAATACATCATGAACTAATCATGCATCATGTCAAGCAAACAGCATAAATAAATGAACATATCATTAATATAAAATTATGCTGCAAATTGTTAACATATAACCAACTGACATGAATGAAATGGACTAACTATTGTTCATACAAAACGACAATAAAAATAACAGAACTCTAATAAACTAGATAGACAACTACCACTCCCACTAGGACAGACACTAGTGCAGTGGCTAATATAATCCCTCTCAGCCTGGACTCATTTGGGGTAATCCCAGGCAAGACAGCTTCAAGGTTCTCAATTGGATCCCACACACACTCTCCCAGATCCTCTTCAGATTCATCTGGATCTTCAGGCTCTTCTGAATGCTCTTCAAATTCTTCTGGATCCTCCTCTGGAGGATCTTCTGAATCCTCTTCAGATTCATCTGGATCCTCCTCTAGGTCTTCAGGACCCCAATAGAGATGAAGCAACTGTCTGCACATCTCTGAGTACGAGATGTGTCCATCATAATCATCCCAAAGTTGGAATGCTATCTGCCTAAGGTTTTCTGGCAGTGAATAGACTAGAGCGAATCTTCTGTGTGTGTCTTCGACTGGAAATTCTTCTCGCTCGAGTTTCCAGAACAACCGATCGAGCCGACCAATAAGCCATCCGAGTCCTTGAACAGGGTCGAAATCAAGCTCCTTAATCTCCTCCCAAATCTCATGTTGTCGTAAATCACGACTAGCCATCTGAAAATTGAAAATAAAATAAGTCAGTACAAAACCGACTAACCAGTACAAAACCGGCTTATTTCAATTTATACAGGCATAGTACCAACATAATAAATCAAGAAAAACAAATCTTCTCGATTTTAGGAGTTAAGTCGACAATTAGAACTAATCTATTGGTCAGATCCATCGGATCGGTTGATTAGGGATCCAGATCCTAAGCTCAGTTCTTTGTCCTTAATTAGAACTAATCTAATTAGACAGGGATTTTTTAACCTATGTTCTGTTACTTTTTTCTCTAATTCCATTTCTACCAATTTCAGACCTATTGATCAAACTCAGGTCCGTTTGATCAAACCAATGTCCATTGGTTTAAGTCCGATCAATTAGAACAAATCTAATTGTTATGATCAAATCTGACCTATTAGAACAAATCTGGTCATTTGATCATATTTGGTCCAAGTCTAATTAATCAACCCAAATTAATTTGGGATTGGATCAAATTGATTTAATTAAACCCAATGATTTAATCTAAACCGGGTCTAATTGGACCAACCAATTTAAACCCATATAATTAATTAAAAAATGAACCAATAATCCTAATTTTAATTAATTTGACCATGCATATAAAATTTTTTTTAAACACAGAAGTTTAAATTTTTTTTGCATATATAAAAAAAAATATACGAAACTAAAAGTTTCGTTTTTTTTATATTTAATTGCATGCAGCAATTTCACTCACGTTTTTTTTTAACACGTAAGCTTTAAAATCTATGCATGAAACCAATTCTCTATTCTGTTCGAAATTAAAAAATTTTGTTTTCATTTTTTTTTTAAATAGAACTTATCCTATTAAAAAAAAACGAACAACGTGCCTCCGTTTTCTCCGCCGCACCCACGTCCGCTCGTCGTGCACATCGTACACATTGCGCACGCCGCGTGCCACGCCGCCTTCTTCAATCACACCGCGTAAACCGCCCACGCCGCGACGGACACGGTCGCCGGTCAAACTGGAAATTATCGCCAGCCTCTGCCGGTGGTAGCCGGTTCTTTCCAGCACCAAAAACCAGTCAATTTTAGGCTCGGCGAGATCGCCGACAGTGGTTCTGACTGTCCTAGCCACCAACACATAACCGGCCAGCCAGGACGCCAACGACGGCCACGGACTGCCATCGCCGGTAAATCCAGCGGTAGCGATTTTACAAATTGGGCACAACGTGTATGCTACGACACATTAGTCGTGCAAAACGGCGACGGGAAATGACAAAACGAGGAAACATTCGAACGGCAATATTATAATTCGTCTATAAGCATTTAGAAATAACTACGCGCTCTGATACCAATGTAGAAAATATGTTCTAAATACATGATAGACGAATTAATTAAATGCAATAAAAACTTACAGCGATCTCCCGCAGATCCGCAATCGGCAATGACGAAACTCGCTATCGGAAGAGCGATCACAAGATCGGAAAGCCCTCCGCAATTCCACAAACCAAATCCCGCCGCCTTGGATGTTCTCCTCTTACTCTCGTCTCCAACGCCCAATTTCACACACACTGAGCCTTGGACGAACCCCCTTTATATAGGGAAATATACTAGGCGCATAATGGACTTTTCCATTATGTGTAGTGGGGAACATGGGCCACGTTCCCCACTATCCCCATTTCCAACAGAGAGGACACAGATCTTGGGTCAACGAAGCAAGGGGAGATGATCGCCGATGGTACCCACAAACCTGTAGACATCATAGACCAAACACCTGGGAGCGTTAGAGCGAGAACTAGGGAAGATGTCCCTAACGTAAACCCTCTAACGCTCAAGTCAGAAAGAGGCCGAGTAGAAAATTATATTAAAAAAAATAGAACTGTAGTAGATGCATGTGTGTGAGCACGTAAGTACCTGGCCAACTAAGAGGACCTCCCTTTTTTACTGTCTTTCGTAACCTCCTCAATCATCAGGCATCATAGAATGTCATACGTATGGGAGTGACTTGCTTGGACACGTAGTTCTTGGCCTTGATCCGTCACCTACTCTTGACTTTTGATTGTCATATCATCTTGACTATCGTCTCCGTACTATCCCTGGGTCACCCCATTCCCCATATCATACCCTTTGACCCAACCCGAGTCAACCCGAAAAAATTAGATTCGAGTTGAGAATTTTTAGATTTGAGTCAAATTTAAGTTGGAGGGATTTAGGTTGAAAACTTTTAGATCGGGTCAGATTCGGGTTAACACGATTTGATCCGAATTTAGGGTTTAGTTACATAGTAGATGTTTTTTTTAGTTAAAATAAATTTTATTTTAAAAATTAAGATATTTTTATCTATAATAATATCAATATTAATATGATAATAATAAAATATTGAAATAAAATTGAAACATTATAGAAAAAATAGTTTAAAAATCATCTTAATTTTTAAATTATTCAAATCGGATTTGAGTTGATCAAATTGGTCAGATTCATATTTAAAAATTTCGAGTTGAATTCAAATTTAGGTCAAATTTAGATTGCCGCTTAATTTTTTTTTTTTAATTCAATTCTACCTACCTAAATCCTTACGGGATCCTAGACAATATCCCTCGGGAGAAGTTCGGCGCTGAATAGGAGTTATCCTTGTCTTTGCCTTTTCCACAAGTAAGCTCAATGCAATACCTTTTTGACGTAACATCGATTAGCCTTTTTGAAGCTTTCTTCTCTGTACCGCTTCCAACCATCTTGATCACCACCGGACCCATTTTGTAAAAGTAACATTTCATAAAATATCTTATCTCACTATTGGAAACACTTTTTAATCAAATAATTTACCAATTTTATGGAAATGTATCTAAAGATTATTAAATCACTCCAATTTAGCTACATTTCCATAAAACTAAAAGAAAAAAATCTTTGCTGCATTAAAACTAGGATAGATATTCAAGTAAATTTGTACGCCATCAACAATTTTTTGAATCTATATGTAGGTTGCCCGTTGCTGAAAAACAAATGAAAACCTTCAGGATCACGGGTGTTGATATCACATTGCACGATGAATCATTATAACAAAGATGTGGATTGTCATCCAATCTGCATGAGATTATAACTTGCTTCATGGTTAAAGATATATATGAAATTATGAAAAATTCTCCAAACGAAAAAGAAAAAAAAAAAAAGCAGCTGAGTTCAAGAATAAATTGAACAAACTTTAATTCCAAATTATTAAGTTTAAATAGCTAAACTCCTAATATTTCTCAACTCCATGTCAAGATCTATTTAATGATCAAGATAGCCCTTTCATATTATGAATCATTAAAGAAAAATGAAAGGACCTAAACTTAAATGTAACACAAACCTTAACGTAAGTGATCCATTTTGTGACATTTCAAGGAGGTTTAAAGGAACTGATCCATTTAACTGGTTGCCTGTCAAATCACTACAAACAATCATGAAATGTTAAGCCATTTTCTACCTTTTCCATTAGTGAAAGAAGGATTAATAATTATGCTTACAGTAGTTTGAGAGAACTTAAGTTTGCTAGATCATCCGGTATTGGCCCTGTTAAATTATTGTAAGATAAGTTCCTGAAAAAAGTGATTAAAGAACAATTGTTAGCTGATAATACCCCATGGCATTCCTTTTTACAAGGCTGTGAAGTGTTGCATGGTTTCACAACAAATGCTTGCATGGCCTGACATTGACCCTAACAATCCAAGACTGCTAATGACTGTGGCCGTATTCAATGAATACTGAAAGGAAAAGGGAAAATAAATAATAAGCAATGAGTAGCCTTACAAGTGTTGAAGTGCACTAAGACTAGCAAAAGATTTGGTTATTTCCCCCGTCAGCCCACTTGATGACAGGCTCCTGCAGAACAATAGTGACTAATAAGAATATTATAGAATTTCCAAACGGTTGGTCCTGGTACTTCATGAACAATAATTTTAGATAGATGAGATTGTAGAACTCACAAAGCAGTGACTCTTGGAGAATTTGACAAGTTATGAGTACAATTTATTCCATCCCAAACAAAAGCACTAGGGGAACATGGATCTCCCATCCAATTCCTCTGGATCTGATACCGCTCCTTGATCGCTGTCATAGCATCAACTGTAAAAAAAAAAAAAAAGAGAGAAAAATAATCAACAATGTAAGCTAATGACATTGCTCAGAAGAAAAAATAGAAAACAAACACTACCGGCATGTGACCAGACTAAGTATCATAGCAGAAGCACAACCGAAAGAAAATATTATGCAAATAATCAGCACTAAAATTCCTACCATATCAATAGAGTCCATTGAAATAAAGATCAATCTGCTTAATATCATACGTAACTTCCAATCCCAACACCTGTTTCAATCTGTGGCTTTGAACTAATGTTTTTTCTTTTTCTGCTGATTTTTTTTGTGCTTTTCCAATACTAATTATCTAATTAACTTTTTTTCTGGCAAACATATCAAATTTAGGAAAAATTAAACAACTTAAAATAAATATATGAACTTTTGGTGGCCATCTAAAGCTACATTCTTCGCACTCATGTTGAGTGCACTGTTATGAAGGTGGGAACTTCTTTTTCCGTGCCCACTCAGCCTCAGCGCTTTCAGGAACACTCTATCGAGCAATTGATGCGCAAGATATTCCTCCCTGTTACACTGCAACAGCGAGGAATAAAAATAAATAAAAAGGCGAAGGAACGAAAGCGGCTACATACCATCTCCAGCATCCGAGGGCACGGAGGTGTTGCTCATGGTCATGTAGAGCTCGAAGGCATTGAGGATGGGCGGGAGAGTGGAGTTGCCGAGAGCCTGGAGGGAGATGTTATAGGTGGGGAAAGAAGGGAGGGGCACGAGGCTGTAGACGAAGCCCGAGTAGAGGTAAGGGGGGATCACTATTTCCGGCAGCCACAGTAATCCATTCACGTAGATGTTGAACTGCCGCGATTGATTGGTGCCGGAGAGGTCTAAGATCTCGGATACGTGGAGGATGAGGAAGAACTGGTTGACGTAGCCGGGGAGGGGATTCCATGGGATGACGAGGCTGGAGGAGTTGATGGGGGTGACGGCGGTCTGCATGACGACGGAGGGAACTTCGAAGGAGTCCTGGGGAAGGTTTCGGACGATGGAGTTGGTGGAGACGTCGTTCCATTTCCTCGGCGTGGAGTTCAATAGATCCCACACCCGATCGATCGGGTCGTCCGGATACCTAGACCTAGAAGATATTTTATAATTATATTAAAGAAACTACCTAAAAGATATTTTATAATTATAAATTTATACTTAATATATTTGTAAAACTAAATATTTATAGAAATTTCACATTAATTTCTATCCTAGACGTGTTGTTAAAGATGCATTTTCTCGATTTATTCGTCGGTAGGAAATTTCTTTGGGACCAGTTTCGCCGACTTTCCTTTTGAACTATCCAGTGTCAAATTACAAAAATATCTTTTATTTTATTACTATTTTAATTTTTTTAAAATTAAAAATTAGAATATTTTTCTCATTCTAAAAATATTGTAATTACTACGTGTGAAAGTAAATATTATAATATAATGAAAAATTATATAAAATACTGTCATATCTATGTATTAACTTGATTAAAATTATATAAATTTAATTAAAAATAATTTTAATATAATTAAAATTCCTTTAAAAAAAATATTATAGGATCATAATGTCATAATACTTTATTTTTAATTGATTTTAATTAAATTGAAATAATTTTGATTAAATTTAAACAATTTTAATAAAATTGAAAAAAGTATTTTAATAAATACATTTTATATGCAATTCTAATAATGTTAACATGAAAATATTTTTAAAATAAATAATATATTAAAGTTTATTTAGTGTTTAAATAAAATTTTTGATTAAAAGTTAGCTGAGTGTGTGTATATATATAATTTTTTAAAACTATACTAGTTATATTATATTAGAGAGGGTGAAAATCAACCATATAGTTTATGCTTTTAGTGAAATTAGCTAATATTTTTTTTATAATATTTAGTTAAAACATTAATTTTGATATTAATTTTAATCATTAGATTTCTCAGTAACTTAACTCTATGTGATTATTTAAGATGTGTAATTTGATTTTCAATAATAATAATAACAACAATAATAATAACCTCCCGTTGCCAGACTGCACTCCCAAATTCCACCGGTTGCCCAACAGCAAACTCCGCCACTCGTTAGCCGCCGGATAGAGACTGTCCTTCAGCGGCCGCAAGTCGATCTCGGAGATGAACGGCGTCCCCTTGCCGGTGTTCACTAGGCACACCGAAAAGTACCTAAAAGAAAGGAGATCACATTTGATCATTGTTCATTCAATAACTATCTAGCTAGCTACTGAACTATACCCGGCGGTGGCCATCGTGATGGTTTCCCTCCAGTTGGATGACTCTGCGTTGAGCACGTCCACCCCCGCCCAGTAGTTGACGCCGAGGTGGAGGTCGAAGGACAGCTGCTGGCCGAGCCGGCCGTCGTAGTTTCCGTAGAAGAACCACGCCCGAAGGAGGTACTTCGACCCCCGCGCCACCGCCGGCGACCGAATGGTGTAGCAGTTGCGGGTGCCGTTGGGGAAGGCACGGAGAGTGTTGAGCCCAGGGGTCCAGAATTCGCCCACGTAGGCGACGAAGGTGTTGTGGTTGACGCCAGTGTCGATGAAGCCGGCGTCGGAGACGTAGGAGATGTTGGTGAAGGGGTCGACGTAGGACGAACCGGGCTCCATGCCACAGTCGATGGTGAGAAAGCCGCGGGCGTCGGTGGACTGAGAGAGAGCTCTGGTGGAGGCCATGGCGAAGATGAGGAGGATCTGCCACCAAAATCTGGAATCCATCTTCTACTTCTTCTTCTGTATGCAATCGCCATGGCACAGCAGAGCATGGTTTTTATAGAATCTAGAACACTTTTCATTTCACTCCCCACTGTTTTTATAGTTACAAATGATTCCTGAACTTTTAAATTCGTTAACTGCACCCCGCTCGTTCCTAGCATCAATGCGCAGATAAAATTTACTTGTAAAAAATTTGAAAGTATCAAGAGGACTTTGAAAAATAAAAAATAGAAGATTTGTAAAATATAAAAAATGAAAATTTTGTAAAAATAGATCGCGTCTGGGTCTTGAAAATAGAATAATTTTCAAGAGAAGACTCATGACACGAGTCAATAAATTGAAAATAGAAATGAAAAATTTTAAACCATGTAAAATATCTGTATTATTTTTTTATTTATTATTCTTAGACTTATTTGCAAGATTTATTTTATTTAAATATCCTCATAATGCAAATTTTGTAAAAATAACATTTTTCATAAAACATCTTATCATACTTTTCAAAACACCTTGTACTTAAGTCATTTAAAAGGCTATTATTTTATCAAAGAAACTCATAAAAAAATTATTAATGATTTTAAAAAATTATGTCATTAAACTCTTGACCATCCGTTAAATTTATCCTTTTTAAATTTCAACATTTTAATATTTTTTTTAAATGTAAAAGAATATTAATAAAAAAAAATATTTCTAAGTATGATAATTGGAATGTAGCTAATTGGAAAAAATGAACAGACAAAATGATCATCAGGACTAAACTAATTAATTTTTGCTTTTTTAATGTTTTGGTTCTCTTGTGATTAACTATTAAAAACATATAGAAAATTTTACTTGAAAGGGAATGGCGGTGGAATAGTCGAGCAGAATATATATTAAAAAAAAAGAATAGATAGAAAAATACAAATAAGAAAATATTAAAGTCATGAAAAGAATATGTTCCAAATCTTCAAAGTTTGCTGCACTTGCACCGGCCATTCCTGGATGCCACAAATGCTCATCCATAACCAAAAAAACAAAAAAAAACGAATTCTAGAACAACCAATCAACTTTTAGGAGAGAGATAATTCAAAGATAAATAAAACATCTAAATTATAAGACAATTAAGCCTCTCCAAACTATACGAATGCACGATGTGCGCATGCAAAAGTTTTGGTTAATATTCCAAATACTTGGTTGAGATGTGAATCAAACAGAAGTGAATGAAAAAACTGAAGACTGGTGGATGATAAAGTTGAAATCCACCCTCTCTAATTAAATCCTGCTTGAGTTGATACTTGTGAAATACTTAACCAGTGTTTTTAAAACCGGATCAGATTGAAAACATTTTATCTGATCAGCTCGACTGCATAAACCATGACACGGAGGTTGACAAGTTCAAACCCGAGGTTTTTAGTGTAAGAAAAGGAATTATTTTGGATATAGTTCAAGAATAAAATCATAAGTGCTTAGTCTTAAAGTAGATAATATTATATCATTATGGAGATATATAAATATCTTTTGAGCACAACAATTAATATCAGAGTCCGGACTACTAGAATGTCTAATCGCAAACTATACATAATAGTTATGGTCTAATTGAGTTATGTGAGTAGAATATTAACCTCGAACAAAAAAAGTGAGGCTCATGTGTCCAAATCAAGAGGATCAGACACCAGACAGGAAGTCCTAGTTGTAATTAGGCAAGAAAGTCCTAGTAGGTCGGATGAATCGAGGGGCAGGAAAACCTGATGGGTCGAGGATTGGACATGGGAAGTCTGTGATCCTTCGTTTGAGAGGAGATTGCTAGGTTGCAAGGTTGCAAATAAAATTCTACATGGAATATACATGGGAAAGATCATAGATTTATAAGAGAAAAATATCTTTATTGGTATGATGTCTTTTGGGTAGAGCTCATAAAACCATGATGACTTAAACCAAAAATGAAAAATATCATGTCATTATAGGGATATCTAAATTCCTTTTAGGCATAGCAGATAGTGATTTCTATAAACCAACACCACACCTTTGATTTGTAGAAATTAGCACCGAGGTGGTTTGTAGTCTTGGTGTACCATAGAGAAATATATATATATATATATATATTCCACATGACATGTCCTTGATCAATATAGACTATGCGTGGTAAGTTCTTGACTCAGTTCACATAGATCCAAGTTACTTGGAGTCTTGACTACATTCAGGCTGAGTTAGATTAGGTCAAGATAATCTTAGATTAGGTTGGTTGTACTTGTGGGGAACTCAAGTTTTATCGAAGTAACTTTGTCGAGTTCAGCACTGTTTAATTAGGTCAAGTCAGTGGAAGGCTTCATCAAACAGCTTAGAAATGTTAGGTTTGAGTATGGCAGAGTAAGGGACGTGTCTGTTGGGTTTCAGAGCGTAGCGGAAGACATATAATGAATCATGAATCTTTCGTGGTACATATAATTTTATAAAAATAATATAAAACATACCTCGAGTCCTCGATAGGTGTGAATAATATCACAGACAGATAGACAGATAAGAGCTCCAAGTGTGACTCCTCTAGCGGTATTCACGCGCACTAGATCACGAACTTGATACGATCCATTAGGTGTTAGTCACTTGGATCGACAAAGTCTTGGAAGCACTACCGATCTCTTACTGTGGAAGAAAAAGTTGACGAAGGAGAAACCGAGAGAATGAAATCCTATTCCTAAATCTTTCCGAGGATGGCTATTTATAGCTTCCAAGGAATACGAAAAGTTAAGATTTCAATTAATTCATCATTTATGATTTTCATTAATAAGAAAAATGAAGAGTTATATGCTCCATAAATTCTTCATTTATGACCTTCATTATGATGACTTTTCAAATTCTCTATTAATTATCATTATGATGACTATTCAAATTCTCCATTAATCATCATGATTATGGCTATTCGAATTCTCTCTTCTTTATATCAAATAAATCCATATTTAATCTTGATCTCGACTAGCTTCCGATACTCTTATTCATGTCTACATGCTATGCGTGCAACCCTCTAAATTTTATACATGAAGGCAGTGTAAATCCATACACAGGCTAAGGTAACCGTCTAGCAACAGTTTTTAGCCACCCAACGTGATAAAATTAATATCAGTCATAAGCTATAAACCACCATGAACCGATTACTGTGTAATTCAATCTCTTCATCTAAACTTACATCCCAATTAATTCGGTATATTATGCATCATTACCAAATTAATTATTTTACTTGATTTCCAAGATATAATAGACTCCTCTTGAATGATAAATCATTCCTCCCATGGCCATGGATTTTGAGTCACTAATATCTCTATCAAGCGGCCAGGATGTTAACTCCTAATCCAAGAGAGTGATGAATCCTATATTGACTCAACACTATTCTCTCTACGCTTTGTCATACACCAAACTACCGTATTAATCACAATCCGATTAAAGACTGCTTTTAACGGCGTCAAAGCACATAACTCCACGCATAGAATAAATGAAGGTCTCAAGTCAAAAGATCAGTTACACTCGTTCATAAGAGGAATAACCAATGATGCTTAATATGTGGTCTCTTCTTGAGCGGGTCGTGTCCAATGTACCTCTAAACTCAAGGCACTCCCAAGTACAACTTGGATATCCATCTCTCGGTCTATCTCGACCTAGTCATACTCAGTGTTGATCTAGATATACATGCATGTCCCCTCTAGATATCTATCCGATCAAGAACTATTTTCATATTAATATACCCATTAATTTATAGGACTTTATCATTAATTATATACGTACAGAAAAATAAATAATTAATGATAAATACTTTTCTTTATTAAATAATTATCCATAAATACATAAGAAGTGTATTGGCACATAAGTGCACACACTAACTAGAGATGGCAACGGGGCGGGGCGGGGTCGGGTTTGTCATTCCCATCCCCGCCCCGTTTACATTTTTTCGGGTTCGGGGATTCCTCGAACCCGAACCCACGGGTTCGGGGATTCCCCATCCCCGCCCTATTTCTAAATTAATTTATATTATTATTATTATTATTTAATAATAATTATTAATGATAATATTAATATTAATATCAATATCAATAATATTATTATTAATAATATTTACAAAAATTTTAATATTAATATTAACACTATTATTAATATTTTTTAAAAAAGCATATTATTATTTATTAATATTAATAATAATAATATTCGGGGCGGGTTCAGGGATGGGGATAGTATTCCCATACCCGCCCCAAACCCGCCCCATCCTTGAAAAATCGGGGATCCCCATCCCCATTTCGGGTTTTCCCCGCGGGGCCCCAAATCCACGGGGAAAATTGCCATCCCTAACACTAACAATGTCAATTACAAAAAAGGCATTAAATCAAAAGGTTTGTCGATTATCTTGACAATAGTGATGAGTATTGGCGTAAGAGGTATGCTGGTTACAAACACAAAAAGCTATGCAGCCGCTTTGAATGATAGCATCAAATATAGGAGAAGGGGTGCAACCGTTCTAGAAAGAGAGGCTCTTTATTGATTCGACATTCTTTCTTCTTTTTGCTCTATATAAGGTAGCAATCTATGTAAAGAAAAAGTATGAAAAATATATTTGACACTTGAATTCTCCATTCTTATCTCTAAATCTGATTTGAGTTGCGGAGGAGTCACACTAAGGTGCGCCTTGACCCCCTTCCAACATCTTGTTAATCTCCTTTAGAAAAGTTGACTCGTTAGCACTCTACCCACTCAATGTTAACCCGCTAGAAAAAGATTCGATAAAAATCGATCTAGTTGAATTAGACCAGCTAAAGAGACCAATCCAACAGTGCCTCACTCATCAAAAGTCAACAGAGCATGATCTAGTAGGAGTTGACTCATCCCTCAACTTCCGATCGGATCATTTTGGGCCTTTTGGCATTGTCTGTAGGAAAATTCAAACTGAGATGTAGTGATGGATGGTGCACATGGAAGTCAGGGAGGATCTATATCGGGAGAAAGGGATTGGCCTCGGCATACTAACCCCTTCTCTCACGAAATCTTGACCGAAGAACTATTGAGTCAATTCTGGTCAAATACGACACAAAATTTTCCACGCATCAATGCACGCCAGGATATTCGGGTTGTCGGCTGACGTTTCAGTCGCGCAAGCTGTTCCTTAATTAGGGGAGATTTCCGACCATGAAGTATGAAATGACCAATTCATTCTTTCACTATACTTCATTCAAACACGTAAAATAGTCCCTATTTATAAAATTATGTTAAATTTAAAAAATAATTTTATTTTTACCATTTACTTAAAAATATATACAAATGTACAACAGAATATAATTTCCCAATGATATATCAAAGATAAATACTAACATATACAAATTAGAACTTCCTTGACTGATTATTAATATAGTTGGAGTACTGCTTTCTATATATCTAATTAGATGGGATCCCACTGAAAATACTAAATGCCATATAAATGTTTTATAGGTATAGAATGAGTTTCATACTAATCCTATCTTTCTGGATCCAGTATCCGTCTTGCAACAATATATATAGAAGCTGACGGATCTTTTACTTTCTATAATAATTTTCTTGTAAAATCACAAAACAACCTTTAACAGCCAATATATTAATAGCTTTTCAATTTTAATAGGGTCATAATGGAAATGAGATTATAATTTTGATCTAGCATGGTATGCATCATTGATTCGGGGTTCCAACGGTGGTGAAGAGGTAGAAAAAGAATGGATGGACAAAAATTGATTTTATTAAAATATTCGTTAAATAAATTTAATTATTGAAAACAAAAAGGTTTTTTGTTTATTTATTTATTTAATTAGACAGTTATATAAATACCCCCAATTTGAGGGAAATAATGTCGGAAAATGATGTAAGAGATTAAATTAAAGTAACAACCATAGGGATTATTTTACAATTAAGTTGAAATCTCATGACCAAAATAAATTTTACCCTAAACTAATGTGATAAAAGATGTTTTACTCGTCCCAGCGTCCCTGTCGATTTGTGCTAACGTAGAGAAGATAAATCACGAATGACTACTAACCATTAATACATAAGACATCAAGAAAAATATAAATTTTACCCCAAACGGGGAATACTCCACCTTAATATTAATATTAACATTTTAAAAAATATGAAATATCTAATTTTTTTTTTACTTAGGGTCTCAAAAATGGTGATGACTAACACGCGTTCTTTTCTATTGGACAAGATTCCATGTGACCGTCCGTTTCAGTTAATTTACAGTTTGAAAATGAGGAAGCGGATAGGTCTCCTTTCTTCATCCTTAATAAGTGTACCATCCGTTCATGCTTAATGGCACACTTATTATAGATGGAAACTTTTTTTTAAAACTTATCTTTTGAAAGATTTATTTAAAAAATAATATAATATAATGATCTATCTGGTTAAGATTTGGGGATGCATGGATTAACTCCTCGTGTGATACAAGTAGTAAAATACGACATTGGAACACATCGACACAAACGTTAGATATACTTTATCTCAATCAAAGAGAGAAAATGTCAATATATAATTTATATATATATATACCTTCGTTGGCGTCAGTGGCATTCATCCTGAGGTTCATCACGTAGTACACCTCGAGGGCGTTCAAGATGGGAGGGAGGGTACTGGAGCTGAGGCAAGCATTGAGGACGAACTCGTACTCAAACGAGCCCGTAAGCGGATCAACGTAACGTTGTATATGTAGCCTGTTGGCCTAGACTCGAATAGGACAGCACATTCAAAGCACACAACACACAAGAAGAAACAAGAAGAATAGGACAAATAGGAACTTCACTTATGAAAGGAAACCTTACAATGAGATGCCTTCTACATGCCTCTAGGACTCTTTATATAGCATCATAAATGATAAGAGCACGAACACAAGATCCATAAAAATAGGATCTAGATGAGATCCACAAAAATAGGATCTAGACCAAGTAATAACTAATTATCAAGATAATAAAACATAAAAAAAATGACGTGGAGAGGATTATTTCTCACATTACTCCCCCTAATCCTGACATGATTGTAGATCACGGACGCCGAGTAGTTGTCGCATGGCAGCTAACTTCACTCCTGGCAATGCTTTAGTTAACGCATCGGCTCGCTGTTCTCCGGTATTAACGAACTCCACCACAATCTGTCCCTTCTCAATGCATTCTCTGATAAAATGAAACCTTGTATCTATATGCTTGCTTCGACCATGGAATACCGGATTCTTCATGAGAGCTATGGCGGATTTGTTGTCAACAAACAAAGTTACCGGTTTTGACTTTACACCTGTTAATTCACTGGCAAGGCTCCTCAACCACAAAGCATGGCAGGCCGCAGTTGTGGCTGCCATGAACTCTGCCTCACAAGATGAAAGCGCCACTGTCTTTTGCCTCTGTGAGTTCCAGGACACCAAACTTTCATTAAAATAGAAAGTCATTCCACTTGTGCTTTTCCTTCCATCGAGATCGCCGGCTAAATCACTGTCCGAGTAGCCGAATATACCAATTTCCTGGGGTCCCTTTATGTAAACAAGCCCAAAATAAATTGTACCTTTTAAATACCTGAGAATCTGTTTGACCACCCTGTGATGCATGATTGTAGGCCTCTCCATGTATCTGCTCGCCATTCCAACAGAATATGACAGGTCCGGCCGTGTGTGAAGCAAATATCTCAGACAACCAACAATGCGCCTGTATTCCGTGGCGTCAACTGGAGTCCCTTCCAAGTCCTTATGCAACTGTGTCTTGGGTTCCATTGGATGCTTTGTGGCATTGCAGTCTGCCATCTTGAATTGAGATAGAATTTTCTTGGCATAAGCTGATTGTCTAAGTGAAATTCGGCTTTTCTGTTGCTCCACTTCAATCCCTAAGTAGTAGGAGAGAAGACCCAAATCACTCATCTCAAATTCTGTCATCATTTGTTGTTTGAACTTGTTGATTTTCTCTGTGCTACCTCCTGTCACGATGAGATCGTCGACATACACTCCAACAAGTATACTTGCTTCTCTTTCACCTCTTGTATATACTGCATGTTCTTGAATACATTTTTTGAAGCCGAGCTCTACCAGACTCCTGTTCAGCCGCATGTTCCAAGCTCATGGAGCCTGCCGCAGTCCATAGAGGGCCTTGAATAACCTGTACACCTTATGTTTCTGATTTTGTACCTCAAACCCTTCCGGTTGAGAGACGTATATTTCTTCTTCTAACTCTCCGTTAAGGAATGCTGACTTCACATCTAGATGGTGTACCTCCCAGCTTCAATTCCCTGCAAGTGCAAGAATGACTCGAATAGTATCAAGTCTAGCGACCGGTGCAAATACCTCTTCAAAGTCTATGCCTTGTCTCTGTACATAGCCTTTAGCAACTAATCTTGCTTTATACTTAACAACTTTCCCTGTTGAATCTTTCTTCAGTTTGTACACCCACTTTAGGCCAATAGGTTTATGGCCTAATGGGAGCTCAGTTAGGGTCCAGGTCTTGTTCATCTTAATAGTTTCCAGTTCTTCCTCCATTGCATCGTACCAGCAAGCCTCGGTTGCAGCCTCTTGGTAACAGGTCGGCTCTTCAGACATCATCAGCATTACCTCATTTTCTTCTTCATCAATACCAACCACTTCCTCAGTGTTGGCATATATATCGGCAATGGACCTAAACCGAACTGGCCCTTCATGAGAGTCAGGTGAGGTAGTTGTATGGGTGCTCGATGATGATGTAGATGGACTTGATGCTCTTGTCATGGGTACCACGGCTGTTGCTGGTGGTGCGACATCTTCTGTTCCTGCCTCAATGTCTGCTACAACAATCACCTCGTCGGTGTCGAGTGCATCCTCCACCATAAACTCCGGTAAGTTTTCTTCATGGTTAGCACCTGCAGTCCATGTCCATTTACTATTTTCTTGAAATACTACATCTCTACTTACTTGTAGCTTGCCATGCCTTGGATCAAATAGACGATAAGCTTTGCAACCTTCCTCATCACCCAAGTATACCATGGGTGAACTTCTGTCGTCAAGTTTCTTCAGGTGAGGGGTTGTATTTTTCACGTATGCAACACAACCGAACACTCTCAAGTGGGCGAGATGTGACTTTCTCCCCATCCAGGCTTCAAATGGGGTACGGTCTCCTAGCGCCTTAGTTGGGAGAGGATTTAGCAGATAGACAGCATGCCTAACTGCCTCTCCCCAGAACCTTGCCGGCATATGTGTACCCTTGAGGAGAGATCTTGCCATGGCCATCACAGTGCGGTTACGGCGCTCTACAACGCCATTCTGTTGGGGTGTGTAGGGAGCCATAAAGTGCCGCTCGATCCCTTCATTTTCACAGAATCGAGTGAACTCTGTGGATAGAAACTCACCGCCACGGTCTGTCCGAAGTGTTTTGATCTTGTACTCAGTCGTGTTCTCCGTCACGGACTTGAATTTCTTGAATGCTTGGAATACATCTTTCTTTGCTGCCAATACAAATACCCACATCCATCTTGTACAATCATCAACAATCAAAAAGAAATATTTGTTACCAGCCAGTGTACTTAGTGAAATTGGCCCGCAAATATCAGCATGGAGAAGTTCCAACGGCTTTGTCGCTCTGAAGTTTGCTTGGTGCGGGAATGGTGACCTTGCATGTTTAGCGACCACACATACCTCGCAAAGCTTGTTCGGCTGGGGCAATAGAGGTACATCAACTGCCAATTTCTTCTCCCCTAACAGCTTCAAATCGTGAAAATTGACATGTCCGAGCCTTGTGTGCCATAACCAGGTTGGGTCTTCTAGGCTTGCTAGGAAACAGACTTGCTTGCATGTCTTCAAGGTTACCTTGTACAAGCGATTTTGTGTTCGCTTTACCCGCATCAAGAGCTTCCCGCTCCTATCAATCACCTTCATGATATCTTTCTCCATGTGCACTTCGTTCCCAGTTTCTGTCAATTGACCGAGACTTATGATATTACTACAAAGTTTCGGAATGTAGTATACCTCGTGGAGAGTCTTCCGATTGCCATTCTTGCATTCGAACACAACCGTCCCCTTGCCCATGATATCAATGGTTGATCCATCGCCAAATCTCACCCTCCCGGTGATGGTTTCATCTAGTTCTTGAAACTTCTCGCGATGGCCAGTCATGTGGTTGCTGGCACCGTTGTCAAGGTACCAGACGTCTTTATCTTCTTTCTTAACGTCGCGGTACATCTCCGGTAGCAACCTATCTTCACTGAGCAGAATGGTATCCTGCCGCTCACGCCTAGTGTCAGACTCCTTGTGGGACACGGTCATCATCAGTGCCGGCTCTTCATCGGTGGCACAAGTGAGGTGAGCCTCATCATCACGCCGCTTGTTGTAGCATTCGGACGCATAGTGCCCCATTTTCTCGCAATTGAAACATTTTATATGTCTCTTATCTCGAGTGCCACTGTTGTTGCCGCTAGTCCCTCCTGCACTGTCTTGGCGTTGCGTACCACGACCACGACCGCGCCCTCGCCCACGTCCACGCCATTTGCCACGACTAGGGCTGCTGGAGCCACGCCCCTTTCCTCCTGACGAAGTGTCCACGTTGCTCCCCTTCTGTCGCATTTGTCATTCAGCATGAGTTAATAGGAGCTCACCTTCAGTGCCGTTGGTGTTGCTGCGTAGTCGTAGCGTTCGTTCTTCGTACGCCTTCAGTCGCCCTATAGCCTCCTCAAATGGTATAGACTCAAGGTCGTAGAATTGCTCAATACCAGCAACAATAGGAAAGAATTTATCAGGGACAGAATCGAGCAATTTTTTTACCAACGAGGAATCTTCAAGCGTGGCACCAAGGGTGGAGAACTTGCTGCTTAGGGCGCTGAGTTTGCCAGCAAACTCATCAATCGTTTCGGTCTCTTTCATCCGGAGAGCGTCGAACTCGCTCTTCAATGTTTGTACACGTGCCTTCTTCACCCGATCACTACCAAGGTACCTCGTCTTGAGGCTGTCCCAGACTTCCTTCGCCGTCTTCTTTGTTGCGATCTGGAGAAGGATGTCTTCGGGGACACACTGCAGGATGTATGCACGTGCCTTTTTGTCCTTCTTTGCATCCACCTGGGCTCCTTCCACTGGCTCCACCGCCTCCCAGACTCCCTGGGCATCAAGGATCACCTCTGTTTTTATTGCCCACACAGTATAATTGTGAGGACTTAGCATCGGATAGGGAAATGACACTCCGCCGTTCTCCTTTACTGGGATGCTTGACATTTTATGGAATCGTAGATTCTTGGATGTCTTATACTACTAATGCTCTGATAGCAGATGTTGGCCTAGAATCGAATAGGACAGCACACTCAAAGCACACAACACACAAGAAGAAACAAGAAGAATAGGACAAATAGGAACTTCACTTATGAAAGGAAACCTTACAATGAGATGCCTTCTACATGCCTCTAGGACTCTTTATATAGCATCACAAATGATAAGAGCACGAACACAAGATCCATAAAAATAGGATCTAGATGAGATCCACAAAAATAGGATCTAGACCAAGTAATAACTAATTATCAAGATAATAAAACATAAAAAAAATGACGTGGAGAGGATTATTTCTCACATAGCCTGCCAAGAGGTAGGGCGGCTGGTAGCACCAGAGGGAATTAAGGTAAACATCGAACACCCTCGTGGCATTCAGAGGAAGGAGCTCCACCACGGTGAAGTGGAAGGCAAAGTAGAACTTGAGCACCACGGTGTCATCAGTAAAGTAGAATGAAAGGGAAGTGTTAGTGTCGGTCGTCGCCGCACTACAAGAAAATTGGGATTCTACAACATTTAAAAGACAACGTTTTTTATAAAAAGCGTTGTCTTTTTTCCTTTTACAACGCTTTTAGTGAAAAGCGTTGTCTATTTCTTTATGTTCTTACTAATAGACAATGCTTTTTTAAAAACCGTTGTTTATTAATGATTTTTATGGATCAAAGACAACGTTTCTTGAAAAGCGTTGTCTATTGCTATTTTTTTTAGTGTATATGACAACGCTTCTTGATTTTTAGTGGGTCAAAGATGTCGATCCTTTTAATCCCGAGCCTGACTTCTGCTCTGCGCGCCCGATTCCTCTCTTCCCAGATCTCCCCTCTGCTTGACGCGCTCTCTCTCACGGACGACTCGAAGACGACGGAACGGAGCTTCGACCTTCGGCGATCGACAGTGTCACTTGAGGAGGAAGTCGCCGGATCTCGACGATACCGGCGAAGTCCAAGCCATCTTTAGTAATCGATACCTAGGGCACGACTGATCGCCTGCTTCTCGCCAGACCTTTTCTTCTTTCCTCGGCACCGCCGGTGTAGATTTATTCCCGGAGCCTCAAGGATGAGCTATCTTGTTCTTCTTTGATTTCCCGCAAACCTCAGCGCCGAACCTTTCCTCGATTCCTCCTCTTCCTCTTGTGGCGCTGTGCCCTAGCCGGATCTTGGAGGTAAGGCATCGTACTCTGTGGGTTGTTGAGATGTTGTGTGACCGATTCTTCTTTTCCCTTGCTCACCAGAGACGTTCGATTGTTGAGGTAATCTGGTGGGGGAGTCTTCTTCCGGCAGCAACCATCTATGGTTGAGGATCAGCAGAAAGTGAACTGTTGATTGCCTCTAAACCTTACGTGAGAAAGATTCCAGCAGGGAAGTTTAGTTCTGTGGTGTTCTTTGGTCCCATCAGCTACTCTTTCATGGCAGTAACGATTCTGGATTGGGGATCAACAGAAGGGGCTGAGCTTGAGGTATGTGTAGGGGTTTTGATACATGATGTAGATGATTGTTAGATAGGTTTATGTGTTGAATTAGGGATGAATTGGATCACATTGGTTAATTGAATTTAGAATAGCACATGTGTAGTTGAATTTAGATCATGGTGTAATCTGATCATTTAGTAGTTAATTGTGCGGACAAGTTGTTTTGTTTACAGTTTCTTTTCTTTTCTCTATTTTTGAGTAATTTATTTCTACTCGAGAAATTTGTACTTTGACACTTTTATTACTTGTAAGTTGGATCCATGTTCTCTTTTATATAATGCTCAGTTAGATTAACATAGGGACATTGCAACTGATATATCTATATGTTCTGGAACTCTATAAAATCAATTACTAGTGCTTGGTTGTTACATTACACTATCCTTGCAGTTAAGATTGGGAGGCCAGGGTATAGGGTCTCAAAGCAATTTGATCCAGAGACAAAACAACGGTCTCTTCTATTTCAGGTTTCACCTAGTACTTTTATAATATTTTGATTAATATATCTGGTATTATGATTTCAATTTGCACACATTATGATTTCATTGACTCATGCCCGTCAAGTGTTTGATTAAATGTCTCTTCCATTGTATATGTTTTAGTTGATACAATTTCTTTAGTTTAATTCCAAGTAATGCTTGTTAGTTTAGTGATTTATGTTTCTATGATGTTTGTTCTTTATTTGAATGTAACTAGTTTAGGTTTTGTCACATGCTCTAGTTTATGTTCCTATGATTTATGTTCCTATGATGTTTGTTGGATTCTCTAAGGCACCGCATTCATGATGAGAATTTTAAATATATAGTAGAAATGTGAGTTCATATTTATTTTTATTAAGCATTTATGTTAATACAAAACTCATATATAAAAAATCATTAATATATGAAGGACCTTAAGATTGTTTAATTCAAACAAGGGAAAGAAAGATAGAAAAAAAGGCTATGTGGGTAGTAAAGGTATGTGTAATTATATATAACAATCTTCCTTCATGTGTATGTTTATCATTAATAATTTGTATCTAATTATCATAGGCTCCTCGACAACAAGATGCCAAACAATGTGGTTATTATGTGATGTGATTTATGAGACAAATTGTTGAAGAAGTTGAAATTATCGAGAGAGATTCTCTACGATCTATAGTAATGTTTTCTTGCTTATGTCTCAAATTATTTAAAATAAACTATTTAAAATTTGCAAAGTCAATGTTGATTTTTTTTCATTAATGTTCACAGTTCACACAAAAGGAGTATTCTCGAGAAGAAATTGATGAGGTGCGATCGGAGTTGGCAGAATGTATACAAGATCATATTTATGAGTAGATGCGTTCAAGTTTATGTAAGTTCATTACCTTGTTTTAGCTAAAGTTTATGTAAGTTCATTATCTTTAGCAAGAAGCAACTTCTTGCTTCTTTGGAATCCATTATCAGCTATGCTTGTTAGTTTTTTCCTGCACTCTCATATTTTCAATGGATTGGCCATGGACATTGTATCTCTTAGTTCTGTTTCGTGGAAGGTTTCTGACAAATTGAATTTCCAGATACAATAGCTTTTATCTCTCAGATTATTGCAGCTTAGATACAGGAATACCTGTCCATTTGCTGACTATTTCTGCTGTCACAGCCAACCCTTTGTTTCAAAGTATTTTGATGTTATTGATCCTTCAAGGACGAACAACAATCTTTGACAAAGTTTCAGAACAAGGTAGCAGCAACTTGATTTCTTAACTTACCTTTGCTAATGATATCATTTTGTTCTTTTTGCTCATATCAAGATTGTGTGAGTGATATTGTCCAATTGAAGATGGACAGTCTGGAATCAGACTGTGTTCATCTTTTATGCTGAATTGAGAGCTACTAATATATAATTGGTACAACTTCCACTCTAGAACATAGAACCATTTGTTTCAACAAGGTGTAGTAAAGTGTCAAATTACAAACTTTAACACCTCTTTACCATCATTTCTAGACATTATGATTTCATTCTTTTCCATTAGTAAAGTGTCCATCTCTTGCAATTATGAAGCATGACATTCTACATTCTCTACAATTAACTGTTTGACGAACAATCCACAAACTGCATTGTGATTCGTTTGTGGATTGTTATGGTTGTAACATCTATGCTTGTTGATTCTTGTTTCATCTCTCGTCTAAACTATTAAATTTTAGATTATTTTTCCTTTCGTCCTGAACAAACTTTGATTTCACAGTTAGACCATTTAGTTTTATGGAAATCTACATTCGTATAAGAGTTGAATGAAATCTAGATATCAAAATATTGTCTAGTGAAATGTGGAAACGTTGATGAGCTCATTCCATTTTTTGAAGCCTACTGCTTCTTGTTTATGATGAGTGGATGAAACGTTGGTGAGCTCATTCCAAATTCTGAAGCCTACTGCTTCTGTAAAGAAACAGTTATGCTGTAGGAATTCATTCTGTTGAATCCATTCTGAAGCTTACTGCACATACTAAAGAATTCATTCCATTCTGAAGCCTACTGCACAGACTAAAGAATTCATTCTGTTGAATCCAGATTTTCTATGGCACTACATCTAGAATTATGATTATTTTGTCTTTCTCAATCCAGATTTTCTCATTATTGTATGGTGTGAACTGTGACCTTTATTTTCAGCTTTAAGAGTTAAAAATATCTTTTGCATTATACTGATGGTATTATTTTCTATGGCAGATACACAGTGGTAGGTGTTTTGTGCCAAGTCTCAAGCCGACAATCCTTTTTGAACAATATTTCTAGTAGAAGTAAGCATGCAGATCGTTATCTTCGAGGCCGGCTCACTATTTTGTGTTTGTTTGTTTTAAATTTGAATGCCACTATCTACTATGAAACAGAACTATTTAGTCTTTGTATATAGTTGAATTCTTCTATAAATTCTAATATTTTGTGGTTGTATTCTATTGTTTTGGTTTCAGTTTGAAATCATTAGCCGAGCTGATTAAATGCTATTTTATATGTCAAATTCGAATCTAGACATGGTAAAAGAAAATTAATAGTTTTGTAAATATAAAAAAATGATTTTGAAAATAGTTTTTTTTTTATTTTAAAAAGACAACGTTTTTAAAGCGTTGTAAAAGTGTTGTCTTTGCCAAAAACAACAACGTTTTTAAAAGCGTTGCAATAATGTTGTTTTTCAGAAAAAAGACAACGCTTTTAAAGCGTTGCAAAAGCGTTGTCTTTGCTACAAACGACAACGCTTTTAAAGCGTTGTCGTTGAGCAGACTTTTAACAACAGTGCCTTTAACAACGCTTTTTCAGGCACAAAGACAACGCTTTAAAAGCGTTGTCTATTAGCTTTTTTCTTGTAGTGCCGCTGTCTAGAGGACGACGGAAGGCTTGGGGGGCTGAATTGCACTAATAAATTTTTTGCGGCTAAATAAATATATATAATTGTTTTAGAGGTTAGGTGGTTACTGGTTAGGGTTTGGTTTGAAATGGGAAAGAGGAAGAAGAAAGGAGGAAGAGCGAGAAGAATGGAGAAATGGGGGAATTTAGAAGAAAAATCATGTGAAGCCTTCATCCTTGTAAAAAGATTATTTGTTTTTAATACCTTTTAGTGGAACGAGGGTATTAGAAAAAATAAAAGTCACAAATTTTTTCATATTTTTTACTTTTCAACCCCTACAGTTAGGAATCATCATATTGTTAGAGTGTATACTAAAAGCCTAGCTTTTGGTATAAACATTTATCTAGAAATAAGAATCACATTGGTCAAATATCTACATTTATGATAAATGTAGTTGTTCAATTAATTTATATTGTAGATAACATGGTGTATGGTATCACACACAGAGGATCATATTATCAGTACCTTATAAATTATAAACAGTAACTCACGACCATAATGGAAAGGAACAAACCATTGGAAGGTCGTAGTGTAATTAGGTATTAGTTTTTCTTAACTATATAATTACACTAGTACACTTAGAGTGTATTGAGTAGGACCATTAGAGGTCGTTTCTTTTATACTGACTTTATAAAGAAACAAAGACCTCAGTTATTATGGAAGTGTGTGCTCTTAATCCTAATATAATAACAAGCACATATATTTGATATTTATTTCTTTAATTTATCAATGGGTGAGATTTAGTTCGATGAATCAATAAGCCCGATAAGTTGGGAAATGATATCACTTATAGTGTGTATTGTTGATTATAGAAGGAAACTGTGTCCTAGTGATCTAGGTTGAGAATGTCCTCAAGAGGAGCTCATAAGGATTGTCATGTTAAACCCTGCAGGTGGACTTAGTCCGACATGACGATAAGGTTGAGTGGTACTACTCTTGGACTAAGATATTAATTAAATGAGTTGTCAGTAACTCGCTTAATTAGTGGACATTTGACATCTTAAACACAGGGAGACTAACACACTCATAATAAGAAGGAGCCCAAAATGTAATTTGGGATTGGTGCGGTAGTTCAATAATAGTTCTTTAGTGGAATGAATTATTATTGATGGAATTAAGTTGTGTGTTCGGGGCGAACACGGGAAGCTTAATTTCATCGGGAGACCAAAACCAATTCCTCCTCTCGGTCCCTATCGTAGCCTCTTGTATATAGAGATTTATACCCACCACATACCCACCTTCTTACCCAACCAATAGGGGCCGGCCAAGCTAAGCTTGAAGCTCAAGCATAGGGCCGGCCAAGCCTAAAGGTGGCCGGCCAATAGCTTGGAGCCCAAGTTTAGGTGGCCGGCCACATCATATTAAAAAAGATTTTTTATTAAAATTATTTCTTATGTAGATATCATAATTTTAAAAGAGAGTTTAAAAATTAAATCTTTCCTTTTAAAGCTTTCTACAAAAGATTAAGAAAAGATTTGAAATCTTTCCTTATTTGTAGATTGAAAGGAGATTTTATTTTTAAGAAAAACTTTCCTTTTTGACCATGATAATAATTTAAAAGAGAAGTTTAAAAATTAAATATTCTCTTTTATTAGTTTCTACAAAAGATTAAGAAAAGATTTGATATCTTTCCTTATTTGTAGATTGAAAAGAGATTTTAATTTTTAGAGATAACTTTCCTTTTGGAAATTATCCACATGTTTAGAAGAAGAATTTTAATTTATAAAATTTCCTTTTTATTAACCAATCATGAAGGATAAAATTATTGGAGAAATTTTTATAAATTTCTAGAAACAAATTAGGAAGTTTTAATTCTTGTGTGAATTAAATTTTCCTTGTTTTGGGGAATTAGAAGTGGCCGGCCATTATTATTAAAAGAAGAAAATTATTTTTTAATTAAAATAATTTTTCTTTTTTATGACAAAAGAATTAAGGAATTTTTTATTAAAATTTCCTTATTTGTCAAGACCAAGGATTATAAAAGAGGGGGTAGAGGTGCCTTCACGTGTGATCAACTCTATTATTCTTCTCCTCTCTTTTCTTCCTTGGTGGCGGACCCTAGCTTCTTCCTCTTCTCTTCTTCTTATGGCCGGCGGCAACCTCTCTTGGAGCTCTTGATGGTGGCCGGTTCTAGCTAGGAGAAGAAGGAGAGAAAGGTGGTTTTGTTTCTTGCATCCCTTGGAGCTTGGTGGTGGTGGCCGGACCTCTACTTCTCTTGGAGAATTGTGGTGGCCGAAACTTGCAAGGAAGAAGAAGGTACTTGGTGGTTCTCATCTCGGAAGATCGTTGCCCACACAACGTCCGAGGTTAGAAGAGGAATACGGTAGAAGATCAAGAGGTCTTTTTAGAAAGTATAACTAGTAATTTTTCCTTTCCGCATCATGCTAGTTATTTATGGAAATAATACCAAATACAAGAGGCTTACGATTCTAGTATTTCGAATATGTTTTTCGAAGTTGTGTTCTTTTATTTTTCTTTTCCTTGTGATTTGATTGTTCTTTTCGGTTAACCTAAAGTTATTTTAGGAAATTAAATATTAGATTTCTATAAAAGGTTTTGTCTAGTCGGTGGTGGTTGCTCCCATATCCAAGAAGGCCATGTGCCTCGCCACATCAGTACTGGGAACCAATTATGGAAATTAATATTTAATGGAATTAATAACTTAAGGCGATTTGGGTCGAACGTGTTAAGTTCCGCAGGAGATCCAAGTCAAAACCTAAAAGAACAAATAGATTAAGTTTTGGATCAAACGTGTTAAGTTCCGCAGGCGATCCAAAATTTAATTTAAAAGAACACATGGTAGCTAGGAAAAGGTTCAGACCTTTGTACAAAATTTTTATACAGTGGAACCTCTAGATTTTCCGAGTAGCAACCAACACATATTGAGCGGTTCCCACATGCTCATGGGGACCTAACCCCCAACGTAGTTTCGCCATTGGTTATCGGTGGAGACGATCGGCAATGTCGTGGAGACTGTTCCCCGAAAGAACACCTGTAGCAGCTCCCAGATGCAGTCATTAGTCATAGTCAGGAGACCTTTATAATATAGGATTTTTGAAAAATAAATAAATTTAGTTTCGGTAAAAAAAAATCACCATCATTTAACAAAATTTTAAATAAATGAAAGAGAAAATATCAATGTTATATATATATATATAGAGAGAGAGAGATATTTGATATGCTAAGTGACACTTTATGCTCAACCGTGAGCGAAATCCAAAGTGAGCTATCTGACACGGTCAGAATCTAATTTTTTTAATCTCTCTCTTATTTGCATGCTATAACTTTTCTCTCTCATCTGCATTCAACTATAAAATTTTTTAATCTCTCTCTCATAATCTGATTGCATGCAACAATCACTGTGCTGCTAATTTTTAAAGGTGATGTAGCTGCTACAACGTTGTATTGTAGCAGCTACTATACAGAAGTTGCTACAATGTGTAGCAATATTATTATATAACTACTATGTTATAACAACTACTGCACCATTGTAGCAGCTTCTGCACTGTTGTAACAACTACTGCATCGTTGTAGCAGCTACTGCCCTGTTTTAGCAACTACTGTACCGTTGTAGTAGTTTTTGCATCATTGTAGTAGCTACTCCACAGTTGTAGCAGTTTCTGCACCGTTGTAACAGTTTCTGCACCGTTGTAGCTATTTTTACACCGTTGTAGCAGCTTTTGCATCGTTGTAGCAGCTACTGCACCATTGTAGCAGCTACTCCAACGTTGTAGCAGCTTCTGCACCGTTGTAGCAGCTACTGCACCGTTGTAGCAGCTACTGCACCGTTGTAGCAGGTTCTACACTTTTGTAGCAGCTTCTGCACCTTTGTAGCAACTACTGCACCATTGTAGCAGCTACTGCATATTAGCTGCTACAACGTTGTATCATCACTACCGTAATAATTTTTTGCATGCAATAATAGGAGAGAGAAGATAAAATATCATTTTAATTTAAAAAGAAAAAGAGAAAAGTTATTGCATGGAGATGAGAGAGAGAGAGATTATAAAATTTTATAGTTGTTGCATGCAGATGAGAGAGATATTACAAAAATTAGGTTTTGGCCACGTCAGATAGCCCACGTCGGATTTCGCTCACGAACGCGCATAAAGTGTCGCTCAGCATATCAAATCTATATATAACTGATATGTTGCACGACTTCGCGTATGTGCGTGACTTTCATTGTAACAGTGTCTCATCATTTTTTTTATTTTTCTACTATAGCAGCATCCCGTCAGAATTTAAATGATGGTATGCTTTCTTTCTTCTTTCCCTATCAAAAACTCAAACATTTTGAACCCTCCTCCTTTGTGCTCCCTCGCATCGCCCTTCACCATCTTCGCTGTTCAACTCTCTCGGTGCCACCTCGCCTCATCTGCCTGCGACCGTTCATCTGCATATATGTGCCCATATTCTACTATCTATCTTTTAACTCTTTGCTCCTGCCTTGTCTTAGGATTTAGTACATTGTAGCTGTTGGTACAACGGAGCCGACAAGAGAGGGTGAATTACCTACAAAATAAAATTAAGCTTTCTCAATCGTTTAACTCTAATTAGTGACATAATTATACTAAATTAAATCAACAACTAAAAAGAAGAGGCAAAAAAATTACTTAGTTACAACTTAGGTGGTTGTTAATTCAAGGCAAAAAAAAAACTACTAAAATCTCCTTCGTTGAAGGTAGAGAAACTTCTTACACTCGTTGAACACTCAAAAAGTTGCTGGGAAATGAATACAAGAGTTGATGAATATTTTCTACCTTCAGGGGTCTTTTTATAACTCCTGGAAAACTCTATCCGCAACTTGAAGGCGCTTTTAAGATGGTCCAAGGTGCCTTGTATTTTATCTGTTGAGGAGAAAACTCTATCGGCTGCTAATGACTACTGGAAGGCGTCTTCTATAGCTGGAAGGCACTTTCGCACTGCTCATCGAATGTGTCATTCAAGCCATGGAAGACGCCTTTCAAGAGGCATATCAACTCTTTAGTAGCTAATCTCTTCACATGGGTGATTCTCTGGCTAATCGGAGTTGAGCACACTTGAATCCAACTCCGACCTTCTCCTCAAGCAGACTTCCTCCCCGATTTCTTGTCCCTATAATGCTACGCACGTCCTTCTCGCCCACTGGTATACTCTTCTGCAGCATTTCATCCTTCGGATGCATTGAGTCCGTCGACTCTTTTCTCGTGTCATTCTTCTCACTAGCTGCGTCTTCCGTTCGACTTCTTGTATTCCTAAGCTCCTGCACACTTAGACAAAAAGATCAAATACACAGAACCTAACTTTAACTTAGTTAACCACATTAAAACTACCACGGAGAATTTACAGTAGTAGCTACGAAACCGTAGCAGCTACAACATTCTTATTTCGAGAACCATAACTACTATAACATTCTGGTGTAGCCATGTTGTAGCAACTACAGAATCATAACTACTATAATGTTCTAGTGTAATCACATTATAGCAGCTACAGAATCGAATCGTAGTTGCTATAATGTGGTTGGATTGGAACAAGAACGTTGTAGATGCTACAACGCTATATCTGTGGTAACTGTAGGATTGTTGAAGTTGAGAGGGGAGGGAGAGGGGTGGTGAATCTCGTTTCTTTAAAACTTATCTTTTCTTTTCAAAAATCTTTCGGAAAACTCAAGTACATAGAAGAATAGAAATAAGGAAAAATAAAAAGAGAAAGAGAAAACGCAATTAGATTTTTTACTTGGTTCGGAGCCCAACCGACTCATACTCCAAGATCCATGATCGACAATTCACTATAATCTCGATCGACAATTCACTATAATCTCAATCGAAATTTAGAAAGGAGAGATCGAATGCAAAATGGAAGAGATAGTAACGATTTTTACTATTATTTAATTATGTAAGAAAAATATAGTTTTCCAACAGTAGTAGAGTGGTGATTGAAGCTTGTTGTCGGCGTTGCTCTTGGCGTGAAGGCTTGCTCAAAGTTGATCTTAGCACAGAGAATGAGAGCACGAAGTAGAAGAGTTGGTTCTTATAAAAAAATTGATGATGAGCCTCAAACCTTGAGGCTTTTTATATAGCTGAGCCACCACCTGATCAAATCCCACTAATTCAGTGAACATTCCAAAATTTTTACTATTTCATCAAATGATCCTTCCGATCAATCGACTGATCCTTCAAAGTCATCAAGATGATTGGCATGACACAGGTATGACATGGGCACAAGGGCATACAAATTATTATGCAACATAAGATACTGGTCATGGATATTAGCCTAGGATGGAGAAACACCACTTTTTGACAAGTTTATCAGAATCTCCGGATGCCGATAATAAAGAACATTCAATTGGATCTTCGCAACAACATTTGAGTGTTGAAGAACATATAAAATATTTGACTTTGAGAGGGAACCAGCAAATTCCAGTAAAAATTATTATAGATTAAGAAGTTAAAATTGAGAGTCTCAAGATATTGGACATGGTCCAATTGGAAATCAATCAGGTTGATATTGAAACCATGGTAGAAATCAAACAAGATTCTATTCATATGATGGATCATCTAATTATTCACCATCCTATATATGTGGAATTTGACATTATAAATTTGAGGGTTTTTTTGATAATGCACATAATGCAATTCTTGATTGTTCGACATCTCTTGAGAGTAATATTGGACATCATGATCGTAATTGTGAATCGTCAAGTGATACTAGCAGTTATGTTGGGTATCAAGGTTTTGGATGTTACAATCGTCGTGATGAAATATTATTACAAAATCAATCATCTAATTCTCAACATCATTCGTTAACTTAATCAAATGAATATTCACATGAACAATTTAAAACTAATTTATATCAGCTCTCATATATTAGAGATCAATTTAATCAACATATACTCAAGGAGAATATAATAAAGATTTGGTTCCTCCCCATCACTATTCATAATATTAGCTCTGATAAAGTATAATTATCATTATATTTTTCTCATTAATGTACTAATGTATTGGTTCATTATATATATATATATATATATATATATATATATATATATATATATATATATATATATATATATATATATATATTTGTTTATAAATCCATGCTGTGACTGTTCCATGAAATAATATTAGAACTGGAACATACGATAGTGTCCGCGATAGCCACCACGACCATTCCGACAAACCATGGTCCGGATAACTTTATTACAGGATTTTTGTAAAATAAATAAAATTAGTTTCATTGAAAAAAAAAGGGGGGGCTAAAATCATTGTGACGGTGACTGATTGGAGTCTGAAAGCCGAGCAAAAGCAGCTCAGAGGTAGCAAAGTCTGCTTCATTCTGAGCAAGTTCAGTTCTTACTTTTTAGAATAAGTCTTTTACTAGTTTATTTTGTTTTCCAACATTTTTAGTGTTTCAAAGATTTCTAAATCACTCTAATTTAGCTACATTTCCATACGACTAGAAAATATTTTTCTATGTTGCATTTAAACTCTGATAAATATTCAAGTACCAAAAGTAAACCTTCTTGATTGTAATGTGAAGCAAACAGACTACTTGATGCTAAAGCTGAGCCCACCCTCTTTGTTTAAATCCTGCTTCAGTTGATACATGTGAAACTCTTAACCAGTGTTTTTTTTAAAAATCGGATCAGACTGAAAGCATTTTTTCTGATCAGCTCCACCGCAGAAACCAGGATGCAGAGGTCGACCAGTTCAAACCCGAGATTTGTGTTTGAAAACACTGGCTTCCACAAGTCTCATTTCAGAATTTGAATGATCTTCATTATCAAATATGCTAAAACAATGTATTGATGAGGATCGGCTACACTAAGCGTTATTGCTAAGGATTGAGGAACTAGTATCTTAACACAAGGAGAAACAAACTAGGGAGCTTTTTCTGTAACAGAGACGTGATATTGTGAAAATACAAGATGCTTGTTTCAAGTTGAAATGGTAGAACATACAATAGTTTTTGCCATAGAAAATAAAAGTATCATCTAAACTCCACCAAATACTATTTCCCTTCACACAAGTCATAACATGTAAAAAGCTACACGAGCATGAATTTGAAGCAAACGACATTCTTGAACCTTAACAACCATTATGACAGTTTTAAGAGGGAAGAGTTGAGCAAACTCGTGTTTATCTTGCCCTTGGTCCGAAAATCTCAGTCATTCTAGACATTCCTATCTCAGAAGCACTGTTCACGCTCACTTTGCTTATGTCTGAGTATGGATTATCACTGCGTGTGACTGTGTTTGCACTGTTCAGGCTCACTTTGCTCACGTCTGAGTATGGATTATCACTACGTGTGACTGTGTTTTGCAGTGTTATAATGAGAGTTAGAAAATGGGTGATGGTCTACTGTTACTGAACAACTACAAGAGTTTGTCACATAAATCTCACCTTGCGTTTTCCTCACCCTCCAAACTATGACTATCACTGCAAGAAGTATTAACACGGGAATATACAAAGAATCACAATCACCGGTATTGATATTTTCTTCTTTTTTGGTGCAGGCATCACATTGCACGATGTACCATTGTTACAAAGATGTGGATTTTCATCTAGTCTGCATGAGATCATAACTTGCTTCATGGTTAACAATATGTATGAAGTTATGAAGAATTTTCCAACCAAAAAAGGAAAGAAGCTGTCGAGTTCAAGAACAAATTGAACAAAGTTTAATGTCAAATTATTACCCTAAGTTTAAACAGCTAAACTCCTAATATTTCTTGACTCCATGCCTAGATCTCTCTAATGATCAAGCGAGACCTTTCATCTTATGAATCATTAAAGAAAAATGAAAAGACCTAAACTTAAACGTAACACAAACCTTAAGGTAAGCAATCCATTTTGTGCCATTTCAAGGAGGTTTGAAGGAATTGATCCATTTAACTGGTTGCCTGTCAAATCACTGCAAACAATCATGAAATGTTAAGACATTTTCTACCTTTTCCGAATAGTGAAAGAAGTTTTAAGAATTATGCTTACAGTAGTTTGAGAGAACTTAAGTTTGCTAGATCATCAGGTATTGACCCTGTTAAATTGTTATAAGACAAGTCCCTGAAAAAAAAAAGATATTAAAGAACAATTGTTAGATAATAATTCCTCCTAAAATGTTTCATGGTTTCACAACAAATGCTTGTATGGCCTGACATTGACCTCAACTATCGAAGACTGTTAACGATTGTTTACCATATTCAATGAATACGGAAAGGAAAAGGGAAAACAAATAGCAAGCGATGAGTAGGCTTACAAGTTTTGAAGTGCACTAAGACTAGCAAAAGATTTGGTTATTTCCCCCGTCAGCCCACTTGATGACAGACTCCTACAGAACAATAGTGACTAATAAGAATATTACAGAATTTCCAAACGATTAGTCCCGATATTTCATGATTAATAGTTTGAGTTATATTAACTCACAAAGCAGTGACTCTTGGAGAGTTTGACAAGCTATAATCACAAGTTAGTCCATCCCAAACAAAAGCACTAGGGGAGCATGGATCTCCCATCCAATTCCTCTGGATCCGATACCGCTCCTTGATTGCTGTCATGGCATCAACTGTAAAAAAAGAGAAAAATAATCAGCAATATAAGCTAATGACATTGCTCAGAAGCAAATTTAGGAATAGCACACCCCAAAGCAAATACTAAACAAACAATCAGCACTAAAATTCCCAACAATACCATATCAGCAGAGTCCATTGAAATAAAGATCAATCTGCTTAATATCATATGTACCTTCCAATCCCAACACCTGTTTCAATCTATGGTTTTCGAGCTAAAGTTTTTTCTCTTTATGCTGATTTGTTTTGGTTCTTTTCCAATACCAATTATCATAATTAAGTTTTTTTTCTGAGATACATATCAAATTTAGGAAAATTTGAACAACTTAAAATAATAAAGGTTTGAGCTTTTCGTGAGCATCTAAAGCTACATTTTTCACGCTAATGTGCACTGTTGTGAAGGTGAGAATTTGAGTTGGAACTTCTTTTTCCGTGCCCACTCTGCCTCAGCCCTTTCAGGAACATTCCATCAAGCAATTGATGGGCATCATATTCCTCCCTGTTACACTGCAACTGAGAGAGGGGGCAAAAGGCGCAAAGGAACGAAAGTGGATACATACCATCTCCAGTATCTGATGGCACGGAAGTGTTGCTCATGGTGGTGTAGAGCTCGAAGGCATTGAGGATCGGCGGGAGAGTGGAGTTGCTGAGAGCCTCGAGGGAGATGATATAGGTGGGGGACGAAGGGAGGGGCACGACATCGTAGACGGAGTCCGAGTAGAGGTAAAGGGGGGTCATTATATCCCCCAGCCACTGGAATCGATTCACGTAGATGTTGAACTGTCGCGATTGATTGGTGCCGGAGAGATTAAAAAACTCGGATATGTGGAGGATGGGGAAGAACTGGTTGACGTAGCCGGGAATGGGATCCCATGCGAGGACGATGCTGGAGGAGTTAATGGGGGCGACGGCGGTCTGCATGACGACGGAGGGTACTTCGAACGAGTCCTGAGGAAGGTTTCGGACAGTGGAGTTGGTGGAGACGTCGTTCCAATTCCCCTCCGAGGATCTCCATGGCGGCCACACCCGATCGATCGGGTCGTCCGGATAGCTAGACAAGGAAGCGCGAGGCACAGTTTACCAGTTTAGTCCAAAAATAATAAAGAAATTACTTTAAACAGATTTTAAAATTATAAAACGAGTGAACAAATTAAAAGAATATTCTTGATTAATATTATCGTATAAGGATATTTTATTATTTTTTTAAAAAAAATAAATAATATTTCATCCTATTTTTCATCTAAATTACATTTATTTCAATTCTATCATAGCAGAATTATTATTAAAATAATTTTTTATTAAAATAATAAAAAATGATATAATAACTTTTATTAAAATAATTTTTGTTTTATATTTTCCAGAAAGTCAAGGTTTCTAATAATTTTCAAGAATTACTTAAGATTTTTTATACATAATGTTTAAACAAAATTAAATTTGTGCTAAAATAAAGCTACTATGCAAACAAATTTTACTAATACTTTTTAAAAAAAATCATAAAATTACACAGATATATAATGTTTAATTAAATTTTTGTTTAAAAGTTAGCTGAGCGTCAAAAATAATTTTTTTAAATTATATGTTATATAAGAGAGGGTAATAATAATAATAATAATAATAATAATAATAATAATATGGTGTAGTTAGACTCCTCTCCCATGTTTGACCGCCCGATCAGCACCAGACTCCGCCACTCGTTTGCCATCGGGTAGAGACTGTCCTTCAATGGCCGCAAGTCGATCACGGAGATGAACGGCGTCCCCGTGCCAGTGTTCACCAAGCACACTGACAAGTACCTAAAAGAAAAAGATCGTATTTGATAATTGTTCATTCAATAATTCTTAGGTTTTGCCTACTGAACTATACTCGGCGGTGGCCACCGTGATGGTCTCCGTCCAGTACAATGAATCCGTGGTGATCACGTTCACCCTGTCCCAGTAGTTGAAGCCGAGGTGGAGGTCGAAAGCCAGCGGCTGGCTATCGAGCCCGTCGTAGTTGCCGTAGAAGAACCACGCCCGGAGGAGGTACTTGGACCCCCGAGCCACCGCCGGCGACCGGATGGTGTAGTAGTTGCGGGTGCCGTTGGGGAGGGCACGGAGGGTGCGGAACCGAGGCGACTTGAAGTCGTCCATATAGGCGACGGAGATGTTGTGGTTGATGCCTGTGTCGATGAAGTCCGCGTCGGAGACGTAGGATGTGAGAAATAATCCTCTCCACGTCATTTTTTTTATGTTTTATTATCTTGATAATTAGTTATTACTTGGTCTAGATCCTATTTTTATGGATCTCATCTAGATCATATTTTTATGGATCTTGTGTTCGTGCTCTTATCATTTGTGATGCTATATAAAGAGTCCTAGAGGCATGTAGAAGGCATCTCATTGTAGGGTTTCCTTTCATAAGTGAAGTTCCTATTTGTCCTATTTTTCTTGTTTCTTCTTGTGTGTTGTGTGCTTTGAGTGTGCTGTCCTATTCGATTCTAGGCCAACATCTGGTATCAGAGCATTGGTAGTATAAGACATCCAAGAATCTACGATTCCATAAAATGTCGAGCATCCCAGTAAAGGAGAACGGCGGAGTGTCATTTCCCTATCCGATGCTAAGTCCTCACAATTATACTGTGTGGGCAATAAAAACAGAGGCGATCCTTGATGCCCAGGGAGTCTGGGAGGCGGTGGAGCCAGCGGAAGGAGCCCAGGTGGATGCAAAAAAGGACAAAAAGGCACGTGCATACATCCTGCAGTGTGTCCCCGAAGACATCCTTCTCCAGATCGCAACAAAGAAGACGGCGAAGGAAGTCTGGGACAGCCTCAAGACGAGGTACCTTGGTAGTGATCGGGTGAAGAAGGCACGTGTACAAACATTGAAGAGCGAGTTCGACGCTCTCCGGATGAAAGAGACCAAAACGATTGATGAGTTTGCTGGCAAACTCAGCGCCCTAAGCAGCAAGTTCTCCACCCTTGGTGCCACGCTTGAAGATTCCTCGTTGGTAAAAAAATTAATCGATTCTGTCCCTGATAAATTCTTTCCTATTGTTGCTGGTATTGAGCAATTCTACGACCTTGAGTCTATACCATTTGAGGAGGCTATAGGGCGAATGAAGGCGTACGAAGAACGAACGCTACGACTACGCAGCAACACCAACGACACTGAAGGTGAGCTCCTATTAACTCATGCCGAATGGCAAATGCGACAGAAGGGGAGCAACGTGGACACTTCGTCAGGAGGAAAGGGGCGTGGGTCCAGCAGCCCTAGTCGTGGCAAATGGCGTGGACGTGGGCGAGGGCGCGGTCGTGGTCGTGGTACGCAACGCCAAGACAGTGCAGGAGGGACTAGCGGCAACAACAGTGGCACTCGAGACAAGAGACATATAAAATGTTTCAATTGCGAGAAAATGGGGCATTATGCGTCCGAATGCTACAACAAGCGGCGTGATGATGAGACTCACCTCACTTGTGCCACCGATGAAGAGTCGGCACTGATGATGACCGTGTCCCACGAGGAGTCTGACACTAGGCGTGAGTGGCAGGATACCATTCTACTCAGTGAAGATAGGTTGCTACCGGAGATGTACCGCAGCGTTAAGAAAGAAGATAAAGACGTCTGGTACCTTGACAACGGTGGCAGCAACCACATGACTGGCCATCGCGAGAAGTTTCAAGAACTAGATGAAACCATCACCGGGAGGGTGAGATTTGGCGATGGATCAACCATTGAGATCATGGGCAAGGGGACGGTTGTGTTCGAATGCAAGAATGGCGATCGGAAGGCTCTCCACGAGGTATACTACATTCCGAAACTTTGTAGTAATATCATAAGTCTCGGTCAATTGACAGAAACTGGGAACGAAGTGCACATGGAGAAAGATATCATGAAGGTGATTGATAGGAGCGGGAAGCTCTTGATGCGGGTAAAGCGAACACAAAATCGCTTGTACAAGGTAACCTTGAAGACATGCAAGCAAGTCTGTCTCCTAGCAAGCCTAGAAGACCCAACCTGGTTATGGCACACAAGGCTTGGACATGTCAATATTCACGATTTGAAGCTGTTAGGGGAGAAGAAATTGTCAGTTGATGTACCTCCATTGCCCCAGCCGAACAAGCTTTGCGAGGTATGTGTGGTCGCTAAACATGCAAGGTCACCATTCCCGCACCAAGCAAACTTCAGAGCGACAAAGCCGTTGGAACTTCTCCATGCTGATATTTGCGGGCCAATTTCACCAAGTACACTGGCTGGTAACAAATATTTCTTTTTGATTGTTGATGATTGTACAAGATGGATGTGGGTATTTGTATTGGCAGCAAAGAAAGATGTATTCCAAGCATTCAAGAAATTCAAGTCCGTGACGGAGAACACGACTGAGTACAAGATCAAAACACTTCGGACAGACCGTGGCGGTGAGTTTCTATCCACAGAGTTCACTCGATTCTGTGAAAATGAAGGGATCGAGCGGCACTTTACGGCTCCCTACACACCCCAACAGAATGGCATTGTAGAGCGCTGTAATCGCACTGTGATGGCCATGGCAAGATCTCTCCTCAAGGGTACACATATGCCGGCAAGGTTCTGGGGAGAGGCAGTTAGGCATGCTGTCTATCTGCTAAATCATCTCCCAACTAAGGCGCTAGGAGACCGTACCCCATTTGAAGCCTGGATGGGGAGAAAGCCACATCTCGCCCACTTGAGAGTGTTCGGTTGTGTTGCATACGTGAAAAATACAACCCCTCACCTGAAGAAACTTGACGACAGAAGTTCACCCATGGTATACTTGGGTGTCAAGAAAGGTTGCAAATCTCATCGTCTATTTGATCCAAGGCATGGCAAGCTACAAGTAAGTAGAGATGTAGTATTTCAAGAAAATAGTGAATGGACATGGACTGCAGGTGCTAACCATGAAGAAAACTTACCGGAGTTTATGGTGGAGGATGCACTCGACACCGACGAGGTGATTGTTGTAGCAGACATTGAGGCAGGAACAGAAGATGTCGCACCACCAGCAACAGCAGTGGTACCCATGACAAGAGCATCAAGTCCATCTACATCATCATCGAGTACCCATACAACTACCTCACCTGACTCTCATGAAGGGCCAGTTCGGTTTAGGTCCATTGCCGATATATATGCCAACACTGAGGAAGTGGTTGGTATTGATGAAGAAGAAAATGAGGTAATGCTGATGATGTCTGAAGAGCCGACCTGTTACCAAGAGGCTGCAACCGAGGCTTGCTAGTACAAAGCAATGGAGGAAGAACTGGAAACTATTAAGATGAACAAGACCTGGACCCTAACTGAGCTCCCATTAGGCCACAAACCTATTGGCCTAAAGTGGGTGTACAAACTGAAGAAAGATTCAGCGGGGAAAGTTGTTAAGTATAAAGCAAGATTAGTTGCTAAATGCTATGTACAGAGACAAGGCATCGACTTTGAAGAGGTATTTGCACCGGTCGCTAGACTTGATACTATTCGAGTCATTCTTGGACTTGCAGGGAATCGAAGCTGGGAGGTACACCATCTAGATGTGAAGTCAGCATTCCTTAACGGAGAGTTAGAAGAAGAAATCGTCTCTCAACCGAAAGGGTTTGAGGTACAAAATCAGAAACATAAGGTGTACAGGTTATTCAAGGCCCTCTATGGACTGCGGCAGGCTCCACGAGCTTGGAACATGCGGCTGAACAGGAGTCTGGTAGAGCTCGGCTTCAAAAAATGTATTCAAGAACATGCAGTATATACAAGAGGTGAAGGAGAAGCAAGTATACTTGTTGGAGTGTATGTCGACGATCTCATCGTGACAGGAGGTAGCACAGAGAAAATCAACAAGTTCAAACAACAAATGATGACAGAATTTGAGATGAGTGATTTGGGTCTTCTCTCCTACTACTTAGGGATTGAAGTGGAGCAACAGAAGAACCGAATTTCACTTAGATAATCAGCTTATGCCAAGAAAATTCTATCTCAATTCAAGATGGCAGACTGCAATGCCACAAAGCATCCAATGGAACCCAAGACACAGTTGCATAAGGACTTGGAAGGGACTCCAGTTGACGCCACGGAGTACAGGCGCATTGTTGGTTGTCTGAGATATTTGCTTCACACACGGCCGAACCTGTCATATTCTGTTGGAATGGCGAGCAAATACATGGAGAGACCTACAATCATGCATCACAGGGTGGTCAAACAGATTCTCAGGTATTTAAAAGGTACAATTTATTTTGGGCTTGTTTACATAAAGGGATCCCAGGAAATTGGTATATTCGGCTACTCGGACAGTGATTTAGCCGGCGATCTCGATGGAAGGAAAAGCACAAATGGAATGACTTTCTATTTTAATGAAAGTTTGGTGTCCTGGAACTCACAGAAGCAGAAGACAGTGGCGCTTTCATCTCGTGAGACAGAGTTCATGGCAGCCACAACTGCGGCCTGCCATGCTTTGTGGTTGAGGAGCCTTGCCAGTGAATTAACAAGTGTAAAGCCAAAACCGGTAACTTTGTTTGTTGACAACAAATCCGCCATAGCTCTCATGAAGAATCCGGTATTCCATGGTCGAAGCAAGCATATAGATACAAGGTTTCATTTTATCAGAGAATGCATTGAGAAGGGACAGATTGTGGTGGAGTTCGTTAATACCGGAGAACAACGGGCCGATGTGTTAACTAAAGCATTACCAGGAGTGAAGTTAGCTGCCATGCGACAACTACTCGGCGTCCGTGATCTACAATCATGTCAGGATTAGGGGGAGTAATGTGAGAAATAATCCTCTCCACGTCATTTTTTTTATGTTTTATTATCTTGATAATTAGTTATTACTTGGTCTAGATCCTATTTTTATGGATCTCATCTAGATCCTATTTTTATGGATCTTGTGTTCGTGCTCTTATCATATGTGATGCTATATAAAGAGTCCTAGAGACATGTAGAAGGCATCTCATTGTAAGGTTTCCTTTCATAAGTGAAGTTCCTATTTGTCCTATTCTTCTTGTTTTTTCTTGTGTGTTATGTGCTTTGAGTGTGCTGTCCTATTCGATTCTAGGCCAACATAGGATATGTTGGTTACGGGGTTGACGTAGGACGAACCGGGCTCGATGCCGCAGTCGATGGAGAGGAAGCCGAGGGCGTCAGTGGACTGAGAGCGAGCTCCAGCGGTTGCTATGGCGAAAGCGTGGAGGATTGACCACCAAAATCTGGAATCCATCTTCTTCCTCTTCCGGTATGCAAACGCCGTGGCAAAGCAGGGGCGTCGTTTCTATAGAATCTAGAACAGTTTTCATTTCACCTCCCATTGCTTCGATTGTTACGAATGAGTGGTCGAAGTAAAATTTATTTAAAGTATCAAGAGGATTTTGAAAAATTAAACATAGTAGTGGCAAAAGTTTTATTTTTCTTTCACATAAGGAATATCAATTGTGCTCCCTGTTGAAAATATAGAAATACAGTGGGCGAATTAAAAAATTTATCTATGATATTATTTTCTACTCCAAACACGACACAAAGTTTCTACGCATCACCACACGCCAGAAACATAGCTCGGCGGGTTGGCTGACGTATCCGTCGTGCAAGCTGTTCCTTAGCGGACGGTAAATCTCCCCAAGGCCCAGAGCTGGTCGTGGACTCAACGATCGATAGCGAGGTCTTGGAGTTGATTTGACACTTAATGACTCCCGCCATTTGACTCAAGTCGTCGGAAATAAATCGGAAAACAAAATTGAATTTTTTTTAACCATATAAAACATCTGTATCTTATTTTTTTTTAGCCATAAAAATATAATGATTTTGAAAGGAAGACTTAATCACTCTCAAAGGGAAGACTATGATGCAAGTCCATAGGTCGGGAAATAAAAAAGAAAAAAAATTAAATAATATATAATATCTGTATTACTTTTCTATTTATTATTTTTAGTCATCTTCCTTATTTGTCCTTGTAATACAAATTTTGTAAAAGTACCATTTTAATAAAATATCATATCGCACTTTTGAAAGCACTTTTTAATTAAATCACTTACCAGTTTTTTTTAGAAACATTTCTGGTAATGTTTTTGGTGGGCGTTGGCGCCCATTATTTAATTTGAAAAAAAAATATAGATCCGTTATATTAATGATTGATTCGGTGGTAAGGATGAGGGATCCTCGTTGACGGGAGGTCAATGATACGTGAAGGTCAATGGTCAAAAGGGTCAATTCCAAGGTCGTGCCGGGCGGACAGAGGTCACGCCGAGCTGACTGGCGAGCCGACCGAGCATTCAGCTGACCGAACATCCGGCCGGGAGGCTCCCAGGCCGGACGAAAGACAACCCGACCAGGGGTCGGGTTTCCGATGCTCAAGGTAAAAGAGTCTATGGGCCGAGCGGACAGGCCGCTCAGCCGAATCACAGGATAATAAGGCGCAATCCCATTCGAGCACATGAGCAGGGCTTCCCCTGGTCCGAGGTATGCGCATTCCCGGAGGCCATGAGCGTCGAGCGAATGGTCCGCTCGGACCGGGAACAGGCAAGAGGCGCAAAGGGACAGCTAGTAACAATCATCCTTGAGACACCTGTCGCCGACAAACAGCATGGTCGGCGGCCGGAGAGGACAGAGTATCGTACGGTGGAAGTTTCCACCGTCACAGCAGGGATATGCTCGGGCGATTACGGAATGGCGTCAGACATGCTTTTCTGACACAACCCTACTGAGGTATGTTTGGAGAAGCGTGTCCGCGCCTCCCCGGGGTCCTATATAAGGACCCCCAGACTTCGACGGAGGTATGCGATTCTCATCACTGTAGCCACAGTAGCGTTACCTTGCTCTCCTTCTTCACTGTCTGACTTGAGCGTCGGAGGGTCGTCGCCGGGAAACCCCTCCCGACTCGGCTTCTTTGCAGGTTCACCAGAGATCTACATCACCAGTTAAAGACAGTGGAGAGCGCCACGTCCCCAGTGTCCACCGACTCAGCGCTCGGATAGGATCAAATTGGCGCCGTCTGTGGGAACGCTCCTGAATCCGAGCAGAGACGATGGAAGAAGCTGGACGCCAACTCATGGTGATACTCTCTCCCGAAGAACTAGACGCGCTCATCCAAGCGCGGGCAGCCGAGATAGTCGAGCAACAGCAAAAGGCTCAAACCGATCGGATAGCGCAACAAGCAACGTCAGCATCAGGCGGTCGAGCGACACCAGACGACCGGCCGGAGCAGCTCTCAATATGGGGCCAGAACACAGGGCCAAGCGGCACTCAGGTGGAAGCCCCGCCCGCCCCGATACCATTCCATCGGGCTTTATTCCAAACGCCCTCGGAAGTTGCGCAAGCCAATCTCGACCGGGGCTCTTCGTCCGATGAGGCGCCCCTCCGCGACGCAAGGAAGGGCAAGACGCCACAGACAGACTCGTCCCCTGAGCGGGTCAATAAACAATTCTCCGAGGTCATCCTGCGCGACCTACTACCAAGGCATTACGCGCCCCCGGCGATCGGTGAATACAACGGGACCACCGACCCGGACGACCATCTGGGTAAGTTCGACAACACAGCCACTTTGCATCAATATACAGATGGTGTGAAGTGCCGGGTGTTCCTCACCACCCTCTCCGGATCGGCACAACGATGGTTCCAGAGGTTACCGAACGGATCCATCACGAGCTTCAAAGAGTTCCGCACGGCCTTCCTCCATCACTTCGCGAGCAGCAGGCGCTACCAGAAGACCAGCGCCAGTCTGTTCGCCATCAAACAAGGCTCGAAGGAGTCGCTCCGAGCCTACATTCAGCGTTTCAACAAGGTGGCCATGGATATCCCGACGGTCACTTCGGAAACTATGATGAACGCGTTCATGCAGGGGCTGGTGGACGGTGATTTCTTCCGTTCGCTCATCAAAAAATCGCCTCGCAGCTACGACCACATGTTGAACAAGGCCAATGAGTACATCAACGTGGAGGAAGCTCAGATGGCGAGGAAAAATGAAGCACCATCCGAGCCATCAGCTCATGCCGAGCGGAAGCCGCCTTCCAATTATCAACCACCGAAAGGACCCCGCGCAGAGATAGTCTGTCCTCATCAGAGGTTGCACGCCGTCCAACAAGTAGCGGCCGATCGACCTAAACCGAAAGGGAAGATATGGACTCCCATGTTTTGTTCGCTCCATCAGTCAGCAACTCACAACACCCGCGACTGTCGGAGCCTCCCCCCAATCACTCATCCTACACCAAGGAGCTATCACCGTCGATCACCTTCGCTGAATCGACGATGTCAGCACCAAAGTCCTGGCCGGCATATAGAAAGGAGATCTCCCAAGCGGCAGCATAACCAGCAGCACAGGACCATTCCTCGGGCATCGCATTAAATACCCCGACCATCCGCTCGGGAGGAGGAGAATAGAGGCAATACGTCGAGGGGTGAAATCAACATCATCGCCGGAGGGCCGACCGGAGGCGACTCCAACAGGGCACGGAAGGCGCATGCAAGGCAGCTCATGATCCATGTAGTCGGCTGCAGTCAGGAGCGGGCGAACGGACCCGAGATCAGCTTTGGGCCTAGGGACCTCGAGGGAGTCGAAGTCCCGCATGATGATGCCCTCATTATCCGAGCGGTAATAGCTAACTACAGTATTCACCGCATCTTTATTGATACAGGCAGCTCGGTCAACATAATCTTCCGGAAGACATTCGACCAATTGCAAATCGACCGAGCCGAGTTGCTGCCGATGACAACCCCCCTCTATGGGTTCACCGGTAATGAAGTTTTGCCAGTCGGACAGGTCTGGTTGGCTATCTCGTTGGGAGAGGAGCCGCTTAGAAGAACGCGGACCGCCAACTTCATTGTGGTTGATGCTCCTTCCGTGTATAATGTGATCTTGGGGCAACCGGCACTCAACGAGTTCCGAGCAGTCGTCTCGACCTTCTGCCAGAAAGTCAAGTTCCCTGTGGAAGACTAGGTGGGAGAAGTCCGAGTGGATCAACTGGCAGCCTGACAATGCTACGTAGAAATGGTCTGAGCCGAGGCTAAATCCGCTCGGAAAGTGCCATGAGTCGAGGTAAACGCTATAACTGAAAAGTCACCTTCTTTAGTTTATGAAGAAAAAGAGGAGGTACAGATCCACCCTACCCGACCGGAGGCCACGACTTTTATAGCATCCGACCTAGAGGCAGGCCAGAAGGAGGAGCTGATCGGATGTCTCCAGCGAAACTGCGACCTCTTCGCTTGGTCAACTCATGAACTGCCAGGGGTCTCGCCGAGCGTAGCGCAGCATGAACTCCACGTCCGACCGGACGCTCGGCCGGTGAAGCAGAGGAAGAGGGACTTCAGCACTGAACAGAATGTCATCATCCGAGCTGAAGTTGAGAAACTGCTGGAGGCCGACCACATATGGGAGGTGCAATTCCCAAGCTAGCTCGCCAATGTGGTGATGGTCTCCAAGCCAGGCAACAAATGGAGAGTCTGCATCGACTTCCGGGATCTAAACAAGGCATGCTCAAAGGATTTTTACCCTCTGCCCCGGAGCAATCAGCTGGTAGACTCTGCCTCGGGGTGCGAGTTGATATGCATGCTGGATGCATATCAGGGCTACCACCAAGTGTCGCTCGCTCGGGAGGATCAGGACAAAGTGAGCTTCGTTACTGCGGACGGCACCTACTGCTACAACGTGATGCTGTTCAGACTCAAGAACGCTGGGGATACCTACCAACGACTGATGAACAAAGTATTCCGGGAGCAGATCGGGCGCAACCTGGAAGTCTACGTTGATGATATACCAATCAAGTCACTCCGAGCGGCCGATCTTTGTACAGACATAGAGGAAACCTTCCGAACACTGAGAAGGTATGGAGTCAAACTGAACCCCCAAAAATGTGTGTTCGGAGCAAAAGGCGGCCGCTTCCTGGGATATATTGTGACTGAGCGGGGCATAGAGGCGAACCCTAGCAAGGTGAAGGCACTGCAAGACATGCCACCTCCTAGGAATCTGAGGGAGTTGCAATGCCTCACCGGTCGGATAACGGCATTGTCAAGATTCATCTCTAAGACAGCTGACCGAAGCTTGCCATTTTTCAAGATCCTGCGCCGAGCCACCAAGTTCTAGTGGGATCAAGAGTGCGACCGGACATTCGAAGAGCTAAAAGTCTATCTCAACTCACTACCTGTACTGGCTAAACCAAACGTGGGTGAGCCGCTCCGTATATATCCGTCATCAACCGAGCATACTGTCGGCTCGGCACTGGTAAAGGGAGGCGGAGAAGAGCAGCCAGTGTATTTCTTGAGCCATATCTTAAAAGATGCTGAGTCCCGCTATACTGGTCTCGAGAAGCTCGCATTCGCCCTAGTCCTGGCCGCACGGAGGCTCCGTCCTTATTTCTTGGCACATAATATCATCGTTATGACAAACAACCCGCTAAGAAGAGTACTTCTAAACCCTGAGGCGTCTGGGCGGCTCATTAAGTGGACAACGAAGCTCAGTGAATTTGACATCCAGTATCAATCCCGCTTGGCGATCAAGGCGCAGTCCTTGGCGGATTTCGTAACAGAGGTACAAAATCCTGAACTCGAAGCTTTGTAGAAGGTATTTGTGGACGGGTCGTCCACTCGGCTCGGGAGTGGAATTGACATTTTGCTGCTCTCTCCTCAAGAAGAATGGATACGTCTGTCCGTCTGGATGGATTACCGGGCAACAAATAACGAGGCAGAATATGAGGCCCTCATAGCCGACCTACAAGCCGCTCGGTATGTGGGAGCCCACCGGGTGTTACTGTACTCTGACTCCTAATTGGCCGCTCAGCAACTCTCGGGGTCCTTCGAGATAAACAGCGCAAGGCTCCGGCTCTACGCGGAGGCCTTTGAAAAGCTCAGAAATAACTTCGTCAAGGTTGTCATACAGAAGATTCCCCGAGCCGAGAATCAGTCAGCCGACGATCTAGCCAAGCTTGCTAGCTCAATATCATCGATCGTCATCCAGTAATCGATTGAGCAGGTGTCCTTGTTGGCACACATCGATCGGATGGAAGGCCTCACGTTCCCAAACGATTGTAGAACGGCCATAATAGAATTTTTGCGCTCGGAAGCCACACTGTCCGATCGGGAGGAAGCCCAGCTACTGAAGAGGAGAGCCAGCCGGTTCACGCTCATTGGGGACCAGCTTTACAAGAAGGTGTTCTCCTGTCCGCTGCTGAAATGTGTCAGATCGGAAGAAGCAGAATATATTCTTCAGGAAGTACATCAAGGATCCTGCGGAGGTCATCCGGGCGGGCGATCGTTGGCTAGGAAGATCCCACTGGCCGGATACTTCTGGCCAACTCTACAGGAAGACGCCGCTCGGACCGTCGCTACCTGCCTTTCTTGTCAGAAGTTCCACAGCTTCTCCCATAAGCCAACGGAGAAGATGAAGACGTCTTCTATTTCCTGCCATTTCGACCAGTGGAGTATGGATATAGTGGGGCCTTTCCCTATGGCGACCGGACAACGGAAATTTTTATTAGTGGTGGTCGACTATTTCTCCAAGTGGGTTGAAGCCGAACCACTGGCCAGCATAACCGAGCAGATGGTCAAAAAGTTCATCTGGCAGCATATAATTTGTCGGTTCGACATTCCTCGTCGGCTTATTTCGGATAACGGGCGACAATTCGTTGGTCAGGAGCTCGGAGAATGGTGCAAGGGATACGACATCGAACAACACTTCACTTCCGTGGCGTATCCTCAGAGCAATGGTCAAGCCAAAGTAGCTAATCGGGAGATCTTGCAAATGCTTTGGATCCGCTCGATCACATGGGAGGAAGCTGGGTGGACGAGCTGCCGGGCGTACTATGGGACATCCGCACCACCCCAAAGGAGGGGACGGGGGTAACGTCGTTCCAATTGGTATACGGGGGCGAGGTGGTCGTGCCTGTCGAGGTCAGAGTAGAGTCCGATCGGATCCAGAGCTACGATGAGGATAATGTCGAGCGGAGGCAGCTGGAGTTGGACCTGGTTGACGAAGCACGAGCTAAAGCAGTCGTCCGACTAATGGCGTACCGGCAAAGAATGAAGCAGAACTACAACAGGCGTGTAATTCCCAGAGCGTTCCAAGTCGGTGACCTAGTGTGGAAGAAGGTGAAGCCGGTCGGCGATGTGAGTAAGATGGCAGCTCCCTGGGCAGGGCCCTTCGGAGTCGTCGAGAAGCTCCGATCGAGTGCATACTTCCTGGAAGATGAGGACGGACGGCGGCTAGATCGACCATGGAGCGCAAACCACCTCCAGCTGTACCGAGCGGGGTAAAAGGTGCGCCAGTATAATTTATTTCATGTATGCCTCGTTCGTCTGTATCCTTTGGCTGCAGGAGTAAAAATTAAAAAAGACAAAGGATATAAGCATTTGTTGCTGAACGACGAAACTCCACGAAGACCGTCGAGCGGCGACGTTAAACTCTAGAGTCGAACCGGAGACTATAAACCCCCCGGCTCGAAGACCGTCGAGCGGCGACGTTAAACTCTAGAGTCGAACCGACGACTATAAACCCCCCGGCTCGAAGACCGTCGAGCGGCGACGTTAAATTCTAGAGTCGAACCGGCGACAATAAACCCCCGGCTCGAAGACCGTCGAGCGGCGACTTTAAACTCTAGAGTCGGGCCGGCGACTATAAACCCCCCGGTCTGAAAACTGTCGAGCGGCGACGTTAAACTCTAGAGTCGAACCGGCGACTATAAACCCCCCGGCTTGAAGACTGTCGAGCGGCGACGTTAAACTCTAGAGTCGGACCGGCGACTATAAACCCCCCGGCCTGAAGACCGTCGAGCGGCGACGTTAAACTCTAGAGTCGGACCGGCTACTATAAACCCCCCGGTCGGAAGATCGTCGAGCAGCGACGTTAAACTCTAGAGTCGGACCGGCGACTATAAACCCTCCGGCCTGAAGACCGTCGAGCGGTGACGTTAAACTCTAGAGTCGGACCGGCGACTATAAACACCCCGGTCGGAAGACCGTCGAGCGGCGACGATAAACTCTAGAGTCGAACCGGCAACTATAAACCCCTCGGCTCGAAGACCGTCGAGCGGCGACATTAAACTCCAGAGTCGAACCGGCGACTATAAACCCCCCGGACGGGACAACGTCGCGCAGATAGACTGAGGCCCAACATCTAGGGCCGATGATCAGCAAGCCTTGATCCTAAGGACAGGGAGAAAACAATGGCGTGCGCTTACCAGCGCCGATCAACGAAAAACTAACGGAAGTTCCATGCGGAATGAAGGTCGTTTGACCGAGCGGCGCAGTTGAGAAAAACACTTCTAACGAAAAACTAACAGAAGTTCCGTGCGGAATGAAGGTCGAGCGGTGCAGTTACAAGAAACACTTCACGAAAGGCTAATAGAGCAAAAATTGGCATTCCAAAATTATAAGTTCGCCGATCAGAAGGATTACAAAAAACACTTCATTCCAGATAATTGAAAACATGCTTCGGAATGGTGGTGAGAAGCGCCGCATGCTCCGTAGCAAGGATGACCACGGATTCGGGGAGCTGACCCTTGGACTTCAGATAGTCCGCCGTGGTGGTGATAGCCAACTTGAAGGCAATGACCATCCGGTCGCAGACCTTTTCAACAAATTCCTCCGAGCAGATGTACTTCTGCCTCAAGGTGGCGACACGACCTGGCTCCACCTCCTGGTACTCCTTGAAGGCGGCGCGGGAAGCGTCGAGAGCTTCTTGCAGGGCCTTCAAATCGTCCCTGAGAGCTGCCGCCTCGACCGAGCGGGCATTCTTCTCGCGGTCCAGCAGATCCGCAAGCTCTTTCACCCGTTGCTCCAGAGCCCTCACTTCAACATTCTTTTTGTCCAGATCGGCGATCGCGGTATTTTTCCGAGTGGTGGCGAGTTCTATCTTGCGGTCATAAGTTTTGACCTGCTGTTCGAGCTGGGCCAGCATGTATGCTTGGTCAGCCGTCTTCTTCCGCTCGGCCTCCAGCAGGCCCTTGGTCTTTGCGAGCTCCTTCTGTAGCTCGGCATATGAAGGGCCCTGAGAAGAAGACGGGCCGCCCAGACTCTTTAGTCTCTTCAGCTCCTCCTCCACCATAGCCAAGCGGTTGGCGACAGCGATCTCTTCCACCCATCTCTGATGTACACAGGAGTGTTAAAATGCCGACCGGAAAGACTGCATAAAAGAGCAGAAACGAAGCTTACCCCTGTGGATTGCTGCATATGGCTGTCAGCCAGTTTATCGAGCGATATCATGGCAACACGGGCCCGGGCGTCCGCCCACATCTCAGCAAGGGGCCCCTTGATAGTGATCATGTGTTCAAGAGCCGTCGGCTGATCTGACTCGGCCATAAACGCCTCAGTGGGGAGGTGCAGGGTGGCCTTAATAGTGCGGCGCCGCCCCGGAGTCGTGTGAGCGGACGCCGAGGGATCGGAGGTCGAGCTGGACATCGAGGACAGAATGCCCGAGCGGCGGACTCGGCGGGGTACATGAGGAAGGGAGCTGACCGACACCGCTTCGATGGGGGTCGCAGGAGGATCTAGTTGAGAGGGGGTCCGGTCGGAGGAGAGCGCCTCGATCGATGGCGCCTTGCAGCGGGGAGATGCGATGCCCGTTCGCTCGGATGCTTGCACTGCGGAGGTTGCCGAATGGAGTGACATCTCAACATGCCGTCTCTTCTGGTTGAGGGGGAGTTCGTCGTCCGGCTCAGAGTCATCCTCTCGAACGGAAGGACCCTTGCTGGAAGTTGCACCACCAGTCGCTTCCGCAGGTGAAGCTCGAGCGACCGACTCCCCTGCATTTGTCTCGCTCTCACCCTCATGAGAGCCGACCGGAGCAATGCCTAACTGCTCCATTTCCTTGGTCGCTGCTGCCTCGAGTGCGGCCGTTTTTTTCTTCAAGATCCCGAACAGCACAGACTCCATTACGATGTTCGCTGCAAGGAAAAGAGAAGAAAATCAGTTAGAACTCAAGGCAAATTCACAAGTAAATTTCTTACCAAAGCTGCTCGGGAGGGGGTCCGGCTCGGACTCAAACCGAATATATACAGCACTCCTTCAAGTAGGAGCTTGTTGATGTCGAGCTTCAGACCGGCTAGCATATTCGCTGCTTGGAGGTAGTCCGGTCGGGTTTTATACTTCTTCAGCTCGGGAGAGGTGGGCGGTCCGACCTGCCATTTAGTACGGAAAGGGAGCCGCTCGGGAATATGAAGAAAGAAGAAGTTCTCTTTCCAATGTTTGTTGGAAGAGGGCAGTTTATCAAAAAAGACTAAGCCGGGCCGAGCCTGAAACAGATAAGTGCCCGGCTCGGACTTCTTGGGATAGTAGAAATAATAGAAGACTTCCGGGCAGAGGGGAATGTTGTGTATCTTAAATAATACCACAACTCCGCACAAAAGACGAAAAGTGTTGGGAACCAACTGGGCGAGCGGAATGCCAAAGAAGTTGCAAATTTCAACGATGAAGGAGTGGAGAGGAAACCACAGATCGGCTGTAAATTGTTCGCGGAAAAAACAGATAGTGTCGCGCGGAGGGTTGTGTGGCCGAGCGGAAGGAGAGGGTAAAATCAGTTTGAAATCAGAGGGGATGTCAAAGGCATTTATCAGGCTCTCGGTGTCCCGCCGATAGAACCGTGACTCCATGGTAGTATACCATAGGCCGAGAGCGAGGTCCGCGGGCTGGGAAGAGCTAGCCATCGCCGAAACAATGGAGGAGGCAGGGATCAGAAGAAAACGCAAAGGCTTAGAGAAGACGAACGGAACAGTAACCGGAAGGCAAGAACGCGGCAAGAACCACAAAGAAAACACGAGAACCTTACAGAGAAGATGAGGATCGAAAGAAGTGGGCAAGAGGTCGCCGGAGTGCCAAGGAACGAGGTCACCGGAGCAAGGGGCGCAGGAGAGGGCTTCTGAGCACGCGACGGCGAAAATGCGGTGGAAGAAGGCGATGAGAGCTTTATAAGGATGGGCTCGAGCCGCCCGAGCCGTCGGATGCAGGTCACATAACCCGAGGCCCGCATCCAACCGTCCATTTCAAACCGGTGAACGTCGCGTCGGGCGTAAGGCGGCGATCGTGCGATGACGTCAACAGCGCCGCATGGCACTCGGTCAGAGGAAGGCATTTAATGAGCCTCATCACGAGGCAGAACCCGCGTGCTCAACCATAATGGCAGAGATTTGTACGCATTCCGAGAAGATCCTGCGGACATCATCACAGGCCAGTTGGGCAGCCCTCGGCAATTAGCCAACCGGCGCTATTCGACCCCATAGTGGCCGAGCGGAGGTACACTTTCGGAAGTGGCAGGATGGCTGTCGCTCGGCCAAACTCATAGTCCAGTCAGTTGGACTTAGCACCTCCTTCGACTAGACTTGAGGGGGAGGCATGTGATCCGGTGGTAAGGACGGGGGACCCTCGTTGGCGGGAGGTCAACGACACGTGGAGGTCATTGGTCAAAAGGGTCAACCCCAAGGTCGTGCCGGGCAGACAGAGATCACGCCGAGAGGACTGGCGAGCCGACAGAGCATTCGGCCGACTGAACATCCGGCCGGGAGGCTCCCAGGCCGGACGAAAGATAGCCCGACCAGGGGTCGGGTTTCCGATGCTCAAGGTAAAAGAGTCTCTGGGCCGAGCGGACAGGCCGCTCAGCCGAGTCACATGATAATAAGGCGCAATCTCATCCGAGCAAATGAGCAGGGCTTCCCCCCGTCCGAGGTATGCGTATTCCCGGAGGCCATGAGCGCCGAGTGAATGGTCCGCTCGGACCGGGAACAGGCAAGAGGCGCAAAGGGACAGCTAGTAACAATCATCCTCGAGACACCTGCCACCGACAAACAGCATGGTCGGCGACCGGAGAGGACAGAGTATGTACGGTGGAAGTTTCCACCGTCACAGCAGGGATATGCTCGGGCGATTGCGGAATGACGTTATACATATTTTTCTGACACAATCTTACTGAGGTATGTTTGGGGAAGCGTGCACGCATCGAAAAGCATGCCCGCGCCTCCCCGGGGTCCTATATAAGGACCCCCAGACTTCGACGGAGGTATGCGATTCTCATCACTGTAGCCACAGTAGCGTTACCTTGCTCTCCTTCTTCACTGCCTGACTTGAGCGTCGGAGGGTCGTCACCGGGAAACCCCTCCCGGCTCGGCTTCTTTGCAGGTTCACCGGAGATCCACATCACCAGTCGAAGACAGCGGAGAGCGCCACGTCCCCAGTGTCCACCGACTCAGCGCTTGGACAGGATCAACGATGTTTAATATCGGCTCCATGGAAGAAGGTACATACAGGTATACAAGCGTTAGACCTATTATTTAATCTAAAGTATTGATATAAGATTAAGATTAAGATTAAATTAATTATGATCTAATAATTTATGTCAAGTGTACATGTTATTCATGTGGTGAAGTATTAGTTGAGAGTCAGATAATGACTAAGTCCTGAAATTTGGTAATGGAAGATTTAATTGTGAGTCAGGCATAAACACTAAATCTTGGTTGGAACTAAACAAGAAACTCATAGTTGGGTGTTGATGAATCAAGTCCAAGTGAAATTAGTTGGGAGCGGATGACTTTACGGACAAAGTCCAAATAGAATAAGCTAGAAACTGAAACTTGACGAATAAGATCAAATGGAGTAAGCTAGGATCTGAGAGTTGACAAATAAGATAAAGTGAAGTAAACTGAGAGTTGAAGCTGGACAAACAAGTCCAAATGAAATATGCTGGGAGTTGTAGTTTGACAACTCCAATTTTGAAGACGCTAGCAGGGACGATTCGTGAAGCAGCAAGGTGAACAGCAGTCAACGGCTGCTATTTATGCTTAAGCTGCAGTTGCTGGCATCCAATGTTGGTCGATGGTGGCTGCTACCTGTGGAGGTCGGTGACTGTAGGAGCTCTAGCAATCAGGCGGGCTATGGCTATGTGGTTTGGGCATCAATGATTCCTCCTTGGGCGGCAATGGCGCTTACGCAGCCGCTGTCCAACAGCTTCTGAAGCTGCTGGCCGGTAGTCGCTGACTCGTCGGAGGAGGGAGGCTATGGAGGTCGTGGACAAGGAGGACGGTGGTCAGATGTGCTGTGACATGCAACGCGATCCTTCTTGCAGTGGAAACCATGGCTATCGGCGGAAATCGCAGCTGTCAGCGCGTGGGGAGGGATGTGCGGAGGAGGGGCGAACGAGAACGCAGTTAGGGAAGGAGGAACTCGACCAGGCGTAGGTGGCAGTCGTTCTTGTATTCCTAAACAAGCTTTATATCCTACCTCTTTATCTCCCATCAAATCTAAAACGACTCATAAAATCTAGAAAAATTTCATAAAATTTCTAAAATTCACATATAATTTATTTTCCTATATAAATTTAGTTAGTTCATATATATATATATATATATATATATAGATATATATATATATATATATATATATCCTCATCTAAAGTAATAATTAGATAATACACTAGTCCATTCTAGTATCTTAAAATGTCTATAATGGCATGGGATCCCTTATGCACTATATTGTAGGATCGCTACGCTAGAGGGATGAATAGCGCTCGTAATTTTCAAATTTTTCAAAAAACATTTGTGTAAAAAGTAATCGCAGTGGAAAAAAGAAAAAGATGAAAAGATACAATATTAACAAAGCCAATATTTACTTAGTTCGAAGTCTGTGACGACTCTTATTCCAAAGTCCGGACTCATGGAATGCTTTCAATGAGCAATTACTATCAGTTCGAAATAATACAAGTAGAGATTTACAACTTTGAAGAACTGAAATAAATTAAATGTACCGACAATCTATAGATTTGAAGAATTGAGCCTTCGATTGTCAGAGTGGTGTTTGAGCTTCGTAAAAGTGTTTTCTAAGCAGCCACAGGAGCGAAAGATGATTGGAATAATGTGTTCAAGGTGATGGTCGAATCCTCCTTTCATAACCCACTTCGGGTGTTTAAAACCAGCCTCAAACGTCCCCACAGGGCTGATGTGGCGTGCTCTTGTCGAAACTCGATCTGGCAAAATTTATCCATCTTCGGGTGCTCGGATCACCCCAGAGTGCTTGGACTGTGACTTAGACCGACCAACCAGAGTGTGCCAACTAAGCAAGAGGATGAAGTTTTGGCTGTCCGAGCGCCTGGAGCAACTCCGAGTGCCTGGACGATAGGGTGACTGGCCAGGCACCCTCCTGGGACTGCCACTTAGCCGAAGCCTTCCCAGGTGCCTGAAGCAACTCTGGGCGCCTAGACTCTGAGGTCCGAACCAGTATTTTGCTGAAGCCTCATTTTACAAAATAAAGTTAGTCTAGACAATAAACAATATATATAAAATATGACTTTGACAGCTTTCAGACTGTCCGATTCTGACTTTGAGTTTCGCTAAAACTCTCTCCCCCTTAATTTTTAACTATTTTCTCCCCTTCTCCATTCATCCAAAATAATTTAGAGTGAAAAAAATTTCTTAATTTTAAAATTAAATATTTTAGTTTTTCAAATACTTAGTTTTTGTGACAAAGTTTAAACTTAAAAAAAAATTATTCTTTGAAAAATATTTTTAAACAAACTTTGGTTCTGAGATAGTAGAATTTTGTTTTGAAAAACTTCGAAAAAAGAGAGTAAAAGAATTTCAATTAGGAAGTTTAACTAGAGTACTTAGTTTTTGAAAAAGCTTACTTGAAGAAACTAATTAGGTTTCAAGCAAACTATCTTTTAAAAATACTTAGCATTTCTGTAAATACCTTGAAAAAAAACTTGACTTTTGAAAATACTTCATTTTTGAAAGATATTTTTTAAAAGTAAACTTTAGATTTTGAAAAGAATTAGTAACTTTGAAAAGATACTTAAAGGCTTTGAAAAAGAACATAATTTTTAAATACTTAAACAATTTGAAGTAGAACTTAGTTTTGTTTAGCTTTTAAAAACTTTATTTTTTCTAAAAAAAAACTTAGTTCCAAAAAAAACTTGACTTTTGAAAAATCTCTTTCTTTTTTTCTTAGATAAAAAATTTATTTTTTAAAAAAATAGGCAAGATTAACAGTATAACCCTAAGGTCCAAGCATGAGTAAAAAGCTTTATCTATTTTCTTGATTTTTTTATTTTACCCTTTCTAAGTCATCAAACATGTTAAGCTTATAAATTTGTGTGAGATGAAGTTAATTTTAAAGTTTGAGATTAAGTTTGAATTTCAGAATTTTTAAGTTTGAATTTTGAAAATATTTAAGTTTCAATTTTGAAAAATATTTAATTTTGAATATTTAAGTTTTATATTTGCTTTGATTTAAAGATTAAGTTAGGTTTAAGCTTTAATTAACTAATTTTAAACTTAAATCCATCTCACCCTTTTTCTAAATTGTCAATTAGATAACCTTATTTGTTTTGTGAGATGATTAATTTTATCTTCAATTTAGATTAAAATCTAAGGATTGATTTATATTTGAGTTAGATTAAAGTTTAACTGTTAGTAAATTAAATATCTCTTTCAATAATTGACTTCCAATCTGTGACGAGGTACTAAACCTTCTTGGATATTAGAACAACAACCACTTCTCGACGAAGGCTTTTAAAAAAAAAAATATTTAATTTTCTTTATGAGAATCCTTGGTCTAACCAAACATGTGTCAATTAAGTATAAGTCCTTATCTATCATAATCTAAGCATGTATAAAGAAAGTGGTAAAGCAAACATTAAACAAGTTTATCTAATAATAAAAATGGTCTTTCTATTGGTTCCCCCCGGATCATAGCTTTGATAAGGACTATCAAAGTAGTGAATTTGATCCTTGGGGATCCAATATTAATCAAGTCCAACTTGATTAACCAAGTTAGACTTGGGTACCCATGCTTGGACTATTTTTTTATTTGTTTGATTAATAAGAAACAGGTAAGATTTAAATTTATGTTTGGCCTTATACCCAAGTCTGGATCGGTTGTATATGACCCTTTGTTTCTTAAGAATTTGGTCAAGGTTCTTGAAACCCAAAGTGAATCATTCCAATATTTCCTTAAGTTTTTTAACTTCAGTTCTCAGATTGAAATTTTCTTCCTCAAGTTCGACTTGAGTTGGAGTTCCAGCTTGTGTCTTCTCAGTTAATGAACTTAGGTTAGTCTTTTCCTTGTGGGCTTTGACCTCCTCTTGGAGTGACTTGACTTGGAGGTTGGATTTAGCCAACTTTCTAGACAAGTAGAAAATTAAATTATGTGATCTAATTAAATAAATACTTATAGTGGATTGGGAACCTTCTAAATCGAATATGGATCTGTGGCTTTGCTCGGACTTGGTTTCCAATTCACTCTTGGTTTTGGATTCGTCAACTTGTTCTTGGGCCGAAAGTGTGAGGAAGCTTGTCTATTTGAGATCTTCGTCAGACTCTTCCAATGACTCGGATCACGTTGCCTTCCTTCTTCCTTGCTTCATGTTCGGACACTTCGGCTTGTAGTGTCCTTTCTTATTACACCCGTAGCAAGTTACTTCTAATTTGGGCTTCGTGGTTTGCTTTAGACGTAGTTGCTTGCTCTTGGATTGGATCATCTTTTTCTTCTTAAGCATTTCCAAACTAGGTTGACTAGTTCGACAGTGATCTCGTCTTCGTCTTCGGCTGTCTTTGGATTCAAGTTTCGATTGGTACTTGGGCTTCACCTTCTTAGTTTTGATTTTTCTTGCAACTAATGTGATACCTTTCTCGATTGGAGTAACATTAGATTGTTCATGCAATTCAAATTCTGAAAATAGCTCATTTAGTCTAATTAAAGAAAAGTCCTTAGATACTTTGTAAGCATCTACCATCAATGCTCACAAGGTATTCCTCGAAAAAACATTTAACGTGTACCTTATTATATCATGATTCTCTACCTTCTGGCCGATCGTGTGTAGTCTATTAAGCAGGTCTTAAATCTGAGCGTGTAATTGGCTTGTCGATTCACCATTCTACATTTTAACATATATAACTTATTTAAAATTAAGTCCTTTTGCTTACCTTTTTATCAGAGGTACCCTCGTGTAGCTCGATTAGCTTTTCTCATAACTCCTTGGCGATGTTGAAGGAGCTGACCCAATTCGACTCTTCTTTGATTAAGCCACATTGGATGGTCCGGGTTGCCTTTACATCGGCTTCGATCTTCTTACGGGTTGGTGCATCCCATTTGTCACAGAGGATGAGGGATCCGTCTTCAGTGGTACTCTATTCGACTCTTCTAGTAATTGAAATCTTCGCCAAAGAATAGTGGTGGGTGTACAGTGTTGTAGCCTTCTTGGTATGTCATTTGAAAAAATCTTGCACACAATTAAACAAGGAGACTTGTCCCAAGATTTGGTCTTGGATTAGCTGTCACACCTTGAAGGTATACTTGTCCGACAAACTGGACAGTACCCCTAGTGACAATATAAGAAATATGATATCGAATCAATTCAAGCCAATATAAAATACCGATGTAATGTAATAACACCAAGTCACAAATGACAATGCGTGTATGTGCGCATGTACATATGAAATACTAAAAAATCCAGAACAGAAAGAACTATAACCGTAAGCAATGGAAATAATAAAATGAAGCAACTCAAAATAAATCCAATTCGAGGAGGACTAATTTTATAGTTCTAAGCAAGAACTATAACCGTAAGCAATGGAAATAATAAAATGAAGCAACTCAAAATAAATCCAATTCGAGGAGGACTAATTTTATAGTTCTAAGCTCTCTTTCAGTTGTTTCGCAACTTCTGTCATGTTTAACCGTTGTTAGGACCTTTGTGCCGTGCATTTCAACACGATATCAACACATTTCCAGACACAATTTATATCATACCCCCTTCTAGTCTAGGATCTACAACATCTTCAATGTTTCCTTTGTCAAACCTTTGGAGCACCTATTGGACTAGGTGTAAATTTTCTGTACTTGGAATTATTGGAGGCAGCCTAGTGATTAGTTTCAAAAGAACCACTCCGAAGCTATACACATCACTTTTCTCACTGAGCTGGAAGGTATTGCAATACCTGTTGTCTCCGGGTAGCTTCTGGAGTATACAAACTGATCGTCGAGGCTAGTGTTCGACACTATCTCCGTAAACGATATTGCTCCGCTACGGTGCTTAACGGATTGTTGCAATTCGTTCCCAAGATACAACGACGACGAACGTCTCGGAATCGTGGCACTCCGACTTCTGAGACCAGCGAACCTTTTAGTAGACTTCTTGGACTCTTGAATGCACAAGATGAGATGAATGCTTGAGGAAGAGAAGAGAAGATTGAGTGAGTATTCCATCATCTGGAGGGTTCTATTTATACTGAACGAAGAGGTTGAGTGTCCTTTGGGTGAGTGGATGTGTTCCTTGGGCTGGATCGATCTAGATCATCTATTCTGAAGGGTTGTAACCCTTCACCAAGCCCACTTCAATCTCATCCATCAGATCTGAGGAGTTGTGACCCTCAGATCCCGCCTATTGTCATCAGCCATCGGATCTGGATCCATTGATTCGATGCTTCAGATCAAGTCTCATCCCAGGCCGTCAGATCGTTACTCTTTGCGATCCAACGCTCTAGATCGCATCACAAGCGATCCATCATATCTATTTGATCAACGGTAGCCATCCATTCCCTAAGTCAACTGTCCAGTCATCTCCCTTTGCCCACGAGGATGCCGCATAGGCACTGCCACGTCAGGTAAGAGCCTGACACGTCACCCGAGTGCCGCGCAGGCACTGCAATGTCACCTGGAGCATAAATTTAAGCTCCTCAATGCTCCTAAGTGCAAAGTGCGCCTACAAAGCGCCCATTGCGCACGTGCGCACGTGCGCACGTGGCGGGTGGCGGGCTCACAGGTACGAGCACCTGCTCGCCCTGGGCTAAGGGGTCACCTGCCCTTTTTATTTTTTGTGTTAACTCCATTAACACATCTTCATTAATAAGTAGAGAATACACATCGAGAATTTCCGATGTGGGACTATTCTCCTATGCACTTTATTAATGAATAACAAATGTTATTTTGGGTTGACTTTAAACATTAATTTCTGATTCACCCTTAATCGGTTTTGAGCAAATTAATAGTCTAAATATATCTACGCGAATCGTAGATTTCAATTTTGAAGTCAATTACGACTTTCAACAATTGATGACTTCCTTCCTCTAAATCGTTTTGGTCCATTTAAGGCCCCAATATCCAACAATCCCCCACATGAATGGAAATTAATGCAATGCGTGTATGCATGCTGACATTTTACAAGAGTCCAATCGATAAGTCACTACATCGGGAGAGGTAGCTTGTGGCTTTGAACCTTCCGTAGTGAAATGCTATCGAGTATACTAGGCTGCGCAGTGAGCGTGATGTCTTGAACTACTCAGCTATTGGTGTATACTTAGACAATAACACCCACACAGAGATCTATCTCACCTACTTTAGGTTCTCATGGTTGGTTCCGTTTCGGCCATGGATACCATCTTGGATTCATAAGTGTTTCATTGAAGCGACCTGTCTTCACACTCACATAGGTGAAACTTCTATCAAGAGTATCCTACCATACTCCACCTTATCAGGTATAGAAGTCACTAAAAGCATAAGCTTAACCTCACTACATGAGGTAGGACAGCACAAATTCATCCTAGGATTGGGATAGAGATAAACTATCTAAGTCAAATGCGACCACAAAGCTCCTATTGAACCACGTTGCGGATCTCGGGCTCACAAGGTGGGTTACCGCTACAGTCGTTTTTAGTTGTAGATTTTTAATCCCATTCCTCTTGATGAGCAGTATACTTGATCTCGACTCAACCCCTTCGTTAGAGGATCTGCCAAATTATCTTTGAACTTAACATAGTCGATTGCAATCACTCCATTCGAGATCAACTGCCTAATGGTATTATGTCTACGACATATATGTCGTGACTTCCCATTATACATATTACTCTGTGCCCTTCCAATCGCCGATTGACTATCACAGTGGATTAGTACGGCAGGCACAGGTTTCACCCAGCTAGGAATATCTTCCAAGAAATTCCGCAGTCATTCAGCTTCCTCAGCTGCTTTGTCTAGTGCTATAAACTCGGATTCCATAGTTGACCGAGCAATGCAAGTCTGCTTAGTGGATTTCCAAGATACTGCTCCCCCACCGATCATGAATACATATCCACTAGTGGATTTGGAGTCTTTTGTATCTAATATCCAATTAGCATCACAATATCCTTCCAATACAGCGGGATATTTTCCATAATGTAATCCATAGTTCATAATATATTTCAAATATCTGAGAACTCGCATCAATGCTTTCCAATGGGTGTCGTTTGGATTACTCGTAAAATGACTCAGTTTGTTGACCGTACAGGCAATATCCGGACGTGTGCAGTTTGTGAGATACATCAAACTGCCTATTATCCGAGAATATTCCAACTGCGATATGGTCTCACCATGGTTTTTTGCTAAGTGTTGACTTAGATCCATAGGTGTTTTCACTGTAGAGAGATCGTACGCATTGAATTTTTTCAATACAGATTCTACATAATGGGATTGTGTTAAAACTATCCCTTCTGATGTCCTGAGAATTTTAATTCCCAATATAACATCTGCTTGACCCATATCTTTCATATCAAAATTTCTGGTCAACATTTTCTTTGTAGTCATGATTACATCATGATTACTGCCCATTATTAGCATGTCGTCTACGTATAGACAGACAATTACATAGCCTTCAGGTGTGTTTTGACATAAATGCATTTGTCACATTCATTTATTCTGAATTCGTTTGACAACATTACTTTGTCAAATTTTTCGTGCCATTGTTTAGGCGCTTGCTTAAGTCCGTACAACGACTTAACAAGTCGACACACCTTTTTCTCATTTCCAGGAGCCATGAACCCTTCGGGTTGCTCCATATAAATTTCTTCTTCCAACTCACCATTTAAGAATGCAGTCTTAACATCCATTTGATGTATTTCAAGGTCATACAGTGCTGCAATGGCTATTAGCACTCGTATGGACGTAATCCTTGTCACCGGTGAGTATGTATCGAAGTAATTAAGGCCTTCCTCTTGCTTGTACCCCTTGGCTACAAGTCTGGCCTTATACTTGTCAATTGATCCATCAGCTTTATACTTACGTTTTAGTATCCACTTACAACCTAATGGTTTGTTACCAGAAGGAAGGTCTACTAATTCCCAAGTATGATTATTCATGATAGACTCAATTTTACTATTGACAGCTTCTTTCCACATTGGAGCATCGGGTCTAGAGAGAGCTTCACTTAATGTTCTTGGTTCCATTTCTGACATGAAAGTCATGAAATCTGGCCCGAACGATTTCTCAACTCTAGCCCGTTTGCTACGACGTGGCTCTTCACTTTGATCGTCAATAGTCCTTTTATAACAGCTAAGTTCGGTAACGTCATTTTTGTTTGAACTTCCGTTGTTATCACTTTCAATGTTTCCCTTTTTATCTGGGAATACGTTTTCAAAGAATATCGCATTTCGAGATTCTATGGTTGTTCCCACATGTATATCAGGAATATCTGATTTGTGAACTAGGAAACGATATGCACTACTATTATGGGCATATCCGACAAATATCGCATCGAACGTTTTAGGTCCGATCTTTACTTGCTTTGGTTTAGGTACTTCGACCTTTGCCAAGCACCCCCACACTTTCAGGTATTTGTACGATGGCTCGCGGCCTTTCCATAGTTCATATGGAGTTTTATCATTTTTCTTATGAGGGATTATGTTGAATGTGATTTGCCGATAATATTGCTTCCCCACAAGTTTTGAGGTAAGCCTGAATTTATCAACAAGGCATTCATCATTTCTTTTAGTGTCCGATTTTTACGTTCGGCAACACCGTTTGATTGAGGTGAGTAAGGTGCCGTTGTTTGATGGATAATGCCGGATTCTGACAAAATTCATCAAACGGTGCACTATATTCTCCACCTCTATCGCTCGAATTATTTTAATTCGTTTGTCAAGTTGGTTTTCAACTTCTGTTTTATAGGTTCCGAACGCCTCTAGGGCTTCTTCTTTACTTTTTAAAAGAAAGACATAACAGAACCTTGTGCAGTCATCGATAAAAGTAATGAAATACTTTTTACCTCCTCTAGTTTGCACAAATTTCAAATCACATAGATCACTATGTATTAATTCTAGAGGAGTCGTTGACCTTTCCATCGAATGGAAAGATAGTTTCGTCATTTTAGCTTCCACATACACTTCACATTTGTGTGTTTCGTCAAGATTGACGTTTGGTAATAAATTTAGTTTGACGAGACGTTTCAGAGTATTATTATTCACATGTCCGAGTCGATCATGCCATAAATTAAAACACTCAACAACATAGCTGGAAGCATTTATTTTATTACCATCAAAATTTCGGAGTACAGACATTACAACCATTTTGAATAGACCCTTTTCTAGGTACCCCTTTCCTACGAAGACACCATTCTTCGTAAGTACAAAGTTGTCTGACTGGAACACTAGCCTAAATCCGGCCTTGACCAATGCCGCTCCAGAAACTAGGTTCTTACTGATGTCGGGAACATGAAGTACATCAATGAGTGTTAGCTCCTTTCTGGACGTCATCTTCAGAACAACTTTTCCGAGTCCAACAATTGGCGACGTCGTGGAATTACCCATATAGAGCTTCCTGCCATTTATCGGAGTATACTTAGAGAACATCGCTTTATCGGAACAGATATAACGAGTTGCTCCAGTATCAATGAACCACTGCTTCGGGTTGGTATCCACCAAGTTGGCTTCAAATACAACCGCAGTGAGATCCAAGTCCTCAAGAGAGGTTGCGACATGATTCGCAACATCCTTTGGCCCCTTGGTTGGCTTCTTTGGGCGTCTGCAGTCCTTGGATAGGTGTCCTGCCTTTCCACAGTTGTAGCAGGAGCCTTTGAACTTCTTTGCTTGAGCCTTCCTTTTGAACTGCTTCGGCTTTTTGGCGTTCGGCTCGACCAGGTTGGACATTTCGTCTATAGTCCGCTTGGCTCCTCTGGAGTCGGATAACTTTCGATTATCCTCTTCTATTCGTAGCCTCAGGATCAGGTCTTGCAGCCCTATTTCCTTTTGCTTGTGCTTTAGGTAATTCTTGAAATCCTTCCATGACGGAGGGAGCTTCTCAATTACCGCAGCAACTGCGAATGTCTCGTTCAGCTTCATGCCTTCGGCGTCCAGATCATGCAGTATTAATTGCATATCTTGGACTTGAAATGAGACGCTTTTTGAGTCCACCATCTTGAAATCCAGAAATTGACCGACGATGAATTTCTTCAATCCAGCATTTTCGGTCTTGTATTTCTTCTCAAGGATTTCCCACAAAGATTTTGCCGTCTCCAGAGAACAATATACGTTATATAACGTGTTATCCAAGGCGTTGAGTATATAATTGCGGTACGGAAAATCTCCATGAGACCACGCATCGCTAGCGCCTTACTTCCTTCCGTAGCGGTGGCGTGTCTTCGTGCAAAAATCGGACAAGGTTTAGCGTTGTTAGATAAAACAACATCTTCTGTTGCCATCTTTTGAAATCGGTTCCGGTGAATTTCTCGGCTTTTCTCCGTCGGAATGGTTATCGGAACAACAACCACGTCTAGAATGTCGTTTAATATCAGGAAATATTTAATTTTGTTGTCTCCGGGTAGCTTCTGGAGTATGCAAACTGATCGTCGAGGCTAGTGTTCGACACTATCTCCGTAAACGATATTGCTCCGCTACGGTGCTTAACGGATTGTTGCAATTCGTTCCCAAGATACAACGACGACGAACGTCTCGGAATCGTAGCACTCCAACTTCCGAGACCAGCGAACCTTTTAGTAGACTTCTTGGACTCTTGAATGCACAAGATGAGATGAATGCTTGAGGAAGAGAAGAGAAGATTGAGTGAGTATTCCATCATCTGGAGGGTTCTATTTATACTGAACGAAGAGGTTGAGTGTCCTTTGGGTGAGTGGATGTGTTCCTTGGGCTGGATCGATCTAGATCATCTATTCTGAAGGGTTGTAACCCTTCACCAAGCCCACTTCAATCTCATCCATCAGATCTGAGGAGTTGTGACCCTCAGACCCCGCCTATTGTCATCAGCCATCGGATCTGGATCCATTGATTCGATGCTTCAGATCAAGTCTCATCCCAGGCCGTCAGATCGTTACTCTTTGCGATCCAACGCTCTAGATCGCATCACAAGCGATCCATCATATCTATTTGATCAACGGTGATCAACGGTAGCCATCCATTCCCTAAGTCAACTGTCCAGTCATCTCCCTTTGCCCACGAGGATGCCGCTAGGCACTGCCACGTCAGGTAAGAGCCTGACACGTCACCCGAGTGCCACGCAGGCACTGCAATGTCACCTGGAGCATAAATTTAAGCTCCTCGTGACGATGCGAAGTGCAAAGTGCGCCTACAAAGCGCCCATTGCGCACGTGCGCACGTGGCGGGCTCACAGGTGCGAGCACCTACTCGCCCTGGGCTAAGGGGTCACCTGCTCTTTTTATTTTTTGTGTTAACTCCATTAACATATCTTCATTAATAAGTAGAGAATACACATCGAGAATTTCCGATGTGAGACTATTCTCCTATGCACTTTATTAATGAATAACAAATGTTATTTTGGGTTGACTTTAAACATTAATTTCTCATTCACCCTTAATCGGTTTTGAGCAAATTAATAGTCTAAATCTATCTACGCGAATCGTAGATTTCAATTTTGAAGTCAATTACGACTTTCAACAATTGATGGCTTCCTTCCTCTAAATCGTTTTGGTCCATTTAAGGTCCCAATATCCAACAATACCTAACACGTAGTACGATAAATTTTCAATCATAAATTTTCCAAAAAATAAATACAGTATGAAAGCTTAACGACACTTCAGTTGAAGTTGACTGCCTAATTCTTAGTCATTATAGAGAGAGTGAATCACTAGTCAAAAATATTAGTCGGGGAAACATGGCTAATGGCTGGATATGCTTGGGATTTTCACAATGTGCATATGCTTTCTGTTATTGGACAAAATGAAACATGCAAGATATATGATTTAAAAGTGATGATCCAAATACCACATGCTACTGCCCTATAATTCTTAAAACTCATGATTCCTCTTTATTTAACTTGATGTATTTTTATTAATCTATTTCTTCAAAAAATTTTGCCTACTTATTGCTAGAACTATTAATGTTTTCGGTGGTTGCATTTCATTCCTGGATAGAAAAATCATATATATTATGAAACAAGCCTTCTTTCCTTCATTAAAAAAAACAAAATTAAATAGTTCAAGCACACAGGAGATGGGAAATTATATTGAAACATGAATCTGAAAATGAAAAGTTCCATGATGATGAATTTTATATTTCTTTTTGGATTCCTTGGTTACTATCTTTCTCCTAGGTAGAGATGCGTGCGTGAAACAATTATACTCAGGATCAAGGTATCCAGGAGTTCCAACCACCAAAGTGGATATATGACTGTTTGTCTCACTTAGAAAAGCTTTCGAAAGCCCAAAATCTGCTATCTTAGCTTCCAAAATTTCACTCAAAAGGATATTTCCAGACTTCACATCTCTATGAACTAATGGTGGTTTGCATCCATTTTGCAAATACTCTAGCCCTGCAATGCAATTTAATAAATGAACTAAGATGGACTCAAATGAATGGTTTGGGAATCAAGGAAGGGGATATTGATACTTGACGGTTCACATTATTCCAAACCTTGTGCAGCGTCAATTGCAATATGAAGACGTTGTCTCCATGTTAAAGCTCTAGCATTGTTTGCCCTGCCTGCATCATGTCAAATTAACAAGTCAACAACATTCAGTAAGGAAAAGTAATAAGTTAAATGAAGTAAAGATTGCCTGGTATAAGTAATAGCACTATTACTCTGTTGGTCAGTAGTGCCTGCCAAAACATTATAAGATAAATAAAAGAATTTTTAGACATCATCATTCTCCCTTTCATACTCTTAGGTGTATTGAACTTGTACACAACAGCAAGCAAATAAGAATGCACGTGTTAGATTGAATATATTGTTAAATAGTTAGATTGTAAGATGAATCTAATTCTTGTCACCTGATTGTCATGCATGCTATAAAGCAAGTGATATTATGAAAGGAACCAGCCATTAGCAATGATATTCAATGCAGTTCCAAACCTCGCAGATGATCTTGTAGTGTTCCTTAAGACATAAACTCATAGACAAGCGCCAAATGATTTACTTCATTGCAATAGCCAATAAAAGAAACTAAATTCCGATGATGAACCCTAGTCAAGTGTTGGGCCTGAAAAAACATAATCAGTGATGCTTACGAACTAGAAACATCAAGATCCAAACTAAATTAAAGAAACAGAAGTGAATGGGGCAATTAATATTATGTAGTCTCTAACTATTCTTGAACAGGGCATAATTGTTCAAGAATACTATTACTATATGTTTGAAAGAATAATAAAATTTCATCAACTCCTCAGTAAAATATACGATTTTATACATTCATTCCCCTCCCCATCTTTAGTTATGCAAAATCTTCCAATGGATTCACATTCAACAACCACCTCCAACCAATTAAATTCAGCTATCCACATATGTATAAGATTTATTTACCTCAGCAAGAAACTCCTTAGTTCCTTGTGATGATGATTGTGATAGCATTTTGACCGCAACTTGAATACCATCTTCCAAATGTCCATGGAAAACAAACTCAAATCCTCCTTTGCCTAGGATCTTTTGAAAGTTATTAGTGATGTTCTGTATTTCCATGTAAGTGAATTGGTGATTTTCAAACTGCAATACATTATTCGTTTGCTTTGGGAAATCATTATGTGGATCAACTGAGCTGCCTTTTCTCACACCTTCCAAGTTTCAAATAAAGAATAAGATTGGTAAATGCATGTCAAAAAATGGATCATGGTCTATTATTACTAAACAACTGCAAGAGTATGTCACAGAAATCTCACCTTGTGTTTTCCTCACCTTCCAAACGATGATTATCACTGCAAGAAGTATTAACACAGGAACTATACAAAGAATCACGATCACCGGTGTTGATATTTTCTTCTTTTTTGCTACAGGCATCACATTGCACAATGTACCATTGTTACAGAGATGTGGATTCCAATCCAGTCTGCATGATATTATAACTCGCTTAATGGTTAAAGATATGTATGAAGTTATGAAGAATTCTCCAACCAAAAAAGAAAGAAGCGGCTGAGTTCAAGTACAAATTGAACAAACTTTAATGCCAAATCATTACCCTAAGTTTAAACACCTAAACTCCAAATATTTCTTGACACCATGCCTAGATCTCTTTCATAGTCAGGCAAGCCCTAACATATTATGAATCGTTAAAGAAAAATGGACGGACCTACACTTAAAAGTAACACAAACCTTAAGGTAAGTAAACCATTTTGTGCCATTTCAAGGAGGTTCGAAGGAACTGATCCATTTAACTGGTTGCTTGCCAAATCACTGCAAGAAATCATGAAATATTAAACCATTATCTACCTTTTCAGTAAAGTTAAAAAAGGATTAAGAACTATGCTTACAGTAGTTTGAGAGAACTTAAGTTTGCTAGTTCATCAGGTATTTGCCCTGTTAAATTGTTGTAAGACAAATCCCTGAAAAAAATGATTAAAGAACATTTGTTAGATAATAATTCCTCCTTAAATATTGCATGGTTTCACAACAAATGATTGTGTGGCCTGGCATTGATCCCAACAATCCAAGACTGTTAATAACTGTTTGCCATATTCAATGAACATTGAAAGGAAAAGGGAAAACAAATAGCAAACAATGAGTAGCATTACAAGTATTGAAGTGCACTAAGATTAGCAACATATTTGGTTATTTCCCCAATCAGCCCACTTGATGACAAGTTCCTGCTAAACAATAGTGACTAGTAAGAATATTACAGAATTTCCAAATGGTTGGTCCTGGTATTTCATGATCAATAGTTAGAGTTAGATGAACTTGTAGAACTCACAAAGCAGTGACTCTTGGAGAATTTGACAAGCTATAAGTACAATTTAGTCCATCCCAAACAAAAGCACTAGGGGAACATGGATCTCCCATCCAATTCCTCTGGATCCGATACCACTCCTTGATCACTGTTACGGCATCAACTGTAAAAACAGAGAAAAATAATCAACAATGTAAGCAAATGACATTGCTCACAAGAAAAATAGAAAACAAACACTACTAGCATGTGACTAGAGTACGTATCTTAGCAGTAGCACACCCTAAAGCAAATACCAAGCAAATAATCAGCATTAAAATTCCCAACGATACCATATCAGTAGAGTCCATTGAAATAAAGATCAATCTGCTTAATATCATATGTGCCTTCCAATCCCAACACCTGTTTCAATCTATGGTTTTCGAGCTAATGTTTTTCCTCTTTATGCTGATTTGTTTTGGTCCTTTTCCAATACCAATCATCATAATTAAGTTTTTGTTTTCTGGCAGACATCAAATTTAGGAAAATTTGAACAACTTAAAATAAAGGTTTGAGCTTTTCGTGAGAATTTGAATTGGAACTTCTTTTGCCGTGGCCACTCTGCCTTACCCCTTTCAGGAACTGAGAGAAGTGGAAAAAAAAAGGCGAAGGAACGAAAGAAAGAGATCACATTTGATGATTATATTGTTCATTAAATAATTCCTTGGTTTTTGCCAACTGAACTATACCCGGCGGTGGCCACCGTGATGGTCTCCTTCACGTAGAAAAAGGTGGAGTCGGTCACGCTCACACTGTCCCAGTAGTTGACGCCGAAGTGGAGGTCGAAGGCCAACGGCTGTCCGTCTAGCCCGTCGTAGTTGCCGTAAAGGAACAACGCCCGGAGGAGGTACTTGGACCCCCGCGCCACCACCGGCGACCGAATGGTGTAGTAGCAGTTGCGGGTGCCGTTGGGGAAGGCGCGGAGGGTGCGGAGCTTCGGGGACAAAGAGTCGCCGGAGATGTTGCGGTTGACGCCAGTGTCAATGAAACCGGCGTCGGAGACGTAGGAGATGTTGGTGAGGGGGTCGACTAGGACGAACCGGGCTCAATGCCGCAGTCGATGGAGAGGAAGACGAGGGCGTCAGTGGACTGGGAGAGAGCTCCGGGGGAAGCCATGGTGAAGGCGAAGAGGATCGGAATTAATTTTAACTCTTTAGGATTATGTTTCATATTCATCTTATAATTTTAATAAAGTAAATGATGAAAATATTTTAACTATTTTTTTTATTTTTTATTTTTTATTTTTACTCTCCCAAATAACTAATTTTTTAAAAAATTTTAATTTTTACGCTCCTAAATAAACCGATCATTTTAAGTCAAATAGCAGCAGATCCCTTTCTTTCAGAATATATTATAATTTTCAAAGGGAAGACTCATGATACAAATATATAAGTCTGAAAATAAAAATCAAAAATATTGAATCATATAAAATATCTGTATATATATATCTTTTAATAATTTTAGACATCTTCCTTATTTGCAAGATTTGTTTATTTAAATATCCTTATTATGCAAGTTTTGTAAAAATAAAATGTCCATCGCACTCTTCGAAACACATTTTTAATTAAGTCATTTAGGAGTATTTTTTTCTTTTTGGAAACATTTGGTGTAGTGTTTCAAAGATTTCTAAATCACTCTGTACCAAAGAACAAGAAAATAGGGAACTTGCATCATATAATTTAATTGGGGAACTTGCATCATACCATAAGGAACAAGAAAATAGGGAATTTTTTTGTGTACCAAAGAGATGATATTGAGAAAATACAAGACGCTTGTTCTAAGATGAAATAGGACATATAATAGTTTTTGCCATAGAAAATAAAAGTGTCATCTACACTCCAAATACTATTTTTCTTCACACAAATAATCATGTAAACAGCTACACAATAATAAATTTCAAGCAAATGACTTTTCTGAACCTTAATATCCATAATGATATAGTTTTAAGAGGAAAAAGTCGAGCATATCCTTGTTTATCTTGTCGTTGGTCCTGAAATTTCAAGCATTCTAGAGACTCCAATCTCAGGAACACTATTCAGACTCACATCACTTACTTCTGAATATAAATGTTCATTACGTGTGACTGTGTTCCCAGTATTATAATGAGAGTTCTCTAGTTCTAAGCTCTCTTTTAGTTGTATCAAAACTTCTGTCATAGTTGGCCGTTGTTGGGATCTTTGTGTCGTGCATTTCAATGCGATATCAGCGCACTTCCAGACACAGTTTATATCATACTCCCGTTCCAGCTTGGGATCTACAACATCTTCAATATTTCCTCTAGAAAACCTTTGGAGTACCCACTGAACTAGGAGTACATTTTCTGTACCTGGAACTATTGAAGGTAGCCCAGTGATCAGTTCCAAAAGAACCACTCCATAGCTGTACACATCACTTTTCTCACTGAGCTGGAAGGTATTGTAATACCTAACAAGTGATACAATAGCTTTCCAATCATAAATTTTTCACAAAATAAACATAATATGAAAATTGAATGACACTTGAGTTGAAGTTGATTGCTTCAATGTTAGTTATTATATGGAGAGATAATCACTAGTTCAGAAGATTAGTTGTGGAGACATGGTTGGATAAGTCCATGGACTTTCACAATATACATATGCTTGTTGTTATTGAATAAAAGGGATCTACAGTCTAAAACATGCAAGATATATAATTTAAACTTTGAGTGATGATCCAAATACCGCATGCTACTGCCCTATAAATCTTAAAACCCATGATTCCTCTTAATTTAACTTGATATATTTTCTATTAATCTATTTCTTAATAAAAAAATGCCTACTTATTGCTATAACTACTACAAATGTTTTCCGTGGTTGCATTTCATATTAGAACATGAATCTGAGAAATGAAAAGTTCCATGATGATAAATATTCTTTTTTTTGGATTCCTTGGTTACAATCTTTCTACTAGGTAGAGATGCTTGCTTGAAACAACTAAATAAATTAAAAACAATAACATACTCAGGATCAAGGTATCCAGGAGTTCCCATCACTACAGTGGATATATGACTGTTCACCTCACTTAGAAAAGCTTTCGAAAGCCCAAAATCTGCTATCTTAGCCTCCAGAGTTTCACTCAAAAGGATATTTCCTGACTTCACATCTCTATGAACTAATGGTGGTTTGCATCCTTTGTGCAAATACTCTAGCCCTGCAATGCGATTTAATAGATGAAACAAGATGGTCTTAGATGAATGGTCTCGAAATCAGGCAAGGGAATATTGACACGCATTATTCCAAACCTTGTGCAGCATCAATTGCAATATGAAGACGTTGTCTCCAGCTTAAAGCTCTATCATCGTTTGCCCTGCCTGCATCATGTCAAATTAACAAGCCATCAGCATTCAATAGGTTAAACAAGAAGTTAAATGGAAAGATCGAGAGAGAGCTGTCAGGGGCGCCTGGACATAATCACTTTTTGCTACAATAAGTTAAATAAAATAAAGATTGTTTTGTATAAGTAATAGCACTGTTACTCTATTGGTCTGTAGTGCCTGGCAAAATATTGTAACATAAATAAAAGAATTTTTTTAGACATCATCATTCTCCCTTGGGTACTCTCAGTTGTGCATTCAACGTGCAAAAAACTATAATCAGTTTTATAATTAAAATATTTACTTGTACACAGCAGCAATCAAATAAGAATAGACTTGTAAGTCCCTAAAAAGATTCAGTTAACCATGTGTTTGATAGGAAAATATATCTTTAAATAGTTAGATTGTAAGATGAATCTGATTCTTGTCACCTGATTGTCATGCAAGCTATAAAGCAATTAGTATTATGAAAGGAACCTACTATTAGATAATGATATTAAATGTAGTTTAAACCTCGCAGATGATCTTGTAGTGTTCCTTGAGACATAAACTCATAGACAAGCGCCAAATGATTTACTTCATTGCAGTAACCAACCAAAGAAACTAAATTCCGATGATGAACTCTAGTCAAGTGTTGGGCCTGAAAAAATATAATATGTGATGTTTATGAACTAAAAACATCAAGATTGAAACTAAATCAAAGAAACAGAAGTGAATTGGGCAGTTAATATTCTGTAGGATCTGACTAGTCCTGGACAAGACATAATCGTTCAAGAATATTGCTACCACATTCTCAATGAATAATAAAATTTTATCAGTTCATGAAAATGTTTAGTAAAATATTCAAGCTTATACATTCATTGCCCCTCCCCATATTTGGTTCTGCAAAATCTCACAATTAATAATCTCAGCCATCCACATATATATAAGATATATTTACCTCAGCAAGAAACTCTTTTGTTCCTTGTGATGATGATTGGGACAACATTTTGACCGCAATTTGAGTACCATCTTCCAAACGTCCATGGAAAACAGACCCGAATCCTCCTTTGCCTAGGATCTTTTGAAAGTTATTAGTGATGTTTTGTAATTCAATGTGCGTGAATTGGCGATTCTCAAGCCGCAATGAATTATCTGCTTGCTTTGGGAAACCATTCTGTGGATCCACTGAGCTGCCTCTTGTCAAACCTTTCAAGTTTTAAATAAAAAATAAGATTGTTAAATGCATGTCAGGAAATGGATGACAGCCTATGATTACTAAACAACTGTAAGATTTTGTCATAGAAATCTCACCTTCTGTTTTCCTCACCCTCCAAACTATCGCTATCACCACAAAAAGTATTAACATTGGAACTATACAAAGAATCAAAATCACTGGTGTTGATAGTTTCTTCTTTTTTGGTGTGGGCATCACATTACACGATGTACCATTGTCACAAAGATGTGGATTCCCATCCAGTCTGACATGAGATTATAACTTGCTTAATGGTTAAAGATATGAAGTTATGAAGAATTCTCCAACATAAAAGGAAAGAAGCAGCTTACTTCAAGGACAAATGGAACAAACTTTAATGAGAAATTATTACCCTAAGTTTAAACAGTTAAACTGCTAATATTTGTTGACTCCTTGACTAGATCTCTTTAATGATCAAGCTAGCGCTTTCATATTATGAATCCTTACATAAAAATGGAAGAACCTAAACATAAAAGTAACACAAACCTTAAGGTAAGTAACCCATTTTGTGCCATTTCAAGGAGGTTCGAAGGAACTGATCCATTTAACAGGTTGCCTGTCAAATCACTACAAGCAATCAAGAAATGTGAAGTCATTTTCTACCTTTTCCATTAGTGAAAGAAGGATTAGGAACTATGCTTACAGTAGTTTGAGAGAACTTAAGTTTGCTAGATCATCAGGTATTGGCCCTGTTAAATTGTTGTAAGACAAGTCCCTGAAAAACATGATTAAAAAATAATTGTTAGATAATAATTCCTCCTATGGCATTCCTTTGTGCAAGGCTCTAATTAAAGTGTTGCATGGTTTCACAACAAATGCTTGCATGGCCTGACATTGATCCCATCAATCCAAGACTGCTAATGACTGTTTGCCATATTCATTGAATATGTAAAGCAAAAAAGAAAACAAATAGCAAGCAATGAGTAGCCTTACAAGTATTGAAGTGCACTAAGATTAGCAACATATTTGGTTATTTCCCCAGTCAACCCACTTGATGACAGATTCCTGTAGAACAATAGTGATTCGTAAGAATATTACAGAATTTTCAAACAGTGGGTTGCGGTAGTTCAAGAACAATAGTTTGAGTTAAATGAGCTTGTAGAACTCACAGAGCAATGACTCTTGGAGAATTTGAGAAGCTATAAGTACAATTTAGTCCATCCCAAACAAAAGCATTAGGCGAACATGGATCTCCCATCCAATTCCTCTGGATCCGATACTGCTCCTTGATTGCTGTCATGGCATCGACTGTAAAAAAGAGAACAATAATCAACAATGTAAGCTAATGCCATTGCTCAAAAGAAAAATAGAAAAGAAAACTACTGGCATGTGACCAGACAAAGTATCTCAGCAAAAGCATACCCCCAATTAATTAAATAATCTGCACTAAAATTCCCAACAATACCATATCAGTAGAGTCCATTGAAATAAACTCCACTTATTTAAAGATGGGGTCCATTCAAATCAAAGGTCCAGATCAGTGGACCATCCCTGGTCCGCAATTTGCGGACCAGGAGATCCCTGCTGACATTCTTCACACTCATGCGCACTGTTATGAAGGTGGGAACTTCTGTTTCCGTGCCCACTCTGCCTTAGCGCTTTCAGGAACATTCTATCGAGCAATTGCTTGGCAAGAGATTCGCCCTGTTCCACTGCAACAGAGAGAAGTGAAAAAAGAAAAAAGGAGGGCGAAAAGATGCTCTTTTAGTAAGTTGATTTTTCTGAGTAATATTTGACATGTTTGAATATGTCGTTCCTCATATCTGGAGCCTTATATTAATAATTAGTAACCTCCTATGGTTTATTTTTTTGAATTTTTAAATATTTTTTATAATATTTGATCAACACATTTTAGAGTTTAATTAAATTGTAACTGCAATTTAATTGTTTATATAGTTTTTATAAATCCCATTAGAGATCTCCTAAAAGAAAGAATTGGATCTTAAAATTCACGAAAACAAAAATATTGTATTTTAAAATAAATAAATAAAAAATAAATAAACCTCGTGTAGCCAGACTCCACTCCCATGTTCGCCCGGTCAAACAGCACCAAACTCCTCCACTCGTTCGCGGCCGGGTAGAGATTGTCCTTCAACGGCCGCAAGTCGATCCCGGAGATGAACGGCGTCCCCTTGCCGATGTTCACCAGGCACACCGACAAGTACCTAAAAGAAGAGATATCATATTTGATGATTTTTCATTCAATAATTTTCTGGTTTTACCAATTGAACTATACCCGGCGGTGGCCACCGTGATGGTTTCCGTCCAGTAGGATGATTCCGCGGTGGTCACGTTCACCTTGTCCCAATAGTTGACGCCGAGGTGGAGGTCGAAGGACTGCGGCTGGCCGCTGAGCCCGTCGTAATTGCCATAGACGAACCACGCCCGAAGGAGGTACTTGGACCCCCGGGCCACCGCCGGTGATCCAATGGTGTAGCAGTTGCGGACGCCGTTGGGGAAGGCGCGGAGGGTGTGGACCCGCGGGGGCCTGAAGTATCCCTCGTAGGCGACGGAGATGTTGTGGTTGACGCCGGTGTCAATGAAGCCGGCATCGGAGACGTAGGAGATGTTGGCGATGGGGTCGACGTAGGACGAACCGGGCTCAATGCCGCAGTCGATGGAGAGGAAGCCAAGGGTTTCAGTGGACTGAGAGTGAGCTCCGGCGGAGGCCATGGCGAAGACGAGTTGGATCAGCCACCAAAATCTGAAATTCATCTTCTTCTTCCGGTATGCAATCGCCGTGGCAAAGCAGAGCATTGTTTCCAACTTTCTCTAGAATCTAGAACAGTTTTGATTTCACTCCTCAATGTTTCTAAAATTTGCTTTTAAATTAATTGAAACTACGAAGAGGACTTTGAAAAATTTAAAATAAAAGTGGCAGACATTATATCAATTGTGCGTCCTGTTGAATATTCAGAAATTCGAGTGGGTAAATGAAAAAAACTCTCCTTTGATCACATTGTCTACGTCGAACACGATACAAAGTTTTTCACGTATCAACGCACGCCAGGCACATACTCAATCTTGCACGCTGTCGCCGTGCAGACTGTAAATCTTCTGAAGGAAGTTAGATGGGAATCAAGTCAACGAGGGGGAGATTGCGCCTGGATCTCCATGGACGGAGGCGCACATGCAGATTACACGGAGTTGACTTTAACACAACATCAAGCCCACTCTTTGACTCACCAAACTAAAAAAGTCAAGTCGTCGGCGTATAAGTTACAAGTGGAGCCCTTCTCTCATTCTTTCAAGTTTGGCGGAAAGTTTGAGCTATAGCTCTGCCACCGCCGGAATCTTTGAATTGATTAAATCGCCCAAATTATCTTCATCAAGAATCATTTAACCCTCCAAGTTGACTTCTTAGGTCATTAGATATGATTTATTGTACAGAAGATGATTATATTTGTCCTCAATGTCTCCATCAATGTCCTCATCAATTTGTTCTTGGACCATCATGATAAAAATAAATTATGATAATTAAGAGATAAGATGAATGAAAGAGTAAGTCATGTAAGGGTGGAGAGATTTACGCCTTACAAATCTTGAGATTCGACCCTTTGCTCATTTGATAAATTTATCATTTATTTATCATCTCAATTAAGCTCATCAGATCATGTACTCATTATGGAGGTGACACGTCGGCATGCTAAGGAATGGTTGGCGACAGTGGCATGCATTTGATCGAGACTCAAGAGTTAGTATGAATGTATGATGATAATTGGATAGACGAATTTTTCCAACAAATTTGATTTATATGTCACGTAAATATTCAAATCACTAGTGATGGTAGATTGATGGTTGATGAAAAAAGATTAGAAAATTTTAGAATTTTTATAAAAAAAAATAAAAAAGTTAGTGGCATGCATTCTCCCTAAGATTCCTTTTTGCGCTAAAAAAGCGATTCGTTCCTTCCCAGTACCCCATCAATCTGTTCCTAACTAACACCTGAAGGCACTGCAGTGATTGTTCAAGCTTCTAGCAAGTCATTACTACCTCCATTGCATGAACACGGGCATGGTGCATTGCTACTGTAGTTGTTCTTTGAAGGAACAGAGTAGCAAGACATTGTATCTAAGAAAAATATAAAAAACTTGGTATAGTAGTAGAATATTTTTATGTTCATTCTAGCTAACTTTTTTGCCTGTCTTTTTCAGTAAGGCAAAGAATACAGAGTGAAATATAAAGAAAAGAATTAGTCATATTTATCTAACATCCTTAGATACATAAGTCAATTTGTGCATAAACAAAACATAATTAATAAGAAAATGAAAAGCATGAGCGTTTACCAGCAATGGAGCTTTGTCGCGGCGAAGGAGGGTAGGGCACAGCGAGGAAAATTAACAGGGGAGGAAAGAACCAGAGAGTGCTCGTCTTGCAAATGCAGGGCACCTTTGAGAGAGGGCTCGTAGTTGTCGTGGCAAGGGAGGGTTGGGGCCTTCGACGAGGAGAATCGTGAGGGAATCAGCGAGAGAGTTATATATATATATATATATATATATACCCTTGGTAATTTGGGGCATTGGGTAGGGGCCTTGATCAGCCCTGGCCCAGGGCCGACTCTGAGGTATAGTCAATAATCAGACTAGGCCTACACGACTCCAGATATTGCTTTAGTGATCAGGGATTGGTCCCCAATGATGCAGATGTTAGAATTAGAGCGTAGCGGAATATATATATATTAAAATAAGATTTATCCCTTAAATCATGGATCTCTTCATGGTACATATAGTTTTAAAGTAAAATAACATAAAACATACATCGAGTCCTCGATAGGCATGAATGATATCACAAACAAATAAGAAACACCATGCGTGACTCCTCTAGCGATACCACACGCACTAGATCACGAACTTGATACGATCCGTTAGGTGCTAGCCTCTTGAATCGACAAAACTTTTTGGAAGCACTATAGATCTCTTTCGATAGAAGAAGGAGAGAAGTGAAAAGAGCCCCTCACAACCTTTCCAAGGGTGGCTATTTATAGCCTCCAAGGAAGATGAAGAGTTAAGGTCTTCATTAAATTTTCATTTATGACCTCCATTAATTAGGAAGATGAAGAGTTATGACTTTCATAAATTCTTTATTTATAATCTCTATTAATTAGGAAGATGAAGAGTTATGACTCTTCAAATTTCCAAGGATCATGATGGTGTCTTTCCAAATTCTTTACTCTTTTTTTTTTTTGAATCAAATAAAATCATATTTGATCTTGACTTGTATAAGCTTCCAATATTTTAAAATTAATTAATAATCTAATTAATTCTTATTTTAAAATAAGCAATTGATTAATTTTAATCTCTACTAAAATAATCAATTATAGATAATGTTCATGTCTACATGCTATGCGTATGACCTTCTATGTATTATATATGAAGGCAGTGTAAATTCATACACAGATTAAGGTAACCGTTTACCAATAGTTTTTAGTCACCCAACGTGATAAAATTAATATTAGTCATAAACTATAAATCACCATGAACCGATTACTATATAATTTAATCTCTTCATCTAAGTATACATCCTAATTAATTTGGTACATTATGCATCATTGCCAAATTAATTATTTTACTTGATTTCTAAGATATAATAGACTCCTCTTAAATGATCAAACATTCCTCTCATGCCCATGAATTTCGAGTCACTAAAATTGTTGGATCGAAAGCGCTAGAGGGGGAGGGGGTGAATAGTGCTCGTGGCTTTCACTTGGTTTAGGAAGACTTTAAAATAAAACGGAGTGGAAAAGTAAATAAAAAACACACGAACACCAAAATTTACTTGGTTCGGAGCCTAGGACGACTTCTACTCCAAGACCTACGCTCGTTGAGCATTTACTTTGGGCAATCACTATAAGTTCACAACAGTACAATTTTATAGTACAACAATTAAGTACAGTAAAAAAAATACCAACAACTTTAAGAATAGGAAATTCAAAGCTTTAGGTTTTTGGTGTCTTGCTACAGCTTGATCGGGTGGTTCTTTGAGCAGTGCACGGAAGATGGATCGCATTTTCATTATTTTTTCTTGCTAATGCTCGAGACCTGCTTATAAAGCTCGTGGAGGGCGCCCTCAATAGCATGAAGGACACCCTCCTTCGTGCGGAATCCACGCCAAATCTGTAGCGTGGATGAGCTTCAACCCGGTCGTAGTCTGTCCGCCTGAGGGTGCCCTCAACCTCCATGAGGGCGCCCTCGTGCCAGTGTCTAGGGTGCCCTCAAACTCCATGAGGGTGTCGTCTACTCAGCATCCAGGGCACCCTCAAGCTCCATGAGGGCGCCTAGCGCCTTACTGCGAGAGGGTCTTTTCCAGGTTACTTGAGACAAACACTCCAATTCACTTCCTGCAAAATACGTTAGTACAACATACTCTGCAAAACAGAGTTAAGACATAATAAGACATAGAATTTGACAGTCATCGGAATGTCCGGTTCTGACTTCGGATTCTCGACTATAAACCTTAGGTCGAACCGACGCCTACTGTTCCCTTACCAGGGAATGCGTCCTCACCTACTCCACTCAGGAGAGTTTACCTGTTGAAACTTGATCCTTCAGACCAACTGGACTTTTGCTCAACGCCTGAGGCTGCAGGACTTTCCGCTGGACGTCCGCTCCACGACCTGCCTAGTCTTTCACCTGGTTCGCAACACCAAGACTTTCCACCTAGAATCCTCGACTCTAGGACTTTTGCCCGAAGCCCTCGACTCGCCAAAACTTTCCGCCTAGGGTTACGACCCCCTATGACCTAGGGTTATCGCCCCCTAGGGTTTTCCCTTTACCTAACCGCAGCTAGGACTATTCTTCGCCTAGGGTTACCACCCCCTAGCGTTTTCCACCTGCCTAACCGCAACTAGGACTTTTGCCTAAGTACATTTAGGACTTTCATGCAATCTCATTTAACTTGTTAGATAATAAAACAACTTAATTTTGGACCCTTTGATATAATCAAAACACAGGTTCGACCGTCGGATGCTTCTCGCACCAATAAAAATCTCTATCAAGAAGTCAGGATGTTAACTCCTAATCCAAGAGAGCGATGAATCTGTAAGTACCCCAAGGTAATTTTGATATGATCAACCAAGTCAGGTTGAGTTCTGTTGGTATCTAACCCGTATGTCTAAGTATCCAGGAACTTAGGAGCACAAGAAGTTGAGCAAAAGACGCAGCTAGAGAGAAGAACAGTGCAGAAGAGAGCTGACGGCCTCAGTGCATCTGAGGAACGAGGTGCTGTGGAAGAGTACGCGGGTGGGCAAGAAGGAGGCGCACGACGTTTTCGAGGGATGAGAAGCTGGAGCGGAAGTTTGCTCGAGAAGGCCAGAAGTTGGGTTCGGGTGAGCCCTATTCCAGATGGTCGAAATCACCCAAACAAGCGGAGTCGGAGCAGAAGAACTAGAGCAAAAGGCCCAAATTGAAAAGTCAACTAGGATGTTGACTTAGTTCGGGCGCCCAGACTTAATCTGGGCGCCTAGACTCCGAGCACCCGGAACCCCTCCGGTAGCACGCAAGTGCTACATAGAGATCATCAAGATAGAGGCCAATGCTGCTCATAAGAGTCCGATAATGGAAATCAACACCATTTGGAAAGCACTGCTCACCCTTGTATATGAAGAAAGAGAGGAGGTCCAAATTCGATTAGGCCAGCCGGAAGCCACTACTCAAATAGCAATTGACCTGCTCCTGAAACTTAAAGAAGAGCTTGTTGTGTATTTAACACACAACAATGATGTTTTTTCTTGGGAGCTCAAAGAGATCATAGGCATATCGTCCACCGTAATGGAGCACGTTCGGTCACGTAGAGAAAGAGAGATTTTAGGGTGAAACAGAATAAGATCATTCGAGCTGAAGCAAACAAGTTACTGGAGGTCGGCTATATTCGAGAGGTGCAGTTCCCGAGCTAACCGCCAACGTGATCCTGGTGTTCAAGCTAGGAAACAAATGGAAGTTTTGCATCGACTTCTAAGACCTCAACAAAATATGCCCCAAGGATTACTATTCCTTGTCGAGAATTGACCAGGTAGTGGATTCAATTGCCTTTTGAGCACCTATTGGTCTAGGAGTATAATTTATGTACTTGGAACTATTTAACGTAGCCCAATGATCAACTCCAAAAGAACCACTTCATAGCTATATACATCACTTTTCTTGCTGACACTACAAAAAAAACCAGCATTACCGACAGATTTATCCGTCGGAATTCCGTCGCTATAGACATATAGCGACGGAATTCCGACAGAATAATTTCTGTTGGTAAAATATCCGCCGGCTTCTATTACCGACGGAAACAGAATTCTGACGGTATTTTATACCGACGGAAATTAAGTTTCTGTCGGTAACGTACCGACAGAAAATACATTCCGTCGGTATAATAACGATATTCTCCATCACCGATTGAGCGACATTCTCCGACGGAACAACATCTTCCGTCGGTAAATACCGACGGAAAAGGCTGATCCGTCGGTATTTACCGACGGAACAGGATAATCCGTCGGTAATTACCGACGGAAAATCCCTTTTCCGTCGGTAATTACCGACGGAACAACTTTTCCGTCGGTAATCACCGACGGATCATTCGTTCCGTCGGTTGCCCGAAGTGATGCATCGAACTAAAAGTTCGATAATTACCGACGGAATATTTTCCGTCGGTAATCCGTCGAATTTCAAAAAAAATTCCACTTCTTTTCGTTTACACGTTGTTCCCATATACATTTTCCACATATATAAACAAACCATCACACTCGATGGTTTCATACAATATCCACACAACAAATACAATCCACAATAAATATAATCTACATCAAATATAATCTACACACATATATCTATCATATGATAATCACAAACTAATAAAATCCACAAAAAAAACCATATTCCATATAATCCATAGCTAACTAAATCTACAGAATATATATTCTACACATATCCATATCAAAAATCAAGTTTACATAACACATACCGAACTAAAATGTAGTCCCAATAATACAAGAACGGGAAATCGTAGAGAAAATCCTGTAAAAAGACAAATACAAAATGATGTTTAAATAAACAGTTTGCATATTTATATATTAAGAATTTTATATGAAATAATACCTGAACAAAAAGTGAGCAAATGATGTAGTGAAGAGCCAATATGTATATATAACTGAACGTGACTCCTGAAACATATAGTAATAAAACCTTTAGAAATAAACATGTTATAATATCAAAACAGGCTCACGTTCTATATAATAAATAAAAAACTAAAGTATAGCTGAACTAACAAACCTCAAAAAGCTAACGACCACCGTCTGATAGATCTCGAGTCTCCTGTGACTCAGATCCCTGTGATGCTTGGGTGAAAGAAGCCACGATTGCCCGCATTTGGGCCATGAGATCTTCATTACTCTTGTCACGTTCAGCTCTCTTCTTCTCCTCATCAGCTCTCCACTGATCCATATCAGCCATCCTCTGATCCATTGATTTCAGCTGAGACCGCAGTTCTTGATTTTCACGTCTTAAAGACTGCATCTCACCAGAAGAAGAGGAACTAGCACGGCCTACTGGATTCCTCAAATGATCAAATGCCACTTTGGCCTGAGAGCCAAGGCCGTAGAGGGTGGAGTTTTTTGTCCTTCCACCGACAACATCATAATATATCTCATTTAGATCGTCGGTGGATAAAGACTGTGACTCTCCACCCTCTGCTGATGGCTGAGATGCCTGAGCCACCCGTTCTGTCATTTCTTGCTGCATAAAAAATAATATAGTATCCAATTTGATATGTATTACTAATTACTAATCAAGATATAAATGAACAAATGTAATAAAGTTAATTATCTTACATGTAGAATTTGAGATCGAGAATCAACAAATGACCCATCTTTCTTCTTGTGGGTCTTCAGAAAAATCTCCATACATGTAGGCTGTCGGGCAAGCTCACGTTCCTACATTTATAAATTAAGGAAAAAATTAATATGCTCAACAATACAAGGTTGGTAATAAATACAAAATTTGTTATAAAGTATAATTTTAAATTATACTCACCAGATCAATGGTATGCTCAACAATAGATCTGGATCCTGACGTATGCCGAGCGGTTCCGGTGCTCGGGCCACCTGGTTCTGTATTCCTATTTGCTTTTGCCTTTTCGGCATTAGCTTGCCACCTTTCTGCAGCCCAGGTGGTCGTCCATGCACTCCATATCACCTCCGAAACATACGCAGGCCTAGTGCCCTTCTTTCTCATGTAATACATATGATCTCTGTAGAGTTTGGCACAATAAGTATTCCATGTAGCTTTAAATTGATCTTCTTGTCCGTCCACCCAAGTATATCTTTTCTATAATTATAAGTTAAACATTTAGTTTAAATGATATAAATGATAACTATATTATAGAATGTGAATTAAATATATTAAATTTACTCACCACAAATTCATTATAATAAAATAGCTTCATCTCCTGGTCTACATGCCTCCATGTAGTACCAGACGCGCTAACTCGTTCCTTAAATTTTGCAGTGATATATGTGGCAACTCTGTGCCCATCCGGAGTGAACCTGCACAAAAATAGACCTTTAGGTTATGAGAAATATATTATAACTAATGTTATATATAAACTTGAATAATTAATAAGACAATATACTTACGAGTCCCCGACAACGGTAAGGACTTTGTGGCCACGGGGTGCCACAGCCTGCTGCTCTGCCATGATAATATCTACAAAATAACATTGCAACACATCATAAAAAGGTCTAAAAACCTGATAATATAAATACAAAATATTAAGGAAATCTACTTACTAACGGAAATAATAATGTTAATATTTAATCATCATTAACATCTGACTAGTCAACATTAACAGTTTCTATGTCCTCATTGCTAGATGAGCTTAGTTCAACTTCATCCTCACTGTTGGACATCTCCCCATCATCCATCTCTTCGTAAATGTCATTAGCATCTACAAGCAATTGAGAAGTAGATTGGTGTTGTAAATCAACTGAATATATCTCCACTTCATTATTCTGAAATGCATCATGGTTTTGAGCAGTGATTGTATTCGGCATCTCTATGGTCGAGCGAGGCTTGATTCGACAAACAGACAACCATTCACTAGATCTTCTTCTCTTCGTAGGGTATTCAAGATAAAAAACTTGACCCGCTTGTATTCCGAAAATAAAAGGCTCAAACTTGTTGAATCTTTTATTTGCATTAACCTCAACTAAATTATAATTTGGATGAATTCGAGTACCTATTCTTGGGGTCGGATCATACCATGAACATTTGAACAACACACATCTCTTTATTGGTAATGCAGGATATTCAATCTCTATGATTTCATCAAGTCTACCATAATAATCAAATTCAGTGTTATTGTTGTCCACATATCCTTTGACGCAAACACCAGAATTATAAGTTAATCTTCGTGAATCTCGTTGTGCCACGTGGAATTTAAGACCATTAACATAGTAACCAGAATACACCTTTATTTTACGAAGGGGTCCTGATGCAATATTCATTATCCTATCATCTTGCACATTTGATATTCTACGATCTTTCACCTATAAAAATAAGTAACATATATCTTAGTACACTTCTTAATAAACATGAACTTAAAAATTTCACAAATTTTCTAACTTACATATATTTGAAACCACAATGCAAATTCGGTCTCTAACTTTGTAGCTACCTCAGTTGCACCAATTGATGGATTTTGGAGATATAATTGTTGTTCGTATAAGCTGAGAAAATAAGTAATTATATTAAAATTGGGATATCAAGCAAAATAATTAAACAAATGATAATTGTTTGATTTAAGAAGTTTACTTACTTTATGTATGGTTTGACCTCTTCACAATTTAAGAGTATATATGTTCTTGCAGCATGATATTCTTCCTCGGTTAACCATCTAGCAAGCGATGCACCCATTAACTTACCAGGAAACTTAAAAATAGAAAGCATAGATGGATCTATCGACTGACAAGCATCATCAGAATTTCTAGGACACTTGCGATGTCTTGTTTGCACACTATCAACAAAATAATATGAGCAGAAAGAAGATGCTTCTTCTACTAGATAAGCATTGCATATTGACCCTTCAACTCTTGCTTTGTTACGAACATTATTTTTTAATTTCCTCAAAAACCGTTCAAATGGATACATCCATCTGTACTGCACAAGACCTGCTATTTGTGCCTCGTATGGTAAATGTACTGGTAGATGTTCCATTGAATCAAAAAAACTTGGTGGAAATATGCGCTCCAGTTTACATAATATGAGTGGAATGTCTGTTTCTAGCCGAAGCATATCATCTATCGTAATACACCTTGATGTCAAATCTCTAAAAAATAGACTCAATTCAGTGAGTGCTTGCCAAACATTTTGAGGAAGTAAGTCATGGAAAGCTACTGGAATAAGTCTTTGCATAAATACATGACAGTCATGACTTTTCATTCCAAACATCTTTAATCTATTCATATCCACGCATCGACCCATATTTGATGCATAACCATCTGGAAATTTGATTTCTTTCAACCAATTACATAAAGCTTGCTTGCCATCTTTGTCCAATGTATAACAAGCCTTTGGAAATCTATTAGTTATTTCATCTTGATGCAACTCTGGTCTATTGACTAGGTCTTTTAATTCCTCACGTGATTTTGCAGTGTCTTTAGTTCTTCCAGGCACATTCATCACATATTAAAGATATTATCGAAGAACTTTTTCTCAATATGCATAACATCTAAATTATGTCGAATACGCAGATACTTCCAATACGGTAACTCCCACATAAGACTCCTTTTCTTCCAACCACACTTGCACATCCTAACAATATATTTATTTATCTCATCCGAACCAGATTGTGATACTGGTAGAAATCCATAACTATCAATTTGCTCAATGATTTGTTCACCGAAGCATGGAGTGGCGGGATTTTCGACTACAACATTTTTAAGAAAATTTTTCTTATTTCGCCTAAAAGAGTGATCAAGTGGTAAAAATTTACGGTGATTATCAAACCAAGACACCTTCCCACTGTAAGGTAATGAAAATGCATCGAATCGGTCATGCGGTGTGGACATGCTAATTTACCAGGTGTGCTCCAACCCGATAACATTGAGTATGCTGGAAAATCACCGATCGTCCATAATAATGCAACATGCAATCTAAAATTAGTTTTGCTTGCAACATCATAAATCACCGACCCTACATTCCATAATTCATTTAACTCTGCAATAAGAGGTTGTAAGAAAACATCTATCTTCTCTTTGGGATTGGTTGGACCAGGAATAAGTACTGTAAGGAACATAAATTCATCTTTCATACACATCCATGGCGGTAAATTGTAAGGTGTTAATATAACCGGCCAAGATGAATATTGTTGTCCTGACTGTCCAAATGGTTGAAATCCATCTGCAGAAAGTCCCAATCTCACATTACGTGGTTCCATTGCAAATGAAGGAAATACAGCATCTAGATGTTTCCATGCAGGTGAATCAGAAGGATGACACATTATACCTCCATCGTGCTCATGCTCATGATGCCACGTCATATGGCAAGCTGTAGCAGCAGATGCATACAAACGTTGAAGTCTAGCAGTTAACGGAAAATAATACATCACTTTCCATGCTATTTTTTTCTTCTTCTGCCCAGGTATGCGAGTATCATGCTTATAACGAGGGTGTGTACAGATTTTGCATTCACGCAGATCATTGTCTTCATTCCAAAATATCATGCAGTTATTTATACAACAATCAATTTTCTCCACAGGCAAACCTAAACCTCTGATCAATTTTTTTGTACTGTAAAAACTATCCGTCATTATGTTATCAGCAGGAAGCAATTCTGACATCAACTGACAAATGTCGTCGTAACATCTTTCTGAAAAATGATGTTCTGCTTTCATATTTAATAACCTTGCAGTAGCTGATAATTGAGAATGACCTGAGGGAATGTCTTTCCACACTTCTCTTTCACTAGCCTTTAACATTTCATATAGTTGCTGATATTCAGGTGTTGGTGTTTCATCTATATTAGAATAATCAACTGTAGCATTTATCGTATCATGAACCATTGATTGCATTGCGATATCAATATTAATTGATGCTTCAGGATCAGTAACTGTTGCCCTGGATGACGAACCACCAGAAGGTCCAATTGGTTCATATAAATAAGGTTCTCCGTGACAGTACCAATTGTAGTAATTTGGCACAAAACCATTTCTACATATATGCATTTTTACAGTATCCTCATCACGGAAAGCTCTATTTTGACATTTTTTATGATTGCATGGACACCGTAACTCAGCACCATTCATACATTCAGGGTGACTTTTAGCAAAGTTCACAAACTGTTCAACTTCAGCAATAAAATCATCTCTGATAAATCCTTTTTCTAATCGATTGTACATCCAAGCTTTGTTCATAGACATTTTTACCTAAAACTAATATATTGAGAACTAAAAATTAACATACATTAAGATACTAACACAAAACAAACAAACGGACTATATTATGCTATAAATTAACATACTAACATAACATATTTCTAACTTTAATCATGTTAAATGACATACAGTATAATTTAGTAAATTTTACCTGAATATGTGTAGGTCAACTGGAGAAGAGCAGCAAATGCTACCTGTTTACAAAATAAAAATAATTTAGCTAAAAAATTAACACAAAATATTTTTCAAATTTCTCGTGGCACCAGCAGCCAGCTGCCGGTTAGCACAGCAACCAGATGTCGGCTGGCACAGCCGCCAGCAGCCAACTGGCGGCCGACAACAGCCGGCACACCTGCAGGCAGGCACAGGCGCCCGCTGGCCAGCGCAGAAGGCCGCAGCCGGCCACTGGCGGGCGCAGAAGGCCGCAGGCAGCCGCCACCGACCGCTGGCGGGCCCAGTAGGCTGGAGGCGGCCGCCGCCGGCCCCTGCCGGGCGCTGGCGGCAGCAGTAGGCCGGAGGCGGCCGCCGCCGGCCCCTGCCGGGCGCAGAAGGCCGCAGGCGGCAGCCTTCAGCCGCAGGCGGCCGCCTCCGGCCGAAGCCGAACGCCGCCAGCCGATGGCGGGCGCAGAAACCCGCTGCGGGCGAGGAAGCCCACTGCGGGCACGCGCCGCCGCGTGTGGGCGAAGGCCGGCGGCAACTGCCGCTCGCCGGAAAAAAGGAAAAAAAAACAAAACCAAAAACTAACCTGCGATCGGGAACGGGAGAACGAAGCGATCGGGAACGGGAGAACGAAGCCGTCGGGCGCGCGCGCGTGAGGGAAACAGGAGGGAGGTTAGGGTTTTTTTAGGGGAACTTGCCGACGGAATTCATATTCCGTCGGTACACTTTAAGTTTACCGACGGAATTAGTAATTCCGTCGGTAAATTACCGACGGGATCGCTTATTCCGTCGGTAATATCATTAGTTTACCGACGGAATATTAATTCCGTCGGTATCACGCTGTTATACCGACGGAATGATTTATTCCGTCGGTAAACTAATGATATTACCGACAGCATATTAATTCCGTCGATAATTCCGTCGGAAACACTGGTTTTTTTTGTGGTGTGAGCTAGAAGGTATTGTAATATCTGACACGGAAGATTTCCAATCATAAATTTTGCACAAAAATAAACACAGTATGAAAGCTTAATGGCACTTTAGTTGAAGTTGGTTGCCTCATTGTTAGTCATTATATAGAAAGAAAATCATTAGTCAAAAGATTAGTTTTGGACCAGAGATATGGTTTGGGATTTTCACAATGTACGTATGTTTAATGTTATTGGACAAAATAGATTTACAGTCTAAAATATGCAAGATATATGATTTAAACTTTGAGTCATAGTCGAAATACCACTTGCTACTGCCCTATAAACCTTAAAACTCATTATTCCTCTTAACTTAACTTGATGTATTTTCTATTAATCTATTTCTTCAAATTTGTTTGCCTAGGTATTGCTACAACTACTAGTGTTTTCATTTCATTCCTGGAAATGGAAAACATATATATATCATGAACCAAGCCTTCTTTTCTTCATTTAAAAATAAATAAAGTAAATACTCAAAGCACCCGAGGAGCTAGATATATAGTTATATTAAACAATATGGATCTCAAGGAGAAGTTCCATGATGATTATTGTTTTGGATTCCTGGGTTACTTTCTTTCTACCAGGTAGAGATGCTTCTTGAAAAAACTAAATAAATGAAAAACAGTGATATACTCAGGATCAAGGTATCCAGGAGTTCCAACCATTAAAGTGGATATATGACTGTTTGTCTCACTTAGAAAAGCTTTCGAAAGCCCAAAATCTGCTATCTTAGCTTCCAGAGTTTCACTCAAAAGAATATTTTCTAACTTCACATCTCTATGGACTAATGGTGGTTTGAATCCTTTGTGCAAATACTCTAGCCTTAATGCAATTAAATAAATGGATGAATGGTTTGGAAATTAGGCAAGGAGATATTGATAGTTGACAATTCACATTATTTCAAACCTTGTCGAGCGTCAGTTGTAATATGAAGACGTTGTCTCCAGCTTAAAGCTCAAATTAACAAATCATCAACATTCAGTAATAAAAAGCAATAAGTTAAATGAAGTAAAGATTGCTTTGTGTAAGTCTTATTTATCTTTTATTTATTAATCTTAGACATCTTTCTTATTCGCAGGATTTCTTTTATTTAAATATCCTTATAATGCAAATTTTGTAAGAGTAACATTTCCATAAAATATCTTAAGGCACTTTTGAAACAATTTTAATTAAGTCATTTACCAGTTTTTTTTTGAAACATTTGTTGGAGTGTTTCAAAGTTTTCTAAATCACTCTAATTTAACTACATTTCCCTAAAACTTAAAAACATATTTTCCTTTGGCCGCATTTAAATTTTGATAAATATTGAAGTACCAAAAGTATACCTTAATATTAGGACTCGATCCTTAATGCCTAAAAAATTTTAAAAAAATAATTATCTGCACGATTACCCCGGGACAAACATATCCCTTTGTTTTTTCTTAATAATGCATCATCTATTCAAGTTTGGCACACTTATTATATATGGAACCCCATTTTTTAGACTTGTATTTTGAAAGATTTATATATACACGAATTTGTCTCCAATTAATGGAGATACCTCCCATGCGTAGAGGTGTCCACGTGTGTCACGCACGGATGTCATCCAGGATAAAATTACTCTCTCTATATATAATGACATTATCTTAGGCGACAGGTTCGTGCACGTCTCTTCTTTGTCGATTTTTTATTATTATTATTGTTTATTTTTTATTAAGCATAAAAAAAAATTAAATCAAATTTGTTTTTAGGTGTGCACATAGTGTGTAAGTTTGCGTCATCTATTCAAGTTTGACGCACATATTATAGATCGAACCACGTTTGTTTAGACTTATCTTTTGAAAGATTTTCAATATATACATAAACAAGATGAAAATAAAAAAAAACAGAGGGTTGTCATATGCAAATAAAAGAGAAATTAATAAAATTAAGTTTTGATCATGTTAGATTGCTCACGTCGGATGTCGTCCATAGCCACTCACATAAAGGTCACACCTCCTCAGCACCTAGTGTAATTTATTTTTTTAAGCTCTCGATTATCTTAATCATATTTATCTTTAGAGTTTAGGGGTTGGATTATACTATTAAGGAAAAAAAATTAAATCGAAAGAAAATTTTATGTGCACACGGGATGTGCGACGTAAGGTGGGCAGCATATCAAAACACTCTATATATAATTTTAATATGTTGCTCACCTTACGTCACACCCTATGAGCACCAGTATACTTAATTTTTTTTTTTTTTTATTATTGTTTATTTTTTCATGTTCTTGGATTTTATTGGCACAACCGGAAACTTAAAAAAAATTTAAAAAAAAATCGATCAAGGCACCTCGGATCATCCGAGGTGACTTGAACATGTGAGGGGCACCCATATGTGGTGCTCATCCAATTGTGTAGACTATCATATCATTATCTATATATAAAGAAAGTTTTGATATGCTGTCCAACTTACGCCGTGCATCCCGTGAGTACCTAGTATAATTGATTTTTAAAATTATTATTTATTTATATTTTTAAGCTCTTATTTATCCCAATCAAATTTTATCTTTAGGGTTTAAAAATTAGGTTATTATCCTAAAAAATTAGGTTATAGTATTAAGTAAAAAAAAAAAAATCAAATCCAAGAAAAATTTTAGGTGCAAAGTGTGCGGCATAAATAGATCGGATCTTGTAGTCATGTCCAATTAGTTAAACGACATAAGAAAAATATTATTTTGAATCCAAAAGTAAAACTCCCGTTTTGGATTATCAACGGAGCTAGAGTGATGGTAAAAAAGCGGTTTAAACACCTTAAATCCTAAACTTCAAATCATAAATTTTAATATCCTAAACCCTAAACTTTAAATAGGGGTTTTATTTTTTTAATTTAAAATGATTTTTTTCTTTTACCATTTAACTTATAACTTCTGGGACATGGAGATTAGGAGATAGCAGATTCCATCTCTGCCCTTACGAGTGGAACTCCTGGCTCCGACTGCTAAAAGATTTCTAGAATGGAAAATTTATAATAAATTTTCAAGAGAAGAGTCATCATGTGAGTTTATAAATAGGAAAACAAAAATGAAAAATTTTAAACCATGTAAAATATATCTGTATTATTTTTTTTATTATTCTTAGACATCTCCCTTATGCAAAAATTAGTTTTATTTAAATATCCTTATAATGCAAATTTTGTAAAAGTCACTCACATTTTCATAAAATATCTCATCATACTTTTCAAAATACATTTTCAATTAAGTCATTTACCATATTATTATTTCATTAAAGAATTTCATCAAGATCCTAAAAAATTTACATCATGAAACTATGGAGCTTATATATATATATATATTTTTTTTTTTTTTAAAATATAAAATATAAAAGAAGATTATTAAAAATTATAAATAAACATTAATAAAATAACAAATATGTTTTTTTAAGTATGATAATTAGAACGTAGTTAATTGGAAAAAATGAAATAAATGGATATGCTTTGGCTAAATCAGCACCCAATTAATTATTTTTTAATTTATTTCATTTTTTTTATCTTGTAATTCGCTATTTAAAAAATAGAAAACTTTATTTGAAAGGGAATGACTCGGCTAGGTGGTATAATTGAGCCGGAATATAAAAATAATAATAGAATAGATAAAAAATATAAATAAGAAAATACCAAAATACAGGGATAATGGAAAGAACAGGTTGCTGCACAGACCCCTCCTGCTAAGCCCAAAGTTTGTGTTTGAAAGCACAGCTTTTACAAGTCTCAACTCCAGAATTTGAATGATCTTAGTAGGGATGTAAATGAACTAAATTCGTGAGTTATTCGGAGTTTGGTTTAATAAAAAGTATGTTCGAATTCGTTCGGAGTTTGGTTTAATAAAAAGTATGTTCGAATTCGTTCGTTTATCTTATCGAACCGAGCTCGATTTCGAGCTCGACAGTTTTATCGAGTCGAGCTCAAGCTTAAGGATATTCGGCTCGTAAGCTTGCGAACATGTTCGTTTGTAGGCTCACGAGCCAAAAAATGAACTTTAATTGAGTAAAAAAAACGAGCTCTAAAACAAGCCAAAAAACGAGTTCTAAAATGAACGTTAAAACGAACTTTAAAATGAGCCAAAAAAACGAGCTCTAAAATGAGCCCGAACTCGCTTAACGAATTAGGCTCGTTAACTATGATAATCGAGCTAATAATGAGTCAAGTTTAACTGTTCGCGAGCTTGATAATTCCAAAACGAGCCGAGCTCGAGTCTTGTAATAAAAGTTCGATTTGAACTCGAGCCGAACTCGAGCCCGAACTCGAGCCCGAATATAACTTAAACGAGCCAAGCTCGAGCCTAATACTATTCGACTCGATTCAACTCGTTTATATCCCTAAATCTTAGATATTAAATATACTAAAATAATGTATTGGTGAGGATCAGCTACACTTAACATTATTGGCAAGGATTGAGGAACTTATATCTTAATAACAAGAGCAAGAAAAATAGGGAATTTATTCGGTAACAAAGAGATGACATGGTCAAAATACAATATGCTTGTTTCAAGATGAAAATGGAAGAGTATACAATAATTTTTGCCATCAAAAATAAAAGTATCATCTACACTCCACCAAATACTATTACCCTTTGCCATAATAATAACATGTAAAAAAACTACGTGAAGACATTCTTGAACCTTCAACCATTACGACACAATTTTAAGAGGAAAGAGTTGAGCAAACCCATGTTTATCTTACCTTCGGTTCAAAAATCTCAGCACTGTTCAAGCTCACATTGCTTATTTTTGAATATAGATTCTGATTGTTCCCACTATTATAATGAGAGTTCTCTAGTTCTAAGCTCTCTTTCAGTTGCATCGCAACTTCTGTCATATTTGACCGTTGTTGGGACCTTTGTGCCGTGCATTTCAACGCGATATCAACACATTTCCAAACACAATTTATATCATACTCCCCTTCGAGTCTAGGATCTACTACATCTTCAATGTTCCCTTTGTCAAGCCTTTGGAGCACCCATTGGGTTAGGTGTACATTTTCTATACCCGGAACTATTGGAGGCAGCCCAGTGATTAGTTCCAAAAGAACCACTCCGTAGCTGTACACATCACTTTTCTCGCTGAGCTGGAAGGTATTGCAATACCTGACAAGTAATACGATAAATTTTCAATCATAAATTTCTCACAAAAATAAATACAGTATGAAAGCTTAATGACACTTCAGTTGAAGCTGAATGCCTAATTCTTAGTCATTATAGAGAGAGAGAATCACTAGTCAAAAATATTAGTTGGGGAAACATGGCTAATGGCTGGATATAGCTTGGGATTTTCACAATGTGCATATGCTTACTGTTATTGGACAAAATGGAACATACAAGATATATGATTTAAAAGTGATGATCCAAATACCACATGCTACTGCCCTATAATTCTTAAAACTCATGATTCCTCTTTATTTAACTTGATGTATTTTTATTAATCTATTTCTTCAAATTTATTTGCCTACTTATTGCTAGAACTATTAATGTTTTCGGTGGTTGCATTTCATTCCTGGATAGAAAATTCATATATATTATGAAACAAGCCTTCTTTCCTTCATTAAAAAAAAAACTAAATTAAATAGTTCAAGCACACAGGAGATGGGAAAGTATATTAAAACATGAATCTGAAAAATGAAAAGTTCCATGATGATGAATTTTATTTTCTTTTTGGATTCCTTGGTTACTATCTTTCTACCAGGTAGAGATGCGTGTGTGAAACAATTAAATAAATGAAAAACTGCAACATACTCAGGATCAAGGTATCCAGGAGTTCCAACCACCAAAGTGGATATATGACTGTTTGTCTCACTTAGAAAAGCTTTCGAAAGCCCAAAATCTGCTATCTTAGCTTCCAGAGTTTCACTCAAAAGGATATTTCCTGACTTCACATCTCTATGAACTAATGGTGGTTTGCATCCTTTGTGCAAATACTCTAGCCCTGCAATGCAATTTAATAAATGAACCAAGATGAATGGTTTGGGAATCAAGGAAGGGGATATTGACACTTGACGGTTCACATTATTCCAAACCTTGTGCAGCGTCAATTGCAATATGAAGACGTTGTCTCCATGTTAAAGCTCTAGCATTGTTTGCCCTGCCTGCATCATGTCAAATTAACAAGTCAACAACATTCAGTAAGGAAAAGTAATAAGTTAAATGAAGTAAAGATTGCTTGGTATAAGTAATAGCATTGTTACTCTGTTGGTCAGTAGTGCCTCTCAAAACATTATAAGATAAATAAAAGAATTTTTAGGCATCATCATTCTCCCTTTCATACTTTTAGTTCTATTGAACTTGTACACAACAGCAAGCAAATAAGAATGCACGTGTTAGATTGAATATATTGTTAAATAGTTAGATTGTAAGATGAATCTAATTCTTGTCACCTGATTGTCATGCATGCAATAAAGCAAGTGGATTATGAAAGGAACCAGCTGTTAGCAATGATATTCAATGCAGTTCCAAACCTCGCAGATGATCTTGTAGTGTTCCTTGAGACATAAACTCATAGACAAGCGCCAAATGATTTACTTCATTGCAATAGCCAATAAAAGAAACTAAATTCCGATGATGAACCCTAGTCAAGTGTTGGGCCTGAAAAAACATAATCAGTGATGCTTACGAACTAGAAACATCAAGATCCAAACTAAATCAAAGAAACAGAAGTGAATGGGGCAATTAATATTATATAGTCTCTGACTATTCATGAACAGGGCATAATTGTTCAAGAATACTATTACTATATGTTTGAAAGAATAATAAAATTTCATCAACTCTGATTTTTTTTTTGTAAAATATACGAGTTTATACATTCATTCCCCTCCCCATCTTTAGTTATGCAAAATCTTCCAATGGATTCACATTCAATAACCACCTCCAACCAATTAAATTCAGCTATCCATATATGTATAAGATTTATTTACCTCAGCAAGAAACTCCTTAGTTCCTTGTGATGATGATTGTGATAGCATTTTGACCGCAACTTGAATACCATCTTCCAAATGCCCATGGAAAACAAACCCAAATCCTCCTTTGCCTAGGATCTTTTGAAAGTTATTAGTGATGTTCTGTAATTCCATGTAAGTGAATTGGTGATTTTCAAGCTGCAATACATTATTTGTTTGCTTTGGGAAGCCATTATGTGGATCGACTGAGCTGCCTTTTCTCAAACCTTCCAAGTTTCAAATAAAGAATAAGATTGGTAAATGCATGTCAAAAAATGGATGATGGTCTATTATTACTAAACAACTGCAAGAGTATGTCACAGAAATCTCACCTTGTGTTTTGCTCACCTTCCAAACTATGATTGTCACTGCAAGAAGTATTAACACAGGAACTATACAAAGAATGACGATCACCGGTGTTGATATTTTCTTCTTTTTTGGTGCAGGCATCACATTGCACGATGTACCATTGTTACAGAGATGTGGATTCCCATCCAGTCTGCATGATATTATAACTCGTTTAATGGTTAAAGATATGTATGAAGTTATGAAGAATTCTCCAACCAAAAAAAGAAAGAAGCGGCTGAGTTCAAGTACAAATTGAACAAACTTTAATGCCAAATCATTACCCTAAGTTTAAACACCTAAACTCCAAATATTTCTTGACACCATGCCTAGATCTCTTTCATAGTCAGGCGAGCCCTAACATATTATGAAGCGTTAAAGAAAAATGGGAGGACCTAAACTTAAAAGTAACACAAACCTTAAGGTAAGTAAACCATTTTGTGCCATTTCAAGGAGGTTCGAAGGAACTGATCCATTTAACTGGTTGCCTGTCAAATCACTGCAAGAAATCATGAAATATTAAATCATTATCTACCTTTTCAATAAAGTTAAAAAAGGATTAAGAAGTATGCTTACAGTAGTTTGAGAGAACTTAAGTTTGCTAGTTCATTAGGTATTTGCCCTGTTAAATTGTTGTAAGACAAATCCCTGAAAAAAATGATTAAAGAACAATTGTTAGATAATAATTCCTCCTAAAATCTTGCATGGTTTCACAACAAATGATTGTGTGGCCTGGCATTGATCCCAACAATCCAAGACTGTTAATAACTGTTTGCCATATTCAATGAACATTGAAAGGAAAAGGGAAAACAAATAGCAAACAATGAGTAGCATTACAAGTATTGAAGTGCACTAAAACTGGCAACAGATTTGGTTATTTCCCCAGTCAACCCACTTGATGACAGATTCCTACAGAACAATAGTGACTAGTAAGAATATTACAGAATTTCCAAATGGTTGGTTCTGGTATTTCATGATCAATAGTTAGAGTTAGATGAACTTGTAGAACTCACAAAGCAGTGACTCTTGGAGAATTTGACAAGCTATAAGTACAATTTAGTCCATCCCAAACAAAAGCACTAGGGGAACATGGATCTCCCATCCAATTCCTCTGGATCCGATACCACTCCTTGATCACGGTCATGGCATCAACTGTAAAAAAGAGAAAAATAATCAACAATTATCATAATTAAGTTTTTGTTTTCTGGCAGACATCAAATTTAGGAAAATTTGAACAACTTAAAATAAAGGTTTGAGCTTTTCGTGAGAATTTGAATTGGAACTTCTTTTTCCGTGGCCACTCTGCCTTAGCCCTTTCAGGAACTGAGAGAAGTGGGGAAAAAAAAGGGCGAAGGAACGAAAGTGGCTACATATACCATCACCAGCATCCGAGGGCACGGAGGTGTTGCTCATGGTCACGTAGAGCTCGAAGGCATTGAGGATGGGCGGGAGAGTGGAGTTGCTGAGAGCCTCGAGGGAGATGTTATAGGTGGGGGACGAAGGGAAGGGCAGGAGGCTGTAGACGGCGTCCGAGTAGAGGTATTTGGGGGTCATTATATCCCCCAACCAGTGGATTCCATTCATGTAGATGTTGAACTGCCGCGATTGATTGGTGCCGGCGAGGTCTAAGATCTCAGATATGTGGAGAATGGGGAAGAACTGGTTGACGGCGCCGGGTAAGGGATCCCATGTGATGAGGATACTGGAGGAGTTGATGGGGGTGACGGCGGTCTGCATGACGACAGAGGGAACTTCGAACAAATCCTGGGGAAGGTTTCGGACGGTGGAGTTGGTGGAGACGTAGTTCCAGCCCGGGAAGCTCCATGAACCCCAGAACCGATCGAGCGGGTCGGCCGGATACCTAGAGGTAGGAAGCACGAAGACATTACTCTGAAGACATTTCAAAATTATAAATTGAGTAAAAATAATAAAAAAATATTCTCGATTTCTATCATCGTATAAGGATTTTGTTTTTTTTTAAAATATTTCATCCGATTGTTCTTCTTAAAATTATATTTATTTCAATGCTATTATAGCAGTTTTATTTTTAAAATAATGTTAAAATAATTTGATTTTTAAAAGTATTAAAAATAATTAAATAAAAACCAGATGTAGCCAGACTCCATTCCCAAGTTCCATCGGTTGAATAGCACCAAACTCCGTCTTTTGTTCGCCGTTGGATAGAGACTGTCCTTCAGCGGTCGCAAGTCGATTCTTGAGATGAACGGTGTCCCCGTGCCGGTGTTCACGAGACACACCGAGAAGTATCTAAAAGAAAGAGAGCACATTTAATGATTATTCATTCAATAATCTCTTGATTTTGCCGAGAGTGGATTATCTGGTCATTTTTTGTGGTTCAGGGGATGGACCACTCCATGCATTGATCTATTTGAATGGATCTCATCTATTAAACAGGTAGGATCTATTTAAAAGGATCAATAATTTTTAGTAGTCCATCTCTAGATCGTAAAAAACGGTCCAGAAGATCCTATCCCGATTTTCCTACTGAACTATACCTGGCGGTGGCCACCATGATGGTCTCCTTCACGTAGAAAAAGGTGGAGTCGGTCACGCTCACACTGTCCCAGTAGTTGACGCCGAAGTGGAGGTCGAAGGCCAACGGCTGTCCGTCTAGCCCGTCGTAGTTGCCGTAAAGGAACAATGCCCGGAGGAGGTACTTGGACCCCCGCGCCACCACCGGCGACCGAATGGTGTAGCAGTTGCGGGTGCCGTTGGGGAAGGCGCGGAGGGTGCGGAGCTTCGGGGACAAAGAGTCGCCGGAGATGTTGCGGTTGACGCCAGTGTCAATGAAACTGGCGTCGGAGACGTAGGAGATGTTGGTGAGGGGGTCGACGTAGGACGAACCGGGCTCAATGCCGCAGTCGATGGAGAGGAAGCCGAGGGCGTCGGTGGACTGGGAGAGAGCTCCGGGGGAAGCCATGGTGAGGGCGAAGAGGATCGGCCACCAAAATCTGGAATCCATTTTTTTCTTGATGTATGCAATCGCCATGGCAGAGCAGAGCATCGTTCATGTAGAATCTAGAACAATTTTCATTTCACCTCCCATTGTTTCTATTTTTACAAATGAGTCCCGGACTTTTAAACTCAGTAATTGCATTGACCAAGACTCCGGTGCCGACTTGTTCCATGACGCACCACCCGACCTTGACTCGGCTTCTGGCGGGCCCCATCAAGGCAAGGCGATGTGAGACTTGGCGAACTGGAATTACTCCATCAGAAGAAGAGTCTGTGATTTACTTTCCTTTCCTTGTGATGACGTTAGATCGGATATGATGAGACACTGGGGGTAAATGATTTTATCTTTTTACCACATATTTAAGCGGTTAATTTTCCGTATGATTATAAGAAATTAATTTTAACTCTTATGCTTCATATTTCTTTTATAGTTTTAATAAAGTAAATGATGAACATTTTTTAATTATTTTTTTTATTTTTAATTTTCACTCTCCCAAATAACTAATTTTTTAAAAAAAATTTAATTTTTACGCTCCTAAATAAACCGAGAATAAGACAAATAGCAGCAGATCCCTCTCTTTATCCTTAATAAATGTGCCAGCTATTCATCCTTAATGACGCACTTATTATAGATGGAACTTTGTTTTTTTTAGGCTGGCCATTTCAAAGATTTTCAGGATATATTATAATTTTCAAAGGAAGACTTAATCTCCCCTTTGGGAAGACTCATGATAGAAGTTTATAAGTTCTCCCTTAGGGCGTTGCGATGATTAAAATATATGCGATGGTTAAAATATAAAATGTTGTCATATGAAATTTTGGGGTTGAAATTTGACGTGACCGAACATAATCTCCCCCATGTCTTGGTCATTTACACTAATGGCTAATAATCACCCGTGATTTATCTCCTTCGTGTTGACCTAAGGATAGATTGACGAGGACGCTGGGGACAAGCGAATCACCTTTTGCCACCTGATAGAAGTCTTTAAGTCTGAAAATAAAAATAAAAAATATTAAATAATATAAAATATCTGTATATATATTTTTTTAATAATTTTAGACATCTTCCTTATTTGCAAGATTTGTTTATTTAAATATCCTTATTATGCAAATTTTGTAAAAATAAAATTTCCATAAAATATCTTATCCCAATCTTGGAAACACATTTTTAATTAAGTCATTTTCTGAGTATTTTTTTTTTCTTTTTAGAAACATTTGTTGTAGTGTTTCAAAGATTTCTAAATCACTCCGTACCAAAGGACAAGAAAATAGGGAACTTACATCATATAATTTAATTGGGGAACTTGCATCATACCACAAGGAACAAAAAAATAGGAAATTTTTTGTGTACCAAAGAGATACATTGAGAAAATACAAGACGATTGTTCTAAGATGAAATAGGACACACAATAGTTTTTTTGTCATAGAAAATCAAAGTGTCATCTACACTCCAAATACTATTTTTCTTCCCACAAATAATAACATGTAAACAACTACACAATAATAAATTTCAAGCAAATGACTTTTCTGATCCTTAACATCCATAATGACATAGTTTTAAGAGAAAAAATCGAGCATACCCTTGTTTATCTTGCCGTTGGTCCGGACATCTCAGTCATTCTAGAGACTCCAATCTCAGGAACACTATTCAGGCTCACATCACTTACTTCTGAATATAAATTTTCACTACGTGTGACTGTATTCCCAGTGTTATAATGAGAGTTTTCTAGTTCTAAGCTCTCTTTTAACTGTATCAAAACTTCTGTCATAGTTGGCCGTTGTTGGGATCTTTGTGCCGTGCATTTCAATGCGATATCAGCGCACTTCCAGACACAGTTTATGTCATACTCCCGTTCCAGCTTGGGATCTACAACATCCTCAATAATTCCTCTAGAAAGCCTTTGGAGTACCCACTGAACTAAGAGTACATTTTCTGTACCTGGAACTATTGGAGGTAGCCCAGTGATCAGTTCCAAAAGAACCACTCCATAGCTGTACACATCACTTTTCTCACTGAGCTGGAAGGTATTGTAATACCTAAAAAGTGATACAGTAGATTTCTAATCATAAATTTTTCACAAAATAAACATAATATGAAAGTTGAACGACACTTTAGTTGAAGTTGATTGCTTCAATGTTAGTCATTATACAGAGAGATAATCACTGGTTCAGAAGATTAGTTGTGAAGACATGGCTGGATAAGTCCATGGATTTTCACAATATGCATATGCTTACTGTTATTGGATAAAGGGGATCTACACTCTAAAACATGCAAGATATATGATTTAAACTTTAAGTGATTATCCAAATACCGCATGCTACTACCCTGTAAATCTTAAAGCCCATGATTCCTCTTAATTTAACTTGATTATTTTCTATTAATCTATTTCTTCAAAAAAAAATGCCTACTTATTGCTACAACTACTACTAATGTTTTCCATGGTTGCATTTCATTCCTGGATGGATAGAAAAAACATATATAGTATGAACCAAGCCTTCTTTCCTTTATTTTTTTTTAAATACTAAAGTAAATAGTTCACGCACACAGAGATGGATAGTTCCATGATATGAATATTCATTTTTTTTTTGGGATTCCTTGGTTACTATCTTTCTACTAGGTCTCTATGCTTGTTTGAAACAACTAAATAAATGAAAAACAAAAACATACTCAGGATCAAGGTATCCAGGAGTTCCCACCACTACAGTGGATATATGACTATTGGCCTCACTTAAAAAAGCTTTTGAAAGCCCAAAATCTGCTATCTTAGCTTCCATAGTTTCACTCAAAAGGATATTGCCTGACTTCACATCTCTATGAACTAATGGTGGTTTGCATCCTTTTTGCAAATACTCTAGCCCTGCAATGTGATTTAATAGATGAAACAAGATGGTCTTAGATGAATGGTCTCAAAATCAGGCAAGGGGATATTGACACTTGGCAGTTCACATTATTCCAAACCTTGTGCTGCATCAATTGCAATATGAAGACGTTGTCTCCAGCTTAAAGCTCTATCATTGTTTGCCCTGCCTGCACCATGTCAAATTAACAAGCCATCAGCATTCAATAGGTTAAAACAAGAAGTTAAATGGAAAGATCAAGAGAGAGCTGAAACGGGCGCACGGGGTGCTACAATAAGTTAAATGAAATAAAGATTGTTTTGTATAATAGCACTGTTACTCTATTGGTCTGTAGTGTCTGGCAAAATATTGTAACATAAATAAAAATTTTTTTTTAGACATCATTCTCCCTTGGGTACTCACAGTTGTGCATTCGATGTGCAAATAACTATAATCAGTTTTATAATTAAAAATTTACTTGTACACAGCAGCAATCAAATAAGAATAGACTTGTAAATCCCTAAAAAGATTCAGTTAACCATGTGTTTGACAGGAAAATATATCTTTAAATAGTTAGATTGTAAGATGAATCTAATTCTTGTCACTTGATTATCATGCAAGCTATAAAGCAAGTAGTATTATGAAAGGAACCTACTATTAGATAATGATATTAAATGTAGTTTCAAACCTCGCAGATGATCTTGTAGTGTTCCTTGAGACATAAACTCATAGACAAGAGCCAAATGATTTACTTCATTGCAGTAACCAACCAAAGAAACTAAATTCCGATGATGAACCCTAGTCAAGTGTTGGGCCTGAAAAAACATAATATGTGATTTTTACGAACTAGAAACATCAAGATCAAAACTAAATCAAAGAAACAGAAGTGAATAGGGAAGTTAATATTCTGTAGGATCTGACTAGTCATGGAGAAGACATAATCGTTCAAGAATATTGTTACCACATGTCTGAATAAATAATAAAATTTTATCAGCTCTTGAAAATGTTTAGTAAAATATTCAAGTTTATACATTCATTGCCCCACCCCATATTTGGTTCCACAAAATCTCACAATTAATAACCTCAGCCATCCACATATATATAAGATATATTTACCTCAGCAAGAAACTCTTTTGTTCCTTGTGATGATGATTGGGACAACATTTTGACTGCAACTTGAGTACCATCTTCCAAACGTCCATGGAAAACAGACCCGAATCCTCCTTTGCCTAGGATCTTTTGAAAGTTATTAGTGATGTTTTGTAATTCAATGTACGTGAATTGGCGATTCTCAAGACGCAATGAATTATCTGCTTGCTTTGGGAAACCATTCTGTGGATCCACTGAGCCGCCTCTTGTCAAACCTTTCAAGTTTTAAATAAAAAATAAGATTGTTAAATGCATGTCAGGAAATGGATGACAACCTATGATTACTAAACAACTGTAAGATTTTGTCATAGAAATCTCACCTTGTGTTTTCCTCACCCTCCAAACTATCGCTATCACCACAAGTAGTATTAACACTGGAACTATACAGAGAATCAAAATCACCGGTGTTGATATTTTCTTCTTTTTTGGCGTGGGCATCACATTGCACGATGTACCATTGTCACAAAGATGTGGATTCCCATCCAGTCTGACATGAGATTATAACTTGCTTAATGGTTAAAGATATGAAGTTATGAAGAATTCTCCAACATAAAAAGGAAAGAAGCAGCTGACTTCAAGGACAAATGGAACAAACTTTAATGCCAAATTATTACCCTTAGTTTAAACAGATAAACTACTAATATTTCTTAACTCCTTGACTAGATCTCTTTAATGATCAAGCTAGCGCTTTCATATTATGAATCCTTACATAAAAATGGAAGAACCTAAACATAAAAGTAACACAAACCTTAAGGTAAGTAACCCATTTTGTGCCATTTCAAGGAGGTTCGAAGGAATTGATCCATTTAACTGGTTGCCTGTCAAATCACTGCAAGCAATCAAGAAATGTTAAGTCATTTTCTAACTTTTCCATTAGTGAAAGAAGGATTAAGAACTATGCTTACAGTAGTTTGAGAGAACTTAAGTTTGCTAGATCATTAGGTATTGGCCCTGTTAAATTGTTGTAAGACAAGTCCCTGAAAAACATGATTAAAAAACAATTGTTAGATAATAATTCCTCCTATGACATTCCTTTGTACAAGGCTCTAAAATGTTGCATGATTTCACAACAAATGCTTGTGTGGCCTAGCATTGATCACGACATCCAAGACTGCTAATGACTGTTTGTCATATTCAATGAATACTGAAAGGAAAAAAGAAAACAAATAGCAAGCAATGAGTAGACTTACAAGTATTGAAGTGCACTAAGACTAGCAACATATTTGGTTATTTCCCCAGTCAACCCGCTTGATGACAGATTCCTGTAGAACAATAGTGATTCGTAAGAATATTTCAGAATTTTCAAACAGTGGGTCATGGTAGTTCAAGTACAATAGTTTGAGTTAGATGAGCTTGCAGAACTCACAGAGCAATGACTCTTGGAGAAGCTGAGAAGCTATAAGTACAATTTAGTCCATCCCAAACAAAAGCATTAGGCGAACATGGATCTCCCATCCAATTCCTCTGGATCCGATACCGCTCCTTGATTGCTGTCATGGCATCAACTGTAAAAAAGAGAAAAATAATCAACATTGTAAGCTAATGTCATTGTTCAAAAGAAAAATAGAAAACAAAACTACTGGCATGTGACCAGACAATGCATATCAGTAGAGTCCATTGAAATAAAGATCAATCTGCTTAATATCATATGTAACTTCCAATCCCAACACCTATTCCAATCTATGGCTTTCGAACTAATGTTTGTTCTCTTTTTGCTTATTATTTTTGGTCCTTTTCCAATACTAATTATCATAATTAACTTTTTTTTCTGGCAAACATATCAAATTTTGGGAAATTTGAACAACTTAAAATATATGTATGAGCTTTTGGTGGGCATCTAAAGCTACATTCTTCACACTCATGCGCACTGTTATGAAGGTGGGAACTTCTTTTTCCGTGCCCACTCTGCCTTAGCGTTTTCAGGAACATTATATCGAGCAATTGCTTGGCAAGAGATGTCTCCCTGTTCCCCTGCAACAGAGAGAAGTGAAAAAAAAAAAAAAAAAAACGGCTACATACCATCTCCAGCGTCCGAGGGCACGGAGGTGTTGCTCATGGTCGTGTAGAGCTCGAAGGCATTGAGTATGGGCGGGAGAGTGGAGTTGCTGAGAGCCTCGAGGGAGACGTTATAGGTGGGGAACGAAGGGAAAGGCACGTTGCTGTAGATGGCGTCCGAGTAGAGGTAAGGGGGGGTCACTATGTCCCGCAGCCACCGGAATCCATTCAGGTAGACGTTGAACTGCCGCGATTGATTGGTACCAGAGAGATCAAAGATCTCCGATATGTGGAGGATGGGGAAGAACTGGTTGACGTCGCCAGGAAAGGCATCCCATCTGATCACTAGGGTGGAGGAGTTGATGGGGGTGACGGCGGTCTGCATGATGGCGGAGGGAGCTTCGAAGAAGTCCTGGTCTAGGTTTTGGACGGTGAAGTTTGTGGAGACGTCGTTCCAGTTGGTGGAGCTCCATGGCGACCACAACCGATCGAGCGGGTCGGCCGGGTACCTAGAGAAGGAAGCGAGAAGCGCATTTTACCAATCTAGTCCAAAAATAATAAATAAATTACTTGATTTTTTTTTTTAGAATTATAAAGTTATACTCGATATATTTATAATTTTTTATTTAAATTACCCTTTGAATTTACCTTTCATTTTGAGAAGAGTGTCATTTTAATAAATTTTAAAAGATGTGGATAAAAGATGCTTTTTTAATTTTTTTACCAAATGAAATTGATCTCATAATAATTTAGTTTAGGAAATTGTATAAACTAGTTATGTTGTATAAAAGAGGGTAAACAAATCAACCATTAAGGCTTTTAGTGAAATTTTCAAATATTTTTATAATATTTGATCAAAACATTTTAGGGAGTTTAATTAAATTTTAACTGCAATTTAATTGTATATATAGTTTTTATAAATCCCATTAGAGATCTCCTAAAAGAAAGAATTGGATCTTAAAATATTGTGTTATTATTATTTTTTTTTAAAAAAAAAAAACCTGGTGTAGCCCGACGCCACTCCCATGTTCGCCCGGTTGAACAGCACCAAACTCCGCCACTCGTTCGCCGCCGGGTATAGAATGTTCTTTAGCGGCCGCAAATCGATCCCGGAGATGAACGGCGTCCCCGTGCCGGTGTTCACCAGGCACACCGAAAAGTACCTAAAAGAAAGACATCATATTTGATGATTGTTCATTCAATAATGCTCTGATTTTGACTACTGTACTATACCCGGCGGCGGCCACCGTGATGGTCTCCGACACGTAGAATGAGGCGGAGTCAGTCACGTTCACCCTGTCCCAGTAATTGACTCCTAAGTGGAGTTCGAAGGCCAACGGCTGGCCGTCAAGCCCGTCGTAATTGCCGTAGAGGAACCACGCCCGGAGGAGGTACTTGGACCCCTGTGCCACCGCCGGCGACCCAATGGTGTAGCAGTTGCGGATGCCGTTGGGGAAGGCGCGGAGGGTGCGAAGCCGCAGGGGCCTGACGTCTCCCACGTAGGCGACGGAGATGTTGCGGTTGACGCCGGTGTCGATGAAGCCGACATCGGAGACGTAGGAGATGTTGGAAAGGGGGTCGACGTAGGCCGAACCGGGCTCGATGCCGCAGTCGATGGAGAGGAAGCCAAGGGCTTCGGTGGACTGAGAGCGAGCTCCGGCGGAGGCCAGGGCGAGGACGAGGAGGATCAGCCACCAAAATCTGGAATCCATCTTCTTCTTCTTCCGGTATGCAATCGCCATGGCAAAGCAGAGCATTGTTTCTATAGAATCTAAAACAGTTTTCATTTCACTCCTTAATGTTTCTATTGATACAAATGATTCCTGAACTTTTAAATTCATCAAACTGCACCCCTTCCCCAAGTTTTCAAATTTAACACAAGTGGTGGAGCTAAAATCTGCTTTTAAATTAATTGAAACTATGAAGAGGACTTTGAAAACTTAAAAATAAAAGTGGCAAAAATTATATCAATTGTGCGCCCTGTTGAATATTCAGAAATTTTAGTGGGCAAATGAAAAAAAAATCTCCTTTGATCACATTTTCTACGTCGAACACGATACAAAGTTTTTCACGCATCAACGCACGGCAGGCACATACTCAATCTTGCACGCTGTCGCCGTGCAGACTGCAAATCTCGTGAAGGAAGTTTGATGGTAATCAAGTCAACGAGGGGGAGATTGCGTCTGGATCTCGATGGACGTAGGCGCACATGCAGATTACACGGAGTTGACTTTTACCAAACTCCCCGTTGACTAATGGAATCATTAAGTCAAGTCGTCGCCGTATAAGTTACAAGTGGAGCCCTTCTCTCATTCGTTCAAGTTTGACGGAAAGTGTGAGCTATAGCTCTGTCACCGCCGCAATCTTTGATTAAAACGCCCAAATTATCTTCATGAAGAATCATTTCACTACGAGTTGAATTTTTAGGCACTGAGTATGATTTACGGGAAAAAAACAAGTGCTTATGCTCGTCATTAATGTCCCCGTTAGTCTACCCTTAGGCTATCATGTGAAAAATAAGTCATGATGATAAAAAAAATAAGATGGATGAGAGAATGAATTTACGTCTTGTAAATTTTAAGATTCGATTCTTCACTCGTTGGATGTATCATCCAACTAGACCCATGGGGTCATGTTCTCATCATGGAGATGACACGCCAGCACGTCGAGGAACAGCTTGGTTGGCGACAATGGCATGCATTTCGTCAGGAGTTAAGTGCGATGATAAACATATAAACAAAATTTTTAAGCAAAGTTTGATTTTTATGCCAGAGATTGGGCTGCCGGCCAGCGCAGCTCGAGCTTGGCCGGTCGCCTCCTCGTAGTTGCGAGCTTGGCCTACCGCCAACTCGTGACCTCGAGCTTGGGCGGCCAGCCAAGCTCATGGCCGATAGCTTTGTCGTGGCCATGAGCTTGGCCTGCAACTAGCTTGTGACTAACAGCTTGGTCGACCGTCAGCCAGTGATAGGGTCGACTCCTAGATCGTGGCTATGAGCTTGGCTTGTAGCAAACTCGACGATTGCTCATTTGTTGTGATTATTTTTAATTGATTGTAACTTTTTTTTTAATATTTTATAGTATACTATATCTTGTTACTCTTTTTCAGATATAATTTATTAAACTTTACTTAGAAATAAGATTTTTATAAAGACTCTTTAGTTTAAAATTATATTAATGATTTATAGGTTCCTTGAATACTAAATGCATGATAAAATATATTATTTATTTGATCTAAAATCTAGGTTTTTTGTAATTTAGATTGGTACATACTACAAGTTTAATAATGTACAAGTTTAATTCAAATCGTACAAGTTTAATAATATTTCAAATTATATTCTCATTAGGTAATAATGTATATGAACAAATCTTAGATGTACAATTAATTAGAAAATGAATTTATTAGAGATAATTTTATTGCTAAAGTTGAATAGTTTGTGAACTTTGCTAAGAGTCATCCAGAATGTATGAACAATACAGAGTTACGTTGTCCGTGTAATAATTATAAATGTAGAAATAAAACCTTCCATGATGAGGATACCATGAAAGTACATATATATATATAAATGATTTTATGTCAAATTACTACAATTAGTATTATCTTTAAGACATGAAAATCAAGAAGCGCGCACTCAACTGCCTCAGTAGATCAGAGCATGGCCACTCAGGAGCAGAGGAGGACTGCTAATGAGAAAAGGAGGGGCGAACGAGACACGAATCAAGAATCTATCTTGGCCCATATACGAGCGATCATTACTAATTGGATCCCGCCACCATATGATTTTGAGTCACAGGAGACTTAAGACCCATCAAACTGTGTTAATTATCTTATTCTGAGATTTGTTTAACTACAACTTAATTTTTTTTATTTATAATACATAAATCATGTAAAATATATTTATTCTATTTTGATATTTTAATCTGTTCATTTTTAAATATTGTATTATATTTTTACTGGAGTCGTTATTGATATATTCATCATTATCATTTGATAGCCAAAATATGATACAAGTATCTTTTTTATTACATGTAAAATTAGTTATACGTATATGTATTTTTTTAATTATACATATGCTACAATTTTTTAATTATACATTATTATGATCGGAATCTATCGTATTTGACTTTTTATAGGATTTTATATTACTGCCTTATGCGGGTTATAGCGAGCGGATCTCAAAGATAACATGGTGGTCAAAATCAAAGTAAGGTGGGGGTAGGCTCGACCCTGGAGGAGGGCAATCCTGGGTGATGACCCTGGGCCTAGATTTTGGGGGGCCCAAATTTTTTTTATTTTAAATATTATGTTTTTAGTGCAGGAACGAAAAATAAATTTAGGGCAAATTTTCCTGTTTCTGTCGCCTGCACCTACGTGATGAAAACTTGTTGTCGCCGCGACGCCACCTGCACCTGCGCCTATGAGAAAGAGAATGACTCAAAGATATGTCTTCTCCTCCTTTTTCTATTTGAAATTCTCTGTCCCTGTCGCATCTCTTCTTCTTCATTCACTCACAGTTCATCTAAGTTTTCAACGGCTATTTCTGTCACATCTCTTCTTCTTCTTTCGCATCTTTGCCCCTTCTCAAGAATTTTTTACCGTTATTTGTGTTATATGGAATTTTTAAGAATAGAGATGATAAATACAACCCATTGAATTAAAATTTTCATTGTGAATTGTGAGCTTTAGTTGTCTATTGTCATTGTAAAAAATTGGTCTCAAATTTTTGTTAGATTTGATTTTTTGGAGGAGAATTTTGTTCGTTTAGTGGTGTTTGATCTCTGGTGACTGGTGTGTGACAGTGTGAGCTCAATGTTTTCTTGCTAGCTAAGCTAAGGTGTTGTTTTTCTTTACTCACTTGAAGAATTGCTATTTCTTAATAAATTGGTACTTGATAATCAAGTTAAAAATTTCTATAGGGTGTGTGTGATATTTCTCCTTGGCCTATGACCAATTATTAATATCTCTTGTTGATGTCTCTAATTTAAAATTGAGTGAGCACCTTAAATTCATCTTCTGTCCACTTCCTTCTGCGATAGCTGCTATTGTAGACTTGTAATTTCTATGTAGATTCAATGATAATAAGTTTAGGTTTACAAGATAATTTTTCAATCACACAAATTGTTTTGTTCATCATGGATAAGGTGCAAAAAAAGAGAGGAAAAAAATAGAATTTAGGAAGTATCCATTGTGCTTCAACCAATTGCATTTGTTTGGATATAGCTTGTTATATTAACCATGATTTTGTTGTATATAAATATAATATAAGCATGAGTTAGACTTTACAAGGATCAGATAATCTAATTTTGTTTCAATGAGTCACTAGTCACTATTTCTGCTTGAACTTATGCGCTTGAACTTGTGTTGTTATAATTAGTATTGTTGTTTCTTTATGTACCACAATTTTACTATTAGTTTTAATTTAACAATGATTTAATTTTCTTTTAATAGGTGTTGTCTGATGATGTGCTTAACTTAATGACCTAGGACATTTCTATTTGTTGGAATGTATACTAAAAGTCTAGCTTTTGTATAAATATTTACTTAGAAATAAGAATTATATTGGTCAAATATCTACATTTATAAGTTAAGTGTAGTTGTTCGATTAATTTATATTGTAGATAACATGGTGTGTGGTGTCACACACAGAAGATCATGTTATCGGTTCTTTATAAATTATAAACAGTAGCTCACGACTAAGATGGATAGGAACAAACCATTGGAATAGTCGTAGTATAATTTGGTATTAATTTATCTTAACTATAAAATTACACTAGTACACTCTAAGTGTATTGAGTAGGACCATATAAGGTAAGTTTTTTTTTTGCTGACTTAATAAAAGAACAAGACCTTAGTTATTATGGAAGTGTATGCTCTTAATCCTAATATAATAACAAGCACATATATTTAGTATTAATTTCTTTAACTTATCAATATTTGAGATTTAGCTTGATAAATCAAAAGGCCCGATAAGTTGGGAAATGATATTACTTATAGTGTGTGTTGTTGATTATAGAAGGAAACTGTGTCCTAGAAATCTAGGTTGATAATGTCCCCAAGAGGAGCTCATAAGGATTGTCATGTTAAACCCTGCAGGTGAACTTAGTCCGACATGACAATAAGGTTGAGTGGTACTATTCTTGTACTAAGATATTGATCCTGTCTGAGAAGCTTGACAAAATGGAAAGCCGGGGAGAGAACTTACTCCTGATGGAGAAGAATACCTGAGGACGCCCGATCTGAGAAAACCAAAGCGGATCTAGAAGAAAAAGCCACAGAACACCTCCTTGTGCAAAGACCCAAGGACAGAAGGAAGGATCCTGTGAAAAATACCAAGATCTGGAGCTCCGACGACTTCCTGCGCACAAGAGACCAACCAACACTATCGTCAGTGACCTAAGACCGGGGTGAGAATCCCTGGCTAGGCCCTCCGACGCTCAAGTCAGTGATCTCTCTTAGTGTGGAAGGAATAAGATGAAGAAGATGAATAGTGATTGAAATTAGGGTTTGTAATGGATAGTTGTGAGTGTGGTGAGCGTGAGCATACCTGGTCAACGGAGAGGATTCCCCTTTTTATACAACTTCATATAACCTCCGTAGTCATGAAGTGGACCCCGATTTGTTAGAGTTTGTTATGAGATGACGTCAGCCATATACTTTCCGAAAATAATTTTTAAGGAATCTTTTTTGTACCCCAGATGTACTTTCTTTGTCGCCTAGTACCTGCAGAAGAGTCTAGAAGCATTCTTCTTGCCAAACCAATCAACCTGTTATACAATCACATAAGTTATTTATGAATATTCTCGAAATATTTGTTTTCGCCCTGTCTTATATCGAGTTACATTTATCGTTCATGTTTGTTCACCCTGTTTTCACTATATTATAGACAACTCGATATTATATTATGAATCTTGTAGGGCCTGTGTCTTTATATACCTGGGCGATCATATATACTTGACCAATATCGGTTTATATCTAAATGTATTACTTCAGATAATCTTGACTTATCTATCTTAAATGCTTAAACCCTGCCGATATTGGCCTACCTTTCTTAAGGTATATACCGACCGATATTGACCTATATTTTCTTAAGCATGTTACCCCGGTCGATATTGACTTATATTTTCTTAAGCATGTTATCCCGACCGATATTGACCTATATTTCTTAAGGTATATACCGGCCGATATTGGTCTATATTTTCTTAAGCATGTTACCCCGGCCGATATTGGCCTATATTTTCTTAAGCATGTTACCCCGGCCGATATTGGCTTATATTTTCTTAAGCATGTTATCCCAGTCGATATTGACCTATATGTTCTTAAGCATGTTACCCCCGTCAATATTGGCCTATATTTCCTTAAGTCTGTTATACCGACTGATATTGACCTATATTTTCTTAAGCATGTTACCCCGGCCAATATTGGCCTATATTTCCTTAAGCCTGTTATCTCGGCCGATATTCATACCTGCTTAATTCTGCCATCTCTTTTCCCCTTTTTACCGGGGACCTACTAAACCTAACTCATATCAATATTAATTAAAGAGAGTTGTCAGTAACTCATTTAATTAATGGACATTTGACATCTTAAACACAGGGAGACTAACACACTCATAATAAGAAGGAGCCCAAAATATAATTTGGGATTGATGCGGTAGTTCAATAATAATTCTTTAGTGGTATGAATTATTATTGATGAAATTAAGTTGGGTGTTCAGGGCGAACACGGGAAGCTTAATTTCATCGGGAGACCAAAACCAATTCCTCCTCTCGGTCTCTATCGTAGTCTCTTGTATATAGAGAATTATACCCACCGCATACCCACCTTTCTACCCACCTTGAGGTGGCTGGCCAAGCTAGCTTGGAGCCCAAGCTAGGGCCGGCCAAAGCTAAGGGTGGAGTCAATTTAAGGTGGCCAGCCAAAGCTTGGATCCCAAGCTTAAGTGACCGGCCACTAGAAAAATAAAAGAGATTTTATTTAAAATCTTTTCTTATGTGGATATCATGGTTTTAAAAGAGAGTTTAAACTTTAAATCTTTCCTTCTACAAAAGATTAAGTGAAAGATTTGATATCTTTCCTTATTTGTAGTTAAAAGGAATATTTTAATTTTTGATAAAACTTTCCTTCTTTGTAACCATGTTCATGATTAAAAAGAGAGTTTTAAAATTAAATATTTCCCTTTATAAGTTTCTACAAAAGATTAAGAAAAGATTTGATATCTTTCCTTATTTGTAGATTGAAAGGAAAATTTTAATTTTAAAGAAAACTTTCCTTTATGGTAATCATCCACATGTTTTAATAGAGAGATTTTAATTTATAAAATTTCCTTTTATAATCAACCATGAAGGGAAAAATTATTAGAGAAATTTTTATTAAAAATTTCGGAAGCAAATTAGGAAGTTTTAATTCTTGTGTTATTAAAACTTTCCTTGCTTGGAGCTATGAGGTGGCCGACCATGATGTTTTAAGAAAAAGAAATTGGTTTTAATCAATTAAATTTTCCTTTTCATGGCAAAGAAAATAAGGAAGTTTTATTTAAATTTTCCTTATTTGTCAAGACCAAGGATTATAAAAGAGAGGGAGGGGGGTGCCTTCATGAGACACAACTCTATTCTATTTTTCTCTCCTCTCTTCCTTGGTGGTGGTCGACCATAAGCTCCTTGCTCTTCTCCTTTTCTCTTCCTCCTTGGTGGCCGGCGGCATCAACACAAGAGGAGTCCTTGGTGGCCGGTTCTAGCTTAGAGAAGAAGGAGAGAAAGGAGGCTTTGCTCTTGCATCCCTTGTAGCTCATTGGTTGGTGGCCGAATCTTGCTAGAAGAAAGGAGGATTGGTGGTTCTCATCTCGGTTGATCGTTGCTCACACAACGTCTGAGATAAGAAGAGGAATACGGTAGAAGATCAAGAGGTTATTGCTTACAAAGAAAGGTATAACTAGTAATTATTTTCCGCATCATACTAGTTTTCTTTGTATGAATTCCAAACACAAGAGGCTAGTGATTCTAGATTTTCGGATTAGATATTCGAAGTTGTGTTTCTTTTGTTTTATTTTTTCGAATTTGTGATTCGATTGTTCCTTTTGGTTAAACCTAGAGTTATATAAGGAAATTAAATATTAGGTTTCTTTAAAAGGCTTTGTCTAGGCGGTGGTGGATGATCCCATACACAAGAAGGCCTAGTGCCTCGCCATGTAGTCATGTAAGCCAATTATAGAAATTAATATTTAATTGAATTTATAACATAGGTGGATTTGGATCAATAATGTTAAGCATCGTTTACGATCCAAGTCTAAACCATTAAGAACAGATAAGTTAAATTTAGAATCAATAATGTTAAGTTCCATTTGCGATTCCGAATTTAATTTCTAAAGAACACAATAGGTTGTTAGGAAAGGTTCAGGACTTGTACAAAATTTTTGTACAGTGGAACCGGTATGATCTTCCTAGGACCAACCAACACTATTAATATTGAAAACTATCATATTTCAGGTGCTATTATTCCTTTACTAGTGAAATAATTTGAATTATCTATTTTTTTTTGTAATTATTGTGGTTTTGTACATTATAATATGTTGTCTAAAAAATATTTTTCTGGATGTGAGAAAAGGAAAAAAAATGAAAAAAATTAGAACACTTGACTGAATCACAAAGAGGTGGCATTAATAAATTTTTTATTAAAAGTTCTCATGAAAATACACAAAATTCAACTATGACGGTGAATGATGTAGATGAGTGTAATGAGATTCATGATGTTAATGAAGAAAGGAAAATTTTGAGTGGGCACGAAAATGTTTTAAATAGGGTAGATAATGAGAATATTGACATTGATGAATAATTTATTTCTTCACTTGATATATATGATCCAAGAAATTGGGATAATCTTGATAACAATGCACGTGATATTTTAATTGAAAAAAGGCCTATAAAAAAATGAATATTGTATATCCTTTGAACGACACTTCTAGGCATTTCTCTTGTGCTCATTATTCTAGACATTTAAGTAATGGAGAAATAAGAGACCGAAAGTGATTGATTTATAGTAAATATGTAGATAAAGTTTATTATTTTTGTTGCAAGTTTTTTAAATCTGAAAACAATAGAAGTTCATTAGCAAAGGATGGATTTAGAGATTAGAAACATTTTAGTGAACAACTTAAAGAACATGAAAATACTATTGAATATATAACTAACATAAACACTTGGAATGAATTAAAAATGCAATTAGATAAAAATCTAGCAATTGATAAAGACCTACAACAAGAAATTTCCAAAGAAAAAGAGCATTGGAGACAAGTTATAACAAGAATATTAGCAGCGGTAAATTTTCTTTCTAAACGTTTGGCTTTTTGAGAATCTAATGAAAAACTTTATCAAGATAATAATGGAAATTTTTTGGGGTTGATTGAAATGATTGCTGAATTTGATTATGTGATACAAGATCATATTAGCGTATTCAAAGTAATGAAATTCATTATCATTACCTAGGTCATAAAATTTAGAATGAGTTGATTTCTATTTTAGCTAATAATGTTAAAAGTGTTATCATTAATACAATTAAATAAACAAAATATTTTTCAATAATTCTTGATTGTACCACAGATATAAGTCATCAAGAACAAATGATTTTTATATTACGATGTGTTAATATGTCAGGTAATAAAGTGAAAATAGAGGAGTACTTGTTAGAGTTTCTAAAAGTAGATGATACATATGGTTTAGGACTTTTTAACTAATTACAAAATGTGTTAAAATCATTTGATCTTAGTATTGAAAATATTAGAGGTCAAGATTATGATAATGGTTCCAATATAAAAGGAAAACACCAAGGAGTTTAAAAGAGGTTACTTGAAATAAATCCAAGAGTGTTGTATATGTCATGTGCTTGTCATAGTCTTAATCTAACACTTAGTGATATGACATATTCTTGTATTAAAGCTATTCCTTTTTTTGGAGTAGTGCAATACATATATACATTATTTTCAAGTTCTCCTAAGAGATGAAAAATTGTACTTAATAATGTGAAGGAATTAACCATCAAATCTTTGTCGAATACTCGTTAGGAAAGTCGTATTAAAAGTGTTCAAGCTATTAGATTTCAAATTATGGAAGTGAGAGCAGCTTTACTTGAATTAAATAATATTTGTGATGATGCAAAGTCAATAAGTGAAGCTGAAAGTTTAGCTAATTCAATCAAAAAATTTGAATTTTTACTTGGTATGGTTATTTGGTATGATATCTTATTTGCTATAAACATGGTGAGTAAGAAATTACAATCAAAATCTATGTGCATTGACTCTACCATGAAACAATTAGAAGGTGCAATCTCATTTTTTTGAAAAGTATAGAAATTATGGTTTTGCTACAAGTTTGACTATTGCTAAGAGTCTTGCATTAGATATGAATATAGATTCAATATTTATAACAAAGCGTCCTATTTTTAGGAAAAGATAATTTAATAAAAGAGAAGATGATAAAGTTTCACTATCACTAGAAAAGTCCTTTAGAATTGATTATTTTATTGTTGTTGTGGATATGACAATTGCTTCTTTAAAATGTAGATTCGAGCAAATGAAAATCTTTGAAAATATATTTGATTTTTTATTTGATTCAAAAACATTAAGAATTTTGGATGATGATAAATTGAGAAAATGTTATGTCAATTTAAAATGTACTCTAACTCATGACAACTAATCAGATGTTGAGTTAGATGATTTATTTACTGAATTAAAAATATTACAAACGACTTTACCAAATATGATAATGTCTGCAATTGATATTCTTGAATTTGTAGATTGTTATCCAAATGTTGCAATTACTTATAGAGTTTTATTGACTATGCATGTTACAGTAACATCGGAGTTTTTCAAAATTAAAATTATTAAAAACATATATGAGATTGTCAATGTCTCAAGAAAGATTAAATGGATTGACAATTTTATGTATTGAGAAAGACATCTTGGAAAATCTTGAAACTGATAATATTATAGGAGATTTTGCAAATAGAAATGCTAGAAAAAGTCATTGTAGATAAATTATATATTATTAGAAATTTATTTGGGATCTCATTTTATGATTTTGCCCAAGCCCTCCTGAGTCGAAGGACCGGGGTTGGGTGAGGGTCGAAGTCAGAATAGGGGAACGTCTCCCATTTGTTTTTGTTAATCGCCCCATGTTAAAACTTTAGGGTCCTGCCCGAGTGGTTACAAAGTAAGACGCTTGAATAAAGCCAATCAGATGTAAAGCCGGTCGGATATAAGGATTCTAATATTTTACTCTGGAGGTTAGGAAATAATGTACCTGATTAGTCGAGTAGTCGACCGAGTGCAAGGGAGTTTAACCAGGTGAAAATCTTACTGAACTCTAAGTGCTTAGCCCTTATGAAAATCCTTTAGTAAAAGATCGACTGGACGAAAACCGATCAAACACAAGGTTATCTATGTACGCCCAACCGGACAAAGACCAGGCAAGCTTAAAGACACTTGGCCTTATAAAACTCTTATTATAAGACTGACCGAATAAAGGCCGGTCGAACATAAGACTCTTCGTGTACGTCTAGCCGGGTAAAGACTGGGCGGACTTAAGGACACTTGGCCTTATAAACCTGTTAGTATAAGAATGACTGGACAAAAGTCGGTCGAACATAAGGCTCTTCGTGAATGCTCGACCGGGTAAAGACCGACTAGGCTTAAGGACACTTAGCCTTATAAAACTCTTAGTATAAGACTGGCCAAATAAAGACCGGTTGAAAATAAGGCTCTCCGTGTACGCCCGACTAGATAAAGACCGAGAGGGCTTAAGGACACTTGGCCTTATAAAACTCTTAATATACGAATGATCGGACAAAGACCGGTCAAACATAAGTCTCTCCGTGTACGCCCGGCTGGGTAAAGACCGGGCGAGCTTAAGGACACTTGGCCTTATAAAACTCTTAGTATAAGACTGATTGAACAAAGGTCGGTCGAACATAAGACTCTCTGTGTACGCCCGACCGGGTAAAGACCGATTTGGCTTAAGGACACTTGGCCTTATAAAACTCTTAGTATAAGAATGGCCGGACAAAGACCTGTTGAACATAAGCCTCTTCGTGTACACTCGGCCGGGTAGAGACCGGGCGGGCTTAAGGACACTTGGCCTCATAAAGTTCTTAGTATAAGGTCGGCCGGATAGAGGTCGGCCGGATAGAGGCCGGCCAAGCATAAGGATATCTGTGTACTCTCAGCTCGGCAAAGACCGAGCATGCTTAAAAATACTTATCCTTAGGAAACTCTATATATCCGCTCGGTCGGGCACAGGTTGACCAAGTTTAAGTTACCTAATCTCACATTATCTCTAAAATAAAGCTCTAACATACATAATCTATCATATGACTTCTTGAATAATGATTTGATATACTATGAGCACTATATTAGTCTCTGAACAAATCTCTGCAGTATTTAACATATGACAGAGCATATTGATACAATGAAAAATAATATGACCGGCCTTGTGGACCGACCGAGATACATTCAGCAGATAAGCAACGGGCAATATTTTAACAACCTGTCATAATTGTCAAAGAATATTCCTTTGAAACCTCCTTCAGAGCCTACCTTGTTTCCCATGGGTGATTCATCTATATCAACAGCCTCCTCCAATGACTTCAGAGAAGGTTTAAGTTATAAACGAAAAAAAAGATACATCTGTGGGTAGAAAAAAGATTCCTCGGAAGCTCTTTGAAGAACAACCTAACAAACTCTGATGCATGAAGTCACCTCATGATCACGGAGATTGTAAGAGGTGATATAAAAAGGGGGTCCTCTCCATTGACAAGATACGTAATTTTCGCATTTGAGACCTTCATTCATACATCCTCTACTATTTTTCTTCTTCTACTTGCCGAGAAACTATACTGACTTGAGCGTCGGAGAGCCTTTCTAGGGATCCCTTCCTGGTCTTTGGTCACTAACACTTCGTGGGATCGTCTGATTATACATAGGATCGTTGAGGAGCTTCATCATAGATTGGAGAGTGAACTATTATCAACAAACCATCCACTTGAGCTAGCGTGTCATCTCCTCAGCCTTCAGATAGGATCACTACCCTATATGATTTTGTATGGATGTATTATTTGGAGTGCTTTTCTATCATGGTATGAATTTAGATATCTTATTCTGGAGATTTAAATTTAGATACTTTATCATGGATAATTCGATAGTTTGTATCATGATATGAAATTTAATTTAGTTTGTTTGTATGATTGTGTTTATGATTAGTTTATAGAAATTGTGTTTGTTTGTATGATTATTATTCTATGGATTGTGTTTGTATGTATGATTGTAATTGTACATATTTATTGCGTTTGTATTATTATTGTCTGTGATGATTTTATAAAGATATGGAAATTGTAAACAAGGTATATTCTAAATATAAAAGTTTCCTCGTAATTTTTTTCCTGTCGATAAATATCGAAATTAGGTTATGATACATATATCGTCGATATACACAGAGGAAAATATTGTTTCCATCGGTGTTTACGGACGGAATCTAGGATTCCATCTATGTAATTACCAACAAAATTTGTATTCCGTCGGTGTATACCAACGGGATTTTTATTCCGTCGGTAAGTAATGTTACGGGCTAGATCTGTTCGGTTAATACCGACAGAATTATAACTTTTGTCAATAATTTTACCGATGGAATTATAATTTCCTTCGGTATATTTAGTTCTGAAATTTATTCTATTCTTATATATAGCTGCGGAATTTACATTCCGTCGGTAAAATCATCTCCAACACATTATTTTCCAATGATAGAAATTTCTGTTGATAATATGGGATTTTGTTTAGTGATGAACAATAAAAGGTGAATCCATCATCTCGATGGCTCCTCCAAGGTGACCTTACATTATCTAAAGAGAGATAAATCACAGGAGACTTCACCCAATAATAATAACATATATAAAGAGGGGTTAAGATAACCAACGAAATATTCTACATTCATTTAAAATCTATCTCAAATATATTGTTAGAACACTCCTACGTAAACCAATTACATCAGTCCACGGGAATCATGTTCTCATCATCATCGTGGTGACAACAGTCGTTGAGACAAAGGCGTACGTAAAGCCGATGGACGGATCAAAAATGCATCAAAAACAGTTTGTGTTCCGCTCTTATTATTCTATCTTTCATCTTTCGTATTACAATTATTCTAAAGTGTACTACATTCATTTAAAATCTAGCTCAAATCTATTGTTAGAACACTCCTATGTAAACCAATTACATTAGTCCACAGGAATCATGTTCTCATCATCATCGTGGTGACAGCCGTCGTTGAGACGAAGGTGTACGTAAAGTCGATGGACGGATCAAAGATGCAGCAAAAACAATTTGTGTTCCGTTCTTATTATTCTATCTTTCATCTTTACTATTACAATTATTCTAAATTGTAAATCTGTTTTGTAAAAGCCGGTTCCTCCTCTTCTTTGAAAGATTTGGAAGGGAGAAAACTATAACTTTTACAAATTTATAGATAGTGAAATACGAACTGAAAATTTTAAATCATATAAAATTCTTGTATTATATTTCTTTTATTTATTACTTTGAACATCTTCGTTACAATGGAATTTTTGTAAAAGTAACATTTCCATTTTACATCTTTCTCGCAAAAAAAAAAAAAAAAAAAAAAAAAAAAAAACTTATTGCACTTTCGAAAACACTTCTAATTATGTTAAGTCTTTTACTAGTTTTTTTGGGGAAACGTTTGTTGTAGTGTTTAAAGATTTCTAAATCTCTCTAATTTAGCTACATTTCCATAGAACTAAAAAACTATATATCTCTATAATCTCAATTAGCCTACTATCCTTGAGATGACCGGTCCGGTCCTACGGAAATTTCCCACCGCCCACCAGGATAAATCGAGAAGCAAAAAACCATGATAAATATTCTAGTACCAAAAGTAAACCTTCTTTGTTTAAATCCTGCTTCAGTTGATACTTGTGAAACTCTTACCAGTGTTTTTAAAATCGGATCAGACTAAAAGCATTTTTTCTGATCAGCACGACCGCAGAAACCAGACATAGAGGTCGACTGGTTCAAACTGAGGTCTGTGTTTGAAAACACTGGCTTCCACAAGTCTCAGTTTCAGAATTTGAATGAGGATTGAATATGCTAAAATAAAGTATTGATGAGGATTTGCTGCTACATTGAACATTATTGCCAAGGATTGAGGAATTTGTATCTTAACACAAGGAACCAAGAAAAATAGGGAATTTTTTCTGTAACAAAAAGAGGACATTGTGAAAATACAATATGCTTGTTCTAAGATGAAATGGAAGAACATACAACAGTTTTTGCCACAGAAAATAAAAGTATGATCTATACTACCGAATATTATATTCCTTCGCACAAGTAATAACATGTAAAAAACTACACAAAAATGAATTATGGTGAATGACATTTTGTACCTTAACAACTATTATGACACAATTTAAGAGGGAAGAGTCGAGAATATTCAATTTTATCTTGCCGTTGGATTGGAAATCTCAGACATTCTAGACACTCCTATCTCATATCTCAAGAGCACTCTTCATGCTCACATCAATTACTTCTTCTGAGTATAAATTCTCATTGTGATTGTGTCCCCAATGTTAGAAAATTTGTAAACAATATTTAAGAACAAAGTTTATGAATCATGTTCATCAATAAAACTCTTATCAATATAATAAATAATTAAACAAACTTTCAAAATGAACCAACAAGATTATATTATCAAACTTAATAATTAATCAAACAAGTTTAAAACTGTAAAATTTTCAAATAATCAAACAAACCTGAACTGAGTGTTCAACAACATCTAAACAAACCAAACTGAAGTTAGTAAAAAAAAACTAAAATTGAATAATCATTTTAATAATTTAATTCATTTTAAATTTGACTTGGCTTTGCTACCTTATCAAATAAGTTTAAACACCATAATTTTTGACTCACCTATCTTACCGTATAAGTTACAAGGGGAGCCCTTCTTATTATTTCATTCTTCATATTTTCTTATTACACTAATTCTAATATTATAAATCGGTTTTACAAAAGGTGACTCCTTTAAAGAGTATAATGATCTGTAAAGGGTCATGTACATTTCCATAAAAGTAAAAAAAAAATATTTTTCTTTGTTGCATTTAAACTCTCATATATATTCAAGTAAATTTGTATGGGGCATCAACAATTTTTTGAATCTATCTGCAAGCTGCCTGTTGCTGAAAAACAAATGTAAACCTTCAGGATCACCGGTGTTGATATCACATTGCACGATTTATCATTGTAGCAAAGATGTGGATTCCCATCCAGTCTGCATGAGATTATAACTTACTTGATGGTTAAAGAAATGTATGAAGTTATGAAGAATTCTCCAATCAAAAAAGAAAAGAAGCAACCGAGTTCAAGAACAAATTGAACAAACTTTAATGATAAATTATTACCCTAATTTAAATAGCTAAACTCCTAATATTTATGGACTCCATGGCTAGATATCTTTAATGATCAAGTGAGCCCTTTCATATTATGAATCATTGAAGAAAAATGGGAATACCTAAACATAAAAGTAACACAAACCTTAAGGTAAGCAATCCATTTTGTGCCATTTCCAGGAGGTTTGAAGGAATTGATCCATTTAACTGGTTGCCTGTCAAATCACTGCAAGCAATCATGACATGTTATGTCATTTTCTACTTTTTCCATATAATGAAAGAAGGATTAAGAACTATGCTTACAGTAGTCTGAGAGAACTTAAGTTTGCTAGATCATCAGGTATTGACCCTGTTAAATTGTTGTAAGACAAGTCTCTAAAAAAAGTGATAAAGAACAATTGTTAGCTGATAATTCCTCCCATGACATTCCTTTTTACAAGGCTCTAAAATGTTGCATGGTTTCACAACAAATGCTTGCATGGCATGGTATTGACCCTAACAATCCAAGACTGTAATCAGATTTTGGCTCTAAAATGTTTGTGATATTCGATGAATACTGAAAGGAAAAAAGAAAACAGATAGCAAGCAATGAGTAGCCTTACAAGTATTGAAGTGCACTAAGACTAGCAAAAGATTTGGTTATTTCCCCAGTCAGCCCACTTGATGACAGGCTCCTGCAGAACAATAGTGACTAATAAGAATATTACAGAATTTCCAACGGTTGGTCCTGGTATTTCACGATCAATAGTTTGAGTTAGATGAACTTGCAGAACTCACAAAGCAGTGACTCTTGGAGAATTTGACAAGCTATAATTACAATTTAGTCCATCCCAGACAAAATCACTAGGGGAACATGGATCTCCCATCCAATTCCTCTGGATCCGATACCGCTCCTTGATCGCTGTCATGGCATCAACTGTAAAAAAGAGAAAAAATAATCAACAACGTAAGCTAATGACATTGCTCAGAAGAAACATAGAAAACAAACAATACTGGCATGTGACCAGATTAAGTACCTTAGCAGTAGCACACCCCAAAGCAAATACTAAGCAAATAATCAACACTAAAATTCCCAACAATACCATATCAGTAGAGTCCATTGAAATGAAGATCAATCTGCTTAATATCATATTATATATACCTTCTAATCCAAAAACCTATTTCAATCTATGGCTTTCGAGCTAATGTTTTATCTTTATGCTGATTTATTTTGGTCCTATTTCAACTCTCTTTTTTTTTCTGGATGTCATATCAAATTTACGAAAACTAAATTAACTTAAAATAAAGGTTTGAGCTTTTTGTATGCATCTAAAGCTGTACTCTTCGCACTCATGCGCACTGCTATGAAGGTGGGAACTTCTTTCCGTGCCCACTCTGCCTTAGCCCTTTCAGGAACATTCTATCGAGCAATTGATAGGCAAGACATTTCCCCATGTTCCACTGCAACAGAGAGAAGTGAAAAAAAAAGGGCGAAGGAACGAAAGCGGCTACATACCATCTCCAGCATCCGAGGGCACGGAGGTGTTGCTCATGGTGACGTATAGCTCGAAGGCATTGAGGATGGGCGGGAGAGTGGAGTTGCTGAGAGCCTCGAGGGAGATGTTGTAGGTGGGGGACGAAGGGAGGGTCACGAGGTTGTAGACGGAGTCCGATTGGAGGTACTCGGGGGTCATTATAACCCCCAGCCACCGGAATCCATTCACGTAGATGTTGAACTGCCGCGATTGATTGGTACCGGAGAGGTCTAAGATCTCGGATATGTGGAGGAAGACTAAGAACTGGTTGACGTAGCCGGGGAAGGGATCCCATGGAATGACGAGGCTGGAGGAGTTGATGGGGGTGACGGCGGTCTGCATGACGACGGAGGGAGCTTCGAACAAGTCCACGGAGAGGTTTTGGACGGTTGAGTTGGTGGAGACATCGTTCCACCGCGGGGAGCTCCATGGCGCCCACAACCGATCGAGCGGATCGGCCGGATACCTAGAGACAGGAAGCGCGAAGCGCATTTTACCAATTTAAAAGAATATTCTTTTATTTCTATCATCGTATAAGGATATTTTATTTATTTTAAAAAATAAATATATCATCCTATTTAGGCTATTTTTCATCTTAAAATTACATTTATTTCAATCCTATTATAGCAGATTCATTATTAAAATAATTTTACCCAAATTAAAAAAATAATAAGTTTAAAAAATATTTTAATTTAATAAATTTTATACATAAGAATTTGATAAGTTAAATAATATCCAAAAAAGTAAGGCTTCTAATATAATTTTCAAGAATTACTTAAGATTACATAATATTTAACCAAAACATTAACTTTAATGAAATTAATTTTAATCATTAAATATTTCTCAGTGAGATTAAACTCTATGTGACTTTTCCTCATGATACATCTAATGATCATTTAAGATGTGATTGGAATATTTTTTATTTTCAGGAAAAATATACATTAATAATAATAATAATAATAATAATAATAAAATAAAAACCTGATGGAGCCCGATTCCACTCCCAAATTCCACCGGTAGAGCAGCACCAAACTCCGCCACTCATTTGCCGCCGGATACATACTGTCCTTCAGCGGCCGTAAGTCAATCCCGGAGATGAACGGCGTCCCCGTGCCGGTGTTGACCAGGCACACCGACAAGTGCCTAAAAGAAAGAGATCGCATTTGATGATTATTCATTTAATAGTTCTTGGTTTTACCTACTGAACTACATATACCCGTCGGTGGCCACCGCGATGGTCTCCTTCCAGTAGGCTAACTCCGCGGAGGTCACGTCCACCCTGTCCCAGTAGTTGACGCCGAGGTGGAGTTGGAAGGACAGCAGCTGGCCGTCGTAGTTGCCGTAGAAGAACCACGCCCGGAGGAGGTACTTGGACCCCCGAACCACTGTCGGCGACCGGATGGTGTAGCAGTTGCGGGTGCCGTTGGGGAAAGCGCGGAGGGTGAGGAGCCCAGGGTTCCTGACATCGCCCACGTAATCGACGGAGATGTTGTGGTTGACGCCGGTGTCGATGAAGCCGGCGTCGGAGACATAGGAGATGTTGGTGAGGGGGTCGACGTAGGACGAACCGGGCTCGAGGCCGCAGTCGATGGAGAGGAAACCGAAGGCGTCGGTGGACTGAGAGCGAGCTCCGGCGGAGGCCACGGCCAAGGCGAGGAGGATCGGCCACCAAAATCTGGAATCCATTCTCTTCTTCCGGTATGCAATCGCCATGGCAGAACAGAGCAGATCAGAGCATTGTTCTATAGAATCGGGAACAATTTTCATTTCACTCCCCAAAGTTTCAATTGACACAAATGAGTCCTGAATTTTTTAATTCATCAAACTGCACCCCTCCCCCAAGGTTTGAAAATACATAAATTACAGTGAGCAAATTAAAAAAAAAAGTCTTCTCTGATCTTATTTTACAAGTGGAGCACTTCTCTCATTCCTTCATGTTTGACGGAAAGTTTGAGCTATAGTTCTATCACCGCCGGAATCTTTGAATTGATTAAAACGCCCAAATTATCTTCATCAAGAATCATTTCACTTCGAGTTGACCTTTTAGACATGTTTGGATACGATCAGTGACATAATGGCGCGTACCCATCGTGGTAGTGACGCGACGGCACGCGGAACAGCTTGGTGGGTGGCAGTGGCCCTGGAGACTTAGCCAGTGTTTGAATAGGACACAGAAAAGTCGACGAAAAGAAGGAAGTATAAGTATAATATTTATATTATTTTATTTGGGAGAAAAAGAAGAAAAACGAAGGATAAATATATAAAATTATCCTCAATTTATAAATAAATCATCATGAATTTGCCAATGGACTTCTATTTCTTCCCGCAACGTTCCTTTCCATTTCTTCTCATCTCTCGTTTCAACGGACTTCCAAAACCACTGCGCTGTAACTTCTCGGCTATAGCTCCATCTCCTAGCGGCGGACCGACGTGAAGCACCTGGTGGTGCTATCGGCACCGTGGGACCTGCACAGTGCAAGAGATGCTCACCTTTGCTTCCGGGTACACGCTCGGCATCTCAGTGGTGGACCCCCTCTTGGTGCGGGGCGAGCAGAGGAGCTTGGAGAGCAATCTCTGGCTCCTTCCCTCGCCGAAGGTGTTCGACCAGAGGGCCCTGGCGGTGACCGCGAACAAGAGCTACTTGGCGTAGGACGTGGCAAATTTCTTGGAAGAGTGCGGCCGTACAGGACACGGATCTCACTAAAAAATAAACATCGGAACTAAAAAATAAACAACTTTACCATCAAAACGCCGTAGTTGTAAGTGTTCAATGATAAAATTACGATGGAAATTAATTTATCAATAGATAACTGATCAAGAAATATTTTACCGATAGAATTTTAATTTCCGTAATCAATAAATATATCACCGGTAGAATCAAGATTCTGTCCATATTCCCTAAAAGAATTTATTGACAGAATCAAGATTATGTCGAAATATCATTTCGATATTTACCAACGGAATCTTCATTCTGTTGGAATTTAAAAAAAATACACAACTTAATTAAGCGAGGTCCTATTTACAATTTTCATAGATAAATAAAATCAGCACCGACTATGACATTCACAATCCACACCATCACAATTCTCATTCATCCATATATACATCCATACGACCACATTTAACACATACAAACACATTTTCACAATACAAACATATTTCATAATCCATAATAGAAATAACCACAATTATCTAATAGAATATACAAACAAAATCTCAAACAAAAACTAAACATAATCCTTACAAACAATAATAGAATATTCATACAAACAAATTAATAGGAAAAAATTATACTATCTATCTATATTCATAATCTAAATACATTCATAAAATAGTAATAGAAAAATCTTGCAGAAAGTCAAATACGATAGATTTATATCATATTATGTATAAATAAAAATATTACATATATGTATAACTAATTTTGATATCGGAAAAAAAATGTACAAATGATAATCATCAATGTCAAAAGAACTAAACTGAAACATATAGTATACACTATTTAGAAATTACCATATTAGATTATAAAAAAATAAATATATTTTACATAATTTATGTATGATAAAAAATTGAGTTTTAGTTGAACAAATTTCAGAAAAAACTAATTATCATGATCTGGTAGATCCTAAGCCTCCTGTAAATGTCTTCTTACACTTTTTTTTCACTAGCCTTTAACATTTCATATAGTTACTGATATTATCATGTCATGACTAGCCAATTCTATGAATGTAGAAATCATTGAAAATTTTCTATTGTTCATAACTGTCTAAGATATATGAGAGGTCGTTCATGATTCATTTCTAGTCAAAACAACATTGTTAAATTATTTCATGTTGAAAGCACTCTCCAAGACTTCAAGCAAGGTAGTCATTCAGTAACTATCTATTTCACAACTTTCAATTGATATTGGCAACAAGTTGATCTCTTTGAAACCTATAACTAAAAGTGTTCAAGAGACTAAACACATTTTGAGAGATTTATGAAGACCAAGAGAGTGTTTAAGTTTCTAATAGAGACTTAACTGTAGAAGTATATATGGACATCCTAGCTAACTGTGAGACAAATGATATAAAAGGAAAAGTATGCAAATTCAGAAAGACATTGTATGAGTTGAAACAATCATCGAGAGCATGGTTTGATAAATTCACAAAAGTCTTAAAGAATGATTGATACTCTCACTCATAAGTTGATCACACTTTGTTCACTAAGTACTCCCCAGATGGGAAAATCACAGTTTTGATTGTGTGTGTTGATGGATTGTCTTTTCAAGAAATCATGGTGACAAAGTTACATGTCTAAAGAATTAGAGATCAAAGACTTTGGGCACTTAAAGTATTTCTCGAACATGGCAGTAGAACGAATCAACAAAGACATATCTATTTTGCAACGCAAATACATACTTGATTTGTTGTATGAAACTCAAATGAGTGTGTGCAAGCCAATTGAAATTCCATGGATCCCAATACTAGGCTTATGCCTAGAACGGATGAATTAGCAATTGACAAGGGACAATACCAATGATTAGTGAGTAAGTTGATCTACTTAACTCAAAAACGTTCAGACATAAGTTTTTTAGTGAGTCGGGTGAATCAGTTTATAAGTAATCCATCTGTGGATCACATGGAGTCAATGAATCATATATTGAGATACCTAAACAAAGACCCAAGGAAAAGATCTCATGTTTAGGAAATCAGGTGAAACGGTGATGATGAAGTGCCCCACCCCGCTGTCACGGTAAGGGTCAAGGGAGGTCAAAGTTAAGAAGGTCAACACATAGAAGGTATTGACCGATGGTGCTAAACATGCCCCGACTGGGGAGAGGGCCTCGACCGGGGAGAGGGCTCCAACCCATCGTCGACTTCGACACGAGGAGCATTCAAACAACCGACGCTCAAGGGAGGGCGCGCAAAAGCCGAGCCAAGCGAGGACCCCGCTCGGCCGAACAGCGAGGCTTGGCATCGATAGAGTTCAACTTCAGCCGAGCGGCTACCCCGCTCGGCCTGACAGCAAACTCGACAGTGGCAGAGTGGACTTCGTTCAAGCAGGCGAGCATCGAGATTCTAGCCGACCGGATGGGGTACCAGAGCGGCGAATAGACGACCGAGCGGCCAACCTGCTCAGCCTGGTGGTATAGTACGTCGATATCCCTCAACATCCTTTTGGGAATTGGTGTCGCCGACACCGGGCATGGGCTGCCAGAAGATCGTACTTCGGAGGGTTCCACTATCACTTCAGAGATATGCTCGTTCCATTACGGTACTATGTTAGGGACACTTTACTGACAAGTCTTTTCAGGGAAAGCTTTGAGATGCATGCTCGCCTTGGAGAGCGTGCATGCACGCTTTTGGAGCTCTATATAAAGGGGTCCAAGCATCAGCGGAGGTATGCGATATTTTACTGTTACGCTGCAGTCTTCTTGTTGTTACGCTCTTTGCTTCTTCTTTTTCGCTGGAGACTGACTTAAGCGTTGAAAGGTCATCGTCGGGGACCCCTTCCCTGGTTCGGCACTGACGCCACTTGTGTTGTAGGTCAGATCTAAGTCCGCATGAGGTCAGCGGGAGCACCACATCCCCAACATCCATCTCATCAATTTTCGGACAGGATCATCATGTACTAAATCTTTAGAAGTATATACTGATGTTGATTGGGCAGGGTCTCCAAATGATAGAAGGTATACATCAAGATATTGCTCTTTTATATGGGGAAACCTGTTGGTGCAGGCGGACCGAGAAGAGAGGGGTGAATTACCTCTATAACACAAATTAACCTTTCCTGATCTTCAAACTTAGATTAATATCACAATTATAGTAAAAGAAATTGAACAATTTAAAATAAAGAGACTAAGAAATTACTTGATTACAACGTATGTGGTTATTAATCTAAGACAAATGAAAGTACAAAAAAAAGTCTCCTTTGTTGGTGCAACCTTAGGTCAAGGTTGACCTGGTTGACCCGACTCGAGTTGACTTGACTCGAGTTGTATTTTGATGTTTGACTTAGGAAGATTGTTGATGTAACCTTAGGTCAAGATTGATCTAGTTGAGTTGTATATTGATGTTTGTCGAGAAGAGAGTTCTATTCTTGATGTTTGACAAGAATAGATGTTTGGGAAATTGTTGGTGCAACCATAGGTCAAGGTTGACCTGGTTGACCTGATTCGGGAAAAGTCCAAGCAGGGAGCTTGGCACGCGAAAAGTCCAAGTATGGAGACTTGGCATTGGAAAAGTCCAAGTACGGAGACTTGGCACGGGGAAAGTCCAAACAGGGAGTTTGGCGCAGGGGAAAGACCTAGTGAGTGAAGCTAGGCAGTTTGGAAATCCTGGTGAGTGAAGCCAGGTGAAAGTCCTGGTGAGTGAAGCCAGGCAAGGGAAAGACCTAGTGAGTGAAGCTAGGCAGTTTGGAAATCCTGGTGAGTGAAGCCAGGTGAAAGTCCTGGTGAGTGAAGCCAGGCAAGGGAAAGACCTAGTGAGTGAAGCTAGGCAGTTTGGAAATCCTGGTGAGTGAAGCCAGGTGAAAGTCTTGGTGAGTGAAGCCAGGAGTGGGAAAGTCCTGGTGAGTGAAGCCGGGCAGATTGGAAATCCTGGTGAGTGAAGCCAGGTGAAAACCCTAGTGAGTGAAGCTAGATGAAAGTCCTGGTGAGTGAAGCCGGGCAAGGGAAAATCCAGATGGATCAAGGGTGATCGGACATCTGGTGTTGAGAAGGTCAAGTAGGTCAAGGGAGTGACCGGATACTTGACACGAAGAGGAAAGTCCAAGTGGGTCAAAGGGATTGACCGGACACTTGGTTCGGAGTCTTAGCAGGTCAAGGGAGTGACCGGATGTTAAGCATGATGTACCAATAGGTCAAGGTTGACCGGATATTGGTTTGGAAGGTTTGGGACTTGGTTTGGGCAAAAACCAAGCTCTGGATCGGTCTGCAGACCGATCCGGCAAAGGCTGTATCGATCGGTCCGGTGACCGATCGGATGACAAACAAACCATGTGGGCTTCTGATCGGTGCGGGGACCGATCAGTTGACTCTGATCGGTCCGGGACCGATCGGGGACGCTTCGGATCGGTCCGTGGACGATCAGATTCCACGAGAGTTGGGCAACTCTGCGTGAAGCCTCGATCGGTGCGGGGACCGATCGGCCTGAGCTGATCGGTCCCCACGACCGATCGGAGGTTCTGATCGGTCCATGGACCGATCGGGGAATGAAGCGAAGCTTCTTCACGATCGGTCCGCCGATCGAGGTTCTAACGATGACGCGCGGCTAGTTTCTTCATTGTTTCTTCTTGCGGTATAAAGGATTGAGGGTATCTTCTCTGCGACTTCTTCTTCCTTCGGAAGTTCTCTCCTGAAGCTTCGCTCTTACGGTGCTCAGAGCTTTCTTGAGCTCAACATGAAGCTTCGCGTGAGCTTCCGGCGTTTTCTCGACTGGCTTGCTGTTGCATCTGTCCGTGGAGTTGCTACTTCATCCGGGACCCCAGTCGACGAGAAGGCAAGCTTGTTTGTTTTACATTCATTTTGTTCTTGCTATTCTCTTGTACTCTTAGCTTGCTGTTGCAAGTGATTGTGGCGAGGTTTCTCCACCCACAAGGAGTTGATATTAGCCGGTTCTCCGGGGACTCATCCACCGACGGATTGATAGGGCTCGTCCACCTTACGGACACGCCGAGGAGTAGGAGTATCATCTCCGAACCTCGTTACATCCTTGTGTTAAGGTTTGGTTTTCTTTTCCTTTCGTTTCTAGTGTATTTTTCCGCTGCGCTAACGAATTGTAGGAAGAAACGAGCGATTTGGGGCGGCTATTCACACCCCCCCTCTCTAGCCGAGTACGAAGGATCCTAACATCCTTCGTTAAAGGCGAAGAAGTTTCGTACACTCTTTGAACGCTCAGAAATAAGGTAGGAAATGAATACAAGAGTTGTTGATTTTCTATGTTAAGGAGTCTTTTTATAACCCTTGGAAAACTCTATATGTAGCTTGAAGACACCTCTAAGATGGTCAATGGCACCTTCCATCAAATAAGTTTTATCCGCTGAGGATAAAACTCTATCCGCAGCTAACGGATAACGGCTATCGGAAGGTGCCTTCAAAAGTTGGAAGGTGCCTTCGTACTGTTCATCGAATGCGCCTTTTAGCCATGGAAGACACCTTCCACGAGGCAACTCAGCTCAAGGTTGATCTCTTCGTGTAGGTGATTCTCTAGCTAACCAAACTTGAGCTCACTCGAACCCAACTCTGACCTTCTCCTCGAGCAAGGCGTCTTCCCTGGCTTCTCGTCCCTCGAACACCGCGCACGTCCTTCTCGTCCACCAATGTACTCTTTTGCAGCATCTTGTCCTTCGGATGCACCGAGTCCGTCGACTCTTTTCTCATGACATCCTTCTCGCTAACTGCATCTTCCGCTCGACTTCTTGTATTCTTAAACTCCTGCACTCTTAGACACAAGGATCATATACACCAATGACCTAACTGAACTTGGTGAAGTTTGCAAAATTAGTAAAAATTCTAAATAAAAAAAAAATTCTAACTCCCCTCTAAACTTGTACCTATTTCTCCCCCTTTGATTACATAAAAAAATAGGAAAAAATACAATAAAGTGTTAAACAAATATTTTTAGGAGTACATTACAAAAATTACTAGTAGGCTAATATTTTTCAAAAATAATTTTCAAGCATATTCTATTTTTAATAATTAAGTTTTCATTTTTACACAAATAATATAAAAATTACTTTTCTATTTAAAAAAATCTTTAAAATTTTTGTCGAATCTAAATAGAATAAGTTAGAGCAGTAGAAAATTTTTTATTAAGAAATACTTTGTATTTGGAAAAAAAAAATAAATCATTTCCATAAGAAAACTAATTTTTGAAAATAAATCTATAAAAATATTTTTTCAACTCTAAACCTTCTATATTTTTTTCTGGATGTATGAGATACATTATTGAATGTAAAAAAATAAAAGTTTCAAAATTTCTATTTTCTTAAATTTTTAATATTAATAATTATCTTTTTAAAAAATAATTTGTAATAAATTAGACATTACTCGAAAAAATTTGAAAATATTTGTAAAAATAGAGAATATTATGTTTTATCACAAGAAAAATAAAATTTACAAAATTTATGTCTGCAAAATAAATTTAAATTTATAAGTATAATTTTTATTAATAATTTTATAAAAAAATAACTCAACAGTAAAAAAAAATTTGGGAAAAAATATATTTGTAGATTAAATCACCATATAGCATAGAAAAAATTTTCAACTGAGATGTAAATAGAAAATTTTTAAAAAATATATTTTTCTAATTGAGACAATTTATATGGAACGCGTTGCAGGGTCTGACTGTAACGTCTCGGCAAGGACTGCTACATCTCCAGAATTCGGGTGTAGTGCTAAATATACAAGAATTCGCGTTACAGGATTCGATTGTAACATATCAGCAAGGAACGTTATATCTCCATGAGAACTTAAGTATAGTGTTAAATAGACGAGTTCTCACACTATAGGTTGGGTAAGAACAAATATGATAGGAAAAATAATAATCTAAGATTTAGAACATAGAACATAGAAACTCTCACTGGCAAATCAATGGAGGTAGTAGATACGATGATTAGGAGAAGAATTAGTATTTTATGTGTACAAGAGACAAATTGGGTAGGTGAGAAGGTAAAGATGATAGAAAACTCGGGTTTTAAGTTATTATACACTGGAAAGAGTAAAGCAAGAAATGGAGTGAATATTACTATAAATAGTTCGTTAAAGAATGAAGTTGTAGGAGTAGTTAGAAAAAAGAATAGAATTATAGCCCTTAAGATAATAGTGACGAAAGAAACTATGAACATAATTAGCTTATATGCACCGTAAATAAGGTTAGATGAAGCTACCAAAACAAGATTTTGGGAAGACTTAGATGAAATATTATAAAATATTCCACCAAATGAAAAATAATTTTAATAGGAAGTGATCTAAATAAGCATGCCGAAATAAAAAATGAAGAATATGAGAGGGTACATGAGAGTTATGGGTTTGGAACGAAAATGAGGAAAGAAAAACTATATTAGATTTTGTGATAGCATATGACCTTATATTAACTAATACATTTTTTAAGAAAAGAGAAGAACACTTAATCACGTTCAATAGTGGAAATAATAAATCACAAATTGATTTTCTTATGATTAGGAAGAAGAATAGAAAGATTTACAAAGATTGCAAAGTCATCCCTGGAGAAAGCTTAACTACCCAACATAGGTTGGTAGTGTTGGATAAGTTAAAGGATGGGGAAAAAATATATTTGAGGAGGTAGAAGTACAAACATTAGGTGAAATATACGATAACTCTAATACAACATGGGATAAGATGATATCAAAGTTTAAAAAAAAAAAGTAGCTAAGAGTGTACTAGGTGAGTCAAAGGGATATGCATCACTAAGTAAGGAATCTTAGTGGTGGAATGAGAACGTACAAGAAAAAGTGAAGGAAAAAAACGAATAGCTTATAAGGAATTATATATTTGTAAGAACGAAGAAAACTTTAAAAAAATATATAATAGTCAAGAAAGAAGCTAAGAAAGTAGTGAGTGAAGCAAATAATAAAACTTTTGAACGATTATATCAAAATTTAGATACAAAAGAAGGAGAAAGAGACATTTATAGAATAGCTAAAATGAGAGAAAGAAAATCAAGAGATTTTATCTAAATAAAATGTATTAAATGAAAGGACATGTGATTGGGTGTAAGTTAGGCTTTCATTACCTAGAGGGAGTGTGCCCTCTTAGGGGGAGAATGAAGAGCTTAATTTATGTGTTCATTACCTAGTGGCATGAAGATTGAGGCTATAGGATTAGCCTAACTTACATGTGGTATTGTAAGTGTTATTGTGGTATTGTCAAACATCAAAAAGAGGGAGATTGTTGGTGCAACATTCCTCAGGTCAAGGTTGACCTGGTTGACCAAGCTTGAGTCTTAGTTTGGATTTCGATGTTTGACAATGCAAGGTTGATTGAAGAAGAGTCAAGTAGGTCAAGGATGACCGGATACTTGACTGGGAAGTCCTAACTGGGATGTTAGGCAGGAGGAAAATCCTGGTGAGTGAAGCCAGGTGAAAGACCTAGTGAGTGAAGCTAGGCAATTGGGAAGTCCTAGTGAGTGAAGCTAGGCAGGAGAAAAATCCTGGTGAGTGAAGCCAGGTGAAAGACCTAGTGAGTGAAGCTAGGCAATTGGAAAAGTCCTGGTGAGTGAAGCCAGGCAAGAGAAATCCAGATGGGTCAAGGTTGACCAGACATCTGGTGAGAGTCCAAGTCCTGGTGAGTGAAGCCAAGCAAGAGAAATCCAGATAGGTCAAGGTTGACCAGACATCTGGTGAGAGTCCAAGTAGGTCAAAGAGATTGACCGGATACTTGGCACGAGGAAGAAAAGTCCAAGTAGGTCTTAGGGAGTGACCGGATACTTGGCAAGAAGAGAAAAGTCCAAGTGGGTCAAAGGGATTGACCAGACACTTGGTGAGAGAGTCCTAGCTGGTCAAGGGTGACCGGATGCTAGGTCTTATGTACCAACAAGTCATGGTTGACTAGATGTTGGTTTAGGGGGCTTTGGGCTTGGTTTTGGGCAAAAACCAAGATCGGGATTGATCAGCCGATTGATCCAGCAGGTTTGGATTGATCCGTGGATTGATCCAGCAGGTTTGGATTGATCCGTGGATCGATCCAGCAGATCTGGATCGATCGGCCGATCGATCCGGTGAGTCCCCGCGAACAGAACCCCTCTGGATCGATCGGTGGATCGATCCAGAAATTTACCAAAAGCTTGGTCACTTTGTCATTTGCCTCGCACCTTTGGACTTGCTCCGAGCTCCATTTGCTTTTCTTGAGAAGCTTGCCCTTGGAGTTTGTTGGAGCCTTGAAGCCTTCCATAAGAGCAAACCATTGCTCTATCTCCATCATAAGAAAATTTTCGATTCTTGATTTCCAAGAATCGAAGCTCGTGGAAGTGTATGGTGGAGCCACCCTTGTATCAAATCCAAGTCCATCTTGGAATTGCATCTTGAAGTTGAGCTTGATAAAATCTTGAACTTGAAGAATTTTCTCTAACTTCTTCACCCTCTAGCTTTTCTTGTTATGCTTGACCCTTCCGGCGATGATTCCGGTGAAGAGCGACCTCGCTCTGATACCACTTGTTAGGACCAAAAGTAGCTAGAGGGGGGGTGAATAGCTCGTCGCGCTTCGCGGTGTTCGGCGTTGCTTGTTTCTTCAAAGATGTGCAGCGGAAATACAAAGAAACACTCACACAACGCTAACACGGTTGGTTTACTTGGTATCCACCTCACAAGAGGTGACTAATCCAAGGATCCACACCAACGCACACACCCTCCACTATGAATAACACTCCTTTATGGTAACTACCAAAGGCGGAGAAGCCCTACAACACTCTCAATACAAGAAGAAGAAAGGGAAATACAAGATAAGCAAAAGCTTACAAGATGTGCAATAAAAACCCTAACCCTAACTTCTTCCTCTTGCAATAGATCCGCCTCTTGACTTGAAAAGCCTTCAAGAATCTTCAAGAACTGGCGATCTGGAGCTTGGAGAGAGCTATGGATGTGCTGGAGAGTATCTGGAGTTTATCGGTGAAGGAATACTGAAGGAACCGCACGCCAACAGCTATAAACGACGCCAACGGTCGAATCCCAATCGATTGGATTGCTCCCAATCGATTGGGGAGGCTTTGGATCGATCCACGGATCGATCCAGAGCGCCTCTGTGCTCTGGAAAAACTTCTGGATCGATCCACGGATCGATCCAGCGCTTATCGTGCGAAGCAGCAGCGTCCCAATCGATCCACTGATCGATTGGGACCTCTGGATCGATCCACCGATCAATCCAGAGGAGTTCTGTTCGCGGGGACTCACCGGATCGATCGGCCGATCGATCCAGATCTTCTGGATCGATCCACGGATCAATCCAAACCTGCTGGATCAATCCACGGATCAATCCAAACCTGCTGGATCAATCGGCTGATCAATCCCGATCTTGGTTTTTGCCCAAAACCAAGCCCAAAGCCCCCTAAACCAACATCTAGTCAACCATGACTTGTTGGTACATAAGACCTAGCATCCGGTCACCCTTGACCAGCTAGGACTCTCTCACCAAGTGTCTGGTCAATCCCTTTGACCCACTTGGACTTTTCTCTTCTTGCCAAGTATCCGGTCACTCCCTAAGACCTACTTGGACTTTTCTTCCTCGTGCCAAGTATCCGGTCAATCTCTTTGACCTACTTGGACTCTCACCAGATGTCTGGTCAACCTTGACCTATCTGGATTTCTCTTGCCTGGCTTCACTCACCAGGACTTGGACTCTCACCAGATGTCTGGTCAACCTTGACCCATCTGGATTTCTCTTGCCTGGCTTCACTCACCAGGACTTTCCCAATTGCCTAGCTTCACTCACTAGGTCTTTCACCTGGCTTCACTCACCAGGATTTTTCTCCTGCCTAGCTTCACTCACTAGGACTTCCCAATTGCCTAGCTTCACTCACTAGGTCTTTCACCTGGCTTCACTCACCAGGATTTTTCTCCTGCCTAACATCCCAGTTAGGACTTCCCAGTCAAGTATCCGGTCATCCTTGACCTACTTGACTCTTCTTCAATCAACCTTGCATTGTCAAACATCGAAATCCAAACCAAGACTCAAGCTTGGTCAACCAGGTCAACCTTGACCTGAGGAATGTTGCACCAACATTAAAGATGAATGTAATAGGATATTAGTAAACAATAGAGAAATAAAAGAGTGGTGGAAGAGGTATTTTTATCAACTTTTTAATGAAAGTTTAGGTGATCAACTTAACTTAGGTAATTTAAGTAGGTTAAATGAGTATAGAAATTTCAATTTTTATTGTAGAATCTTGGCGGGAAATACTATAAGGGAAAGATTTTAGGCTTAGTAGATTAAAGACAGAATATATGGAATTTAAGTTTAGCAATATTAAAAGTAATGAGATAATTGTTAAGATAGGAGAGGGTGAATTGACTGGAACCGAGAGCTTTAAATATTTAGAAACATTTTTGTCAAATGATGGAGGGATTGAGAGAGATGTCTTACATAGAATACAAGCAGGATGGTTAAAATAGAGGGGAGCGTCAAGTATTTTATGTGACCGTAAAGTACCTCTAAAACTTAAAGGAAAGTTCTATAAAACCATAATTAAACCTACTATGTTATATGGAGCTTAATGTTGAGCTATGACTCGAGCACATGAGCAAAAGATGAGAGTTGCAGAGATGAGGATATTAAAGTGGATGTGTGAACATACAAGGATGGATAAAATAATAAATGAGAGCATTAGAGAGAAAATATGAGTTGCATCTATTGAGGGAAAACTCCAAGATACACGTTTAAGATGGTACGAGCATGCACTTAGACGACCAATAAATGCTCCAGTTAAGCGATGTGAAACTATAATAAAGAAGCATATAAAACGAGGAAATGGAAGACCAAAAAAGACTTGGTTAGCAATAATAAAATAAGATAAAATTTATTTAAGTATAGATGATGATATAGTAGGAGATAGAGCTCAATAGCATAAAAGGATTAATATAGTTGACCTCACTTAGTGGGATAAGGCTTGGTTGTTGTTGTTGTAGACAATTTCTATCCTAATAATTAAAACAAATAGAGTTTAATCAAAAAAAAAAATGGAACCCAATATAAGTTCCTGCCTACTGGATTTATTAAAAATTTTAAAGGTACATAATTTTTAGGAATTTTCCTAATTTGTCCCTAGTGATTTCTAATATACCAGTTGATTCCACCATAATTTCTAAATTTTAGTTTTTGAAAATCGTTTGAACATGCATAGTCATTTTTCAACTTTTCGATTTCTATTTTTAATTTTTCATTTTCTATCTATAAATTATCAAACATGTCTAGGGGGCATGAATTTGCTAAATTTAATTTTAATTTAGCATTCTCTCTTTCTAATTGTACTATATTCTTAGATAATATTTTGATAAATTAAACAAATTGCTTGGGAGATAGCGCACGCACCTCACTTACCTCGTGTTATGATGCTCCCCCTTCATCGCAATTTTTCTCTAATGATCCTTCCCCTTTATCTCTGAGATGTTTTCATCTTCTCTTTAGTGGTCTGTCATTAGAGCTAGTCCGGCGTAAGCTTCGATCTTGGACTCGGAGGACAACGATTTATCCCATGTGGCCTTCATATTCTTGTGCTTTGATCTTGTTGGTCTTTTGTCCTTATTTTTTTCCTTCTTATTCAGTTCAGGGCAGTCATCCTTGTAAGTACCCTAAGGTAGTTTTGATGTGATCAACCAAGTCAGGTTAGGTCTTGTTGGTATTTAACCCCTATGTCTAAGTGTGTAGGAATTTAGGAGCACAGAAAGTTGAGTGAAAAATGCAGCTAGCGAGAAGGACGATATGGAAGAGAGCCGACGAGCTTTGTGCGTATAAGGGACGAGGTGTTGTGGAAAAGTATGCGGGTGGACGAGAAGGAGGCGCATGGCGTTTCCGAGAGACGAGAAGCCTGAGCAGAAGATTGCTCGAGAAGGCCGGAAGTTGAGTTCGAGTGAGCCCTATTTCGGATGGCCGAGATCACCCAAGTGAGTGGAGCCAGAGCGAAAAATCCGGACCAAGGCGAGTGGAAACGGAGCGGAAGACCGGGATCGAAAAATCAACAAAAGCTGATTTTTTGGTCTGGGGCGCTCGGACTTGGTCCGGGTGCCCGGAGCAGAAAATTATCCGGAACGCGATGTGGCGTGTTTTGTTGCGATGGGGATAAAAGTTTATCTCCTCCCAGGTTCCTAGAACCCTTCCAGGCGCCCCGACCATGACTATAAATACAGCTCTGATCCCAATGATTCAGAACAACACTTGTAAATGCTTTTAGTTTGTTCTACTATTTGTTTGTGAGCCATCAACACTGCAAGAGGTTTCTCCGCCTGAAGGAAACTGTTTACTGAGCCTTCAACTTCCTTGGATTAATAACCTCCCCAGTTGTAACCAAGTAACCGCTTCGTGCCTCTACTCTTAGTTTACTTTTTTTCAGTCTTTTATTTTGTTTATGCAAGTGTTAGTTTAATTAAGTTACAAAAGTTCGAGGAACATTTGTTTTATTTTACAGGGCTATTCACCCCCTCTAGCCGACCGCCAAGGGTCTCACAGTCCTTGATGTACCCTTCTCCTTGGCAGTTGTAGCATCGTACCTTCCTTTTACTCCGAAAGTTCTTTTTGCCTGCAACTTATTAAATTTGTTAGATTTAATAAAGTTACTAAATTTTCTTACAATAACGTTACTTCATCTTCGTCGATTGATGCTTCAGAATCTAGATCGTCCATTCTTGCCTTCAGGGAGATCTTCTATCTGGGCTCCTTTGATTTTGCACATCTAGATTCGTGAAGTTCTAGAGTGGAAAATAAACTTTCTAATGTGCTTACCTCTAAATCTTTAGAAATACAATATGAGTCTATTATAGACGTCCAGTCTTGTGTCCTAAGGAAAGCATTTAAGGCATACTTAACGAATCTCGGTTTATTGCTAGTTCTCCGAGATTCCTAAGATCGGTTATTAACTCCTTCAGCTCGGCATGCAGTTATGCTACACTCCTTCTCTCATCCGGAGGTTGGTCAGTTTGTTCTGGAGCAAATCCCATTTTACGAGCTTAGCTTCGGACGTACCTTTGTGTAGCTTCAAGAACTCCCAAAGTTCCTTCGTTGATTCGTAGGTGTCGATTCTGCTAACTTCTTGCGGAGGCAGTACGCTCAACAGATGGAACTCAGCTCGTCCATTTGCTACGAAATCTGCTTGCTCCTTCTTGGTCCATTGGTATTCTTCTTTTCATTTCCTTGTGGGTCTTTGGGAGCTACAAAATCATATTTAATAATTAAAAGCAATTCAAAGTCTGTTTTAAAGAATATCTCCATACGTTTCTTCTATGTCGTAAATTCTCCCTTGAACTTTGGTAGGTAGATGCTCGGTAGGGCCATCGTCTTGGTGCTTCAGTTGGCGGCTAATCATTCTGAGGCGTTCTAGCTCTGATACCACTTGTTGGTGCAGGTGGACCGACAAGAGAGAGTGAATTGCCTATATAACACAAATTAACCTTTCCTGATCTTCCAACTTAGATTAGTAGCATAATTATAGCAAAAGAAATTGAACAACTAAAAATAAAAGAGGCTTAGAAATTATTTGATTACAACCTAAATGGTTGTTAATCCAATACAAATGAAAGTAAAAAAAAGTCTCCTTCGTTGAAGGCGGAGAAACCTTTTACACTCTTTGAATGCTCAGAAATAAGTTAGGAAATGAATACAGGAGTTGTTGTTGATTTCTTAGGTCCAAGGGTTTTTTTATAGCCCTTGGAAGACTCTATCTGTAGCTTGAAGGTACCTCCAAGATGGTCCAAGGCGCCTTCCATCGGATAAGTTTTATCCACTGAGGATAAAACTCTATCCACGGCTAACAGCTATCGGAAGGCGTCTTCAAAAGTTGAAAGGTGTCATCATACTGTTCATCGAAGGCGCTTTACAGCTATAAAAAGCGCTTTCCACAGGGCAACTTAGCTCAAGGCTGATCTCTTCGCGTAGGTGATTCTCTAGCTAACCGGAGTTGAGCTCACCCGAACCCAACTCCAACCTTCTCCTCGAGCAGGCTTCCTCCCCCGCTTCTAGTCCCTTGAATGTCGTGCACATCCTTCTCATCCACCGGTGTACTCTTCAACGACATCCGTTGACTCCTTTCTCGTGCCATCCTTCTCACTAGCTGCATCTTCCGCTCGATTTCTTGTGTTCCTAAGCTCCTACATACTTAAACATAAGAATTAAATACAACAGGACCTAATTGAATTTGATTAACTACATCAAAACTACCCAGAGTACTTACAAAACCTAGTAACTTTGTGAAGCAAGAAGCAAACCATGGTCGTTAGAAGTAGTGCAGAAGTTGAGTTTAGAGCACTATCCTAAGGTATTTGCTAAGGGATATGGCTAAAGCGGCTATTAAACGATTTGAAAGTTGAGATGTCATGCCCTACTCAAATCTTATGCAACAAACAATCAATCAGCTATCACAATTGTCAAGAATCCTATTCATCGTGATCATACCAAATATGTGAAGATTGATCAATAATTCATTAGCGAGAAAATTGAAGATAAGTCAATTACCCTCAACTACATACCATCAAAGTATTAAGCAGTTGACATCCTTACCAAGGCCTTGTTAAGACCTATTCTAAGTGAGATGAACATGATCCTTGGGTACTGCATAAATTGAGGGAAAGTGTGATGAACCAATTAAGGTGCTTGCTGTAGATTTGTTACCGATTTATTGTACAAATTTATTACAATTTTGATTATTATAGATTTCATTTGATATTATATAATTAAAAGATTTGATTTGATAATAGCATTAGGATATAGTATATGATTTCAATTACTTAAATAGAAGTATGTAATTTGTATATATATAAAAGGAGGCAAGGTTATTGAAATAAAAGTGAAGTTTTATGGAGAAAAACCACAAACATTATTGCCAACTATTGAGGAATTTGTATCTTAACAGAAGGAGCAAGAGGGAATATTTTTTGTGGCAAAGGTAACATTGTGAAAATACAAGATGCTTGTTCTAAGATGAAATGGACGAACATACCAAAGTTTTTGCCATGTAATAACATGGCAAAACGATACACAGGAATGAATTTGAAGAAAATGACATTTTTGAACCTTAAACAACCAATGGGAAAAGTCGAGCAAACCCTTGTTTATCTTGTCATTGGTCCGGAAATCTCAGTCATTCTAGACACTCTTGTCTCAAGAGGAGCACTGATCAAGCTCACATATCTTACTTCTCAGTCTGGATTCTCTCTGCATGTGACTGTGTTTGTATAATGAAAGTTCTCTAGTTCTAAGCTCTCTTTCAACTGCATCACAACTTCTGTCATGTTTGGCCGTTGTTGGGACCTTTGTGTCGTGCATTTCAATGCGATATCAGCACACTTCCAGACACTATTTATGTCATACTCCCCTTCCAGTCTAGGATCTACAACATCCTCAATGTTTCCTCTGTCAAGCCTTTGGAGCACCCATTGGACTAGGTGTACATTTTTTGTACCTGGAACTATTGGAGGTAGCCCAGTGACCAATTCCAAAAGAACCACTCCATAGCTATACACATCACTTTTCTCACTAAGCTGGGAGGTATTGTAATACCTAACAAGCGACGTGACAGATTTTTAATCATAAATTTAGCACAAAAATAAATGTAGTATGAAAGCTCAAAGACTCTTTAGTTAAAGTTGCTTGTTTCATTGTTAGGATAATCACTAGTTCAGAAGATTAGTTGTGGAGACATGACTGGATATGGCCATGGAATTTCACAATGTGCATATGCTTATTGTTATTGGACAAAACAGATCTACAATCTAAAACAAGCAAGATATATGATTTTAACTTTGAGTGATGATCCAAATACCACATGCTACTGGCATATTAATCTTAAAACTCATGATTCATCTTAATTTAACTTGATTTATTTCTATTAATCTATTTCTTCATATTTGTTTGCCAACTTATTGTTACAACAACTAATGTTTTTAGTGGTTGCATTTCATTTCTAGATAGAAAAAACATGTACATTATGAGCCAAGCCTTCTTTCCTTCATTTAAAAAAAATACTATAGTAAATAGTCCAAGCACACAGAGATGGATAGTTATATAAAACATAGGTCTCAAAGTGAGAACTTCCATGATGATTATTTTTCTTTTGAATTCCTTGGTTACTATCCTTCTACTAGGTAGAGATGCTTGCTTGAAACAACTAAATAAATGAAAAACAGTGACATACTCAGGATCAAGGTATCCAGGAGTTCCCACCACTACAGTGGATATATGACTATTCACCTCACTTAGAAAAGCTTTCGAAAGCCCAAAATCCGCTATCTTAGCTTCCAGAGTTTCACTCAAAAGGATATTTCCCGACTTCACATCTCTATGAACTAATGGCGGTTTGCATCCTTTTTGTAAATACTCTAGCCCTGCAGTGCAATTTAATAGATGAAACAAGATGATCTCAGATGAATGGTCTCAAGATCAGGCAAGGGGATTTTGATACTTGACAGTTCACATTATTCCAAACCTTGTGCAGCGTCAATTGCCATATGAAGACGTTGTCTCCAGCTTAAAGCCCTAGCATTGTTTGCCCTGCCTGCATCATGTCAAATTAACAAGCCATCAGCATTCAACAATAGGTTAAAACAATAAGTTAAATGAAGTAAAAATTGCTTTGTATAAGTAATAGCACCATTATTCTGTTGGTCAGTAATGCCTGGAAAAACATTGTAAGATAAATAAAAGCAATTTTAGACATCATCATTCTCCCTATGGTACTCTCAGTTGCAGTCCAGTTGCATAAAACTATAATTCAATTTTATAAGTAAACTTTACTTGTACACTGCAACAATCAAATAAGAACACACATGTTAGATTAAGTTAACCATGTTTTGACAGGAGAATAAATCTTTAAATAGTTAGATTGTAAGTTTGAATCTAATTTTTGTCACCTGATTGTCATGCAAGTTATAAAGCAAGTGATATTATGAAAGGAACCAACTATTAGATAATGATATTAAATGTAGTTCCAAACCTCGCAGATGATCTTGTAGTGTTCCTTGAGACATAAACTCATAGACAAGCCCCAAATGTTTTACTTCATTGCAATAGCCGACCAAAGAAACTAAATTCCGATGATGAACCTTAGTCAAGTGTCGGGCCTGGAAAAATACAACCAGTGATATTTACAAACTAGAAACATCTATCAAATTAAATTAAAGAAACAGAAGTTATGGGACAGTTAATGTTCTATAGAGTCTAACTAGTCATGGATAGGACAATTGTTCAAGAAAATTAATACTACAATTATAAAAGAATAATAAAATTTTGTCAGCTCCTGAAAATGTTTTGTAAAATATTCAAGTTTATATATTCGTTGCCCCTCCCCGTCTTTAGTTACACAAAATCTCCTAAAGGATTCACATTCAACAACCATCTCCAAACAAATAAATTCACCCATCCACGTATGTATGACATTTATTTACCTCGGCAAGAAACTCTTTAGTTCCTTGTGATGATGATTGTGATAGCATTTTGACCGCAACTTGAGTACCGTCTTCCAAACGTCCATAGAAAACAGACCCAAATCCTCCTTCGCCTAGGATCTTTTGAAAGTTATTGGTGATGTTCTCTAATTCCGTGTATGTGAATTGGCGATTCTCAAGCTGCAATGCATTATCTGTTTGCTTTAGGAAACCATTCTGTGGATCCACTGAGTTGGCTATGCTCGAACCTTTCAAGTTTCAAATAAAGAATAAGATTGTTAAATGCATGTTAGAAAATAAATAACGGTCTACTATTACTAAACAACTGCGGAGTTTTTCGCAAAAATCTCACCTAGTGTTTTCCTCACTCTCCAAACTATGGCTATCAGCGCAAGAAGTATTAACACTGGAACTATAGAAAGAATCATGACCACTGGTGGTGATATTTTCTTCTTTTTTGGTACAGGCATCACATTGCACGATGTACCATTGTTACAAAGATGTGGATTCCCATCCAGTCTGCATGAGATTATAAACTTGCTTGATGGCTAAAGATATGTATGAAGTTATGAAGAATTTCTAGCCAAAAAAGGAAAGAAACAAGTTACTTCAAGGACAAATGGAACAAACTTTAATGCTAAATTATTACCCAAAGTTTAAACAGATAAACTCCTAATATTTCTTGGCTCCATGCCTAGATCTCTTTAATGATCAAGCGAGACGTTTCATATTATGAATCATTAAAGAAAAATGGAAGGATCTAAACTTAAATGTAACACAAACCTTAAGGTAAGTAATCCATTTTGTGACATTTCAAGGAGGCTCGAAGGAACTGATCCATTTAACTGGTTGCTTGTCAAATCACTGCAAGCAATCATGAAAAATTAAACCATTATCTACCTTTTCAATAAAGTGAAAAAAGGATTAAGAACTATGCTTACAGTAGTTTAAGAGAACTTAAGTTTGCGAGAACACTAGGTATTGGCCCTGTTAAATTGTTGTAAGACAAGTCCCTAAAAAAAGTGATTAAAGAACAATTGTTAGCTGATAATTCCTTCCAAGGCATTCCTTTGTACAAGGCTCTAAAATGTAGCATGGTTTCGCAACAAATGCTTGCATGGCTCTAAAATGGCCAGGCATTGACCCCGGCAATTCAAGACTGCTAATGACGGTTTGCCATATTCAATGAATACTAAAAGGGAAAAAAATAGCAAGCAATGAGTAGCCTTACAAGTATTGGAGTGCACTAAGACTGGCAACAAATTTGGTTATTTCCCCGGTCAACCCACTTGAAGACAGGTTCCTGCAGGACAATAGTGACTAATAAGAATATTAAATAATTTCCAAACGGTTGGTCCTGGTATTTCATGATTAATAGTTGGAGTTAGATGAACTTGTAGAACTCACAAAGTAGTGACTCTTGGAGAATTTGACAAGATATAAGTACAATTTAGTCCATCCCAAACAAAAGCATTAGGCGAACATGGATCTCCCATCCAATTCCTCTGGATCCGATACCGCTCCTTGATTGTTGTCATGGCATCAACTGTAAAAAAAGGAGAAAAAATAATTAATAAAATGTAAGCTAATTTCATTGCTCAGAAGAAGAAAAATAGAAAACAAACTAAATTTGAACATCTCAAGATAAAGGTTTAAGCTTTTCGTGGGCATCTAAAGCTACATTCTTCACGCAAATGTGCACTTTTGTAAAGGTGGGAACTTCTTTTTCCCTTCCCACTCTGATTTAGCCCTTTCAGAAACATTCCATCGAGCAATTGACGGGCAAGATATTTCTCCCTGTTACACTGCAACAGAGAGAAGTGGGGGGAAAAAAGGCGAAGGAACGAAAGCGGCTACATACCATCTCCAGCATCCGAGGGCACGGAGGTGTTGCTCATGGTCGTATAGAGCTCGAAGGCATTGAGGATGGGCGGGAGAGTGGAGTTGCTGAGAGCCTCGAGGGAGATGTTATAGGTGGGGGACGAAAGGAGGGGCACGAGGCTGTAGACGAAGCCCGAGTAGAGGTAAGGGGGGGTTACTATTTCCGGCAGCCACCGTAATCCATTCGCGTAGATGTTGAACTGCCGCGATTGATCGGTGCCGGAGAGATCTGCGATCTCGGATATGTGGAGGATGGGAAAGAACTGGTTGACGTCGCCCGGGGAGGGATGCCATGTGATGACGATGCTGGAGGAGTTGATAGGGGTGACGGCGGTCTGCATGACGACGGAAGGAGCTTGGAAGAAGTCCTCGGATAAGTTTTCGACGGCAGAGTCGGTGGAGACGTCTTTCCAGTTCATCTGCGTGGAGTCCAGAAGCAACCACACCCGATCCAGCGGGTCGTCCGGATACCTAGACAAGGAACCGCCAAGCACATTTTACCAGTTAAGTCCAAAAATAATAAATAAAATAACTATTTTTTTAATCTTAAAAGCATTTTTATAAAAATCATAAAACAAGACTTATCCTATTTTTTTAACCTGATGTAGTCAGACTCCTCTCCCATGTTCCACCGGCCGAACAACACCAGACTCCGTGACTCGTTCGCCGCCGGATAGAGTCTGTCCTTCAACGGCCGCAAGTCAATCCCGGAGATGAACGGCGTCCCCGTGCCGGTGTTCACCAGGCACGCCGACAAGTATCTAAAAGAAACATATCACATTTGATGATTGTTCATTCAATAATTCTCTGCTTTTACGAATTGAATTATACCCGCCGGTGGCCACCGTGATGGTCTCCGTCCAGTAGAATGACTCCGCAGTGGTCACGTTCACCCTGTCCCAGTAGTTGACGCCGAGGTGGAGGTCGAAGGACTGCGGCTGGCTGTTGAGCCCGTCGTAGTTGCCGTAGTAGAACCACGCCCGGAGGAGGTACTTGGACCCGCGCACCACCACCGGCGACCCGATGGTGTAGCAGTTGCGGGTGCCGTTGGGGAAGGCACGGAGGGTGCGGAACCGCGGGGCCTTGAAGTCTCCCACGTAGGCAACGGAGATGTTGTGGTTGACGCCGGTGTCGATGAAGCCGGCGTCGGAGACGTAGGAGATGTTGGTGAGGGGGTCGACGTAGGACGAACTGGGCTCAATGCCGCAGTCGATGGAGAGGAAACCGAGGGCTTCGGTGGACTGAGAGCGAACTCCGGCGGAGGCCATGGCGAAGGCTAGGAGGAACGACCACCAAAATCTGGAATCCATCTTCTTCTTCCGGTTTGCAATCGCCATGGGATAGCAGAGCTTCTCGCATTAATGCGCGTTTTATACACCATTTTGGTATCTTGAGAATTTTCATTTCACTTCCCATTGTTTATCTTGTTACAAAAGAGTCCCTAACCTCGAAATTCAGCAAAACTGCACCACCCTTGAGTTTTCAATTTTTATGACACTCTTTCCTTACATTAATTTAGTTCGGCTTGTCTAGTTTTTTTTTTAAATTGGTAATTTAGATATCTAAGTTTTTTAAATCGATTAATTTTGAAGATAATCTATGATTCTATAAAAATTTTCTAGATAAATTAAAAAATATTAATGGTATATTGATTTTAATTTAAAATGATTTGAAATTCTTTGGATCCGTCAATTAATTTTTAGATGAAATTGGATGATGAACTTACAGCGAGACAGTATAATTTGGGTATCTGATAAGCAGATTTGCATGGAGTTGACTTTGTACAACGTCACGCCCACCCTTTGACTTTAAAGTCGTCGCTGTATAAGTTATAATAAGTGGAGCGCTTCTCCTCCCTTCCAGTTTGACCAAAGTTTTGGCCTCGTCACCTCCGGATTCATCAAACTGCCCAAAAATTATTCATCAAGAATCATTTAAAACTCCAAATTGAATTGTCAGCCAATTAGATATGATCGATTATTGGCAGTTGGGAGGTGGCCATGTACTGCTCATCACGTCGTGAACACCCAAGTGTTGTCTGGAAATATATGATTTTTAATGAATATTTTTAAGTTAAATATTAGTTTGACATTATTTCCCTAACATAATTTAGGGGCGTAATCATCTTCTACCATCATTAATAATTAATTAATAATTTTGTTTCAATTTTTTCAATGTTAAATTCTCTTCTTGTCTTTGCTTAATGACTAGTCAAACTTAATATACCAAGATTTTCTGTTGTCCAAGATCAACTTTGACGTGTTGGAAATTCATCGTAGACTTTCCATTGATTAATATCAGGTAAATTTTGATATATTGGAAATTTATCATTGTTAATCTTTTGACCTGTTTGAACTTCTTATCTTATATATGTCTAACATCTGGTCAGTCATGGCATATTAGGACTTCCTTTTTGTCTAGCATCCAATCATCATCTTGACTTGTGACACCGAACATGATAACGATTATCTTACGGGCTGATGAGAAGAGGATTAAAGGAGAAGACAAGAAAAGAAACCCCAAAAATAAAGAAAAACCCCACCATTCTCTAGGTTTTATCAAAAAAAACTTTATTTAATATGGGGATAATCCCTCAAATAGCTAAACATAACACTTATATAGGTAAACCATATATACCTAACATATCCAAAATACCCTAAATACTATAAAAAGAGAAATTACTAAGAATAGTAAAAAAAAAAAAAAAAAAAAAAGACGTCCAGTGGCTTCGAAAAAGTATTAAACGATATTTTTTGATCTGAAAGTTGGCAGTTATGCATTACACCCAGTAACAAATGTAGATCTCTAAAAGAGTTAAGTGTGTGCGTAAACAGAACCTCAATCCGATATCCAAGTAAAAAATTATGACCATTTGAAGATTGGATCCTCCTATGTTGATCTATGTTGGTCCTACATCAACCTGTAAGCACTTATAACATCCAATCGACCTTAACCTACCAAAAATTTCCGCTTGCCAACTCTCTATTGAACATCCGACTACCAAATGTTCGATCAACCACTAATTCACTTGGACTTTTTCACCGTTAAGTATCTGATCAAATTTGATCTACTTGATGTCTCACTCAATCCAACTAACATATTGATAAAACATTGAAACTCAGCTTGAACAAATTCGAACTTAATTGACCTAATTAACTTTGACAAGAGATCGATTGCACCAATAATTTTTCTAAATATCTTGACCGTATAAACCAAGACTCGAAGGTCGACCCATTCAAACCCAAGATTTGTGTTTGAAAACACAAGAATGATCTTATATATCAAATATGCTAAAATAAAGTATTAATGACGATCAGCTACACATAACATTATTGCCAAGGACGGAGGAACTTGTATCTTAACACAAGAGCAAGGTATTGGGGTTAAATTAAAGTCCTATATTAGTAAGATTTTATAAAGATCATGAGTTTAAAAGGATGTAAGATATCTTTATTGATATGAGACCTTTTGAGGAGAGCCCAAAAATAAAGTCATGAGGACTTAGGCCCAAAGTGGACAATACCATGTCATTGTGGAGATACGTGAATATCCTTTGAGCACAACAAATGATATCAGAGTCATGATCCAGATCAGATGCTATGTGGGGTGATCTTGAATGAAGTTGAGGGTGGGCCCAGGGTAGGTCAGGGTGACCGGATGGCTCAGAGCGGGTCAGAGTGACCGGATACGAATGCTTGCGGGGAGGCTTAGAGCGAATCAGGGTGACCGGATGCTCGCGGAGAGACTCGAACCATGAGAGTAATTGTGTTCCTTCGTTTGAGGGGAGGATTGTTGAGGTTCAATTAAAGTCTCACATTGGAAAGATTTGATAAAGATCATGAATTTAAAAAGATGTAAGATATCTCCATTGATATGAGGTCTTTTAAGGAGAGCACAAGAACAAAGCCATTAGAGTTTAGGCCCAAAGTGGACAATATTATATCATTATAGAGGTATGTAAACATCCTTTGGGAACAACACAAGAAAAATAGAGAATTTTTTATGTAACAAAGAAATTACATTGTCAAAATACAAGGCTTATTTCAAAATGAAATGGAAGAGCATACAATAGTTTTTTACCATATAAAATAACAATATCATCTAGACTCCACCAAATACTATTTTCGTTCACAATAGTAATAACATTTAAAAAAGCTACACAAATGTATTGGTGTAGTTAGTATCAATGGTCAAACTCATATTTTAATAAATGATAAATGGATTAAAGTTAGGTATCTTATTTATCTAACTTTTTTACCAAGTGTATAGAAATTAACGAGTTTAGAGGACCTGACATCAAACTAAAGTTCAGTTAGATCTGAGGACCTAATAACTACATGAAGTCTAGATATGTCAAGGTATGACCTGAAATCTAGAAAGAAATATAACTAGGATTGCAGGACCTGACAGCTAACCGAAGTCCAATTGGGTCTGCTGACTTAACAACTAGTAAGAAGATCTGGTAGATTAAGAGGCAAGTCAAGTAACTGTAAATGATAAATAGAGATAAATAGCTTAAGGTTCTTGGAAAAACTATGCATACTTAAAAATCGTTTGATTTTTTTAATAAATTTTTAAAATTTCTTTTTATGTTTTGAACTATAAAGTCTAAAAAGGGATATTCTTACTTCAAATATTAATTTTGCAAATAGATGCTTGAGCTTATGTTTTTAAAATTGATAATGTTTTGCTTTCTACTTATTCCTTATACTTTACTTGTTTTGGATGAATGTCAAAGAAAGAGAGTAGTGATGGGTTTAAAATAAGAAAAATTATAACACAAAATTAAACAATACTTAAGAGAATAATTAAACATCATGCTTACTATTATTTTCCCCTTAAACATTATTAATGTTGTTATTTTTTTTATTATTTTTCTAACTTTAACTTGGATTGTCATTACATCAAAAAGGAGGGATTATTAGTGTAGTCAACACTAATAATTAAAATCGGGTGTTTTGATATATGACAAGTGGTTAAAGTTAGTTGTTGTGTTCTAAGTTGTTTACCAAGTGTGTATGACTAAAAGACTTGATGAAACATAACACCAGGTTGAAGTCCAATTAGATCTGGAGGACCTGATAATTGATAGAAAATCCAGATAAGTTGATATCTGATAGGAAATTCAGTTGGGTCTGCAGAACATGATAACTAATCGAAGTCCAAATGGTTCATCTGGTAGAAAAACATGGTGGATCAAGATATCAGAGTCAAGTAAGTATGCAAATGGTAATTGGAGGTAAGTACTAGAGAAGAAAGATCCAGTGAGGACGAGTCCCGATGGGATTATAGGTGCTAGTCTAACTTAGATCTATTTTAAAGATCTATGTTGAGATACAAACTCTGTGTTAGATTTTGATTTTGGTATGACAGAATCTAACTCATAAATATATATAAACTATTCATGCACATATTTTTCTAACTCTGTTTGTTGAGACATACACAAGCAATTATAATCCTTCTGCTGCGCCGATCACATGCAAGCTACTTTCCTGCGACGTTGTGACATCAACTCCAAACTTCGACTTCCATTTATTACGAATCGGTATATTTTAATTTAAGTTATAATTATTTATTATTTTTTATTGAGTAGAGGAAGTATATGATTGTTACACTTCCTTCGATCATTTGTTCTCGATTCTCTTTTTCGACGGATCCAAAAAAGATTTTTAGTAAATTGTCCATCTATGCAATCTAAGGGATCGTGGATTTTAGAGTAGGAGTTGTCGAAATCTCCGAACCACTTGTGTTTATATTCCTTTTTGTTTTCTGCTCTATTTTTAATTCCATTGCGCACTCATATTTCTTAAAATCGAAAAAGAGAAAATTTAGAACACGTGATTCATTCTCCCTCTTACATGCATTGATTTTACATGTGGTATCAGAATCAGGTCACTTTGAATTGATATAGTAAAAACTGAAATCATATTCTTAGACATCTTCATTATGTGCATAATTTTTACTATTTAAATATCCCTATAATGTAAATTTTGTAAATTTACATTTTCATTACACATTTTTCTCACACATAAAATATCCTGTCACACTTTTAAAACACTTTTTAGATTAAGTCGTCTACTAGTTTTTCTTTTTTTTTTCTCTTTTGGAAACATTTGTTGTAGTGTTTTAAAGATATCTAAGTCACACTAATTTTGCTACAATTTCATAAAACTAAAAAAATGTTTTTCTTTGTTGCATTTAGACTCTGATAAACATATTTGATTGAGATGTGAAGAGGCAAACAGACTGATAATAAATCTGAAATCTATTTGTTTAAATCCTACAATGCCTGTCAAACTCTTAACCAGTGTTTTTAAAATCGGACCAGAGTAAAAGCATATATTTTTTCTGTAACAAATAGATGACATAATCCAAGATGAAATGGAAGAACATGGATTTGGATTTAATTTTTATTAGATGCGCTAATATGTTAGTCACATAATTTATCATTGTAAACAAATCCATTAAATTATGTTATAATCACAAATTTATATTATTGAATATGGAATTATATTTATAAATCACTGTTAACATTAATTCGTACCTACCGGGTTTGGACCCTATAAATATATATATCTGAATGTGGTCCCGTAGGAGTGGTAATTGCTATCTTGTTTTCTTTTTGGATCAAGATTTTGAAACTCTCTCACCCTCCTGTGTGTTGGGATTCAAGATTTCAAGTGCGGACTGAATTTATTATTTTCTTTTAATGCTTCCGTCTTCGCACCTTTTTTTTAATACATGACCATAAATTAGAAAAAAATCTCTAATCACAATATAAACTTTACATATAATTTTCATGTACAAAAAATTTTATTTCCACTACCTGCATACAAAATATCACTTATTTCAACTTTCTCATACAAATATTGACACCTAAATTACCTCTTAAATTTTTTAGATACAAAATTTTCAAAATTAAATACAAAAAATCCAAAAATAAATATAATTCTTTTTAAAATCAATATTTTATATTAAAAATCGAATATATTTTCTATCAAAATTATTCCTCTTATTTTTTTAAATATAAAAAATCTAAAAATAAATATAATTCATATTAAATTTAACAATTTACATTATAATCTAATACTCTATACTAGGATCGAGTATATTTTCTATCAAAATTAATCCTCATATTTTTTAATACAAATAATCTAAAAAAAATAAAATTCCTATTAAATTCATCATATTAAATTAAAATTGAATATATTTTGAGGTGAAAAAAAAATCGTACTCAATTTGATAGAAAATATATTAAATTCTAAATTAATATACTCAATTTAAGAGGATTTATACTGATTTTTAGATTTTTTGTACTTAAAAATATCATAAGTAATTAGGTAAAGATATTTAATTGGGGAATGAAAATAAAGATTTTCATGATAGTGACTCCATGTAAAATTACCCTTAAAATTTTCTACAGAACGTACGATAGAAAAAAAAACTAATTACCATCTCCAGCATCCGAGGCGTTGCTCATGGTCCTGAAGAGCTCGAAGGCATTGAGGATGGGCGGGAGAGTGTAGCTGGTGAGAGCCTTGATGGAGATGTTATAGGTAGGGAACGAAGGGAGCGGCGCCAGGCTGTAGACGGCGGCCGAGTAGAGGTAAGGGGGGGTCATTATACCCCCCACCCACCGGACTCCATTCACGTAGACCGTGAACTGCCGTGATAGATTGCTACCGGAGGGATCTAAGATGTCAGATACGTGGAGGATGGGGAAGAACTGGTTGACGTCGTCGCCGGCCAAGGAATTCCATTTGATGACGATGCTGGAGCCGTGGAAGGGGGTGACGGCGGTCTGCATGACGATGGAGGGAACTTGGAAGGAGTCCTGGGGAAGGTTTCGGACGGTGGAGTTGGTGGCGACGTTTTTCAACAACGGGGAGACCGACGGATTTGGAGGCCACCACCGATCGAGCGGATCGTCCGGATACCTATACTCCAAAATAAATCGAGTAAACAAATTAAAATAATATTATTAATAAATAAATAAATAAATAAATAAAAACCTGATGTAGTAGTCAGACGCCACTCCCAAATTCCACCGGCGGAGCAGCACCAAACTCCGCGACTCGTTCGCCGCCGGATACAGACTGTCCTTCAGCGGCCGCAAGTCGATTGCGGAGATGAACGGCGTCCCTGTGCCGGTGTTTACCAGGCACACGGAGAAATACCTAAAAGAAAGAGATCACATTTGTTGATTGTTCATTCAATAGTTCCCTGGTTTTAACTAGTAACTGAACTATACCCGGCGGTGGCCACCGTGATGGTCTCCGTCATGTGGTGTGAGGTGGCATTGGTCACGTTCACCCCCGACCAGTAGTTGACGTCGAGGTGGAGGTCGAAGGCCAGCGGCTGGCCGTTGTTCCCGTCGTAATTGCCGTAGACGAACCACGCCCGGAGGAGGTACTTGGACCCCCTTGCCACCGCCGGCGATCCGATGGTGTAGCAGTTGCGGGCGCCGTTGGGGAACGAGCGGAGGGTGCGGAGATGCTGGGGGATAACGTCGGACAAGTAGGAGGCGGAGATGTTGCGGTTGACGCCGGTGTTGACGAAGCCGGCGTCGGAGACGTAGGAGATGTTGGTGACGGGGTCGACGTAGGACGAACCGGGCTTGAGGCCGCAGTCGATGGAGAGGAAGCCGAGGGCGTCGGTGGACTGAGAGCGTGCTCCGACGGAGAGCATGGCGAAGGCGAGGAGGATCGGGCACCAAAATCTGGAATCCATTTTCTTCTTCCGGTATGCAATCGCCATGGCATAACAGAGCTGAGCAGAGTCTTGATTTTTAAGAATCTTGAACAATTTTCATTTGGCTCCCCATTGTTTCTATTGTTACGAATGAGTCCCGAACTCAAAATTTATTATTCACTTGACTTGACGCTTCACAGTCGGTCAGTCGTCGGCTGAAAAAGTTGTCAGTAGATTTTGTACGGATCCTTTGCTGCATTTAAAAGTCTCATAAATATCCAAGTAGATTTGTACGAATTATCTAAATTTTTAAATCAGCTTTTCATCTGCAAGCGATAAGTTTCTAAAATAACTAAATCATATGCTACAATATAATATAGTTTCAAAATTATGCGTATATCTACTTTTGCATTTTACCGTCGTTTTCATATCAATAAGAATCGACTTATGTTTTTCCATTCAAATTAATTTTTTTTGTGTTTAAAAAATTTATCAATCAATTTCGATCGAGTATAAATCTAAAGATTTGATAATTATATAAAATTAATTTTTATATATTGATCTCATTCTAATAATTATAAAAATATTATCAAATATTAATTTAATTTAATACAGAAACGGATCTACTAGGAGGATGACATCAACTGTTACCCTCACTGATGATGGAGATGGAGGATAAGGGGCAGAACTTACCTAAGCCAGTAGGCTCACTGCCAGCTGCCCAGATTAGGCCCAGATAAAAAAATTTACTATATATTTTTAATTGTTTTACCCTAAACACTTCCTTCTCTCCATACCGCAATGGTGCTTCCTTCTCCTCTCCGCAACGGGTCAGCGGCTAAACCTCGTCTCCTTCCCTCTCCGTAAGTTCGCAGCAAGCTACGCCCTCGTCTGAGTCGTCTCCTTCCTTTTCCTCTCTGCAATGACGCTTCCTTGTCTTCTCATCAACGCCACCCTCGTCTTCTTCCCTCTCCATAAATCTGCAGCAAGCTATGCCCTCGCCTGACTCGAGATGCATGTTACACTAGTCCAACTTCTTGATTTTCCATTGATTATTTCTTAAGCCAGAAGTGTGTTCCCTGACATTGATAATGTAAAAATTTTAAAAAAAAATTAGTCATATTATTAAATTCAAAATTGATCATCGGAAATGCAGAGTATAAAGTCTTTATATAGTTTAGTTAAGAAACCCTAAACTTTAAATATAAAAGGGAAAAAGATCAAATTTCCCTAAAAGCTATAAACAAATAAATATATATAGTCTAACATCTCCCCTCAAACTCACGATGCTATAGCTAGAAGCATTGAGAGTTTGTCAGATAAGAAACGAAAACGTGAAGTAGAATGTGACTTAGTAAACATATGTAGCTTTGAAGGAACAAAAGGCAATGTGATGGTGCCAATCTGAAGATGGTGACGAGTAACGTGACAATCAATTTCAATATGTTTCGTCCTCTCATGAAAAACTGAATTACGTGTAATTTGAATAGCACTCTGATTATCACAATATAATGGAGTAGGTTGATGAAGAGAAATACTCATATCCGCAAGCAACCAACGCAACCAAACTATCTCACAAGTAGTTGAGGCTATGATACAATACTCAGTTTCTTTGGAAGATTTAGAAATAATATCTTGCTTCTTACTCTTCCAAGAAATGAGGGAATCACCAAGAAAAATGCAGAAGCCGATGGTAGATTTATGATCCATAGGATCACCAGCCCAATCTACATCAGAGTATGCACGCAGTTCAAGGGATGAAGTAGAAGGAAATAAAAGACTTTAAAATTGACTGAGAACAACAGCCCAATAAATTATAGTTGGTGCAGCGACAAAGTGACTAACCACATGAACAGCATACGCAATATCTGGACGAGTCACAGTGAGATAAACCAAACTTTCAACAATAGTTCTGTACCAACTAGGATCCGACAAAGGTGAGCCATCAATAGAGAATATCAAGCATTAGTCTCAATAGGAGTATCAACGACTCTATTATCAGTAAGACGAGGACGCTCAAACAGATCAGATATATACTTTGGCTGGGATAAAAGATATTCAGGGAATAAACAACCTCAATGCCTAGAAAGTAGCATAGTATACCCAAGTCTTTCATGTTAGAGTGTATACTAAAAGCTTAGCTTTTGGTATAAACATTTATCTAGAAATAAGAATCACATTGGTCAAATGTCTACATTTATGATAAATGTAGTTGTTCAATTAATTTATATTGTAGATAACATGGTGTGTGGTGTCACACACAGAGGATCATGTTATCAGTACCTTATAAATTATAAACAGTAACTCACGACCATAATGGAAAAGAACAAACCATTGGAAGGTCGTAGTGTAATTAGGTATTAGTTTATCTTAACTATATAATTACACTAGTACACTTAGAGTGTATTGAGTAGGATCATTAGAGGTCGTTTCTTTTATACTGACTTTATAAAGAAACAAAGACCTCAGTTATTATGGAAGTGTGTGCTCTTAATCCTAATATAATAACAAGCACATATATTTGATATTTATTTCTTTAATTTATCAATGGGTGAGATTTAGTTCGATGAATCAATAAGCCCGATAAGTTGGGAAATGATATCACTTATAGTGTGTATTGTTGATTATAGAAGGAAACTGTGTCCTAGTGATCTAGGTTGAGAATGTCCTCAAGAGGAGTTCATAAGGATTGTCATGTTAAACCCTGCAGGTGGACTTAGTCCGACATGACGATAAGGTTGAGTGGTACTACTCTTGGACTAAGATATTAATTAAATGAGTTGTCAGTAACTCGCTTAATTAGTGGACATTTGACATCTTAAACACAGGGAGACTAACACACTCATAATAAGAAGGAGTCCAAAATGTAATTTGGGATTGGTGCGGTAGTTCAATAATAGTTCTTTAGTAGAATGAATTATTATTGATGGAATTAAGTTGTGTGTTCGGGGCGAACACGGGAAGCTTAATTTCATCGGGAGACTAAAACCAATTCCTCCTCTCAGTCCCTATCGTAGCCTCTTGTATATAGAGATTTATACCCACCACATACCCACCTTCTTACCCAACCAATGGGGTCGGCCAAGCTAGCTTAGAACTCAAGCTAGGGTCGGCCAAGACCAAGTGGTTGGCCAAGTTGGTGGCCGGCCCAAGTTTGGGTGGCCACATCATATTAAAAAGGATTTTTTATTAAAATTATTTCTTATGTGAATATCATAGTTTTAAAAGAGAGTTTAAAAATTAAATCTTTCCTTTTAAAGCTTTTTACAAAAGATTAAGAAAAGATTTGAAATCTTTTCTTATTTGTAGATTGAAAGGAGATTTTATTTTAAGAAAACTTTCCTTTTTGACCATGATAATAATTTAAAGAAGTTTTAAAAATTAAATATTCTCTTTTATTAGTTTCTACAAAAGATTAAGAAAAGATTTGATATCTTTCCTTATTTGTAGATTGAAAAGAGATTTTAATTTTTAGAGATAACTTTCCTTTTGGAAATTATCCACATGTTTAGAAGAAGAATTTTAATTTATAAAATTTCCTTTTATTAACCAATCATGAAGGGATAAAATTATTGGAGAAATTTTTATAAATTTCTAGAAACAAATTAGGAAGTTTTAATTCTTGTGTGAATTAAATTTTCCTTGTTTTGGGAATTAGGGCCGGCCATTATTATTAAAAGAAGAAAATTGTTTTTAAATAATTTTTCTTTTTATGACAAAAGAATTAAGGAATTTTTATTAAAATTTTCTTATTTGTCAAGACCAAGGATTATAAAAGAGGGGTAGAGGTGCCTTCACGGGTGATCAACTCTATTATTCTTCTCTCTCTTTCCTCCTTGGTGGCGGCCCTAGCTTCTTCCTCTTCTCTTCTTCTTATGGCCTGCAACCTCTCTTGGAGCTCTTGATGGTGGCGGTTCTAGCTAGGAGAAGAAGGAGAGAAAGGTGGTTTTGTTTCTTGCATCCCTTGGAGCTTGGTGGTGGTCGGGCCTGTACTTCTCTTGTAGAATTGTGGTGGCCGAAACTTGCGAGGAAGAAGTAGGTGCTTGGTGGTTCACAAGTTGGAAGATCGTTGCCCACACAACGTCCGAGGTTAGAAGAGGAATACGGTAGCAGATCAAGAGGTCTTTTAGAAGGTATAACTAGTAATTTTTCCTTTCCGCATCATGCTAGTTATTTATGGAAATAATACCAAATACAAGAGGCTTACGATTCTAGTATTTCGAATATGTTTTCGAAGTTGTGTTCTTTTATTTTTCTTTTCCTTGTGATTTGATTGTTCTTTTTGGTTGACCTAAAGTTATTTTAGGAAATTAAATATTAGCTTTCCATAAAAGGTTTTGTCTAGTCGGTGGTGGTTGTTCCCATATCCAAGAAGGCCATGTGCCTCGCCACGTCAGTACTGGGAACCAATTATGGAAATTAATATTTAATGGAATTAATAACTTAGGTGATTTGGATCAAACGTGTTAAGTTCCGCAGGAGATCCAAGTCTAAATCTTAAAGAACAAATAGATTAAGTTTTGGATCAAAAGTGTTAAGTTCCGCAGGCGATCCAAAATTTAATTTAAAAGAACACATGGTAGCTAGGAAAAGGTTCAGACCTTTGTACAAAATTTTTGTACAGTGGAACCTCTAGGTTTTCCGAGTAGCAACCAACAATTGGTATCAGAGCTAGGGTATTGCCTCTGTGTATTTGGTATTAGTTTAATTATGCACATGTCATATATAATTTAGGCAGATTAATAGTAGGATGTGCTAACTTTGTGGATGCAGGATCCAACTATTATGGCTTGTAGTTATTATGTGTGTGATTGGACCCTTGGACATGTCAAGGGCATTTTATTGTGTGTGCATGATTGTATTATAAAATATAGCAGGAGCTGTATTTAGTTTTATTAGGATTTTATTTTTTGATCTAGATACATGTACATTCTTCGAGGAATATAGGATCGAAAAATGTAAAATTCTATTTATGTCGCGGATCGAGTCTTGCAAGGCGTGGAACCTTTTAAGGACCAGAGGCGTAGCGGAACTAGGAGCAAGATGGATGCGACAACTAGACCCGGTGGCAGTGGCCAAAGATGGCAGCAGCTAGGGTTGGTGACATACGGAGGACAGCAATAGATAAAAGTCATAATAGTTGAAAATTAGTTTTTCTATTTATTGCTTTTTATGCTGTGTTGTGTGTGCTTGTTAGTATGCATATTTAGTAGGCTAGCATAGTTAAAATTCCTCATTTATAAATAACTAAGTGGGAGAGGGATTTTTAAGTAAATCCCATGGTCTCCATTACTGGTTTGTAAGTGATGCAAACAAGCTTGCGCGTTGGCTCTGAGTGCCTTCCTCCATAACGGATGAGCTTGTTTGTGGATCACTAGAACAGACTTCCATTTTTGGATGACTATAGGAAGTTAATTAAGAGCGTGTGATCTGTTGGTGCGGTTAACACTAACGATTTAACCAAGGTTTTGATGAATGACAAATAGGTTAAGTTAGTTTTGTTGTTGTCTGACACTTTGATCGAGTGTGCAGGAGAAGTCCAGCTAGGTCGACGGGCTGACCGGATAGCTGGCGAGAAGTCCAAGCGGGTCGACGGGCTGACCGGACGCTTGGCGAGAAGTCCAGCTAGGTCGACGGGCTGAACGGATAGCTGGCGAGAAGTCCAAGCGGGTCGACGGGCTGACCGGACGCTTGGCAAGAAGTCCAGACGGGTCGACGGGCTGACCGGACGTCTGGCAGGTAAGTGAGGTAAGTCACTGGAGGGGAGTGACTGTGAGGACGCGTTCCCGGGAAGGGGACATTAGGCGTCGATCCGGCTTAGATCCATTTCGGATGTCTAAGTCGAGATCGTGACTAGATTCCGGTCTCGGAAAGACGGAATCTAAGTCATACTTTTTATCCAACTGTTGAACTATGCTAACAATCTATTTTACAGGATGTATATTTGCCTCGGACTAACTTTGTTTTGCGGAAAAGGAGTTTTCTGAAACAAGGTGGTCCGGGCGCCGGGAATTTTAGCAGAGTCGTCGCCACGTGGAGCATCATGGTTTGAGCGATTCGTCACATTCCGTGCGCCGGAAGGAATCCAGCGCCGATATAAAAGAAGCACCGGCGGAGCTTGAATAATCAATCAAGCCGAGAACTCTTCTACTGCTGGTCTTTCTGCCGCGTTGCTGCGACGCCAACAAAGCTCCGACACTACGCTCCGTTCTTTTCCCTTTTTGTCAGTATTTGTTTTTAGTTTTCATTAGCATTCCCTGTACGGTTCTTTTGTAATCATCATTTCGAATTGCTAGTGATTGCCCAACGAAAGTGGTCAAGGACCACGGGCCTTCGAGTAGGAGTCGTCACAGGCTCCGAACGAAGTAAAACCATTGTGTCTATTTTACTTTTCCGCTGCGTTTAAACTCTTGTTTTTCGAATCGATATTCACCCCCCCTCTATCGAATCTAACGGTCCTACAAGTGGTATCAGAGCAGGTACCACTCTGATTTGGTGCAACCACCAATCAGACAGGGGGTGAATTTTTTTTTGTTTTTTTGTTCGATAATTAATTTTAAAACTGGTGTTTCGTTAACTTAATATTTCTCTAATCAATTTAAATTAGTGCAACACAAATCTAGATTTTTTTCTATTTTTCTCTTCCCGCACTACTAATCCAAGACCAAGTCTTGGGATATTTTTTTTGGTTATTTACCTGTGCACAGAATGTCCCAACAAGAAGGATTCAGCACAGTGAGACCTCCACTCTTCAACGGGGACGACTTCCCTTACTGGAAGAAGCGCATGGAGGTCTACCTCAAAACAGACTTCGACCAGTGGATAAGCATTACGAGACCATACAAAATTCCAGTGGACAACGCCGGGAATCTAGTGGATCCTGAAGACTAGACAGCAGATCTCAAGAAAAAAGCATCAACATAAAATAAAGCGATCAACATTCTACAGTGCGGATTGACAAGAGAAGAACTGAACAGAGTCGGTCCACACAAAAACGCTAAAGAGCTATGGGACAAGTTGATCGAACTACACGAGGGAACGAGCGACGCTAAGGTAACAAAACGAGACCTGCTTCTAAATAAAAATTTTAATATAAAAATGCAGGAAGGAGAAACAGCGAATCAACTACACGCGAGGATCAAGGACATCCTCAACGGGCTTCATGCGATAGGCCACCAGATGGAGAACAGAGACTTAATAAGGTACGCATTAAACGCCTTTCCACGTAATAGTTTGTGGGCATCAATAGTGGATGCCTACAAAATTTCTAAGAATCTTTCTGAATTAAAATTAGACGAGCTTTTCTGTGAATTAGAATTACACGAACAAACTAATGCTGGAGCCGAGAAAGGTATAGCTCTATTTGCAGGTTCCTCCAAAGAAAAGAAAAGCAAGCCTGAATTTGAAGAATCTGACCAAGACTCCGAAGACGAAGAACACCTGGTGAACTTGGTAAGAAAAATGTTCACCAGGAGAAAGAGGAGCTTCAGCAAAAAGGACCTTCAAAAGATCAGCTCTCCCTCAGAACAAAAGAACGTGACTTGCTACGGCTGCAACAAAAAGGGACATTACAAGAACGAATGCCCAAAACTGAAGTTCGACAAACCAAAGCCAACCAAAAAGAAGGCACTCAAAGCAACGTGGGACGACTCCTCGGACGAATCGGAGGAAGAAGAGCAGAAACATCAGAGCCACCTCGCACTGATGGCCCGCGAAGCCGAAACAGAAAATGAGTCGGAAGATGAAGACGGGTCTGAACCCGAAACAAGCCACGAGTCCGTACTCGTTTCCGAAGGCTCGAATGAGGTATATGTTAATTTAAACAAAAAGTTTTTTAGAATCATTTCTTGTTTAAATAGTAAATTAACTAAAGTAGAAAATGAAAACAAATCACTTCTTGAGGAAAATCAACACCTCAAGGAACAATTAAAAAATTCAAATCCAACTCAAGATCTAACACTTGAGGAAGAGAATTTATCATTAAAAAAATGAAATAAACAATTTAAAGGAGATGTTAGAAAAATTCACGACAAGATCAAAAAATTTAGACTTAATCCTAAATAATCAAAAAGCATGTTATAATAAAACCGGACTAGGATATAAGTCGAATTCAAATAAAACTTTCAAATCATTAATAACCCAATACAAGTCAACCAATCTAGCTTGGGTTCCGAAAGCGTGTCTGACCACGCAAGTAGGACTTAATCAATATTATATACCTAAAGAAAAAATACATTATATAAAAGTGTATAAACCAAACCAAAATCCAAAATACAAACCTAAATTAAAATCAAAATCTAAACAGTGTAAAGATCAACAAAATTACCACCAAGTTAACCATAACTATAAAAAGAATCGACACAAGCCTAAAACCAAAAACTAAATTAATGGCCAATAATTCAGGGGGAGGCTCCAGAATAGCTGGCACCTCCAAAACTAACTTACTCGACAGGGTAACCCAAAAATTTACCAACCCGGCAGGGTAATTAAGATTAGTTAAAAAGAGACCAAGTTTAACTTGAATCATGGTACTGGTGAAATTTTTGGATGATAGTACGTTAGGGAAGCTTGGGCATCGCATGTCTAGAAAGATATGGCTTCGATCTGGTGCATTTGGCCAAGTGGAACTGACCGAAGCTACCCTTAAATGAATCCTAACCAGTTAGACCAAGATTTAGTACTAAGTTCCGTGGATAGGACTATTCGGAAAACCTCGAAAGGTTGGTTACTTCTAATGATGTCCATGTGACTCACCAAGCTTAGAAGTTTATCCGAATAATGCCTATTTGTGGAAACCAAAACTAAATCTGAATCTAACACACGTTAAACCAAAACTCCATAATTAAAAATCCAATTTCATCTCACGAAATCATAGGATTCCCTGATTGAAAATATAGATCGGGTGAGATGAATAAGGCTTCAAAAATTTTAATTTTAAACTTAAAAAATTATTTTCAAAATTTTAATTTTAAAACTTAAAAAAAAATTATTTTAAAAATTTTAATTTTAAAACTTAAAAAATTATTTTCAAAAAAAAAAACTTATTTTCAAAATTTTAATTTTAAAACTTAAAAAAATATTTTCAAAATTTTAATTTTAAAACTTAAAAAAATATTATTTTAAAATTTTTAATTTTAAAACTTAAAAAATTATTTTCAAAATTTTAATTTTAAAACTTAAAAAATTATTTTCAAAAAAAAAAAATTTATTTTCAAAATTTTAATTTTAAAACTTAAAAAATTATTTTCAAAATTTTAATTTTAAAACTTAAAAAAAATTATTTTCAAAATTTTAATTTTAAAACTTAAAAAAAAAAATTATTTTCAAAATTTTAATTTTAAAACTTAAAAAAAATTATTTTCAAAATTTTAATTTTAAAACTTAAAAAATTATTTTCAAAATTTTAATTTTAAACTTAAAAAATTATTTTCAAAATTTTAATTTTTAAACTTAAAAAATTATTTTCAAAATTTTAATTTTAAAACTTAAAAAAAAAATTATTTTCAAAATTTTAATTTTAAAACTTAAAAAAAATTATTTTCAAAATTTTAATTTTAAAACTTAAAAATTATTTTCAAAATTTTAATTTTAAACTTAAAAAATTATTTTCAAAATTTTAATTTTTAAACTTAAAAAATTATTTTCAAAATTTTAATTTTAAAACTTAAAAAAAAAATTATTTTCAAAATTTTAATTTTAAACTTAAAAAATTATTTTCAAAATTTTAATTTTAAAACTTAAATAAATTATTTTCAAAATTTTAATTTTAAACTTAAAAAATTATTTTCAAAATTTTAATTTTAAAACTTAAAAAATTATTTTCAAAATTTTAATTTTAAAACTTAAAAAAAATTATTTTCAAAATTTTAATTTTAAAAAAAACTTAAAAAATTAATCTCAAAATCTTAATTTTAAACTTAAATTAATGCATGCTCAAAAGACTAACTTTAAATCCTACTTACTGTAGGAAACCAAGTGGATTTTGGACAGTGGTTGCTCTAAACATATGACTGGAAATCACACCAAGTTCACTCAACTCACTTACAAAAGCCTAGGAACAGTTGCCTTTGGAAACAACGGCAAACTCAAGGTAATTGGTATAGGTAATATTGAATTAAAATTAGACTTTATAATTACAAATGTCTTACTTGTTGAAAACTTTAAATATAATCTTCTAAGTATAAGTCAATTGTATGATACTAGGTATAAGGTCAAATTTCTATCTACAGAATGCTCAATCAAACATCTAGATAATCCCACCATAAGCCTAAAAGGTTTTAGAAAAGACAACATCTATGTCATCAACTTAACCATTTCTTCCATTAAGTGTTATTTAACACAAAAAGAAGAAACTTGGTTATGGCATAGGAGGATGTCTCACACCAACTTTAGAAATATAAGTAAACTAAATGGACTTGTAAAAGGCTTACCAAAGTTACCTAACTTAGATTCAACCATATGTAATGCTTGTCAACAAGGCAAACAAACTAAATCAACCCACAAACAAACAAATCAACCACAAACTACCTCAATCTTAGAACTTCTACATTTAGACCTTTTTGACTCCCATGGAGTCAAATCTATAAATGGAAACTTATATTGCTTAGTAATTATAGACGATTATTCTAGGTTTACTTGGGTCAAATTCTTAAAACATAAAGATGAAACTTTTGAAATTTTTTCAAATTTTTGCAAACAGATTGAAAACGAAAAAGATATTAAAATTAAAAGAATTAGGAGTGACAACGGGGGAGAATTTAAAAATCACAACTTTAACAGTTTTTGTCTAGAAAACGGTTACCATCATGAGTTCTCATGCCCTAAAACCCCCCAACAAAATGGAATTGTAGAAAGAAAAAATAGAACCTTACTTGAAGCTTCTAGAACAATGTTAAATGAGTATAACCTACCTAAATACTTTTGGGCAGAAGCTGCTATGTACAGAACAGAACAACAATAAATAAAACTCATAACAAAACGTTCTTCGAATTGTTTTATAATAAACAACCAAATATAAAATATTTTAAGGTATTTGGGTGCCCAGTTTTCATCTTAAATACAAGAGAACACTTAGGAAAATTCACCTCTAAAATTGAAAATGAAATTTTTGTAGGATATTCCCTAAATAGTAGAGGCTACAGAATTTACAATAAGGTTACCTTAAAAATTGAAGAAACTACTAATGTAAAGTTTGAAGAAACTAAACAAGACATAGGATCTACACAAACACCTGAGTTTGTTCCAGAAACCAACCAAACTCTAAGTCATGAAGAAGAGGAACAACATCAAGAGAATCAACCTCCTAGAACAATAAGGGTTAACCCAAATCATCCAATTGATCAAATAATCGGTGACCCAGACTTAAGAGTTCAAACCAGATCATCCTTTAGAAACCTAAGTCAAATTTCATTAATCTCAAAAATTGAACCCAAAACTGTGGATGAATCCCTACTAGACCCAGATTGGATAATAGCTATGCAAGAAGAACTAGCCCAATTTGAGCGTAATGAGGTCTGGGACCTAGTTCCACCACCTAAGAATAAGAAAATAATAGAAACAAAATGGGTATTCAGAAACAAACTAAGTGAAACTGGGGAAATTACTAGAAATAAGGCTAGGCTGGTTGCCAAAGGATTTAGTCAAGTTGAAGGACTTGACTATGATGAAACATATGCCCCAGTAGCCAGATTAGAATCCATTAGAATGTTACTAAGTTATGCAACCCATAAAGGGTTCAAACTATACCAAATGGATGTTAAGTCTGCCTTTCTTAATGGACTAATAAAAGAAGAAGTTTATGTAGGTCAACCTCCTGGGTTTGAAAGTCTAGAACACCCTGATTATGTATTTAAGTTAAAGAAAGCATTATATGGACTTAAACAAGCACCCAGGGCATGGTATGAAAGGCTAACATCCTACTTAACATCTAAAGGATTCAAACAAGGTCAAATTGACCCAACCTTGTTTGTTAAATCATTAAATTCAAACATATTTATTGCACAAATTTATGTAGATGATATAATATTTGGTTCAACAAATTCAGATTTTTTAGAGGAATTTATTAATCTAATGGAAAAAGAATTTGAAATGAGCCTAGTAGGAAAATTAACTTATTTCTTAGGATTACAAATCAAACAAACAAATGAGGGAAATTACATTTATCAACACAAATACACTAAAGAATTACTTAAAAAATTCGGAATGGAAAATACAAAAGAAATAAAAACACCTATGGCAGTGAACACAATCTTAGATAATGACCCAAATGGAAAATCAGTTGACCTAAAATATTATAGGAGTGCAATAGGTAGCCTACTGTACTTAACTGCAAGCCGACCTGATATTTTATTTGCAGTTAGTATGTGTGCTAAGGAATCCCACTTGACACAAGTTAAAAGAATTTTTAGATATCTTAAAGGAACAATAAATGTAGGAATTTGGTATCCTAGAACCAATAATTTTGAACTAATAGGGTATTCTGACTCAGATTATGCTGGATGTAAATTAGACCGCAAGAGCACAAGTGGAGGATGCCAATTATTAGGTTCATCACTTGTTAGCTGGTTTAGTAGAAAGCAACATTGTGTTGCTCTATCTACAACTGAGTCAGAATACATAGCTATAGGTGAATGTGTTGCACAATTACTATGGATGATGCATACTCTAAAAGATTTCAACTTAAACATTACAAATGTAAAAGTATTAATTGACAATATAAGTTCAATTAACTTAACCAAGAACCCTGTGCATCATTCAAGAACCAAACATATTGAAGTTAGGCACCACTTTATCAGGGATCATGTTACTAAAGGTGATATTGAACTCAAATACATTGAGTCCAAATCAAATTTAGCTGACATTTTCACAAAACCACTCCCTGAAAGTGAGTTTAGCAACTTACGCCGAAAATTAGGAATGTGCTCAATAGACTAGGAATTTTAAATTTCAAAATTGTTTTCAAAAATCACTCTTTCAAATTATAAGTCAAATTTGTTTGTTTTCAAAACTTTCCATTTTTAGATTTTCAAAAACAGTTTTGGCCTTAGACTAGTTTTGAATCCTTAGAAAGCATGTACCCATAGGACTAGTTTTTGAGCATCTCACCAACACCTTAGGTTTACCTTGCTTGCGTTTGACAAACATAGAAAGGGGTGAGATGCATAGGCAAACTGTCTGGACTTAAGATGCTTATTTCAGTGCATCAGCATAAGTCTGGACGTTAAATACAATTCAGATATTAATCAGATTAAGTCAAACACTGACTGGTTATAATTAACTTAATCTGACTAACCAAGTGAAAGCTACTATCTTCTAATAGTTAGTTAGTACCTAATTGGTTATACAGCTGGTTAAAGATAAGTGTCAAGTTCAGGGGGAGAAATTAATGTGTGTTTGAAAAATGGTTTTTTACATCTATGTTAAAACTAACTTATTTTTAAAACACCAGTTTTCAAAAAGTTAAATTTAACTAAGTTTAATCCCACCTAATTTTTAAACCTGATTTTAAAAGTTGAATATTGCAAATTTAAACTTATTCAGTTTTGTAACATATGCTTGAAAATTCAACTTTCCAAACTTAGCTTTTATCAAATTAGCCTTAAAAATTTATTTTGGAAAAAATTTTACTTCTTGAAAAATTATTCTTACTTGCTTAATTTTTGCTTTGTTTTGAAAAATCGAAGTTGAAAATTTACCTTTTTGAAAAGAAAATGTTACTTTAACATGAAAAGTAAATTTGAAAAACCTGTTTTGAAAATTTTTACACGCTTGAAAAGTTACACTTGATTAACTTTAAATTTATACTTTTCAAAATTCAACTTGTCTCCCCCAAGTCAACTTGACTATTTTTTTAACTTGGTATTAAAAATTGTACTTTTATCTTTCAATTTTTGAACCAAACTTAGATATGTTTCAAAATTTGATTACCTTTTACAGTAACTCTTCACTATGATTGTTTACCCTTGCTTATTTTTTATGAATGCCAAAGGGGGAGGGTTAGGTGGTTAAGTTAGCTAAACCAGAATTGAAAATACAAACTAACTTAAAAACCACATAAATGCATGTTGTTTCTTGCATATGTTTTCACTAACTTAACCAGGTTGTCATTCCATCAAAAAGGGGGAGATTGTTGGTGCGGTTAGCACTAACGATTTAACCCAGGTTTTGATGAATGACAAATAGGTTAAGTTAGTTTTGTTGTTGTCTGACACTTTGATCGAGTGTGCAGGAGAAGTCCAGCTAGGTCGACGGGCTGACCGGATAGCTGGCGAGAAGTCCAAGCGGGTCGACGGGCTGACCGGACGCTTGGCGAGAAGTCCAGCTAGGTCGACGGGCTGACCGGATAGCTGGCGAGAAGTCCAAGCGGGTCGACGGGCTGACCGGACGCTTGGCAAGAAGTCCAGACGGGTCGACGGGCTGACCGGACGTCTGACAGGTAAGTGAGGTAAGTCACTGGAGGGGAGTGACTGTGAGGACGCGTTCCCGGGAAGGGTACATTAGGCGTCAATCCGGCTTAGATCCATTTCGGATGTCTAAGTCGAGATCGTGACTAGATTCCGGTCTCGGAAAGACGGAATCTAAGTCATACTCTTTTTATCCATCTGTTGAACTTTAACTGTGCTAACAATCTATTTTACAGGATGTATATTTGCCTCGGACTAACTTTGTTTTGCAGGAAAAGGGAGTCTTCTGAAACAAGGTGGTCGGGCCGGAAGGATCCGCCCCAAGGCAATTTTATCCATCCGAGTCGCCGCCACGTGGAGCATCATGGTTTGAGCAGTTACGTCACACTGCCGGAAGGAATCCAGCGCATAAAAGAAGCACCAGGCAGGAGCTTCAGAATAATCAATCAAGCTGAGAACTCTTCTACTGCTGGTCTTGCTGCTCGACGTTCAGTGTGACGCCAACAAAGCTCCGACACTACGCTCCGTTCTTTTCCCTTTTTGTCGGTATTTGTTTTTAGTTTTCATTAGCATTCCCTGTACGGTTCTTTTGTAATCATCATTTCGAATTGCTAGTGATTGCCCAACGAAAGTGGTCAAGGACCACGGGCCTTCGAGTAGGAGTCGTCACAGGCTCCGAACGAAGTAAAACCATTGTGTCTATTTTACTTTTCCGCTGCGTTTAAACTCTTGTTTTTCGAATCGATATTCACCCCCCCCTCTATCGAATCTAACGGTCCTACAAGATCTTCCCCAACGGAAGGGGCATAATCTTATTAATGGACTTAGTGTCAAGTAATGGTATACACTTAGACATATTTAATAGTATCCTCCCCAACGGAGTCACTACTATCACTTGTGTGACCAAAAGGAAATCAACTATTGATTTGTCATAAAACTAGATTGGCAATATAATAAAATTAATAAACCCCTCTTACAAATGTTTGAATTTGTATACGTCCACACTAACGTGGCATACAAGATTCATGGTGTTTGAGGTAATTTTATTTGTCAAAAAGTTATATTGACAAGATAGTCAATGGGTAAAACCCTCCTCTTACAAATGATGAATTTGTATACGTCCACACTAACGTGGCATGCAAAATTCACGGTGTTTGAGGTGTTGGTAAATTTAAATAATATTGTTTGAGGAATCAATGTTATTTTAAATTCAAAGAGTTTTGACCAAATATTTGATCAAAGACAGATCAACTATTAATTTTATTCGTTATAAAGTAAAGTTGACGAGATAATAAAATTAATGAATAAAATCTCCTCTTCGATTTTGTATACACAAAATTCATGGAGATTTTAAGGAGTTGATCTTGACCAAATATTTTTGAGATTCTTAGGATGTTTGTCAATCCCTAGTAGTCATACTATAGAAAAGACTTAGTAGTCTCAATTGTAATGATTAGAAATAGGACTTGGACATTAAGGTAGACTGTCTTCTTAGAACTAAGAACAATTTAGGTGTATTTAATTCATTAGTTGAAACATGCCTAGTAGTGTTATCTACCAGAACCTGGAGTGTAGATACAAGATGCCATTAATCATGTCTGCAATTCATTGCAGGGTTCCAGGAAACCCGACAACTAAATGAAAGGTAAATCACCGTCCACATGGGCACTACTGTAAAAGTGGTAGCTGTTGCAGTGGGATATGTTTATCCTTTGATAAGAATAAAATATGGATTTTAAGTAATTGTCTTTACGTACCAAGTTTAGAAAGAACCTGATTTCAGTTTCTAAACTATTATAGATATTGTGTCTATTTTGATAACAAAGTTATTATCAAGAAAAATAGGGAAGTTATCTATTCTGGTATGATGGTTGACAATTTATAATCCAATAACTCCCACGATGAAACAAATGGAAATTAGTAACACATCTTCTAATTTTAAGAGAAAGCAACCTTCGGAAATGAACCAATTATATCTTTGGCACCTAAAGCTAGGTTATACTTAAGTAGGATTCATTGGTAGTTGATGAACTTTTGGGTTCATTGGTAGTGGAAATCTTTCCAACCTGCGAGTCTCACTTGGAAGGAAAATAACCAAGAAGCTTTTAAGTCCAAGGGGTATGGAGTCAAAGATATGTTGAAATCGGTTCATTCTGATTTGTGTGATCCTATGACTATCCAGACAAGAGGTAGTATTGAATATTTCATCTATTTTATAGACAACTATTCAAGATACAAATAAATTTACTTAATGTACCGCAAGACTAAGTACTTTGATTAGTTCAAAGAGTACAAGGCTGATGCGGAGAAATGTTAAAGTAAATGTCACTATGGTAAGATCGTAGTGGCAAGTACCTCTTGGGAGAATTTAGGAGTCACTTATCAAAAGTAGGGATTCAATCCCAACTAACTGCACCTGGTACACCCCAACAGAATGGTGTAGTAGAAAGAATGTAAAGGACTCTTATGAAATAATTAGATAGATGATGAGTTATTCAGAAAATTACCAAATTTGTTTTAAGGATAAACTCTGAAAACGAAAGTGAACATAGTACCTTCCAAGTTAGAACTCTCTACTCATATAGAATTGCTGAATAGGTGAAAACCTATTTTGAAGCATATTCGGATTCGGGTAATCCAGCACATATGTTAAAGAGAGACAATGATAAGTTGGATAGGAGTTCACTTGTTTGTAAGTTATCCTAGAAAAACAAAAGTAGGTTTATAGTCTTAAAAATCAGAAGGTCATTGTTAGCATCAATGACTATTTTTTTAGAAAAGGACTATATAATGAACCACGTGCTCATAAGTAAATTTGTTCTTAAGGAAATAATAAAGGACATGTCTAACCTAGTACCAACTGTACAAGATGAGATACCACAAGAAAACTGCAACACGTATCACAAATTTATACACAATTACAGAAAGTGTCTTGTTGTAGTGGGAGGGTTGTTATGCAACCTAAATAGGTTCATGTTTCGGGAGAGTTTTTGGACTCGATCCCTGGAGGACATGAACCTGATCTCCGGTCATATGATGAAGCACTCCAAGATAAAGATGCAGCATCTTGGCAAAGAGTAATGAATAAAAGAATTAGAATATATGTATTCTAATAAAATCTGGAAGCTTGTAGAATCACCAAATGGTGTAAAAGCCGTTGGGTGTAAAAAGGTCTATAATAGGAAAAGAGGGATAGACAGGAAGGTAGTAACTTTCAAAGCTAGATGAAAAAGGAAACTTTTTCATTGGTAGTCATGCTTAAGTCTATCCGGATTCTTTTATCTATTTGGCAAGAGGATGTCAAGACATTCCTTAATGGAAGTCTTGAAGAAAGCATCCATATAAAGCAACGAAGGGTTCATTGCAAAGGGCTAAGAGCATCTTGTGTGCAAGCTCAATCGATCTATGGACTGAGGCAAAGCTTCAGGTCTTGGAACATCCGGTTTATCAAAGTAATCCGGATCTATGGATTTAGTAACGGATAAGTCTTGTGTATACAAAAGGTGTGATGGGCGTGGTGGTATTTCTTGTACTATCGTAGATAACTTTTTGGTAGTTGGAAACAATATCAAAATGTTGTCGAAGTAAGGGTATGGTTGTCAAACAATTCGATATAAAGGACTTGGGAGAATGTATATATTCTTGAGATCAAAGTAATAAGGGATCGAAAAAAAATAATATATTTTACTTATCCCAAGCTTGATACATCGGAAAAATCCTTGCTCATTTTAAGCATGCAAAACTCTAGAAAGGTTTCTTACCTTTTAAGCATGGAGTGTCTTTATCTAAAGAGATGTCTCCGATGACATCAAAGGAGATTGAGGACATGTAGGCGGTTCTTTATGCTTCGCGGTTAGACAACCTAATGTATGCTATGCACGAGATCGAAATCTGTTTTGCCAGGGCATAGTTAGCAGATATCAAAGTAACCCTAGACAAGGACATTGGTGCGATAAAGCATATATTAAAGTACCTAGAGGAACTAGAGATTATATGCTAGCTTACAAGGCGATTAATTTGTGGGTTGCGTTGATTTTGACTTCAATCGGATAGGGACAATAATAAGTCAACCTCGGGGTTTTGTGTTTACTTTAGGAGGTAAAGTCATAACTATGGAAGAGTGATAAGCATAGGTGTTTTTCTGGACTCCACCATAGAAGCTTAGTATATGGCAAGCCTCTGAGGAAACCATAAAAGCTGAATGACTTAATTACCTCAAGATAGACTTAGATATGATTTCTAGTTTGTCCAAAGATTATTACAATTTATTGTAATAATAATGGTGCAGTAACAAACTCGAAGAAACCATGAGTCTATAAGGCAAGTAAACACAATAGAGCGCAAGTACTACCCAATACGAGAAATCGTATAAACGAGGAGAAGTTGTTGCCGCCTAGAATGCATCAGATGATGACCTATAGATCTTTCACTAAGGTCCTTAAGGCGAGAGCTTTTGATGGACATGTTGAAGGGTTGGGAATCAGATGTATGGCAGCAGATATGGCAGCTTAGTCTTTTAGTATAAGTGGGAGATTGTTAGAGTGTATACTAAAAGCCTAGCTTTTGGTATAAACATTTATCTAGAAATAAGAATCACATTGGTCAAATGTCTACATTTTTGATAAATGTAGTTGTTCAATTAATTTATATTGTAGATAACATGGTGTGTGGTGTCACACACAGAAGATCATGTTATCAGTACCTTATAAATTATAAACAGTAGCTCACGACCATAATGGAAAGGAACAAACCATTGGAAGGTCGTAGTGTAATTAGGTATTAGTTTATCTTAACTATATAATTACACTAGTACACTTAGAGTGTATTGAGTAGGATCATTAGAGGTCGTTTCTTTTATACTGACTTTATAAAGAAACAAAGACCTCAGTTATTATGGAAGTGTGTGCTCTTAATCCTAATATAATAACAAGCACATATATTTGATATTTATTTCTTTAATTTATCAATGGGTGAGATTTAGTTCGATAAATCAATAAGCCCGATAAGTTGGGAAATGATATCACTTATAGTGTGTGTTGTTGATTATAGAAGGAAACTGTGTCCTAGTGATCTAGGTTGATAATGTCCCCAAGAGGAGCTCATAAGGATTGTCATGTTAAACCCTGCAGGTGGACTTAGTTCGACATGACGATAAAGTTGAGTGGTACTACTCTTGGACTAAGATATTAATTAAATGAGTTGTTAGTAACTCACTTAATTAGTGGACATTCGACATCTTAAACACAGGGAGACTAACACATTCATAATAAGAAGGAGCCCAAAATGTAATTTGGGATTGGTGCGGTAGTTCAATAATAGTTCTTTAGTAGAATGAATTATTATTGATGAAATTAAGTTGTGTGTTCGGGGCGAACACGGGATGCTTAATTTCATCGGGAGACCAAAACCAATTCCTCCTCTCGGTCCCTATCGTAGCCTCTTGTGTATAGAGATTTATACCCACCACATACCCACCTTCTTACCCATCCAATAGGGGCCGGCCAAGCTAAGCTTGAAGCTCAAGCTTAGGGTCGGCTAAGCCTTAAGGTGGCTGGCCAATAGCTTGGAGCCCAAGTTTAGGTGGCCGCCACATCATATTAAAAGGATTTTTATTAAAATTATTTCTTATGTGGATATCATAATTTTAAAAGAGAGTTTAAAATTAAATCTTTCCTTTTAAAGCTTTCTACAAAGATTAAGAAAAGATTTGAAATCTTTCCTTATTTGTAGATTGAAAGGAGATTTTATTTTTAAGAAAACTTTCCTTTTGACCATGATAATAATTTAAAAGAAGTTTAAAAAATATTCTCTTTTATTAGTTTCTATAAAAATTAAGAAAAGATTTGATATCTTTCCTTATTTGTAGATTGAAAAGAGATTTTAATTTTTAGAGATAACTTTCCTTTTGGAAATTATCCACATGTTTAAAAGAAGAATTTTAATTTATAAAATTTCCTTTAACCAATCATGAAGGGATAAAAATTATTGGAGAAATTTTTATAAATTTCTAGAAACAAATTAGGAAGTTTTAATTCTTGTGTGAATTAAATTTTCCTTGTTTTGGGGAATTAGAAGTGGCCGACCATTATTATTAAAAGAAGAAAATTGTTTTTTAATTAAAATAATTTTTCTTTTTTATGACAAAAGAATTAAGGAATTTTTTTTATTAAAATTTCCTTATTTGTCAAGACCAAGGATTATAAAAGAGGGGGTAGAGGTGCCTTCACGGGTGATCAACTCTATTATTCTTCTCCTCTCTTTTCCTCCTTGGTGGCCGGCCCTAGCTTCTTCCTCTTCTCTTCTTCTTATGGCCGGCGGCAACCTCTCTTGGAGCTCTTGATGGTGGCCGGTTCTAGCTAGGAGAAGAAGGAGAGAAAGGTGGTTTTGTTTCTTGCATCCCTTGGAGCTTGGTGGTGGTGGCCGGACCTCTACTTCTCTTGGAGAATTGTGGTGGCCGAAACTTGCAAGGAAGAAGAAGGTGCTTGGTGGTTCTCATCTCGGAAGATCGTTGCCCACACAACGTCCGAGGTTAGAAGAGAAATACGGTAGAAGATCAAGAGGTCTTTTTAGAAGGTATAACTAGTAATTTTTCCTTTCCGCATCATGCTAGTTATTTATGGAAATAATACCAAATACAAGAGGCTTACGATTCTAGTATTTCGAATATGTTTTTAGAAGTTGTGTTCTTTTATTTTTCTTTTCCTTGTGATTTGATTGTTCTTTTTGGTTGACCTAAAGTTATTTTAGGAAATTAAATATTAGCTTTCCATAAAAGGTTTTGTCTAGTCGGTGGTATTCGTTCCCATATCCAAGAAGGTCATGTGCCTCGCCACGTCAGTACTGGGAACCAATTATGGAAATTAATATTTAATGGAATTAATAACTTAGGTGATTTGGATCAAACGTGTTAAGTTCCGTAGGAGATCCAAGTCTAAACCTTAAAGAACAAATAGATTAAGTTTTGGATCAAACGTGTTAAGTTCCGCAGGCGATCCAAAATTTAATTTAAAAGAACACATGGTAGCTAGGAAAAGGTTCAGACCTTTGTACAAAATTTTTGTACAGTGGAACCTCTAGGTTTTCCGAGTAGCAACCAACATTTCATAGCAAAACGACGAGCCAACTCAGACTTTAGGAAAGTAATTCCATCAGAATCATCATTAGTAATAATCATGTCATCAACATATAATGATAAAAGTATACAACCTGCACTCGTACATCTAACAAACAATGCTGAATTATGATTACTAGGGTGAAAATCAAGTGAAGTAATCACTGTAGAGAACTTCTCAAACCAAACACGAGGTGCTTGATTGAGACCATAAAGTGCTTTATGAAGCCTGCAAACTTCACCAGATTGGTGTGAAATACCAAGAGGAGGTGTCATATAAACTTCTTTATGAAAATCATCATTTAGAAATACATTCTTAATATCCATCTGAGATATTCTCCATCAACGAACAGAAGCAACAGCAATCAGAGTACGAACAGTCGTCATTTTTACAACAGGAGTAAATGTTTCCTCATAATCCATGTCATACTCCTGAGAATAACCTTTACCAACAAGACGAGCTTTATATCGCTCAATAGATCCATCAAATTTAGTTTTGATCTTATATACCCAACGAGAATTAATAGTGTGTTTTCTGGTGGCAACGAAACCAAATCTCATGTATGAATCTGATACAAAGTAGTTAGTTCCTCAGTCATAGCACTCTGCCAAAGTAGGTTACAAACAACTTCTCTATAAGATATAAGCTCAAAAAGACAATGAATAGATGCAACAAATGAAGTAAAAGAATGAGAATAACAAGAGTAAGCAAAATCTGACGGTTTAGTATATTTACAAACATGAGTGGATTGACGACGATTGAGAGAAGGATTATCCGCAACCTCAGGAGATGACTGGGTAGTGGCAGAAAGAGGAGCATGTGGAGCGAATATCTCAATAACCAAAGTACTAGATTCAGTTGAGCTACCAGTAGGAGATGTGGGTGAAACTTCCTCGGTGTTGGTATTGAAAGAATCAATACAAAGTAGATCTGACTTTATCATATTATGTGCACTAGCTGGAATCGAAAAGAATGGAATATGCTTATGAAACACAACATAATGAGAGACATATAATTTTTTACTAACGGGATCAAAGCAATGATATCTTTTTTTAGTAATACCATAACCCAAAAAGATACAAAGAGCAGACCGAGACGCTAATTTATTAGGCTCAACATGTGGACGAAAGACAAAGCAAGTACAACCAAAAACACGTAAAGAAGAATAAAGAGAAGCATGCCCATACAATTTTTCAATAGGTGACAAGTCTAAATTGTGTGAGGTTGGAATTCTATTAATCACGTGAGAAGCGGTAAGAATTGTTTTCCCCCAAAAGGTACTAGGAACACTGGCAGACAATAAAAATGAACGGGTTGTTTCAACAAGATACCTATGTTTTCATTCAGCCACACCATTCTGTTCAGGAGTATCTGTACAAGATGTTTGATGAATAGTACTATCAGAAGCAAGTAATTGTGAAAAATGATTTGAAATGTATTCACCCCCAAATCACAACGAAAATACTTTATGACACCAGAATGTTAAGTTTTCACAAGAACTCTGAAGTTGTTGAAAATGGTAAAATAATCATACCTGTGTTTCATAAGATAGACCCAAGTGCAATGAATGTAATCATCAATAAACAAAACATAATACCTTGACCCCCCCCCCCCTTTTGTAGGAATAGGAGAAGGTCCCCACACATCCGAATGGATAAGATTAAATAGAGCAAAAGAAAAAGAAAGACTTTTAGAAAATATTAAGGCAGAAAATTTGGCCAGTTTACAACCACTACAATCAGAAATATCAGAACTTTTTAAAGGTCCTAATACTTCTGTAAAAGCTAAAAAAATGCAAATGAGATGTTAAAACATGACCTAAACAAGAGTGCCACAAATAAAAATCAAAAGATGAACGATTCAGATGAAAATATGATAAATCCACACTCGAAGCTACAACTTCTGGTACTTTGAGTTGATCTAAAACATAGAGTCCTCCTTGCCTACTACCTATCTCAATCAGCCTTTAAGATTGCGGGTCCTGAACATAATAATTAGATGAAAAAAAAGATTAAGTATCCAAACTCACATAATTGACTAACAAAAACAAGATTTAAAGTAAAATTCGAAATATAATAAATATTAGTAAGAGATAAATAAGATGTAACAATTAAACCGACACCTACTAATGACGTAACATTACCATCAACAGTCACAATAGATATAGATGAACGGGGAGAAAAAAAATAAAAGATGATAAATTAGATGACATATGATGGGAGATACCATAGTCCAAAATCCATAAAGATGAAGATATACCTGAAATACCAGACGATGACAAACCTATATGAGAGGAAGCTGACATGGTAGAGGGTTGTGAAGTAAGGAACTATTGAAATTGCTCCAACATATAATCAGATTTCCATGAAGCATATGAACGACCAAGCATGATGACAGAACGAATAATGCTCAGAATAATCAAGCTGTAAGGATACATATATGTACTATCCGTAAAAACTAGTATCAAGATGACTCGTGGTCTCACAGAGAATTTGAGGTAAAAAAAGGATGTCAAACATAGAAATCGACAGCACAGGGCATCAGTGTTGAAATAAGTAGAAAAGGACGTCAATATCAAAATCGATAACACATGGCGTCAGCATCGAAATTGACAGAAAAGAGCATCGACATCAAAATCAGCAGCATAGGACGTCGGCGCCAAAATCGATAGAAAAGAGTGTCGGCGCCAAAATAGGCAGAAAAGAGCGTCAGCGCCAAAATCGGCAGGGCAAGTCGTCGGCGTTGAAATCGGTTGGACAAGGCGTCGACGCTGAAATCGGTAGCGACAACAGTAAACAATAACAGGGCGACAGAATAAATTAGGTCAGAGAAACATAACCTTGCTCTGATACCATATAGAAATTAAGAAAAAGAAAAAACTAACCATATTATTGAATCCAAAATTGATCATCGGAAATACAGAGTATAAGGTCTTTATATAGTTTAATTAAGAAACCCTAAACTCTAAATATAAAAGGGGAAAAAATTAAATTACTTTAAAAATTATAAATAAATAAATATATATAATCTAACATATAAGATTTACTTGATTCAACTAAATGATATACTTTCTTTTCAAAGAAACTAGATGCTATGGTAGAAGATCAACAATAATTAATTAAATTTTTATATAACTAGAAATCATCATTACTATAATGCTAAGTGTAGGGCCACTGCTGTTAATTTTGTTTACCAAGCAATTACGTAAATCACAGCTCACAATTCTGGCATTTTTGTTTGATTTGTATACAATTATTCATTTATTCTAATGTGCTACTTGTTCTAGCTACTTTTGTCTTTAAAAATATAAGTTTGTTATTTAATTTGTGCTTAATACTGATAGCTCATTTATACTTCCATTGGTAAAGAGAAATCACTATATTTTGCAACTAACAACTAAATTATTTCATCTTATAATGTGATGTTCCAGAGTATTCTCTGCGTGGTTTGGATTTTAAATTTATTTTTATTACGAAATCATTATATCTATATTATATAGATTTTTTATAAGAATTGTGTTATCGTTAAATTGTTTACATTAAGTTTAGTAAAATAATATTTTATGTTGATAATTTTTTTATATATTATAATTTGTAAAAAATATTGAAATATTTTGCAAAGAGACCTAAGAGTTTAATTGACTCATCCAGTGTTCCCGATGAAGAGTCTATTCCTCCACCACAAGGTCCACAACCACCACCTCCTCTTCCGTAAATTTTATTGGAAATCTAAGTAGTAAAGTAGAAATTGTTGTTGATCCTGGTTTACGTAAACCGATTGAAGAGTATGATGTTGGTGTTAGAGATCGTATTCGAAATAATACGTTGCTATGAGTCCTTGTCAACCTCGAGGTCATAATTTTTCAAGAAAAAAATGGGTAAAGATAATAGATGTTTCAGAGAGATTTGGTTTAAAGACCGTGATTGGTTAGAGTATAGTATTTCAAAGGATGAAACCTTTTGTTTCCGATGTTATCATTTTAGACTTGGTAATATAGCGTTTGGAGGAGATGATGTGTTTATGAGATCTAGTTTCATAAATTGGAAAAAAAAAAAAAAGAGATTGAAAAATTCAATGAGCATGTAGGTGGAGTTGGTAGTGCGCACAATGAGGCAAGAATACAGTTTGAGTATTTCAAGAATCAAAAACAAAGTGTGGAGTATTCATTTTCATCGTGGAAACATGAGATTGAAGTTGCTTATCGCAAACGTCTGACTGCCATTTTAAAAGTAATTCGATTTTTGTTGCTACAAGGATTACCTTTTCGGGGGCATGATGAGTCTTAGACTTCATCCAATAGAGGCAATTTTTTAGAATTGCTCGAATGGTATAGCTCAGAGTGTCCGGAAGTTGCGGTAATAGTTGGAATGAATGCACCTAGAAATAATCAAATGATTGCCCCAAAAATTCAAAAGCAACTGGTGAATGCTTGTGCAATTGAGACAACAAATGCTAATCTAGCTGATCTTGGAGATAGGTGGTTTACTTTACTACTTGCTGAGACTCGTGATTGTTCAGTGAAAGAGCAAATGACAGTTGTTATTAGATATGTGAACAAGCATGGAGAGGTGATTGAACGATTTATGGCTATAATTCATGTTACAACAACTACAGCTGCTTGTTTGAAGGAGACAATCAACTCTTTATTTGCTAAGTATGGTTTGTCAGTGGCGAGATTGAGGGGTCAAGGATATGATGGTGCTTCAAATATGTCTGGAGAATTTAATGGCTTAAAGTACTGATAATGAAAGAAAATCCGCATACAAGGTATGTTCATTGTTTTGTTCATCAACTGCTACTAGTAGTTGTTGTTGTTGCTTAAGCAAATCAATATGTTTGTGATTTCATGTGGATTGTTGGTTCGATATGAACACATCTGCATCATCTTGCAAAAGGGTCGACAAACTTCGATAACTTGAACATGGTAGAAAAGTTGAACTTCTTGAAAGAGGGGAGATTAGTTCTGGTAGAGGACTAAACCAAGAAACTAGTCTAGCTAGACTTGGAGATATACGATGGGGATCTCATCATTCAACTTTATGTCATAATGAACAAATTAAATGTGGTCATCTGTTATAGAGGTTTTTCAAAATTTGATTGATAATGGTTGATCCAGTGGTAAGAACAGGGGACCCCGTCCGGTGAGGTCAATGCCACGTGGAAGTCAGAGTGGAAGGAGGCCCGTCCGGAGATGGGAAGTCCGAACGGCCGACCGGCCGACCGGCCGTTCGGTGGAGTCAACGTCCGGAGAGGGCTGGGTCCGACCGTCCGGTGTCTGGCTAATGGTTAAAGGTGCCCTGTAGGAAGTCAGGGTTCCGACGCTCAGTGGAAAAGATCGCAAAGCCGAGCAGACAGCACGCTCGGCCAAAGTCATAAGGTAGCATACTGTTAATAGTCTCCACAACGCACGTGATTGAGAATCTCCCCAAGTAAATCACCGTATACGTCCGGCCGGACTCCGAGGAAGCCGGCCGGCCGGACGACAGATCGGGAGTAAGGGAAAAGGACAAGGGACATCTTTGTCTGATAGCGAGTATGCTCCGCGTGTACGCCATACTCCAAATCTTATGACAGGAGATTCCGCTGTCCCATCGAGGACATGTTCGGACTGTAGCAGTATGGGTCAGGTAAGCTCACCGACAAGCCCTTGCTGGGGTATGGGCCATGGACACGTGTACACCTCGGTATGTGTACACTCGCTTCTCTGCTGCTCTATATAAAGGCCCTCACCCTTCGCCGGAGGTACACCTGCTACGAGTTTTGGAGCCACTTTTTCTCTCTTGAGCTTCGCCTGACTTGAGCGTCGAAGGGTCACCGCCGGGAACCCCTTCCCGGCCCGACTTTTATGCAGGTTCGCCGGTGTTGGTTGCTACTCGGAAAGCCTATAGGTTCCACTGTACAAAAATTTTGTACAAAGATCTGAACCTTTTCCTAGCTACCATGTGTTCTTTTAAATTAAATTTTGGATCTCCTGCGGAACTTAACACGTTTGATCCAAAACTTAATCTATTTGTTCTTTTAGGTTTTGACTTGGATCTCCTGCGGAACTTAACACGTTCGACCCAAGTCTCCTTAAGTTATTAATTCCATTAAATATTAATTTCCATCAAAGGTTCCCAGTACTGACGTGGCGAGGCACATGGCCTTCTTGGATATGGGAGCAACCACCACCGACTAGACAAAACCTTTAATAGAAAGCTAATATTTAATTTCCTAAAATAACTTTAGGTTAACCAAAGAGAACAATCAAATCACAAGGAAAAGAAAAAACAAAAGAACACAACTTCGAAAAAACATATTCGAAATTCTAGAACGTAAGCCTCTTGTATTTGGTATTATTTCCATAAATAACTAGCATGATGCGGAAATAGAAATTACTAGTTATACCTTGTAGAAAAACCTCTTGATCTTCTACCGTATTCCTCTTCTAACCTCGGACGTTGTGTGGGCAACGATCTACCGAGATGAGAAACCACCAACCACCTTCTTCTCCTCCAAGCAAGGTTCGGCCACAAAGGAAGAACTTTACCAAAGAAGAAAATCAAAATACTAACCAAGCTCCAAGAGATGCTAGCTTTCTCTCTTCTTCTTCTTCTTCTCCAAGTAGTATCCGCACAACACAAGAACTCCAAGAGAGATGAAGTATTCGGCCACCACAAGAGGAAGAGAGGGAGAGGGTAATGGCCGGCCACAACACCAAGGAGAAAGGGAGAGAAAACAATAGAGGTTGTGTCTTGTGAAGGCACCCTCACCCCTTCTTTTATATTCCTTGGCCTAGGCAAATTAGGAAATTTAATTACAATAAAATTTCCTTAATTTCCTTGACATGATTTATTTGAGAAAATTAAAATAAAATTTCCCAAATAAACTCTAATGGGCCACATCAAGAGGAAGCAAATTGGACAAGTTTTAATCAACAATTAAAACTTTCCTTATTTGCTTCCGAAGATTTTACAAAATAAAATTTCTCTTTAAAAACTCCTTCAAGGTTAATAAAAGGAAATAACTATAATTATAATTTTATTAACATGTCAATAATTTTAAAGAGAAAATAAAAACTCTCCAATCTACAAATAAGGAAAGAGATCTAATCTCTTTCTTTAATCTTTGTAAATCTTTTACAAGAGAGATATTTTAATTTTAATTCTCTTTAAATTATATCTTCCACATAATAATAAAATCTAAAATTAAATTTCTTTTTATTTAATTATGGTCGGCCCTACTAGCTTGGGTTCAAGCTAGGGCCGGCCACCTTACAAGCTTAGGCCGGCCCTAGCTTGGTTCCCAAGCTAGCTTGGCCGCCCCCCTTTAGGTGGGTATAGAAGGTGGGTATATGTGGGTATAGTACTCTATAAATAAGAGGCTACGATAGGGACCGAGAGGAGGAATTGGTTTTGGTCTCCGATAAAATTAAGCATCCCGCCCAGAACACACAACTTAATTTTATCAATGATAATTCATTCCACTAGAGAACTATCATTGAACTACCGCATCAATCCCAAATTACATTTTGGGCTCCTTCTTATTATGAGTGTGTTAATCTCCTGTGTTTAAGATATCGAATGTCCACTAATTAAGTGAGTTAACGACAACTCATTTAATTAATATCTAAGTCCAAGAGTAGTACCACTCAACCTTATTATCATGTCGGATTAAGTCCACCGCAGGGTTTAACATGACAATCTTTATGAGCTCCTCTTGAGGACATTATCAACCTAGTATCACTAGGACACAGGTTTCCTTCTATAATCAACAACACACACTATGAGTGATACCATTTCCCAATTTATCGAGTTTATTGATTCATCGAACTAAATCTCACCCATTGATAAATTAAAGAAATAAATATCAAACATATGTGCTTGTTATTATATTAGGATTAAGAGTACACACTTCCATAATAACTGAGGTCTTTGTTCCTTTATAAAGTCAGTATAAAAGGAACGACCTCAAATGGTCCTACTCAATACACTCTGAGTGTACTAGTGTAATTATATAGTCAAGATAAACTAATACCTAATTACACTACGACCTTCTAATGGTTTGTTCCTTTCCATTCTGGTCGTGAGCTACTGTTTATAATTTATAAGGTACTGATAACATCATCTTCTGTATGTGACACCACATACTATGTTATCTACAATATAAATTAAATGAACAACTACAAAACAAATGTAGATAATTAGACCAAATGTGATTCTTTATTCATAATGAATTTTTACAAAGCTTAGGCTTTCAGTATACACTCCAACAGCCGGAGCATCGTGCAGTTAGTCGAAGATCCACATCAGCAGCAGGGGAGCGCCACGTGCCCAGCGTCCGTTGGTTCAGCATTCGGACAGGATCAATTTGGCGCCGTCTGTGGGAACGCTCCTGCATCCGAACGGAAACGATGGACGAGGCTGGACGACAACACACGGTGACGCTCTCCACGGAGGAACTTGACGCTCTGATCGAGTTGAGGGCGGCCAATCTTGTGGAGCAAAAACAGAAAGCAGCAGCCGAGCGGCCGGAGCAGCAAGCAACATCCGTGTCGGGTGGCCGAGCGGAAGCACCGCAGGCCACCGTTGCATTTCATCGGGCCCTATTTCGCACGCCTGAAGCCGCAGCAATGAATAGAGATCAAGGATCATCTTCGGATGAACGGCCGAGACGAGAAGACAAAAAAGGGAAAGCCCCCCGCATCGACGCCTCACCTGAGCGGATCAATCGCCAATTTTCAGAGGCTATTCTACGAGATCCTTTGCCCAAGCACTATGTGTCTCCGACGATCGGCGAGTACAATGGAACAACTGACCCGGATGATCATCTGGGTAAGTTTGATAACACAGCTACGCTCCATCAATACACAGATGGAGTAAAATGCCGAGTTTTTCTTACCACCCTCTCGGGATCGGCTCAACGGTAGTTCCGGAGACTGCCGGACGGCTCTATCACAAGCTTCAAGGACTTCCGAACGGCGTTCCTCCATCATTTTGCAAGCAGCCGTCGTTATCAGAAGACGAGTGTCAGCTTGTTCGCCATCAAACAAGAAGCCCGCGAATCACTCCGAGCCTACATACAACGGTTCAACAAGGTGGCCATGGATATCCCTACAGCCCTCTCCGGACGTCCGGAAGATATCCCTTCACTCAAGGCCTCATGGACGGGGATTTCTTCCTCTCGCTCGTTCGGAAGTCGCCCCGAGACTACGATCACATGCTGCATCGAGCCAACGAATACATCAACGTGGAAGAAGCTCAAGCCGCCCGGAAAAAAGAAACTCCAATCGAGCGGGCCCCTCCTATCGAACGGAAGCCACACGCTGCTCATCAGCCGCCCAGAGGACCAAGGGCCGAAGCAATTCGTTCTCACCCACATGCAAGGAACCAGGCGATCCAAGAAGTATCTGCCGAGCGGCCCAAGCAAAAGAAGAAATGGACGCCCATGTTTTGTTCATATCACCGGACCGACACGCACAACACCCGGGATTGCCGAAGTCTCCCCTTTATTGCTCATCCTGTTCCCCGAAATGGCGGTCGACGATCTCCCTCATCCGACAGGCGACAGAGAGCTCAGGAAGCCGATCGGACGATAGCTGAAGGGCGACAACAACAGACTCCCGAGCGGCATCGCTCACCAAGGCGGGAGAATCGCCGCATGTCTAGAGAACGGTCTCGCCCGTCCGCTCGGGAAGAAGAAAATAGAAGTAATACTTCCCGATGTGAGATAAACATAATAGCTGGTGGTCCGACCGGAGGAGATTCCAACCGAGCAAGGAAGGCGAGTGTCTGACAGCTCCAGATCCATGCGGTCGGCTGCAGTCAGGAAAGGCGAGCGGACCCGAAATCAGTTTTGGGCCTGGGGACTTGGAAGGAGTTGAAGTACCCCACGATGACACTCTGCTCATCAAAGCGGTAATAGCCAACTACACTATTCACCGCGTTTTTATTGACACAGGGAGCTCGGTCAACATCATCTTGAAAAAGGCGTTCGATCAGCTACAAATAGATCGAGCCGAGCTGCTGCCCATGACGACCCCCCTCTACGGGTTTACGGGCAACGAAGTTCTGCCGGTCGGACAGATCCGACTGGCTATCTCACTGGGGGAGGAGCCGCTCAGGAGGACGCGGACAGCAAACTTCGTGGTGGTCGACGCTCCCTCGTCATACAACGTCATCCTGGGAAGACCGGCTCTCAATGAATTCCGAGCGGTCGTCTCCACCTTCCACCAGAAGATCAAGTTCCCCGTCGAGGACAAAGTGGGAGAAGTACGAGGAGATCAACTAGCAGCTCGGCGATGCTACATCGAGATGGTCCGAGCAGAAGCAAATGCCGCTCGGAAGTCGCCACGGATCGAGGTGAACGCTATAACTGAAAAACCTTCCTCTTTGATTTATAAAGAAAAAGAAGAAGTGCAAATACACCCGATCCGATCGGAGGCCACGACGTTCATCGCGTCCGATCTGGAGGCGAATCAGAAAGAGGAGGTGATCCAATGCCTCCGAAGAAACCATGATGTCTTCGTCTGGTCGACACATGAGCTGCCCGGAATTTCACCAAGTATAGCGCAGCATGAGCTCCACGTCCGACCGGACGCTCGGCCAGTAAAGCAAAGAAAAAGGGATTTCAGCGCTGAGCAGAATGCCATCATCCTGGCGGAAGTAGAGAAACTTCTGGAGGCCGACCATATACGAGAGGTTCAGTTCCCGAGCTGGCTGGCGAATGTAGTATTAGTCTCCAAGCCGGGCAACAAGTGGAGGGTATGCATTGATTTTCGGGATCTCAACAAAGCTTGCCCGAAAGATTTTTATCCCCTGCCTCGGATCGATCAGTTGGTGGACTCCACGGCCGGCTGCGAATTGATATGCATGCTCGACGCTCATCAGGGATATCATCAAGTGCCGCTCGCCCGAGAAGATCAAGAAAAAGTAAGCTTCGTAACAGCCGACGGCACCTATTGCTATAATGTGATGCCGTTCGGATTGAAGAATGTCGGAGCCACATATCAGCGTATGATGAACAAAGTGTTCAAGGAGCAGATCGGTCGAAATCTGGAAGTATATGTGGACGACATTATCATCAAGTCCATCCGAGCGGAAGACCGTCTAGCCCAGACGTTAAACCGTAGAGACGAGCCGGCGTCTATAAACCCTCCGAGCGGAAGACCGTCTAGCCCAGACGTTAAACCGTAGAGACGAGCCGGCGTCTATAAACCCTCCGAGCGGAAGACCGTCTAGCCCAGACGTTAAACCGTAGAGATGGGCCGACGTCTATAAACCCTCCGAGCGGAAGACCGTCTAGCCCAGACGTTAAACCGTAGAGACTAGCCGGCGTCTATAAACCCTCCGAGCGGAAGACCGTCTAGCCCAGACGTTAAACCGTAGAGACGCGGCTCCTATAAACCCTCCGAGCGGAAGACCGTCTAGCCGAGACGTTAAACCGTAGAGATGAGCCGGCGTCTATAAACCCTCCGAGCGGAAGACCGTCTAGCCCAGACGTTAAACCGTAGAGACGAGTCGGCGTCTATAAACCCTCCGAGCGGAAGACCGTCTAGCCCAGACGTTAAACCATAGAGACAAGCCGGCGTCTATAAACCCTCCGAGCGGAAGACCGTCTAGCCCAGACGTTAAACCGTAGAGACGAGCCGGCGTCTATAAACCCTCCGAGAGGAAGACCGTCTAGCCCAGACGTTAAACCGTAGAGACGAGTCGGCGCCTATAAACCCTCCGAGCGGAAGACCGTCTAGCCCAGACGTTAAATATCGAGAGACGAGCTGGCGTTTATAAACGTCCGAGCGGAAGATGCCAATAAAAAGGATGCAATGGCCCCAGAAACTCGCCCTCAATATCGTTAAATCATCTCTACGCTCCGCTCGGCCTAGAACCCAAAGGCATGGGGTATCTAGCGAGTGATCTCTGCTATCAAAGCGGAAAATTAAATAGGCGAACTATTACATGTTAAGTCGGGCGGAAAGGCAACACCAGACACTTAGTAAAAATCCCTTTTGAATACCAGAGGGGTGATAATGGGCGAGCGGATAAACACATATTTTGGTTATGTAAAAGACAGTGAATACAAGGAAAACATTGCATTAAAGTTCAGACTTTAGGTCGGGCGGCCTAATTACAAAAAGGATGATATTTAGCCGAGTGGCCAAAGTACAGAAACTACTCAATATAATCATACAGGGTCTTGGGGATGCTATCCAGAAGCGCCACCTGATCGCCGGCCGGAATATTGGTGGACTCAGGAAGAAGACCCTTTGACTTCAGATAAGTCATGGTGGCGGTCATAGCCAAGTCGAAGGCGGTGTACATCCGCTCGCAGATTTTTTCCGAGAAATCGGGCGAGCGGATGTAGCCTTGTCGTAGAGCTGCAACCCGATTCGGCTCGGCCTCTTGGTACTCTTTGAAGGCCAGTTGAGCTGCAGCAAGAGATTCTTGCAAAGTGGTCAGCTCATCCTTATGCTTGGTGGCGTCGGCCGAGCGGCTCACTTTCTCTTGGTCGAGCTGCTCCATCAACTCCTTGATCTTCAGCTCTAAGCCTCTAGCCTCCACATTCTTCTTCTCCAAGTCAGAAATGGTCGTGTTCTTCCGAGTGGTAGCCAGGGTAATTTTTTGGTCAAGTGACTTGACCTGCCGCTCGAGCTCGGCCAGACGGTGGGCCTGGTCGGCTGTTTTCTTCTGCTCGGCCGCCAGCATATCTTGAGCCTTCTTAAGCTCCTTCTGCAGCTCGGCATACGAAGGTCCATGCGAGCCGGACGGACCGCCTGCCGCCTGCAATTGCCTTAGCTCCTCGTCCACCATAGCCAGGCGGTTGGAAACTGCTATCTCTTCCACCCATCTCTGAAGCAAAAAAGGCGAAGTTGTTAAAAGCCGAACGGAATAAATACACACAAAATTTCGGAAAAAATGAACTTACCCCAGTAGACTCCTGCATGTGGCTATTGGCCAAATTACGGAGGGGAATCATCGCGATGCGCGCCCGAGCGTCGGCCCACATCTCGGCTAGGGGCCCCTTCAAAGTAATGGTGTGCTCTGGCGCGGTTGGTCGGTCGGCTTCTGGCAGCAACTCTTCAGTCGGGAGATGAAGAGTGACCCGTACTGTGCGGTCGTAACCAGGTATCGTCCGACTGGGATCAGAAGTCGGCGCAGAGAACTGCGAGTGAATGGTCGAGCGCTTGACTGGTTGGCAAACGGGCGGAAGGGTACTTACCGGAACAGCCTCGATTGGCGCGGCCGGCTCGTCCCATTCAGAAGGCGTCCGGTCGGACGAAATGGCTTCAGTCTCCGGCGCCTTGCCACGAGCGGCGGCAGTTGCCCGCTCGGACGGTTGGACCGCTGATTTAGCCGAGCGCAGGGGAGTCGCCACTCGGCGCCTCTTTTGTTGAGGCTGCTCCTCCTCCCGAGCGGAACCTTCCTCGGGGGTGGTTTCTTCTCCAGGGGGGGTGGCTCCGCTGGCCACGTTTTGTTGAGAAGCCTGAGCGGCCGACTCAGATTGAGTCCTGGCCGCCGCGGCCTCTAACGCTGCCGCCTTTCTCTTCAGAACGCCGGCCATGACCGAGTCCATGACGATGTCCGCTACAAAGGAAAGAAAAGAAATCAGTTAGCAATCAAAGCAAATGCCCAAGTAGAGTTCTTACCGAAGCCGGTCGGAAGAGGGGTCCGTATAGGACTCAGGCCGAAGATGTACATCACTCCTTCGTGAAAAAGCTTATTGATGTCAAGTCGCAGACCGGCTAATATATTTGCGGCATGGAGATAGTCCGGTCGGGTCTTGAACTTCTTCAGCTCGGGGGTGGGAGGCAAGCTGACCTACCACTTTGTCGGGAAGGTGGCCTGATCGGGCATACGGATGTAGAAAAAATAATCCTTCCAATGTTTATTGGAAGAAGGAAGTTTGTTGAAGAAGACTAATCCGGGCCGAGCTTGGAACATGAAGGTGCCCGGCTCGGCTTGCTTGGGGTAGTAGAAATAAAAGAAGACCTCCGGTCGGAGGGGGATGTTGTGAATCTTGAACAAAACAACAACACCGCAGAGGAGACGGAAGGTATTGGGTACTAAACTGCCGTGCGGCACCCCAAAAAAATTACAAACATCAATGATGAAAGGATGTACAGGGAAACGCAGACCGGCGGTAAATTGGTCGCGAAAGACACAGAAAGCTCCGCGCGGCGGCCTATGTGGCCGAGCGGAGGGACCGGCCAAAAGAAGTTCGAAATCTTCGGGGATTTCGAAATTGTCGGTCAGAATATCAAAATCACGCTGGTCGAATCGGGACTGCATGGTGGTGTACCATGGGCCAAGGGACTGGTCTTCGGGATGGGAAGAACTAGCCATGGGCCGACCGGAAGGAATCAAAAAGGCGAAAAGGCTAGAGAAAAACAACCGCAAGCGAAAGGAGGTTTCAAGGATCGAAACTGGGAAAGAGATGTGGAGTGAACACCGGAAACAAGAAAGAAGAGGTGCAGAGCCTTACTGTGAGGAAAAAAGATCAGGGAGGAGGCGCCGGGGAGCGTCGGAAAGCAAGAAGGAAATCGCCGGAGCACCAAAACGCTGGAGACGAAGGTCGGAATCGCGGAGGAAAATGATGGAGAGAAGGAAACGAAGGATTTATAGGGTGGGCACCGGGCGGCCTCCACCGTTGGATCCAGGTCACGGGAACCAAAGAGTGCATCGCGCCGTCCATTTCGAATCGCTTCGATCACATCAAAACACCATGCCGCCGCCGCCGTTGGCCGATGGCAGTGCGCCACGTGGCATTCGACCATTCGGGCCATTTAATGAAAGCATGCTCAACCTTAATGTCGAAGATTGGCGCATAACACGAGGAGATCCGGTGAATGCCATTGTTGATTCGTTTAAGGCCATCTCTGCGGTCGGCCGATCGGAGGATACTAGCACGAAGGAGCCGCCCAGCATGATTCGTAGTCCAGTCAGTCGGACAATTCGCCTCCTTCGACTAGACTTGAAGGGGAGGCAAGTGATCCGGTGGTAAAAACAGGGGACCCCGTCCGGTGAGGTCAATGCCACGTGGAAGTCAGAGTGGAAGGAGGCCCGTCCGGAGATGGGAAGTCCGAACGGTCGACCGGCCGTTCGGTGGAGTCAACGTCCGGAGAGGGCTGGGTCCGGCCGTCCGGTGTCTGGCTAATGGTTAAAGGTGCCCTGTAGGAAGTCAGGGTTCCGGCGCTCAGTGGAAAAGATCGCAAAGCCGAGCAGACAGCACGCTCGGCCAAAGTCATAAGGTAGCATACTGTTAATAGTCTCCACAACGCACGTGATTGAGAATCTCCCCAAGTAAATCACCGTATACGTCCGGCCGGACTCCGAGGAAGCCGGCCGGCCGGACGACAGATCGGGAGTAAGGGAAAAGGACAAGGGACATCTTTGTCTGATAACGAGTATGCTTCGCGTGTAAGCCATAATTCAAATCTTATGACAGGAGATTCCGCTGTCCCATCGAGGACATGCTCGGACTGTAGCAGTATGGGTCAGGTAAGCTCACCGACAAGCCCTTGCTAGGGTATGGGCCATGGACACGTGTACACCTCGTTATGTGTACACTCGCTTCTCTGCTGCTCTATATAAAGGCCCTCACCCTTCGCCGGAGGTACACCTGCTACGAGTTTTGGAGCCACTTTTTCTCTCTTGAGCTTCGCCTGACTTGAGCGTCGGAGGGTCACCGCCGGGAACCCCTTCCCGACCCGACTTTTGTGCAGGTTCGCCGGAGCATCGTGCAGTTAGTCGAAGATCCACATCAGCGGCAGGGGAGCGCCACGTGCCCAGCGTCCATTGGTTCAGCATTCGGACAGGATCAATGGTGATCATTTTTCTAAGGGTTTAAGTAGACTTTTGGTTGAAAGAATGGAGAGGTATGAATTTGTGTTTATTCTACTATTGATGAAACGTATATTGACAATCAAAAATCATTTGCCAATGGTTGTACAAGAGAAAGATCAAAATATTATGAACGTAATGTGTTTGATCAATAATGTGAAAAGCAAATTGCAAAAGTTGAGAGATTTTGGATGAGATGTTTTACTTGAGAATGTGAAGAAATTTTGTAGCATTCATTCCATTGAAATAATTAATATAACAGATACCATCAATAACCATAGTCATTTGAAAAGAGATAGAAAAAATGTTAATTTTTATTACAACTACCATGTTAAAATCTTTTGTGTGGTAACTTCATAATTCTTTCTTTTTATTTGCAGTCAATTAAATTCTTTTAAACAGTAGCATATTTATTAATTTTTACTTTTATTGTTTGATTTTTAAATTATAGGCTATCGATATTATTCTATAGGAGATGGATAGTCGTTTCTATGAAACAACTGCAGATTTGCTAAGTTGTATGTTATGTCTTGACCCTAGGAACTCATTCTCTTGATTTGATGTACAGAAGTTAGTACGTCTGGCTCATTTTTATGAGAATGATTTTTCTTAGAATGAGCGTATGTTGGTTGAACAAGAGCTTGAAACATATATTAATGACATCAGATCAGATGAACGGTTTGAAGCATTTCAAATTTGGGAGCTCTTGCAAAGAAAATGATTAAAACAATGAAAAACCGTGTGTTCCCTTTGGTTTATCAGATGATTGAGCCAGCCTTACTGTTGGTGCAACATCCCTCAGGTCAAGGTTGACCTGGTTGACCAAGCTGAGTCTTGGTTTGAGTTTAGATGTTTGACAATAAGAAATTGATTGAAGAAGAGTCAAGTAGGTCAAGGTTGACCGGATACTTGACTGGGAAGTCCTAACTGGGATGTTAGGTAGAATGGAAGTCCTGGTGAGTGAAGCCAGGCAGAAGGAAAGTCCTAGTGAGTGAAGCTAGGCAGATTGAAAACCCTAGTGAGTGAAGCTAGGTGAAAGTCCTGGTGAGTGAAGCCAGGTGAAAGCCCTAGTGAGTGAAGCTAAGCAGATGGAAAACCCTAGTGAGTGAAGCTAGGTGAAAGTCCTGGTGAGTGAAGCCAGGCAAGGAAAAATCCAGATGGATCAAGGATGATCGGACATCTGGTGTTGGGAAGTCCAAGTAGGTCAAAGGATTGACTGGATACTTGGCACGAGGAAATCTGAGAGGTCAAAGGGATTGACGGACATCAGTGGAAGTCCAAGTAGGTCAAGGGGACCGGACACTTGACATGAATAGAAAGTCCAAGTTGGTCAAAGGATTGACCGGACACTTGGTGGGAAGTCCTAGCGGTCAAAGGAGCCGGATGCTAGGCATAATGTACCAACAGGTCAAGGTTGACCGGATGTTGGTTTGGTAGGCTTGGAACTTGGTTTGGGCAAAAGCCGAGTGTTGGATCGTCGATGGATCGATCGAGGCCTTCCCAATGACGAAGCCTCGGATCGATCGGTGGATCGATCGGATGTCCCAATCGATCGGTGAATCGATTGGGGGGCTTCAGCGATAACCGGATCGATCCATGGATCGATCAGTGTTCGAGCAGGGCGCTGGATCGATCCAAAGTCTCCCGATCGATTGGGAACATTCGAATCGATCGGGATCCGACCGTTGGAGTCGATAAAGGTCGCGCGCACGATTCCCGGCATCTCTTCTCGATTCACTCCGGATCTCTCGGCTCCTCCACAGACCTCCAAAGCTCGGATCGCTTCTTGAAGGATCTTGGAAGTTCTCCAAGTCAAGAGGCGGATCAAAGCCAAGAAGAGAAGCTAGGGTTAGGGTTTATACTCATTGTAAGCTTGTAAGCTTGTATTTCTTGTATCCTTTCCCTCTCTTCTTGTATTGAGTCTTGTAGGGCTTCTCCGCCCTTGGTAGTTACCACAAAGGAGAGTTTTATTTAGTGGAGGGTGTGTGTGTTGGTGTGGATCCTTGGATTAGTCACCTCTTGTGAGGTGGATACCAAGTAAACCAACCGTGTTAGCGTTGTGTGATTGTTTCTTTGTATTTCCGCTGCACATCTTAGAATAAACAAGCAACGCCAAGCAACGCCAAGCAACGCCGAGCAACGAGCGAGCGACGAGCTATTCACCCCCCCCCCCCCTCTAGCTACTTTTGGTCCTAACAAGTGGTATTAGAGCAAGGCCGCTCTTCACCGGAATCATCGCCGGAAGGGTCAAGCATAACAAGAAAAGCTAGAGGGTGAGGAAGTTGAAGCAAATTCATCAAAAGTCAAAGATTTCAAGAAGCTCAACTTCAAGATACAATTCCAAGATGGACTTGGATTTGACACAAGGGTGGCTCCACCGTACACTTCCACGAGCTTCGATTCTTGGAAATCAAGAATCGAAAATTTTCTTATGATGGAGATAGAGCAATGGTTTGCTCTAATGGAAGGCTTTAAGGCTCCAAGAAATTCAAAGGGCAAAGTTCTCAAGAGGAGCAAGTGGAGCCAAGAGCAAGTCCAAAGGTGCGATGCAAATGACAAAGTGACCAAGCTTTTGGTCAATTTATTGCCAAGCACTATCCTTTGCAAAATTGGAGAATTTGAAGATGCAAAGGAATTATGGAGCAAATTGGCCAAGCTTCATGAAGAGATCCCCTCCACTGTACAAGAGCAAGAAGTATTCAGAGAGGGTGACTCTTTGGAGCAAGACCAAGAGGAGGACTCCGAGGTTGAGAGATGCTCAACCTTCGAAGAAGAGGAAATCCAAGAAGCTTCATCCTCAAAGGAATGCAACGAAGGGAACAAGGAGGGAGCATACTCCTTGTTTCATATTCAAGATGATGAAGCCTCCACCTCTAGGATTGAGGGGGAGCAATCCTTGGTGACGCCGGATCAAGAAGAAGGAGAAGTTTCTACATCTGGGTCAAGAGACGAAGAGGAGGAAGAAGATTCTACCTCCACAAGTCAAGAAAAATCAAATGGAGGAGAATCAAGGTCCGATCAAGAGGAAGCTTCTACCTCCGGATCCAAAGGAAAAGATGCCACCCCTACAAGCAAAGGTATAAATATTTCAATTAATAATAAAAATCATATTATATGCTTTGAGTGTAGGGAACATGGGCACTATAAGAGCAAGTGCCCTAAATTGGCCAAGAAGAAGGGCCAAGTGGCACAAAAAGGCAAGGTGAAGCCCAAGGAGATCATCCCCAACACAAAGAAGAGCAAGGAGCATATTATATGCTTCTCTTGCAATCAAAAGGGGCATTACCGAAGTCAATGCCCCAAGGGGAAGAAGGTGGTCAAGGCTCAAGGAGGCACTAGTCAAGGGGGAGCCTCCAAGGTAAAGAAGAAGGTATCTTTTATTGAGCCTACCTCTTTACATTATGGTAAAAAGCATGATAGTTCTAATTTTTATCATTTTAATGCGATTTACCATAAGAATAGGAAGCATGAGGGCTTTAAGGAAAAGCATGTGGCCCTACATGCCAAAACTACTCAACCTAAGGTTAGGAAGGTAGATGGACACTTGGGCAAGAACACTAAGGATAATAGATACAAGCCCAAAAATAAAAATGCTCATGGGTGTAATGAAAAATCAAAATCTAAGGATTTAATGATAGAAAATCAAGTCTTGAGATCAAGACTTGATAAAATGGAAAAGACCCTAAAAAGGATGGAAAATATCCTAAAAGGGCAAAATGAGCATAACCTAGGTTTAGGGGTACAAAAGCCATCCAATGGCCATAGAGGTTTGGGATACAAACCCAAAGCTAAAAGGGATGTGCCTAGTTATCATAGGGTTCCATATAGCTATGGAACAAACCCTAAGTCTAGAGGTCAAGTCAAAGATACAAGGGAAGATATCCCTAGAAGTATCTTTGCAACCAAAGTGACTAAGACTTCTAAAAAGTCTAAGAAAGCCACTAACAAGGTCACAAGGGAGGCTATCCTTAGAGTTGACCTAGAAAATGTGACCAAGGCTTCTAAGAAGCTCAACAAGGTCACTAGGAAGGTATCTAGGGAAGTTATCCCTAGTGAGTACCTAGAGCATCCAAGAAGCACAAATAGGTGTTGGGTTCCTAGGAGCATCTTCTCTACCCCATAGATGGGTTAGAGAGTGTCAACTCCGATTAGAAGGGTAGTTAACCCAACTTTGAGGAAATTGACACTCAAGGAGCATTTTCAAGGTTTTTGTTAACCTTTGAAAATGAAATGGAATTATTATTTACTCCTTGAAAGAGTAAAATGTGCCTAATGGTGGAAGAATTGATTTTAATCTTAAATGACACATATTGGGAAATTCATAAGAACTACCAAGTTGGGATTTTGGTATGTTCTTAGGAAATTTAAGGCAATCCGGGCCTTAATTTAAAAGTGCTACTTTTGTGAAAAATGAAATATGCCAACATTTGAGGATATGCTTATTTTCGACTGGCATAAATTAATCAAGGGAATTAGAAATGCCAATTTAGGCTTTGGCATTTTCTTGAAGCACTTTAGGGCAATCTAGGTTTAAGTTGTAAGTTTAGCTAAGGTTTTAAGGATACTTAGATAGTTAGTCTAGGTATATTTTATTTATGCTAAAGCTTGCCATGATTGTTTGCCCATCATATGCCATGACATCATGTCTATTTTTGCATTCATGTTTTATTATGAAAAATCCAAAAATATCATGTCATGACATTCATACATCATGTAGTTATAGGATATTTTCTTTTGAAAATTATTTCTTTTTGATGTATGCCATAACATTATCATGCATTAAGTTTAATTCCTTGTAATTAAGGACAAAAGACATTTAACAACACTTATTAACAAGTGGCATCCTAGGTAGATGTCTAATACCTTTAAAATGCCTAGATAGATATGCATGATCCCTAGATTAGGGCAAAAACCAAAATCTACATCTCACAAAGACTATAAGGTGACTTGTATGTGCTTTAGTGCACATTAGATACAAGTGAGATGTTAGGATGATGAACAAAGCTCAAGATGCTGATTTAGTGCATTCTTTTGAGTTTTTAGGTTCATCAAAACACATAGTTATGTGTTTTCCCATCATTGGGAAAGCTAATGTACAAGTCATGTGCATTATGCCCAAGGAACATGATGGGATATTGGTTTTGAAAATGTTTTTAAAATGTTTTTGGAAAACCTTGGTGAGGGCTATCTTTTGATAGTAATCACCATTGAATAGTTAGGCACAAACTTGAAGAAAACGCTAAAGTTTTAGCAAGTTTTCAAGCTTGTGTCAATCTTTGAAAATATGATGTATTTTCATAGAAAACTATTTTTCCATGATTAAGAATGCCCTAAATAATGTCTACACGAAATTTTATGATTTTGGATTTTGTAGAATTTTCTAGGGGTTTCAAGTTGACTGAAATGGAATTTCAGCAACTATCGATCGATCCATGGATCGATTGGAGTGCCTGAATCGATCCGTGGATCGATTCAGAAGGCAAGTCTCCTGCGAGCAGAAGCTCGCTGGATCGATCAGCCGATCGATCCAGGTAGTCTGAATCGATCAGTGGATCGATTCAGAAAGGTTCAATCGATTGGAACCCAACTCCAATCGATCCAAGTTGCTGATTTTGGCTGGGAAGGCTTGATTTCAGGATCTTTGAACCTCTTTGAATCTAGGTAACCATTCCAAACCCCTAAAATACATTTGTATACATACAAAGGGTGTTTTCATGTGAAAACAAGGATGGATTGGTTAAGGAAGGCTTCATTGAAGTTTAGGTTGAGGTTTGTTTCAAATTTTGAATATTTGAACCTCAAAACTTCTATATTTGGGTTTCCTAAAGGTTTAGGGATTCCAAGTCATTGTTGGTGCAATGACAGAAGCTACCACCATGTCTTTAGGGGGAGGGACTCTTTAAAGACATGAAAAATTTATTTTTCATGAACCTTGGAAGGTGGTTAACCTTCTTTAAAGAAAATGCTCATGTATGAGCTTCTGAACTTGAAATGGGGAGTGGATATCCTCGTTATTTCAAGTGGGAACTCAAGTGGTTAGAAAATGCTCAAGGTTGGGTATTTGTCTACATTGAGGGAGAAGTTAAGGATAAATGAAGGGTATGGGATCTTCATTATCGTGTTGATCACAACGAGTGATGTTGTGAACAACGATGAGCAACTCTTCAGGGGGAGAGTCGTCAACAAATGGATTTGTTGATGTGTACCCATAATTGGGGCATGGGTTGATGTGTGCCCAAAGATGAGTTGATGTGTGCCAATAGGGGGAGAATGAAAGGACCTGTGAATGGGTGTAAGTTAGGCTTTCATGACCTAGAGGGAGTGTGTTCATTACCTAGTGGCATGAAGATTGAGGCTATAGGATTAGCCTAACTTACATGTGGTATTGTAAGTGTTTTTGTGGTATTGTCAAACATCAAAAAGAGGGAGATTGTTGGTGCAACATCCCTCAGGTCAAGGTTGACCTGGTTGACCAAGCTGAGTCTTGGTTTGAGTTTAGATGTTTGACAATAAGAAATTGATTGAAGAAGAGTCAAGTAGGTCAATGTTGACCGGATACTTGACTGGGAAGTCCTAACTGGGATGTTAGGTAGAATGGAAGTCCTGGTGAGTGAAGCCAGGCAGAAGGAAAGTCCTAGTGAGTGAAGCTAGGCAGATTGAAAACCCTAGTGAGTGAAGCTAGGTGAAAGTCCTGGTGAGTGAAGCCAGGTGAAAGCCCTAGTGAGTGAAGCTAGGCAGATGGAAAACCCTAGTGAGTGAAGCTAGGTGAAAGTCCTGGTGAGTGAAGCCGCAGGGAAAATCCAGATGGATCAAGGATGATCGGACATCTGGTGTTGGGAAGTCCAAGTAGGTCAAAGGATTGACTGGATACTTGGCACGAGGAAATACAGATAGGTCAAAGGGATTGACCAGACATCTGGTGGAAGTCCAAGTAGGTCAAGGGAGTGACCAGACACTTGACATGAATAGAAAAGTCCAAGTTGGTCAAAGGGATTGACCAGACACTTGGTGGGAAGTCCTAGCAGGTCAAAGGAGTGACCAGATGCTAGGCATAATGTACCAACAGGTCAAGGTTGACCGGATGTTGGTTTGGTAGGCTTGGAACTTGGTTTGGGCAAAAACCGAGTGTTGGATCGATCAGTGGATCGATCCAGGCCTTTCCCAGCGAACAGAAAGCCTCTGGATCGATCAGTGGATCGATCCAGATGTCCCAATCGATCAGTGAATCGATTGGGACGCGGCTGCTTCGCGCGATAAGCGCTGGATCGATCCATGGATCGATCCAGGTGTTTTTCCAGAGCACAGAGGCGCTCTGGATCGATCCGTGGATCGATCCAAAGTCTCCCCGATCGATTGGGAACATTCGAATCGATCGGGATCCGACCGTTGGCGTCGATAAAGGCCGCAGGCGCACGATTCCTTCGGCATCTCTTCTCCAATTCACTCCAGATCTCTCGCCAGCTCCTCCACAGCACTCACAAAGCTCAGATCGCCAGTTCTTGAAGGATCTTGGAAGTTCTCCAAGTCAAGAGGCGGATCAAAGCCAAGAAGAGAAGCTAGGGTTAGGGTTTATACTCATTGTAAGCTTGTAAGCTTGTATTTCTTGTATCCTTTCCCTCTCTTCTTGTATTGAGTCTTGTAGGGCTTCTCCGCCCTTGGTAGTTACCACAAAGGAGAGTTTTATTTAGTGGAGGGTGTGTGTGTTGGTGTGGATCCTTGGATTAGTCACCTCTTGTGAGGTGGATACCAAGTAAACCAACCGTGTTAGCGTTGTGTGATTGTTTCTTTGTATTTCCGCTGCACATCTTAGAATAAACAAGCAACGCCAAGCAACGCCAAGCAACGCCGAGCAACGAGCGAGCGACGAGCTATTCACCCCCCCCCCTCTAGCTACTTTTGGTCCTAACACTTACTTCTTCCAGTTGCTACTACAACCGTTGAAAGGATGTTTTTAGCAATAAATATTGTCAAAATAGATTTGAGAAACAGGATTAACGATGAATGGATGAATGATAATTTGGTAATATATATCGAGAAAGATGTTTTTAATACTATCGACAATGAGCCAAGTTTCAGTGTTTTCAGAATATGGAGTCTGAAGAATGCAATTGTCACGTATTCGTTAGTAGACTGCTTTAATATTGTTGTATGAGATTTTTCATAATATTGTACCTTTTCCTCCTATATGCGAAGTTAGTTAAAAAATATTTTTTTAATTACATATAATTAATTAACCATTCAAAACAAAATTAGTGGCGCTCAACTCAGATTGTGATTGCCCCTCAATGCTTGAATTCCTGGATCCACCATTGACCTAATAATTGAGAGCGGTGATTTTTTAAATATGAATGTATCTGAAAAATTAATTTGTGTTCAAAAAATCACTGCTCTCAATATATTGGATCAAATTATATTTAATAGCATTTTTATAATCAGGAGAACTAGATGAACACATAGGAACTGGTTTCATGTCATTTTGAGGTCTCTAGGTCCATGAACTAAAATCGGCTTATGAACTTAGAGACCTTGAAATGACATGAAATCACCCCCAGGGCATAGCGTAGACGGTGCGCGCATGATATCTCTGGCGTAATGGTCAGGTGTCAATTCTGTTGGATCGAGAAGCGCTAGAGGGGGTGAATAGCGCTGTGGCTATTTCGTGTTTCGGAATCGTAAATTGTTCGAGTAATAAAGCAGCGGAATAAATAGAAATAATCACACAAACACAGAAGACACAGGTCGTTTACTTGGTTCGAAACCTGTGGCGACTCCTACTCTAATGCCCGCGATCGTTGATCGCTTACTGTGGGCAACAACTATATCTCACAAAGAGTTTGTACAAATGTAAGTTACAATAAGTGCAATAATTAAAGAAAACTTATACCGACGACAGAATCAAACAATATCGGAGCTCCGGGTCGTCGAGAACTTGAAATAGCACTTCAATGTCGTCACGTAGGCAGTAGGTCGATGAAAGATTGATTAGGAATTTCTGTTGTGAGCCTCTGCCTCGAGCCCCCTTTTAAACAGTGCTGGAGGCGCCTCCAAGCCTGTCCGAGGCGCCTCTAGGCCGCCGAGTCGCACGCGTGGATCAACTCTGATCTAGTCGCGCCTTATCCCATTGAAGGCGCCTCAAGGCTGGTCCAAGGCGCCTCCAACGCCTGGTCCAAGGCGCCTTCAGCTTCCTCCGAGGCGCCTCCAGCTCCTCTGGACAGCTGGCTTCGGCTTGCACCCGAGGCGCCTCTAAGCCCCATGGAGGCGCCTCGGACACTATTCATCCGAGGTCAAATGTGCTTCTTTGTTCCTGCAAAATGTGTTAGTCTCAAACACAAAACCCTGCAAAACAAAATTAGCACAGACATATTATAAGTGATATAATCGACAGTCATCGGACTGTCCGGGTCTGAATTCGGATTTCTAACCGGAAACCCTAGGTTGACCCGACGCCTACTGTTCCCTCTACGGGGAACGCATCCTCACCTACTCCACTGAGGAGATTTACCTGTTGTCAGTGTGATCCTCCAGATCGACTGGACTTTTGCTCAGCGTTCGAAGCTTCCGGACTTTCTGCTGGACTTCTGCTTCCCGACCCGTCCAATCTTCCACTTGGTTCGCGACACCAGGACTTTCCACCTAGGGTTACCCCCCCTAGGACTTTTGCCTGAAGCTCTCGACCCGCCAAGACTTTCCGCATAGGGTTACCACCCCCTATGACATAGGGTTACCACCCCCTAGGGTTTTTCCACCTGCCTAACCGCAGTTAGGACTTTTGCCTAATTACCACTTATGACTTTCTTGCAAGCTCCATGAACTTGTTAGATCACAAGACGACTTAACTTTAAACCCTTTGCCATTATCAAAACATGGGTTCGATCGTTTGATGCTTCCCGCACCAACAATCTCTCCCTTTTTGATTATGACAACTCAAATTCAAAGTTAAGTAAAATAAAAGGCATAAATAAACATAAGCATGCTTTTAAATAGGGAGTTAAGCACAAACATAAGTATACTTAAGTAACATGTTAAGTACAAGCTAAAGAAACTTTATAAAGTTAAGGTAAATTAAAAATTCTCAAAGTTAAGGCTCCCCCTTAATAAGAGAACTCTTTTCCTTAATTTGAATTTTTAACTCTTATCCTTAATTTGAATTTTGAATTTTTGTCCTACTCTCTTCCTTTGCCATATATCAAAAACTTTGTAGGAAAAACTTAGTAAAAAAATGTTGAAGTTCAAAGGTAACATTCAACCTTAGCCATTGTAGGAAAATTTTATAGGAAAAGCTTAGGAAAATTTTGGTAAGTAAAAATAGTTTAAGTGCAGAATAATTCTGTTTAGCTAAAATTTTAAAAACTTAAGCTTTTAAAGACTTTATTTAAAGATTTCTTTTCATTAAACTTAAAAGTCTCTAAAAAAAGGGATTTTCTGAATTAAGTTTGGAAAAACTTTTAAAGAAAACACTTAGCTTTTAAAGAAAACATATTTAAAGAACTTTTCAAACACTTAGCTTTTAAAGAAAAGATATTTAAAGAACTTTTCAAACACTTAGCTTTATAGTTAATATTCAATGTAAAACTCTTAGCTAAATGTTTAAAGAGATAATTATCTTTCAACTAAAATCTTTGGGGAAAATAAATTTTCAAACTCTATTAGATATATTTTCAAAGTTTTATTGGTAAATATTCTTTTAATTTTGAACAAGTTTTTGAAATAATAGCTTGAAAAGTACAAAATAAACTTCACTAAATTTTTCAAAGGATTTTGAAAAAAATATTAAGAAGGTTTGAAAAAAATGATGAAAAATGAATTCCAAAATACTTAACGGCCAAGGAGGTGCAATAAACCTAATGTCCAAGCATGAGGTGAGTTAAATTAATTGCAAATTAATTAGGTTCTTTTAGTAAGGTATCAGAGCCCTAATGTGCAAGTTGAGTAACCCAAAAGAAATTAAATACTTAATTTCTTGGCCACATGTCTAACCATCTAGCTACTAGTTGATTGTCTAGAGGACAACAGCTTTCACTTGGTTAGTCAAGTTAAGTCAATAGTTCCAGTTAGATTTGACTAGGGCTGGATGACTTGACTTGATTACTGTATATTAGGTATTTAACGCCCAGACTCATATTGATGCACAGATATAAGCATTCTTGAGTCCAGGCTGTACCCTATGCATCTCACACCATTCTAAGTTTTTCAAGCACAATCAAGGTAAGCCTAGGTGTTTGTCAGATGCTCTGGTTGAATTCTAGGGGAGCATGATTTCTAAGGTAGAGCCTAGGCTATGTCCAAATTTGAAAAACTAGTAAAATTGGGATTTTTTTAAAAAAATTGCCTAGAATTTAGAAATATAATTTTAAACTTAAGCAGATTTTGAAAACAAGTAAAACATTTAAGAGTAAAGATAGGAAACTTATTTGAAAATCAATACATATTCTACCCAACACATTCCTATTTGTCTTCTAAGAGTAGAATTTAACCAAAAACTAGTAAGCATAAATAAGTAGAGTTCAACTAAGCACCAGTACTGTCAAACTAGACAATATAGGTGTCTATCCAAGATACATCAAATGGTAGTGTCATAAAGCAGGATCATCGAAAGTAGGATCATCAGCTGGAGGGTCAGCAGCTGGAGGTGGTGCAAGGGGCTGCTCGGGTGCAGGCTGAGGTTGTCCCTGGTGAAGTATCTCACCTCGGAGAGAGGCGAACCCTGCAGCTATCTCAGATCGTAGAGATCGGAGGAAGCGATGGCTCTCTCGAACAGCGCGTCGAGTCTCAATGGGCTGAACCTCAAGACGGGCGAGTCTGTCCTCGACGGAGAGTGATGTCGAAGTCGAAGGCCCGGCTGATGTGGAGGGCCCGGCAGAGGTGGAAGGATCTGCGAAAAACTCCTCTGCTAAGAAGTCGGGCCACTCCTCTCCCTCGCCTGGTGCATCCTCAGCCTCTGGAGCGATAGGAGCAGCGACTGGCGACGGCCGGCCCTTCTAGGCCAAAATCCCCTCGGCGGTGACCTCTATACCGGCTAATCGAAGACTCCGCTGCCCTAACTCATCGTATATGGTAAGTGGGATGAGTGTCCCTATGGTCGTGTCTATCCTAGAGGTGGAGAAAATCTGGGTCAGGATATGACAGTAGGGCATATGGACCACTCCAAACGTGACTGTACTAGATGCATGAATGATGTTATAGAACATATGCAAAGCAATGTCTATATCTAAGCACTGACTAAGAGCATACAGAAAGAATGAGTGGGATGGTCGCATCTTCGAGACGTCTCGAGATGTGATGGGCAAGATGCATGCTGTCAGGACTCTGTACATGATGTAGTCCTGAACTCTAAGAAGAGTCGACCTAAACTCAGTCAGGCCAAAGGGTCTCTCCTCCCCAAAAAAATACATAAAGATGTCATCTAAGGTGATATGGGAATAGGGATCACCGAATGGTAGATCCCTACCCGGGTAGTACAGGAAGGTACATGTGGACTCGCTGAGCTCTAGACTCGTACGAATTAGGGAGGGGGTAAACTGTATGTCAGTTCCACCCACTCTGGTGGAATATGTAGTATCATCAACTTTTTCAAGGTTGTGATAGAACTGGGCACGCAAATCCTGGTTTACTGTGTTGTTGCAGTAAACCAGTTTCCCTAGGTGATAGTAATTTATCATCTGGACAGCAGGGTGACAGAACTGGGAGAAAAATGTCCTACCTACATACCTAGGTTTAATGGACTCAAAGGTAAACCTAGCAAAATCTACCCTATGCTGTTCCGAGGGGAATCTGGGATCCGTAGAAGGGGCCCTAGCCGGTGTAGGATCAACAATGCGATGTTCCCTATTTTTGATAGTATACAAGCAAAATAGCAAAAAACTAGTATGAAATTCATGTAGTAGATGATTAAGGGAGGGTTAGAGTATACCTAGGAGGCATTGTTAGGAGTAGAGCAGGAAGAGGTGGGTTGAAGGCGCCTTGGTTGGGAAGAAATCGCACGAGAATCTCATGCTCGGCTTCGACAGAAAACGAACAAAAAGTCTTCTGTTCGTGGCGATATTCTGGGTTGAAGGCACCTTAAATCATGTTTAAGGCGCCTTATTAGGTCTGTTGGAGGTTCCTCGGAGATGATCCGAGGCGCCTTGGGTTAGGTCGACGGGAATTTTCCCGCCTCTTTTTAGGGCGCCTCCCTTGTGTGGGAGGCACCTCTGAAATGCGCCACGTGTTATAAATAATTTTTTTTAAGTATTAAGTTAATTTGTTTTAAAGGTTAGGTTAATTAAAAAAATTAAGTTAATTAAGTTTTGAAAAATATTAGGTTGATTAAAATTTTGAAGAATATGAAAAATATTTTAAGTTAATTAAATTTTTGAAAAATATTTTAAGTTAATAAAATTTTTGAAAAATATTTTAAGTTAATTTAATTTTTTGAAAAATATTTAAATTTAATTAAATTTTAAAAAATATTTTAAGTTAATTATATTTTTTAAAAATATTTTAAGTTAATTAAATTTTAAGTTAGTTAAATTTTTGAAAAATATTTTAAGTTAATTAAATTTTTGAAAAATATTTAAGTTAATTAAATTTTGAAAGAATATTTTAAGTTAATTTAAATTTTTGAAAAATATTTTAAGTTAATTAAATTTTTGAAAAATATTTAAGTTAATTAAATTTTGAAAGAATATTTTAAACTAATTTAAATTTTTGAAAAATATTTTAAGTTAATTAAATTTTTGAAAAATATTTTAAGTTAATTAAATTTTTGAAAAATATTTTAAGTTAATTTAAATTTTTAAAAAATATTTAAGTTAATTTAATTTGAAAAATATTTACGTTAATTTAATTTTGAAAAATATTTAAGTTAATTTAATTTGACAAATTTAAGTTAATTAGTTTTGAGAAATATTTAAGTTAATTAAATTTTGAAAGAATATTTTAAGTTAATTAAATTTTTGAAAAATATTTTAAGTTAATTAAATTTTAAGTTAGTTAAATTTTTGAAAAATATTTTAAGTTAATTAATTTTAAGTTAGTTAAATTTTTGAAAAATATTTTAAGTTAATTAAATTTTGAAAAATAGTTAAGTTAATAGTTTTGAAAAATATTTAAGTTAAGTGATTTTGAAAAATATTTAAGTTAAGTGATTTTGAAAAATATTTAAGTTAAGTAATTTTAAAAAATATTTAAGTTAATTAAATTTTGAAAAATATTTAAGTTAATTAATTTGAACAATTTAATTTTAACTACGAATTTTAATTCGAATTTTTTATTTTTATTCCTTAGTCATCTCATCCGATCTAAATTTTCAATCAGGAAATCCTATAATTTTTGTGAGATGAATTATGGTTCAATTTTAGGATTTGGCTTGACTTTGTGTTAGATTCAGGTTTAACTTTGGGTTCAACAAGTAGGCGTTATTTGGATAAACTTCTGGACTATGGTGAGTCACAAGGACATCATTAAAGTAACCATGCCTTCGAGGTTTTCCAAATAGTCCTACTCATTGAACTTAGTACCAAACCTTTGTCTAACTGGTTAGGATCCATAAAGGGTAGCTTCGGTCAGTTTCACTTAGCCAAATGCACCAGATCGAAGTCATATCTTCCTAGACATGCGATGACTAAGCTTCCCCAACGTACTATCATCCAATACTTCACCAGTACCGTGAGTCAAGTTAAACCTAGCTCATTTTAATCTAACCTTAATTACCCTATCGGATAGTCTACTCTTGGTTACCCTTGTCGGGTGGATTAAGTTTGGAGGTGTCAGCTATTCTGGAGCCTTCCCTTGGATTTTTAAGATTTTGTAAGAATTTAATTTTTGAATTTAATTTTAATTTTATTTAATTTGAATTTCAAATTGAGTTCTAATTTGAATTTTAATTTAATTTTATTTAATTTTGATTTTAATTTAATTTTATTTAATTTGAGTTTTAATTTAATTTTATGTTTATTGTTTTTCTTCTAGCTCCCCCTAGATCATAACCTCGGTATGGTCTTTCGAGGTAATATATTTGATCCTTAGGGACCCAATATTGACCAAGTCCAACTTGATTGACCAGGTTGGACTTGGGTACCCATGCTTGGACTGATTTATTATTTTGTCTATTTACTAAGGGCAAATAAGACCTATATTTTCTTTTAGTTTTATAACCTAGTTCAGTTTTGTTGTAAACGGCTCTTTGTGTCCCAAAAATCAGGTCAAGCTTCTTGGAGCACAAAGAGAACCGTTCTAAAGTATTTTTCAAATCCTTGAACTGAGTTTTCAGACTGGAATTTTCTTCCTCAAGTTTTTGAACTTGAGTTGAATTTCCAGTCTGAACAGGGTCAGGCAAGGTTTTAGAGTTGGTCACTTCTTTAAGGACTGCTACTTCCTTTAGAAGTGACTTGACCTTAAGGTTTGATTTAGCTAATTTGCGTAATAAGTAATTAACTAAATTGTTTAACCGAGGAATACTTACAGCGGTGTTAGGCCCTTCGGAAACGGATACAGATCCGTGGCTTCGCTCAGACTCGGCTTCCGACTCGCTCTTGTTCTCAGACAGGTTGATCTGGTCCCGGGCCATCAGTGCAAGTAGACTCATTTGATCGAGTTCGTCGTCGGTATCTTCTTTTAAGGATTCGTCCCATGTCGCCTTTAGCACCTTCTTTTTCTTCTGCTTCTTTGCATCCTTCTGATTTGGGCAGTTGGCCTTGATGTGCCCTTTCTGGTTGCACCCGTAGCAAGTTACCTCGAACTTGACTTTTGGTTGATTCTCCTTGGATTGGACTGTTTTCTTTAGGTCCTTCTTGTTGAAGCCCTTCTTCTTCTTGTAGAGCTTCTTCACAAGATTCACGAGCTCGGAGGTCAATTCGTCGTCTTCATTGTCTGAGTCGAGTTCGTCTTCCGACTCCGGTTCAGTTCTTCATCGTGATCTTGGTTCGCGTGTTTTACTGGTACCTGCAACCAAAGCAATACCCTTCTCAGTTGGTTGTGTATTAGTCTGTTCAAGCAATTCGAATTCCGAAAATAATTCATCTAATCTAATGGAAGATAAGTCCTTGGAGACTTTGTAGGCATCTACCATTGATGCCCACAATATACTCCTCGGAAAAGCGTTGAGTGCGTACCTTATGATATCCCGATTCTCGACTCTTTGCCCGATCGCATGGAGGGAGTTGAGAATGTCTTGTATACGAGCGTGGAGTTGACTTGTTGTCTCTCCGTCCTGCATTTTCAGATTATATAATTTATTGAACAAAAGGTCTCTTTTACTCACCTTGGTGTCGGAGGTGCCCTCGTGGAGTTCGATCAGTTTCTCCCATAACTCTTTTGCGCTGGAGAACGGTCCAACTCTGTTGAGCTCTTCCTTGGTCAGTCCGCACTGGAGGGTGCAGGTAGCTCTGGCATCGGCTTCCACTTTCTTGATTAGGGATGGTTCCCATTTTTCGCATGGTGTGGGCTTGTCATCTTCGTCGGTTGGAAGTTGTAATTCCGTCTTGATGATCATCCACGTGTCGAACTGTATCTTGAGGAAGGTTTCCATTCGCCCCTTCCAGTACCCGAAATCTTCTCCGGTGAAGAGCGGGGGACGAACGGTGCTGAATCCTTCTTGTTGGGCCATTGATAATATGAAAAAACAAAGACAAAACAGAAATGTCCCAAGACTAGGTCTTGGATTAGCAGTGCGGGAAATAAAATTAATATCACGAGCTCGAGTAGTGTTGCACCAACTTCGAGCAAAAACCGATTCGAAAAAATAATTAGAATGTAGCTATTAAGCTAGATTCTAATTGACTCCGTAAAAATTGAAAACACCACGAAAAATTGCTTGAACGGTGGTTGCACCGATTCAAAGCGACCCCGCTCTGATACCAATTGTTGGATCGAGAAGCGTTAGAGGTGGGGTGAATAACGCTCGTGGCTATTTCACGTTTCGGAATCGTAAATTGTTCGAGTAATAAAGCAGCGGAATAAATAGAAAAAATCACATAAACACAGAAGACACAGGTCGTTTACTTGGTTCGGAGCCATTGGCGACTCCTACTCCAATGCCCGCGATCGTTGATCGCTTACTGTGGGCAATAACTATATCGCGCAAAGAGTTTATACAAATGTAAGTTACAATAAGTGCAGTAATTAAAGAAAACTTATACCGACGACAGAATCAAACAATATCGGAGCTCCAGGTCGTCGGGAACTTGAAATAGCACTTCAATGTCGTCACGTAGGCAGTAGGTCGATGAAAGATTGATTAGATATTTCTGTTGTGAGCCTCTGCCTCGACCCCCCTTTTAAACAGTGCTGGAAGTGCCTCCAAGCCTGTCCGAGACGCCTCTAGGCTGCCGAGTCGCACGCGTGGATCAGCTCTGATATAGTTGCGCCTTATCCCATTGAAGGCGCCTCAAGGCTGGTCCAAGGCGCCTCCAACGCCTGGTCCAAGGCGCCTTCAGCTTCCTCCGAGGCGCCTCCAGCTCCTCTGGACAGCTGGCTTCGGCTTGCACCCGAGGCGCCTCCAAGCCCCATGGAGGCGCCTCCGACACTGTTCATCCGAGGTCAAATGTGCTTTTTTGTTCCTGCAAAATGTGTTAGTCCCAAACACAAAATCCTGCAAAACAAAGTTAGCACAAACATATTATAAGTGATATAATCGACAGTCATCGGACTGTCCGGGTCTGAATTCGGATTTCCAACCGGAAACCCTAGGTCGACCCGACGCCTACTGTTCCCTCTACGGGGAACGCATCCTCACCTACTCCACTGAGGAGATTTACCTATTGCCAGTGTGATCCTCCAGATCGACTGGACTTTTGCTTAGCGTTCGAAGCTTCCGGACTTTCTGCTGGACTTCCGCTTCCCGGCCCGTCCAATCTTCCACTTGGTTCGCGACACCAGGACTTTCCACCTAGGGTTACCCCCCCTAGGACTTTTGCCTGAAGCTCTCGACCCGCCAAGACTTTCCGCATAGGGTTACCACCCCCTATAACATAGGGTTACCACCCCCTAGGGTTTTTCCACCTGTCTAACCGCAGCTAGGACTTTTGCCTAAATACCACTTAGGACTTTCCTGCAAGCGCCATGAACTTGTTAGATCACAAGACGACTTAACTTTGAACCCTTTGCCATTATCAAAACTTGGGTTCGATCGTTTAATGCTTCCCGCACCAACAGATTCTCAGGAACTGACGACCTGGGATTTACTCCACCATGTGTCTATGGCCTGTGTACCTGCATGTACATCCCTCCATATCCGTGAGGTCGACACTAGGAGTCGCTAAGGTAGCGGATCGACCCTTTTTTTTTTGAAATGATATGAAATCAGTTCCTATGTGTTCATCTAGTTCTCCTGATTATAAAAATGCTATCAACTATCAATTTGACCCAATATATTGAGAACAGTGATTTTTTGAATACAAATTAATTTTTTAGATACATTCGTATTTAAAAATCATTGCTCTCAATATATTGAATTAAATTGATATTTGAGGGTATGAATATAATCATAAGAACTATAAGAAATCATAAGATCTAGTTTCACTTCATTCCGAGCTCTCTAGATCCATCAACTGATTTTAGCCGAATGAACTTATAAAATTGATTTTATTTAGGTTCAATCGACCATAGTTTTTTAAAAAAATCACCGCTCTCAATATTGTATGTTAAATTCATATTTGATAGTATTTTTACAATAAAAAAAACTATACGAACACATAGGAGCTGGTTTCATGTCATTCCGAGGTCTCTAAGTCTATTAGCCGATTTTGGCTAAAACTTACTGATGTACCTAGAGATCTCGAAATGGCATGAATTAATTCTTATATATTCGTCTAGTTCTCTTCATTGTAAAAATACTATCAAATATCTATTTGACCCAAGATGTTGAAAACAATGATTTTTAAACACGAATGTATCTGATAAATTAATTTGTATTAAAAAAATCATTGTTCTCAGTATATTTGATGAAATTGATGTTTAATAGTATTTTTATGTTGTGTCAAAGGATGTCCACATATCTCCACAATGACATGATATTGTCCACTTTGGGCCTAAGCCCTCATGATTTTGCTCTTGGGCTCTCCTCAAAAGGCCTTGATCCTGTCCGAATCGCTGAATCAATGGACGCTGGGCACGTGGCGCTCTCCTTGTCGCTGACGTAGATCTTCGGCCGGTCGGACGGCGCTCCGGCGAACCTGCAAAGAAGTCGGGCCGGGAAGGGGTTCCCGGCGACGACCCTCCGACGCTCAAGTCAGGCAAGTGGGCAACAAAAAGGTGGCTTCGAATATCTAAGAATGCATACCTCCGGCGAAGTATGAAGGCTCGTATATAGAGCTGTGGGGAGGCTCGGGCACACCTACCGAAGCGTACACGTGTCCTGGTACCATACCTTAGCATGGGCTTGTCAAAGGAACATGTCTGACACCATACTATACAGTCTGATCACCTCTTTGATGGGACAGCAGGTCCTTCCGTCGTACGATTTTATATATGGCCTGGTCGTCGAACATGCCTGCTGTCAGAAAATGATGTCCCCTTGCCTTTGTCTCCTTTTTCCTGATGCCAAGCATTCATCCGCTCGGCAGGCATAGGTCCGACCGGGCGTAAGTATCGGTCTGACCGGGTGCTCAGCTGAGAGTGTTCCACAGCAACGATGCTTTATGCTTCGACCGAGCGGGCTATCCGCTCGGCCCGGTGACCCTTTTCACTATGAGCGTCGGAAACCCGCCCATGGTCGGGTTGCCTTCCGTTCGGCCCGGCATGCTTCCGTTCGGCGCGAACTTGGGGTTGACCTCCACGTGTCTTTGACCCTCCGCCCATGAGGGTCCCCCGTCCTTACCACCGGATCAGGCCTCATGCCAATGGAGATATCATGCATCCTTTTAACCCCATAATCTTTTACCAAATCTTTCAATGTGGGACTTTGATTGAAACCCAACAATCCTCCCCTCAAACGAAGGACCACAATTACTCTCATAGTCCGAGCCTCCCCGCGAGCATCCGATCATCCTGACCTGCTCTCGGCCTCCCCGCAAGCATCCGCGTCCGGTCACCTTGACCTACTTCGGGCCTACCTGCGAGTATCCGGCCACCTTGACCTACTCGCCTCACCGAAAGTACCTGGTCACCCTGACCTGCTCCAGGCCCCCCCCCCCCGCAAGTACTCGGTCATCCTGACCTGCCTCGGGCCTCCCCGTGAGCATCCGGTCACCCTGATTTACTTGCCCCCTACAAGTATTTGGTCACCTTGACCTGCTCCGGGCCTCCCCGTCGGCATCCGCGCTCGGTCACCTTGACCTACTCTGGGCCTACCTGCGAGCATCCGGCCACCCTGACCTACTCCGGGCCCTCAACTTCGTTCAAGGTCGCCCCACATGGCATCTGGTTCGTATCATGACTCTGATACCATTTGTTGTGTCCAAAGAATGTCCACATATCTCCACAATGACATGATATTATCCACTTTGGGCCTAAGCCCTCACGATTTTACTCTTGGGCTCTTCTCAAAAGGTCTCATGCCAATGGAGATATCATGCATCCTTTTAACCCCGTGATCTTTTATCAAATCTTTCAATGTGGGACTTTAATTGAAACCTAACATTTTATCGTCAAGAAAATTAGATGAACATATAAGAATTGATTTCATATCATTATATTTTAATTGAAATTGACTGATTAATTTTTTAGATAAAAAGGAATTGATTCAACTAGCAAAAATTGATTTTTTTTTTTTACAGTTAAATTAATTTGAGGGAGAGGATAAACAGAAAATAAATATCATAATTTGATAATTTTAAAATTATGGTTCATAATTTAAATATTTCATAAACTTATCTATTTAATTCGGTAAAAAATTATTTTTAAAAATCTATTCACAGCTTGTACGGTTGCTAAAAAATTAAAAGTACATTTATCGTCCCGGTCGGACCCGTACGGAAGAGGAAGAATTGACTCGGTGTATGAATTTTGGCAGAAATTGAACTTGGAAACAGAATCCAGGAAGAGGTGAAATCAGGTTCATAATTGTACAATGATCGGGCAATAGGTTCGGAGTAATTCATGTAGTGCTTGGGAATCAGGCTCAAAGTCATATAATGTTCAGGAAGAGATTTAAACTTCAGTTCTTACTATGACTAACATTTCATGCGTTAGCCATTACATCATCCTCAAAACACTGATCTGAGCATCTTGACAAAAGGTGAAACTGTCACCCAAACGGCCCCCTGGTCCCGGTCCCATAAGATTTCAGAGAGAATAAATCACGATTAATTCTAGACAGGATAGGTGACTGGAGGTCGAAGGAATTTTTGACGCAACAGACCAAGGTTTTATCCCCGAATGCAACTAGCGACCTTCAACCCCACGACTTCATTGACAAGCTACAGGCACCTAACCAGCTGATCCAGCCCGTGGGGGCACTGATCTGAGCATCTTGCATATACAATGGATCTGAAACCAAATGATACTCACCTTCTTAGTCTCGTAGAGGTGCGTAGACAGGAATGAAAATTCTTAGTCTCGTTCGCTGGATTAAGGAACTTATATCTTAACGAGGAAGAAAATACAGAATTTTTTTTAGCAAAGATATGACATTGTCAAATACAAGATGCTTGTTCCAAGATGAAATGGAACAACATACAATAGTTTTGCCATAGAAAATAAAAGTAACATCTAGACTCCAGAAAATACTATTTTCCTTCACACAAGTAATAACATATAAACTGCTACATAAGAATGAATTTGAAGTAAATGACATTTTTGAACTAATTAACAACCATGGGGAAAAGTCAAGCAAACCCTTGTTTATCTTGCCGTTGGTCCAGAAATCTCAGTCATTCTAAACACTCCTATCTCAGAAGCACTGTTCAAGCTCACATCGCTTACTTCTGAGTATGGATTCTCTCTGCGTGTGACTGTGTTCGCAGTGTTATAATGAGAGTTCTCTAGTTCTAAACTCTCTTTCAGCTGCATCACAACTTCTGTCATATTTGGTCGTTGTTGGGACCTATGTGCTGTGCATTTCAGTGCAATATCAATGCACTTCCAGACACTATTTATGTCATACTCCCCTTCCAGTCTGGGATCTACAACATCCTCAATGTTTCCTCTGTCAAGTCCTTGGAGCATCCATTGAACTAGGTGTACATTTTCAGTACCTGGAAGTATTGGTGGTAGCCCAGTGATAAGTTCCAAAAGAACTACTCCATAGCTGTACACATCACTTTTCTCGTTGAGTTGGAAGGTATTGTAATACCTGACAAGTGATACAATAGATATCCAATCATAAATTTTGCACAAAAATAATGAAAGCTTAACGACACTTTAAGTTGAAATTGATTCCTTCCTTGTTAGTCATTATACATAGAGATAATCACTAATTCAGAAGATTAGTCATGGAGAGATGGCTTGATATGGCCATGGATTTTCACAATTGTGCATATGCTTGCTATTATTGGACAAAATGGATCTACGGTCTAAAACATGCAAGATATATGATTTAAATGTGATGATCCAAATACCACGTGCTAATTCCCTATAAATCTTAAAATAACTCATGATTCTTCAAATTTGTTTGCCTACTTATTGCTACAACTACTAATGTTTTCGATGGTTGCATTTCATTCATGGATAGAAAAAGCATATATATTATGAACCAAGGCTTCTTTCCTATATTTAAAAAAAATGCAAAAGTAAATCCTTCAAGTATATAGAGAGATGGATAGTTATATTACACTATGAATTTGAAAACGAAGAGTTCCATGACGAATTTTCAATTTTTTGGATTCCTTGGTTACTATCTTTCTCTAGAGATGCTTGATTCAAACAATTAAATAAATGAAAAACAATGACATACTCAGGATCAAGGAATCCAGGAGTTCCCACCACTACAGTGGATGTATGACTGCTCGCCTCACTTAGAAAAGCTTTCGAAAGCCCAAAATCAGCTATCTTAGCTTCCAGAGTTTCACTCAAAAGGATATTTCCTGACTTCACATCTCTATGAACCAATGGTGGTTTGCATCCTTTTTGCAAATACTCTAGCCCTGCAATGAAATTCATTAGATGAAACAAGATGGTCTCGGATGAATGGTCTTGAATTTATGCATGGGGATATTGATACTTGACAGTTCACATTATTCCAAACCTAGTGCAGCGTCAATTGCCATATGAAGACGTTGTCTCCAGCTTAAAGCCCTAGCATTGTTTGCCCTACCTGAATCATGTCAAATTAACAAGTCATCGGCATTAAATAGGGAAAAACAATAAGTTACATGAAGTAAAGATTGCTTTGTATAAGTAATAGCACTATTACTCTGTTGGTCAGTAGTGCCTGGCAAAACATTGTAAGATAAATAAAAGCATTTTTAGACATCATTCTCTCTTTGTATTCTCAGTTGTATTCAACTTGTATAAAACTATAATTCAATTTTATAATTAAAAATTTACTTGTACACAGTAGCAATTGACTACCATGCAAGTTATAAAGAAAGTGATATTATGAAAGGAACCGATTATTAGATAATGATATTAAATGTAGTTTCAAACCTCGCAGATGATCTTGTAGTGTTCCTTGAGACATAAACTCATAGACAAGCCCCAAATGATTTACTTCATTGCAGTAGCCGACCAGAGAAACTAAATTCCGATGGTGAACCCTAGTCAAGTGTTGGGCCTGGAAAAATGCAACCAGTGATGTTTACAAACTAGAAACATCAATATCAAACTAAATCAAAGAAACAAATGTGATGGGGCAGTTAATGTTGTGTAGGGTTTGACTAGTCAGGGATAGGAGAATTGTTCAAGAAAACTATTATTACAATTCTGAAAAATAATAAAATTTCATCAGCTCCTTATTGAAAATGTTTTGTAAAATATCCAATTTTATATATTCGTTACCCCTCTCCGTCTTTGGTTACACAAAATCTCCCTATGGGTTCACATTCAACAACCATATCCAAACAAATAAATTCACATATTCACATATGTATGAGATTATTTACCTCAGCAAGAAACTCTTTAGTTCCTTGTGATGATGAATGCGATAGCATTTTGACCGCAACTTGAGTACCGTCTTCCAAATGTCCATGGAAAACAGATCCAAATCCTCCTTTGCCTAGAATCTTTTGAAAGTTATGAGTGATGTTCTGTAATTCTGTGTATGTGAATTGGCGATTTTCAAACTGTAATGCATTATCTGTTTGCTTTGGGAAACCATTATGTGGATCCACTGAGTTGCCTCTTCTCAATCCTTTCAAGTTTCAAATAAAGAATGAGATTGTTAAATGAATGTCAAAAAATCTATGACGGTCTACTATTACTTAAAGAATTTCAAGAGTTTATCAAAGAAATCTCACCTTGTGTTTTCCTCACTCTCCAAACTATTGCTATCAGCAGAAGAAGTATTAACACGGGAACTATACAAAGAATCACGATTGTTGATGTTGATGTTTTCTTCCTTTTTGGTGCAGGCATCACATTGCACAATGTACCATTGTTACAAAGATGTGGATTCCCATCTAGTCTGCATAAGATTATAACTTGCTTGATGGTTAAAGATATGTATGAAGTTGTGAAGAATTCTCCAACCAAAAAAGAAAAGAAGCAGCTAAGTTCAAGAACAAATTGAATAAATTTTAATGCCAAATTATTACCCTAAGTTTAAATAGCTAAACTCCTAATTTTTCTTGACTCCATTCCTAGATCTCTTTAATGATCAAGCGAGCCCTTTCGTATTATGAATCATTAAAGAAAAATGGAAAGACCTAAACTTAAATGGAACACAAACCTTAAGGTAAGTAATCCATTTTGTGCCATTTCAAGGAGGCTTTTAGGAACTGATCCATTTAACTGGTTACCTGTCAAATCACTGCACGCAAATCATGAAATGTTAAACCATTATCTACCTTTTCAATAAAGTGAACCATTATCCGCGTAAGCCGGATACTTTGTGCCAATTAAAAAAATTAAAAATAAAGTGAAAAAAGGATTAAGAACTATGCTTACAGTAGTTTGAGAGAGCTTAAGTTTGCTAGAACACCAGGTATTGGCCCAGTTAAATTGTTGTAAGACAAGTCCCTAAAAAAAAGTGATTAAAGAACAATTGTTAGCTGATAATTCCTTCCATGACATTCCTTTGTACACGGCTCTAAAATGTTGCATGGTTTCATTACAAATTCTTGCATGGCCTGGCATTGACCCCAACAATCCAAGACTGCTAATGACTGTATGCCATATTCAATGAATATTGAAAGGAAAAAAAAAACAAATAGCAAGCAATGAGTAGCCTTACAAGTATTGAAGGGCACTAAGATTAGCAACATATTTGGTTATTTCCCCAATCAGCCCACTTGATGACAAGTTCCTGCAAAACAATAGTGACTAATAAGAATCTTACAGAATTTCCAAACGGTTGGTCCAGGTATTTCATGATCAATAGTTTGAGTTAGATGAACTTGTAGAACTCACAAAGCAGTGACTCTTGAAGAATTTGACAAGCTATAAGTACAATTTAGTCCATCCCAAACAAGAGCACTAGGGGAACATGGATCTCCCATCCAATTCCTCTGGATCCGATATCGCTCCTTGATCACTGTCATGGCATCAACTGTAAAAAAAGAGAAAAAAAAATAGAAAAAAAATGTCAGCTAATGTCATTGCTTAGAAGATAATTAGAATATTAAGCAAATAATCGGCACCAAAATTCCCAACAATATCATATCAATAGAGATCAATCTGCTCAATATCACATGTAACTTCCAATCCCAACACCTGTTTCAATCTGTGGTTTTTTCACATTATGCTGATTTGTTTTGATCCTTTTTTCACATTATGCTTAGTATCATAATTTAGTTTGTTTTCTGGCAGACATATCAAATTTAGGAAAATTTCAACAACTCAATATAAAGTTTTGAGCTAAGAATTTGAGTTGGAAAAAAATCATGGGCAACAGAGAGAAGTGAGGAAAAAAAAAGGGGCGAAGGAACGAAAGCGGCTACATACCATCTCCAACATCCGAGGGCACGGAGGTGTTGCTCATGGTCATGTATAGCTCGAAGGCATTGAGGATCGGCGGGAGAGTGGAGTTGCTGAGAGCCTCGAGGGAGATGTTATAGGTGGGGAACGAAGGGAGGGGCACGAGGCTGTAGACGGCGTCCGAGTAGAGGTAAGGGGGGGTCATTATATACGCCAGGAATCCATTCACGTAGATGTTGAACTGCCGAGATTGATTGGTGCCGGTGAGATCAAAAATCTCGGATATGTGGAGGATGGGGAAGAACTGGTTGAAGTGGCCGGGGGAGGGATCCCATGCGAGGACGAGGCTGGAGGAGTTGATGGGGGTGACGGCGGTCTGCATGACGACGGATGGAACTTCGAACAAGTCCTCGGACAAGTTTTCGACGGTGGAGTCGGTGGAGACCTCGTTCCAGTTCCACTCCGATGAGTTCCATGGCGTCCACACCCGATCGATCGGGTCGTCTGATACCTAGACAAGATAGCGCGAAGCACATTTTAGTCCAAAAATAATAAAAAAAAATTAAAGATATTTTATAAATATAAAATCATACATATATATTTGTAAAACTAAATATTTATAGAAATTATTGGTAAAAAAAATCATCATATTAGCGGTCGAGCACAGATCTTCTGGACCATTTTTTATGGTTCAAGAGATGTGTCATTCGTATTTACGGTCGGATCATGGTCGCGATCCTATCGCAAATAGTTGTGATCCCTTCTTAGGTTCATCGTCCCCATCAGGTTATAGTTTTTGTTCGGAGCGGGCGGTCGGAGGCCGCCCGAAGGCCTCCGGTGGTGGATAAGTGGCCAGATTATTAGGCGTCGAGCGAGGGTGTCCTCCGAGCGGCCTCCGGCCGCCCTCTCCGAACAAAAAATATAACCTGGTGGGGATGATGAACCCAGAAAAGGATCGCAATCATTTGCGACCGGATCGCGACCGCGATCCGGCCGCAAATGCGAGTGACACATCCCTTGGACCACAAAAAATGGTCCAAGAAATCCTGCCTCATTAGCGGTCTTCCAAGCACCCCCAATATTACTGGTAGAAAGGTAAAGTAGAGAAATTCAAATGGCAAATTCCTGTGCGGATCTATAGAAACAGTGAAACCCTCAATTGAGTTTCAAATTATCAATTTTTCGTGTTCAGTTCAGGTCATATTTTCGTGTCCAGTCAAAAATTATCATCCCTAATAATTACAATTTTTTACCGAATCATATAGGTAAGTTTTTAAAATTATCAAATCATATAGGTTAGTTTGAAATTATCAAATCATATGTCTATTTAGGGGTGTCAAAAATGAACCCGACCCGACGACCCAACCCGAATCGACCCGAAAAAAATCAGGTTCGGGTTGGACATTTTCGGGTTCGGGTCGGGTTCGGGTTGGAGGGCATTCGGGTTGAAGATTTTCGGGTTGGGTCGGGTCGGGTTCGGGTTGACCCGGGTTGACCCAAATATAGGGTTTAGTGGGGTTTTTTTTAGGGTTAAATCAAATTTTATTTTGAAAATTAAGATGTTTTATGTATATTAATATCAAGTTAGTATGATAATGATGAAATATTGAGATAAAAGTGAAGAATTATAGGGAAAATAGCTCCAAAAAGTCATTTTGAATCGAATTTTCGGGTTACACGGGTTGGGTTCGGGTTGGGCGGGTTGGTCGGGTTCAGGTTCGGGTTTAGGAGTTTCGGGTTGAATTCGGGTTCGGGTCGGGTTCGGGTTGGGTTATAAAAAAAAAAAAAAAATTTAACCCGACCCAACCCGACCCGACCCATCCGAATTGACACCCTTATGTCTATTTCCTATTTTATCCTTATCGGTCAATTGATTTTTGTATCAGTCGAATCGATTTTATTTTTAGCAAAACATTGAATTTTTTATCAAATCAGTCGATTGATTTTTTTTTAATCAATTGACTGATTTACTTTTTTTTTTTATCAAAGTTGGTTTTAGACAAAATCAGTTGATAGACCAAACAACCTCGGTTGATTATATCTATACCTTCAAATGTCAATTTGACTCAATATATTGAAAGCAATAATTTTTTAAACATAAATATATTTGAAAATTTTAATTCATGTTTAAAAAATCATTACTCTCAATACATTAGGTCAAATTATTATTTGAGGGCATGGATATAATCAAGATAGTTAGACAAACACATAGGAATAAGTTTCATATCAATCCGAGGTCATTTAGTCTATCAACCGATTTTACTCAAAATCAGCTTTGGCAAAATCAATCGGTTTTGGGCAAAATAAACCAATGAACCAAATGACATTGGATTGATATGAAACTAGTACTTATATGTTTATCTACATCTCTTGATTATATTAATGTCCTTAAATGTCACTTTGACTGAATATATTGAAAACAATGATTTTTTTTAACACGAAAATTTTAATTCATGTTCAAAAAATCATTACTTTCAATATATTTGATCAAATTGATATTTGAAAGTATGAATATAATCAAGAGACGTAGACGAACATATAGGAGTATAAATATAATCAGGAGAGATAGACGAACATATAGAAACTAGTTTTAGGTCAATTCAAGGTCATTTGGTCCATCAATCGATTTTTATCCAAAACAGACTGATTTTTGTCAAAATTAGTTGATAGACCAAATGACATCAGATTAACATAAAACTAATTTCTATGTATTCGTCTACCCCTCCTGATTATATCCATGCCCTCAAATATCAATTTGACTCAATATATTGAGAGCAATAATTTTTTGAACATAAATTAAATTTTTTAAATATATTCATGTTCAAAAAACTATTGCTCTCAATATATTAAATAAAATTGATATTTAAAATTTAAGAGCATAGATATAATTAAGTGAGATAAATGAACACATAAAAACTAGTTTAATATCAATTTGAGATTGTTTGGTCTATCAGCCGATTTACGAATTAATTTTTTCAAGCACATTTATGTTCAAAGAATCATTACTCTCAATATATTAAATAAAATTAACATTTGAGGACATGCATATAATTAGAAGAGATAGACGAACACATAAAAATTAGTTTCATATCAATCGAGGTCATTTGGTCCATCAGTCAATTTTGAACAAAATTGACTAATTGACCAAATGACCTCAGATTGATATGAAACTAGTTCATATGTGTTCGTCTACTTCTCCTAATTATTTCTATGCTCTCAAATACCATTTTGACCCAATATATTGAAAACGGTAATTTTTAAATATGAATTAGAATTTTTAAATATATTCATGTTCAAAAAATCATTGCTCTCAATATATTGAGTCAAATTGATGTTTGAGGGTATGAATATAATCAAGAGAGATAGACGAATACATAGAAATTACTTTCATTTCAATTCGAGATCATTTGGTCCATCAACTGATTTTACCTAAAATCAATTTTGATAAAAAAAATAAATCAACCAAACATTAGCTAATATAGAGACCGTTAATATCACTGATCTATATTTAATCCATCAACTTATTTTATATTTAGTGAAATTAGCTTGGCACTAGAGACCATTAATATAGCGATCTATATTTTTAGTGAAATTAGCTAATATTTTTATAATATTTAAACCAAACATTAACTTTAATGATATTAATTTTAATCATTAAAAATTTCATAATAAGATACTCTCTCTATATATATATTTAAAATTATAAAAACCTGATGTAGGCAGATTCTGCTCCAAAGTTCAACCGGGCGGACAACACCAAACTCCTCCACTCGTTCGCCGCCGGATAGCGATCGTCCTTCAGCGGACGCAAGTCGATTCCGGAGATGAACGGCGTCCCCTTGCCGGTGTTCACCAGGCACACCGACAAGTACCTATAAGAAAAGAGATCGCATTTGATGATTGTTCATTCAATAATTAATTTTCTGGTTTTACCTACTGAACTATACCCGGCGGTGGCCACCGTGATGGTCTCCGTCCAGTAGGATGATTCCGCAGTGGTCACGTTCACCCTGTCCCAATAGTTGACGCCGAGGTGGAGTTCGAAGGACTGCGGCTGGCCGCTGAGCCCGTCGTAATTGCCGTAGACGAACCACGCCCGGAGGAGGTACTTGGACCCCCGGGCCACCGTCGGGGACCGGATGGTGTAGCAGTTGCGGGTGCCGTTGGGGAAGGCGCGGAGGGTGTGGAAACGCGGGTACAAACCCACGTAGGCGACGGAGATGTTGCGGTTGACACCTGTGTCGATGAAACCGGCGTCGGAGACGTAGGAGATGTTGGCGAGGGGGTCGACGTAGGAAGAACCAGACTCGATGCCGCAGTCGATGGAGAGGAAGCCGAGGGCGTCGGTGGATCGAGAGCGAGCTCCGGCGGAGGCCATGGCGAAGGCGAGGAGGAACGACCACAGAAATCTGGAATCCATTTTCTTCTTCCGGTTTGCAATCGCCATGGCGAAGCAGAGCTTCTTCACATTGATGCGCGTTTTATGCACCATTTTGGTGTCTTGAAAACTTTCACTTCGCTCCCCGTTGTTTCTCTTGTTACAAATGAGTCCCGAGCCTCTAAGCTCATCAAAAGTGCGCCACCGCCAAGTTTTTTAATTTTTTTATGACCCTTTTTCCTTACATTAATTTAGTTCGCCTTGCCTAATGTTAGCCTTACAAAGGTGAAGCTAAAATTTAAATTGAAAAATAATCAAAAGTAATGAAAGGGCTTTGAAAAATAAAAAAACAGGCCATTTTATAGAACCGAGTAACTAAGGGTGTTTGGTTGATGAGTTTGAGAATGAGGGAATTGAATGATAATAAAAGATAGTATTTGAATTATGAATTTGAGAATTATATTTTGGGAATGATTATTAGATTTATGGGAATCAACCAAACTTATATAACTTGATGGGTTTCATTTCCATTTCTATTCTCATTTCATTTTACTATCAAATTCATACCCATAATGATTCCCATCATATATGGACTAGAGGATATGCCTCCAACCAGACATATGCGGTTGACTGACATTAACTGTGCACTTTATTGGAATATGAAAATTTTACAGGGGCAAATTGAAAATGTTCCCTTTGATCTAAATTTCTACTCCGATCAAGATACAACGTTCACCACGCACCAACGCACGCCAGGTGCGTGGGAGGCCTGTCGGCTGACTTTTGAGCTGTGCACGCTGTCCTGCCGCAGACTGCAAATCTCCTAAAGGACCAGGACAGGAAGGGTAGTCAACGAGGCCGAGATCGCTTCAGGATCCTGGCGGACGTACGCGCACAAGCAGATTTGCACGGAGTTGACTTTGCACAGCATCACGCCCATCCTTCGCTTTGACTTTGAAGTCGTCGCTGTATAAGTTATAATAAGTGGAGCGCTTCTCCTCCCTCCCACTTTGACCACCTCCGAGACCTTTGGATTGATCAAAAATTATTCACCAAGAATCATTTAAAACTCCAAGTTAACTCTTTAGCCAATTGGATATGATCGTTTAATGGCAGTTGGGAGGTGGCCATGTCATGCTCATCACGTCGTGAACAGCCAAGTGTTGCCTGGAAATATATGATTTTTAATGAATATTTTTTAAGTTAAATATTAGTTTGACATTATTTTCCTAACATAATTTTGTATCAAACTGAAATATTTTTTTATCTTTGCGATTTGGTGTCAAACTGAAAACCATCTCAAATCCCAATTTTGTAAAGTTCATTGGTCGATTAATACATCCTAATTGATTGATAACTTTGTTTCAGTTTTTCCAATAATGAATACTGGTCTTATCTTTGCTCAATATCCAATCAAATTTAATATGCCAAGACTTTCTGTTGTCCAACGTTAGATTAAGCTGACGTGTCAGGAATTCATCATAGATTTTTCGTTGACTTACATCATATCAACTTTGACTTGTCTTGAAGTTATCATTGTCAATCCTTTGACCTATTTAAATTTCTTATCTTATGTCTAACATCCAATCAATCATGGTACGTATCAATCATGGTATGTTAGGAATTTCCTTTTGCGTGATATTCAGTCACCTTAACTTGTAACGTAAGATAAGATAGTAATTATCCTACAAGCTGACAAGAAAAGGGATTAAAGGAAAAGACAAGATGAGAAATGCCAAAAATAAAAAAGAAATCCGTCGTTCTTTGAGTTTTATAAAAAAAAAAACTTTATTCAATATGGGGGATAATCTCTCAAAGAGCTAAATATAACGCTTATATAGGTAAATCTAAACCATATATACTTGAAAATCCAAAATACCCTAAAAAAGGAATTACTAAACATAGTAAAAACAAAGATGTTCAGCAACTCTAAAAAACTAATAAATGGTGTTTTTTTATCCTAAAGTTGGCAGTTACATGTTATACCTAGTAATAAATGTAGATATGTAAAAAAAACTACGCGTGAACATAGACAGAGCCTTGATTCGATATCCGACTCAAAAATTATGATCATTTGAAGTTAATTCTCTTATGTTGGTCATACATCAACTTGCAAGGACTTCCAACATCTAGTCGATATAGACCTACTAAAACTTTCTGCTTACTAATTCTCTATTGGACATTCGACCATCAAATGTCCAATTAACCATTAACTTATTTGGACTTTTTTACTATTAAATATTCGATCAACTTTATCTACTTGACGTCTCACTCAATCCAACTAGCATATTGATAAAATATTGAAACTCAGCTTAAATAAATTCGAACTTAATCAATCTAATGAACCTTGACAAGAGATCGATTGTACCAATAATTTTTTCTAAGCATCTTGACCACATAAACCAAGATATAGAGGTCGACCCATTCAAACCCGAGATTTTTATTTGAAAACACTAGCTTCTGCAAGTCTCAATTTCTCAATTTGAATGATCTTAGATATCAAATATGCTAAAATAAAGTATTGATGACGATTGGCTACACCTAACATTATTGCCAAGGATTGAGGAACTTGAATCTTAACACAAGGAACAAGAAAAATTGAGAATTTTTTCATGTAACAAAGAAGTGACATTGTCAAAATACAATACAAGAGGCTTGTTTCAAGATGAAATAGAAGAACCTACAATAGTTTTTTACCATATAAAATAACAGTATCATCTACACTCGATCAAATACTATTTTTCTTCACAATAGCAATAACATGTAAAAAAGTTACACGAATGAATTTGAAGCAAATGATATTTTTGAACCTTAACAAACATTATGACATAGTTTTAAAAGGGAAGAGTCGAGCATATCCTTATTTATCTTGATCTTAGTCCAGAAATCCAAGTCATTCTAAGCACTCCTATCTCAGAAGCACTTTTCAAGTTGATTGTGTTTGTAGTGTTATAATGAGAGTTCCCTAGTTCTAATCTCTCTTTCAGCTACATCACAACTTCTAACATGTTTGGCCATTGTTGGGACCTTTGTGTCGTGCATTTCAACATGATATCAGCACACTTGCAGACATAGTTTATGTCATGCTGTCTTTCCAGTCTAGGATCTACAATATCCTCAATGTTTCCTTTGTCAATCCTTTGGAGCATCCATTGGGTTAGGTGTACATTTTTCATACCTAGAACTATTAGAGGTAGCTCAGTGATCAGTTCCAAAAGAACGACTCTGAAGTTATACACATCAATACTTTTCTCACTGAGCTGGAAGGTATTGTAATATCGGACAGATGATACGATAAATTTTCAATCATAAATTTTATAAAAAAAACAGAGTATGAAAGTTTAATGACACTTTAATTGAAGTTGATGCCTAATTGTTAGTCATTATAGAGAGAGAATCACTAATCCAGAATATTAGCTGGGGAGATAAGGCTAATGGCTGGATATGGATTGGGATTTTCACAATGTGCATGTACTTGCCATTATTGGACAAAATGGAACATGCAAGATATATGATTTAAAAGTGATGATCCAAATATCACATGCTACAGCCCTATAAATCTTAAAACTCATGATTCCTCTTTATTTAACTTGATGTGCATTCTCCCAAAGGTTCCTCGCATAGACGCATAGTACTACTCTCGAGACGAGTATCATTGAGATTAAGAAATATATATATATATATAAATAGTCTTCCCTGTAAATGAAAAGTGTGCGATTGAAACATGAAAATATGACTGAATTGATCTTAGTTACTTTTCGATACAGGGTGGAATAAGGGAGGAGATTCTCGAACGAAGAAAATGATCTAATTATTTCGAAAGAATTGAACGAGGAGCCGTATGAGATGAAAACTTCATGTACCGTTCTGTAGAGTGACGGTAAAGGTGACTATATATATATATATATATATATATATATCCAACTTATGGCGATTAATCCTGAGGATTACCGACTTGACCTCACAAAAGTTTTCCACCGGCCACTTGGATAAATCGAGAAGAACTACATATTCAATAATATATTAAATATACATGAGCAAATGTAATATTCAATTTAGCAAAAAATTGATCAAAATCAGTTGATGAACCTAGAGAGTTCAAAAGGATATGAAACTAGGTCTTATATGTTAATTTATCTTATTCTCCTAATTACATTCACGCTCTCAAACATTAATTTAACATACTATATTGATAGCAGTGATTTTTTTTAACACTAATCAAATTTTTTAATTGATTGCCCCACATCAGGTCAACCTTGATATGTCATAAATTCATCATTGCTAATCCTTTGGCATATTTGAAGTTCTTATCTCATGCTTAACATCCAATCAATTATGGTATGTTAGAACTTCCCTCTTGCATAGCATCCGGTCACCTTAGCTTGTAAGGATTTTCAATATCCAATCGACTTTGACCTACTAAAACTTTCTGCTTTCCAACTTCCTATTGGACTTTCAACCGCCAAATATTCAATCAAACATTGATCCACTTGAACTTTTCCACTACCAAATATTCTATCAACTTTGATCAATTTGACGTATCACTCAATCCAATTAACATATTGATAACACATCGAAACTTAGCTCGAACAAACTCAAACTTGATCAGCCAAATCAACATTGATAAGAGAACGATTGCATCAATAATTTTTTCTAATCAGCTTGACCGCATAAACCAGGACACGGAGGTCGACCAATTCAGACCCGAGAAAACACTAGCTCCCACCAGTCTCAATTTCTGAATTGGAATGATCTTAGATATCAAATATGTTAAAACAAAGTATTGATGAGGATAGACTACACGAAACATTATTGCCAAGAACTTGTATCTTAACACACGGATCAAGAAAAACTTAAGGAATTTTTTCTATAACAAAGAGATGACATTGTCAAAAACAGAAGATGCTTGTTTCAAGATGAAGTGGAAGAACATACAATAGTTTTTGCCATAGAAAATTAAAGGATCATCTACACTCCACCAAATACTATTTTCCTTCACACAAGTAATAACATGTAAAAAATTACACAATAATAAATTTGAAGCAAAAGACATTTTGAACCTCAACAACCATTATGACAATTTTAAGAGGGAAGAGTCGAGCATACCCTTGTTTATCTTATCGTTGGTCCGGAAATCTCAATCATTCTAGATACTCCAATCTCAGGAGCACTGTTCAGGCTTACATTGCTTACTTCTGAGTATGGATTCTCATTGCGTGTGAATGTGTTCACAGTGCTATCATGAGAGTTTTCTAGTTCTAAACTCTCTTTTAGTTGCATCACAACTTCTGTCATGTTTGGTCGTTGTTGGGACCTTTCTGCAGTGCATTTCAACGCAATATTAGCACACTTCCAGGCATAGTTTATGTCATACTCTCCTTCCAGTCTGGGATCTACAATATCCTCAATGTTTCCTTTGGCAAGCCTTTGGAGCACCCATTGAACTAGGAGTACATTTTCTGCACCTGGAACTATTGGAGGTAGCCCGGTGATAAGTTCCAAAAGAACCACTCCGAAGCTATACACGTCACTTTTCTCGCTAAGCTGGGATGCATTGTAATACCTGACGAGCAATACAACAGATTTCCAATCATAAATTTTGTACAAAAATAAACATAGTATGAAAATTTAACTACACTTTAGTTGAAGTTGATTGCTTCATTATAGTCATTATACAAAGAGATAATCACTAGTCAAGTAGATTAGTTGTGGAGACATGGCTGGATATGGTCTGGGATTTTCACAATGTGCATATGCTTACTGTTATTCGACAAAATGAATCTACAATCTAAAATATGCAAGATAGATGATTTAAACTTTTGAGTGATAATCTAAATACCACTGCTACTACCCTATAAACTTAGAACTCATGATCCCTCTTAGTCTGACTTTATGTATTTTCTATTAATCTATTTCTTCAAATTGGTTTGCCTGCTTATTGCCACAACTACTGATGTTTTCAATGGTTGCATTTCATTCCTAGATATGAAAAGCATATATATCATGAACCAAACCTTCTTTCCTTCATTTAAAAAAAAAGGTAAATAGTTGAAGCACGCAAGGAGATGGATAGTTATATTAAACATGGATCTCAAAATGAGATGTTCCATGATAATGGAACTTTTTTGTTTGTAAGTTTGTTTGTTTTGATAGCTTGGTTACTATTTTCTACTAGGTAGAGATGCTTGCTTGAAACAACTAAATGAATGAAAAACAATAACATACTCAGGATCAAGGTATCCAGGAGTTCCCATCACTACAGTGGATATCTGATTGTTCGTCTCACTTAGACAAGCTTTCGAAAGCCCAAAATCTGCTATCTTAGCTTCCAAAGTTTCACTCAAAAGGATATTTCCTGACTTCACATCTCTATGGACTAATGGTGGTTGGCATCCTTTGTGCAAATACTCTAGCCCTGCAATGCAACCCAATACATGAAATAAGATTGTCTCAGATGAACGGCCTGGAAATCAGGCAAGCAATATTAATAATTGACAGTTCACATTATTCGAAACCTCGTGCAGAGTCAATTGCCATCTGAAGACGTTGCCTCCAACTTAAAGCCCTAGCACTGTTTGCCCTGCCTGCATCATGGCAAATTAACAACCCATCAGCATTCAGTAGGGGAAAACAATAAGTTCAATGAAGTAAAGATTGCTTTGTATAAGTAATAGCATTGTTACTATGTTGGTCAATAGTGTCTGGCAAAACATTGTAAGATAAATAATGAATTTTTAGACAGCATCATTATCCCTTTGGTACTCTCAGTTGCATTCAACTTGAAAGAAAATTATAAATTAATTTTATAATTAAAATTTTACTTGTATAGAGCAACAATCAAATAAGAATACACTTGTAAGTCCTTGAAAAGATTCATTAACTATGTATTTGACAGGAGAATATATCTTTAAATAGTTAGATTGTAAGCTGAATCTAATTCTAGTCACCTGATTGTCATGCATGCTATAAAGCAAATGATATCATGAAAGGAACCAACTATTAGATAATGATATCAAATGTAGTTCCAAACCTCGCAGATGATCTTGTAGTGTTCCTTGAGACATAAACTCATAGACAAGGGCCAAATGATTTACTTCATTGCAATAGCCAACCAAAGAAACTAAATTCCGATGATGAACCCTAGTCAAGTGTTGGGCCTGAAAAACATAATCAGTGATGTGTAGGAACTAGAAACATCAAGATCCAAACTAAATCAAAGAAACAGAAATGAATGAGACAGTTAATATTCTGTAGGATCTGACTCGTCATAGATAGGACATAATTGTTCAAGATACTATTAATACATGTTTGAAAGAATAATAAAATTTCATCAGCTCCTGATTTTTTTTGTGTAAAATATACGAGTTTATACATTCATTCCCTCTCCCCGTCTTTGGTTATGCAAAATCTCCCAATGGAATCACATTCAACAACCATCTCCAACTAATTAAATTGAACCATCCACATATGTATAAGATTTATTTACCTCAGCAAGAAACTCTTTAGTTCCTTGTGATGATGATTGTGATAGCAATTTGACTGCAACTTGAGTACCGTCTTCCAAATGTCCATGGAAAACAGACCCAAATCCTCCTTTTCCTAGGATCTTTTGAAAGTTATTAGTGATGTTATTTAATTCCATGAATGTGAATTGGCGATTTTCAAGCTGCAATGCATTATCTGTTTGCTTTAGGAAACCATTCGATGGATTCACTAAGCCACCTCTTCTCAAACCTTTCAAGTTTCAAAAAAAGAATAAGATTGTTAAATGCATGTCAGAAAATAGATGATGGTCTACTATTACAAAACAATTGCAGAAATATCACCTTGTGTTTTCCTCACTCTCCAAACTATGGCTATCAGCGCAAGAAGTATTAACACCGGAAATATACAAAGAATCACGACCACCGGTGTTGATATTTTCTTCTTTTTTGGTGCAGGCGTCACATTGCATGATGTACCATTGTTACAAAGATGTGGATTCCCATCTAGTCTGCATGAGATTATAACTTGCTTAATGGTTAAAGATATGTTTGAAATTATGAAAACTCTCCAACCAAAAAAGGAAAGAAGCAGCCGAGTTCGAGAACAAATTATCAAACTTTAATGCCAAATTATTACTCAAAGTTTAAACAGCTAAGCTAAACTCCTATTATTTCATGACTCCTTGCCTAGATCTCTTTAATGATTAAGCAAGCCCTTTCATATTATGAATACTTAAAGAAAAAGGGAAGGACCTAAACTTAAAATTAACACAGACCTTAAGGTAAGTAACCCATTTTGTGCCATTTCAAGGAGGTTCGAAGGAACTGATCCATTTAACTGGTTTCCTGTCAAATCACTGCAAGCAATCATGAAATGTTAAGCCCTTTTCTACCTTTTCCATATAATGCAAGAAGGATTAAGAAATATGCTTACAGTAGTTTGAGAGAATTTAAGTTTGCTAGATCATCAGGTATTGACCCTGTTAAATTGTTGTAAGACAAGTCTCTGAAAAAAGTGATTATAGGACAATTGTTAGCTGATAATTCCTCCCATGGCATTCCTCTGTACAAGGCTCTAAAATGTTGCATGAATGACTGTTTGCCATATTCAATGAATAGCAAAAGTAAAAAGGAAAACAAATAGCAAGCAACGTGAGTAGCCTTACAAGTATTGAAGTGCACTAAGACTAGCAACAGATTTGGTTATTTCCCCAATCAGCCCACTTGATGACAGGTTCCTGTAGAACAATAATGGCTAATAAGAATATTACAGAATTTCCAAACGGTTTGAGTTAGATGTTCTTGTAGAACTCACAAAGCAGTGACTCTTGGAGAATTTGAGAAGCTATAAGTACAATTTAGTCCATCCCATACAAAAGCAATTGGGGAACATGGATCTCCCATCCAATTCCTTTGGATCTGATACCACTCCTTGATCACTGTCATGGCATCAACTGTAAAAAAGAGAAAAATAATCAACAATATAAACTAATGACATTGCTCAGAATAAAAAATAGAAAACAAACACTACTAGCATGCGACCCGTCTAAGTATCTTAGCTAGCAGTCGCACACCCCAAATCAAATATTAAGCAAATAATCAGCATGAAAATTCCCAACAATACCATATCAGTAGAGTCCATTGAATAAAGATTGATCTGCTTAATATCATATGTACCTTCCAATCCCAACACCTGTTTCAATCTATGGTTTTCGAGCTAATGTTTTTTCTCTTTATACTGATTTGTTTTGATCCTTTTCCAACACCAATTATCATAATTAAGTTTTTTTCCTGGCAAACAAATCAAATTTAGGAAAATTTGAACAACTTAATGTGCACTGTTGTGAAGGTGGAAACTTCTTTTTCCGTGTCCACTCTGCCTTAGGGCTTTCAGTAACATTCAATCGAGCAATTGATAGGCAAGATATTTCTTCTCCCTGTTCCACCGAAAGGGGCTACATACCATCTCCAGCGTCCGAGGGCACGGAGGTGTTGCTCATGGTGACGTATAGCTCGAAGGCATTGAGGATGGGCGGGAGAGTGGAGTTGCTGAGAGCCTCGAGGGAGATGTTATAGGTAGGGAACGAAGGGAGGGGCACCTCGCCGTAGACGGCGTCCGCGTAGAGGTAAGGGGGGGTCACTATACTCCCCAGCGTGCGCAATCCATTCACGTAGTAGCTAAACTGCCGCGATTGATTGGTTCCGGAAAGGTTAAAAATCTCGGATATGTGGAGGATGGGGAAGAACTGGTTGACGTCGCCGGGGACGGGATCCCATGCGAGGACGAGGCTGGAGGAGTTGATGGGGGTGACGGCGGTCTGCATGACGGCGGAGGGAACGCCGAAGAAGTCCCCGGGGACGTTTTCGACGGTAGAGTTGGTGGAGACGTCGTTCCAGTTCCGCTGCGAGGAGAAGCTCCATGGCATCCACACCCGATCAACCGGGTCGGCCGGATACCTACGAGGAGGCGCGGAGCACATTTTACCAGTTTAGTCCAAAAATAATAAAGAAATTATTTAGAGATTTTATAAGGGCAAAAACAAAAAAGGATGACCTTTTTTCAATTAACGTTAAATGACAATCAATTAATGTAAATTATCCGAAATACTCCTAAACCAGATTTTAAAATTTATAACGATTGGTATGATTATTTTATGTTGATTTTATTTATTAGAAAATTATAATTGTATTAAAATAATATTTTAATAAGTAAATCAAACTAAGAAAATTATATGACAATCATTATATTTTAAATAAATATTATTTTATCATAATAGACTGTATGTATAAGTTAACAAATAGATAGCCCAATGTATAACAACTAATCGCTAGATTTTACAAAAATATCATTATCTTATATCGATTTTAGATATTAGATTAAAACGATATCTCAATAAACAAATTAAACTAAAAACACTTTATAACATATATATATATATATTACATTTCAAATGGAATTCATTTAATCATAATCAAAATTTAACTAACAAGTAGGTATTATAATATGTCTAGTTTAACTTCTACAATAATATAAATATCTTATGTTGATTTTGTTTATCGAAGAGTGATAATCTGATTAAAATAATATTTCAATGAGTAAAATAGACTAAGAGATTATCATGATACCCACTACATTTCAAATGAATATTATTTTATCACGATCGAATAGAAGTTTGTAGGTAGCTGGTATGCCCTAGGGTATAGCACAGATAGTGAGTGCATGATATCTATGACCTAATAGCTAGGGATCGATTCTCAGAAATTGACGATCTATTTTTTATAATATAGAATAGAATTATTTTAATTGATTTAAAATTACTATTACAATAAATGTTATTTATTAACTTGATTAAAATTATATAACCTTGACTAAAATAACTTTAGTTTGGTTAAAATTCCTTTGAAAATATTATAGGATCCTAATTCCTATAATAATTTTGATTGATTTTAATTAAGATGAAGATAAATTTACACAATTTAAATAAATTCGATAAAAATATATTTTAATAAATATTAATTTATATATAATAATTTTAATTAAATTGAGTTTATTTATTTTACACGTAGCAATTATTATTACAATAATGATAAAATAAAAATATACTAAAGTGATATTTTAATATTTAATTAATTTTTTATTAAAGGTTAACAAAGTTTCAAAAATATATTATATAATTTTTTAAAACTTATACTAGTTGCCATTCAATTACTTTTGCAAGTCATTTAATAATTTGTTTCTGTGGATACTTCCAATCTAAACCATATCATATTTTGATAGAGGTACGAAAAGTCAAAAAATAAAAATAAAGTATTGAATAGTTTGTAAAGTAATTTAATCTAATATTAAAAAAATATGGTGGATGATAAGTACTCTAGTTTTTTATATATAAATAAAAAAAACATAAAATTATATAAATTATAATAATATTAAATTAGTGAGTCATATATTATGAAATTTTAGGAAAAAATAATAGTAAAAAAAAATAAAGAAAAATCATGATAATTGAAAAACATTTGAATTTATACTTGAAGGTTGACAGTAGAAGTTATTCAATTTATATTTATACATGATATTCATCGACTTAGAAAAAACTTATGATTGAGTCATAAGTAAAATTATATGTAGAATTCTAGAAAAAAAATTATTAGCATAACATATATTGAATTAATTAAGAATATGTACGAGGATATAATAATAAAAGTGGAGATTCCAAGATGATTAACTGAAGTTTTTTTCATAAGGATAGGATTATATTAAAGATTAACCCTAAGTTCTTATCTTTTATGTTAATCGCAAACTCATTGGATATATCCAAGATATGGTATCATGGTGCATGTTGTTTGCCAATAATATTATTTTAGTACATGAGATATTGAAAAAGGTAATGCTAAACTTGAATCTAGCTCAACGAAAAACATGAGAAGTGAAAGGTTCTAGGTTTAGTAGAGTACAAATGGAATAGAGGATAGAGTATAATATAAATTTAAATTTAGTAATATTAGACGTAATGAGATAATTGTTAAGATGGAAGATGATGCGTTATTTGTAACTAAGAGTTTTAAGTATTTAGAATTATTTTTTTGCAAAATATAGAGAAATTAAAAAAAAAATGTCTTATATAGAATACATTGAAATAGAGGAGAGAGCGTCAAGTGTTTTTTGTGTCGTAAAGTACCTCTAATATTTAAAGTAAAATTTTATAAAATGATTTTTTTATGTTATAAAGTACCTCTAAGATTTAAAATAAAATTTTTATAAAACAACGACTAATTTGCTATGTTATATGGAGTTGAATGTTAAACTATGACTTGAGCATATAAGCATAAGATGAAAGTTGCATAGATAAGAAAGAATGTTAAGATGAATACGTGGACATAAAAAAATGGACAAGATAAAGTAATAAAAAAAATTAGAGAGAAAGTCGTGATTGCACCTATTGAAGGAAAAACTCTAGAAGATACACTTAAAATGATATGGATATGTACATAGATGACCAATAAATATTTCAATTAGATGATGTAAAAGTATAACAAATGTGTAAATTAAATGAGGAAGAAAAAGATTAAAAAAACTTGATTAACAATAATAAAATTAGATAAAATATATTTAAATATAAATAATGATATAGTAGCATATAGAGTCTAATAACGTAAAAGGATTTATATGCATGACCTCATCTAATGAGTTAAGATTTGATTGATTGATTGTGTATACTAGTTAGCATTAAAAAATAAAATAAAATTGTCACCTTGGCTGCTCCTCTAGGGTGACCCTTGGAAGGAAAGTAAATCACGAAAGGCCTCATTCAACAAAGAGGAGTTAAGGCAACTAAGGGACATTTCACATCCGTTAAAAATCAATTCCAGGTCAATTAATAGTAACATCCTTATATAAATTAACTGTGCTACCCTTGTCGTATAATAGTTATGCTATATAAGAGGATGAAATTCAAATTAGCTAATATTTTTATAATATTGAACCTAAACATTAAGTAATGATATCAACTTTAATCATTAAAATTTTTTGGTAGGATTTAACTCTGTGTCAGTTTTGGTCCTTCTATGATCATTTTTTTAGGGATAAAATCTTATGATCATTTAAAAGTGCAAAGTGTTTTTCAAGATTTTTATTTTCAAAACTTATAATAATAATAATAATAATTACCTGACATACTCAGCCTCCTCTCCCAAGTTCCACCGGCTGAAAAGTACCAAACTCCGTCGCTCGTTCGCTGCCGGGTAGAGAATGTCCCTCAGCGGCCGCAAGTCGATCCCAGAGATGAACGGCGTCCCCGTGCCTGTGTTCACCAGGCAAACCGACAAGTACCTAAAAGAAAGACATCACATTTGATGATTGTTCATCCAATAATTCCCTAATTTTAGCTGTTATACACTGTACCCGGCGGTGGCCACCGCGATGATCTCCGTCCTGTAGGATGACTCCGCGGTGGTCACGTTCACCCTGTCCCAGTAGTTGACACCGAGATGGAGGTGGAAGGACTGAGGTTGGCCGCTGAGCCCGTCGTAGTTGCCATAGAAGAACCACGCTCGGAGGAGGTACTTGGAACCCCGCGCCACCGTCGACGACCGGATGGTGTAGCAGTTGCGGGTGCCGTTGGGGAAGGCGCGGAGGGTGAGGTACCGCCGGACCCTGACGTCGGCCATGTAGGCGACGGAGATGTTGCGGTTGACGCCGGTGTCAATGAAGCCGACGTCGGAGACGTAGGAGATGTTGGTGCGGTGGTCGACGTAGGACGAGCCGGGCTCGAGGCCGCAGTCGATGGAGAGGAATCCGATGGCGTCAGTGGACTGAGAGCGAGCTCCGGCGGAGGCCATGGCAAAGGCAAGGAAGATCTGCCACCAAAATCTGGAATCCATCTTCTTTTTCCGGAATGCAATCACCATGGCAGAACAGAACAGAGCAGAGCAGAGCTTGTCCTAATTTTATAGTATCTAGAACAATTTTCATTTTACTCCCCATTGTTTCTCTTGTAACAAATTATTCCCGACTTGTAAATTCATTACATTTGTGAGTAAGTTTGCTGTTTAATTTAATAAGAGTTTATTTTTTTATTTAATATCTGTAAAATCAATTAAATGAATAAACTTTTATATATATAACCATTAATATTTATAGATAAAGATTATAAATTATTCATAGATAATATTTATAAATAATTTACACGAATAAAGTTTCTAAACTATATTTATTAATAAAATATTTATCAAACTTATAAAAAATAAGAAATTTTTAATAAATAAATAAATAACAAATAAAATTGTAATATAAACTCACTAACCAATCAAAATTTAAAATTTGTTAAAGTTTCAAATAATAAAATAAACTTAATAGAACTTGGGAAAGAAAACCAAGCTAAATTTTGATTAGTTTTAGACTTAATTTTTTTATTAAATAAGTTTGAATAAAATAAAATTTAGCACAGCTTATCTAGTTTTCCCCTTACAAATGGTGAAGCTAAATTTTATTTTGAAAAATAATCCAAAGTATTGAGAGGGCTTTGAAAAATAACAAATAAAATAAAGGTGAAAAAAAAATCAATTTTTTTATTTCCATTCGCCCAACCATGAGTCATGATAGAAACACGGTTGACTTCGATATCCACTGTGCGCTTTGCTCAAAAGTTTACAGGGGGCGAATTGCAAATTTTTCCTTTGATCTCGTTTCATATTCCGAACCAGATACAACGTTTACCACGCACCGATGAACGCCAGGCGCACGTTTGGCCAGTAATCTGACTTTTTAACTGTTCACGCTGTCCTGCAACAGACTGCATATCTTCTCAAGACCCGGTCTGGGCGGGGAGTCAGCAAGCGAGATCCGCTTTGGATCCCAGCGGACGTACGCGCGCCCATGCAGATTTGCACGGAGTTGACTTTGTACTTCATGACGCTCATCCATTGACTTTGGAAGCCATTAAGTCATGTCGTCGCCGTATACGTTATATAAGTGGAGCCCTTCTCCTCGTCACCTCCGTAATCTTTGAATCGATCAAGCTACCCAAAATTTGTTCATCGACAATCATGTAAAACTCCAAGTTGACATTTTAGTCTATTAGATAGAGGTCGCTCTGATGAGCAGATGGTAGGTGGTCATGCATCATCGTTGTACTTACTCATCACGTCATGAACACGGTCTCTGAAAATATAATGATGTGGCAGAGATGGCTGGGGCATGTGTCGGGCCCAAGATCTAGTCAATACGAGATCAAGTAATGTCGACAAGCGATCGGGTCAAATAGACTCGACTTAAGACTGAGCTCGAATCAAGCCAGCTCAAATTAAGATCGAACTCGGATCAAGTCAACATACCCAAAGGTGCATGGAGCCACACAATTATAGTTCGACCTAAGCCAAGCTCGAGGAGATACTCAGTCAAAGGGGGGAGCGAGCGGAGAAAATGGTGCCCAACAAGTAGTAGGATCTATAAGTTTGGATCAGAGTGAAACCTGATAAAATCAGATCTAAGGGTTAATAAATCAGTTTTGGCAAAGCCCAACAAATGGGGTATATCTGAAAAGTTTTGGGATGATATAAAAGGGTCAAGCAAATCCTTACTTAGTTCATCTTGGACCAGGGATTTCCGCTCCTTCCTAGGGAGAGGGTTTTCCTTTTCTAGGAAAAACCCTAAGGCAACCATTCTAAGAGTCGTCAATGATCCGTCCACCCTCGGAGAATGAAGATCCTCTCAGAGACATTGGCACCATCTGCTAAGCTCTTTCTTCTTCCTACTTTTAGATTTCATTTGAATTGTGTAGAGTATTAATTTTTATGTTTTTTGGTTGTATTTCCTTTTCTATGGTATAGTTCTCTAGATTTTAGGAGTAGAGAGTAACTATAATCTGATGTTGATATACAACTATGTATTTGGTTATTTCCTTATGATATGTTTGCATCTTGTTCTTATTTGATTGATAGATTGTGTGTGTTGTATGTGCAATTGGATGTGGAGGATTGATCACTATGTAGGGGAGATGCTCTAGATTGTATGACTATGGGGTCTAACGTGACAGAGGGTGACCTTTTATGTGAACTTTCTAGAGTTATCACCTTAAAAGAGGGGCAATTCTTTGTAATAGATTAGCTAATTAGGGATTAATGGATTTCCCCCAATTTGATGTTAGGGAGTAGATTATGTAATCTACATTGTATAACTGTGAGGTCTCATATGATAGGGGTATTCCTTTAAATAGACTTTCTAGTGTTACCTATTTACTTAGTAGCATTGAAATTGGGGTAAACACTCCAATATAATCTTCACATGTTTGTATCGAGAATTTGGTTAGAATCCCTATAAATATGTAAACTTGGATGATAAGGAGGTGAACAATACATAGAACATCAACTAGTATCATAGTAAAATTAAAATCCTAGAATCATTCTCTCAAACCAACATCTCTCATTGATTGCTCGCTCTTCCTCGACTCTCTCTCTCTCTCTCGCTTACAAGTCTTCACACAACTTTAATCGTCTAGATAACTTTCTTTGCAAACTTAATTAGTGCTTAATCAACAATCCTTGTGGATCAATATTTTATTACTTGACGATACAACCGTACAATTACGATTTGACATTAAAACCCGTGCTTGAGAGTGGAATGCAAAGAGAGATCAAGAGCTTCCCAAACTTGATGAGGTATGTTGAGCCCAACGAGCATAAGAAGTATAGACTCAGAAATTTATGAGATTAATCAAGATAAGATTAATTGGTCCTTCTTAAATCAAATAACATAAGATGAATCATCTTTTTGAGGTGAGGATTAAGTACCATATGACAAAGTAAATTATGAAGACAAAGCAAAGAAGAAATTATAATTTTTAAGTAAATAATTACCCTTGTCAAATTTAACAAAAAAAAAAAAAGAAGGAACTGTATGAATAAGGAAAGAGATATTTTGTGATGGTGGAGGGATTTTAGTGGAATTTGAAGAAGATATTTTTCTCTCTCTATATATTTTTTTTTTTTGCAAAAAAAAATGAAGAAATAACAAATCTAAATTAGAAGACAACTCTGAGTTGCTGTAATGAATGTCTGCTACCGTAGGTTACTAAGAGCTGCTGTGGATAGGGAGAAGGTGCCGAAGTTCCTGCCCAGGGAGGAGGAGAGAGCCGCTGTTGATGAAAGATGAAGAAAAGTCTAATATCATGAAAGAAAGAGAGAGAGGAGAGATGATAATAATTTTGGATGATCCTATTGCGGATGGTAAAAGACTTATTTATATAAATTATTTAAATAATAATAATGAATATTAAATATGATATACAATCATATTAATTATAATTATAGCAATGGATATAATAAATTTAAAAATAATATTTTTTACCAGCGATTCATGTCAATCTTGATGTCAAATTTGATAAATCGTGATTGATTGAAATCAATTCAATTATCTATTATTAATATTAATTATAATTTGACTAGTGGTTGAAGATATGTATGAAGTTATGCAGAATTCTCAAACTAAAAAAGGAAAGAAACAATTAAATTCAAGAACAAATTGAACAAACTTTAATATCAAATTATTACCCTAAATTTAAACATCTAAATTCCTAATATTTCTTGGTTCATGCCTAGAGATCTCTTCAATGATCAGGCAAGCCCTTTCATATTATGAATCTTAAAGAAAAAAGAGGTACTTTTTGCAACCCCTAAGACACTCTCCTCCCCTGTTTTATGCTTATACCCTTTTACGTTTTTTTTTTTAGTTTTGTTTCTTTTTTTTTATTGGTTTTGTCTTTTTGAACCAGTTTTTTTTTTCAATTTTATTTTATTTTATTTTATCAGTTTTATTCTTTTTGAATATTTTTTTATTATATGTTTGAAATCTTTTGTTTATTTATTAGTTGTAGGTTTTAGGAGTTATTATTTGTAAAAATTTTAAAAAAACATAAAAATATGGATTAAAATAAAAATTATATATATATAATTAATAAAATTACTAACAATTAATAGTAATCACATTTATAGTTTACGAATAAATATTTTTGTTCAAATGAAGAGTATATGTACTAATACATAAAAAAAATATGGAAATATATAAAATAGAAATTTTAATCAATATTGTCTCCAAATTCTACTTTTGACGTGTTTGCTGGTGTACATATTATTTTGTACCACAAATGAACACGTGTCCTATAACAAGTGACTCATCCTTTAGCTTCGTATGATAAATATTACCACCACCACGTTGGAATGAGTGATACAAGGTAATGAGGGTATAAGAAAACTTGCATGAAGTGATTGTCAACATGAGCAATAGTTATTTCTCGACGCACTTGGTTTAGAACGGGAGGAGTTTGATATGTGTCAAAAAAAATCAATAAAACAAAAAAAATTGATGGAAAAAAGAACAAATAAAACTTATTAAAAAGACAAAACTAATAAAAATAAAATTAAATAAAACTGAAAAAAATACACAAAAATATATATAACAAAAGTGAAGTGTCTAAATAAGAAGAAGGGAGAAATTCTAACGTATACTAAAAATTATATAAAATAATAAAAATAATAAAAATTGATGAAAAAATAATAAACAAAATTGATTAAAAAATAAAACTAAATAAAAAAAATATAAGTAATTAAAAGAAAGAGGGGTATAAACGTCATTTGAAAGGCAATATAGGGGGAGCAATTTGCTAAAGAAAAATGGAAGGAGCTAAGTTAAATGTAACATAAACCGTACAGTAAGTAATCCATTTCGTGACATTTCAAGGAGGTTCGAAGGAACTGATCAAAAGTTAAACCATTATCCACTTTCTCAATAAAGTGAAAAAAATTAAAGGATTGAACTATGTTTACAGTAGTTTAAGAGAGCTTAAGTCTCTATTAAATTGTTGTAAGACATGACCCTGAAAAAAAGGTGATTAAAGAACAATTATTAGCTAATAATTCCTTCCATGACATTCCTATATATAGGTTCTGTCTGTCGTCACGTGTATAAAATTCGAAAACCTACATAAATTGTAACTGTCAATTTTCAACCCCAAATTTCGACATTTAAACCCTTTGTAGAGTCTTTTTGCTATTTTTTTTATAATTTTTTAAAATATTTATGATAATTTTTATATTTCTGGTATTTTTTAGAGAGAATTTGTCTTGATTTGCGTCTTGATTTGAGTTAAGATTTTAAGTTAATTATTTTTCTTTTTAGATAAAAATATATTTTCTTTCTTTACAATATTAGAATTAACATATATTAATATATTAATTGTAATTATTATAATTTCTTTCCTTATTTGAGTGTTAGGTTGTAGTCTATATAAGAATCATATTTAGATGTTGAGTGATTAACCCCTCAAGTTTGAATAAAAAATTTCTTTCTTGGAAGTTTCTCTTCTTATTTTCTCCTCAATTTTCCTTTTCATGTCAGCACGCAGGATAATCGTTATCCTGCGCGGCGTTAGTTGGTATCAGAGTGTGTGACGATCATCAACAGATCCAATGGCGAGTCGTCGTGGTCATAGTCGCAGTTGCAACAACATGCAGACTTCGGGCGAAGGAAGCTGAGCACCGTGGTCGTAGCGTTCAGGACATAATGACGATTGAGGATTTACGGAGATAAGTTCCAGATTTAACCCAGCGTATGGCAGTGCGGAATCTCGAAGATGGTGAGATTTCATATCGTGAATCTAAGGATAATAAAGTAACTAATTAACAAATTAAAATGACATCTGGTGGGGCCTCAAGCTACAGCCCGTGTAGCTCTGCCCTTGATTGCGAGTGTTGTTGGGGAAGGCGCGAAAGGAGTGGAGCTAATGGGATCTGAAGTCTCGCCCATGTAATCAACGGAGATGGTGCAGTAGTGTCAATGAAGCCGGCGTCGGAGATGTTGGTGAGGGGGTAGACGGAGGATGAATCGGCACAGTCAATAGAGAGGAAGTCGAGGGGGTCAGTGGATTCAGTGAGAGTGAGCTCTAGCTAAATCCTAAATCGTGTATCCCTGGCTCACCCACCTAGTGGTTAATCAACCAGGTTGACAATTTTCTCCGAATTCAATGGGTAAATATCTGATTCGAATAAAGGAGGGTATGGAAGGAATTTTAAATCCAATTAAATAATTAGGTATTTAGGTATGAATATTTTCGAATTCGAGTAGGAAGGCGGATATGATAAAATCGTACATATACCATACCCGATATATATATAAAAAGAAAGAAAATTAGCCCGCTTTTGGCCTCCGAAAAAAAGATTTAGTTTGCCACTTTACTGATCACCAACACGTATCTCATCTTTTTAAAAATAAGAGCATTGTAGGTAGTAATAGGATGATAGGTACGGTATAGATATCCGATCTTCCGATGAGTATGGAGATGAAAGTTAAATACATGATAAAGTAGAATCTGCGACGAATTCTAAATTCATCGCAAAATTACCTAATATTATTACATATAAATTTAAACTTTCCGAAGTCGGTTGAGGTACCTAGAAAACTCGGAATAACATGAAATAATTTCTTTGAGTTTCTATAAATCTCCCGAGCAGGGATCCTCTGGTCCAGGATCCCTGGACCAATCCTGGTCCCCTATCCATTCATTGGTTGGATGAACTAGACCCCACCTATTTAACAGGTGGGATCCAGTTAATCCAACCAATGAATGGACAGGACCTCCTTTGGTCCAAAAAATTCTCGACCAGAGGATCTGAGGCAGGGATCTTCTGGTCCTGAATCCCTGGACCAGTCATGGTCCCTTGCTCATTCATTGGTTGGATGAGCTGGATCCCACCTGTTTAACAAGTGAGGTTCAGTTCACCCACCCAATGAATGAATAGGACTTCTTCTGTCCAGAAAATTCTGGACCAGAGGATCTGTCCTCAAATCTCCCGATTATATAAATATTCTCAAATATAAATTTTACCTAATCGATGATTTTTTGAATACTAATGTGTCCGAAAAATCTTAATCATGTTCACAAAATCAACCATCTAAAACTATTAGGTAAAATTAATATTTGAGGTTATTTATACAATTAGGAGATTTATATAAACTTATAGGAACTGATTTTATATTATTCTGAGTTAGTTAAGTACCTCAATCAAGTTCGGAAAGTCTAAATTTATATATATATATTTGAATTCTACGACGAATCTTGGATTCATTACAGATTCAATGACGAACATCAATATTCGTTACAAATTTTGCAATGAATCCATTATTCGTCACTGAATTTGCGACGAATTTAAGATTTGTTGTAAAATTTGCGACGAGTATTGAAGTTCGTTGCTAATTTCCAATGACTTTTGTAACGAATAATATTTTGTTGTTAATTTACAATGAAAATATTCTTGTCGTAAAATTGATTGCTAAATTGTGAGAATTTTTATTTTTGTTGCAAATTTTATCGTAAATTAGTAACGAAAATTTTTAGTCGTAAATATTCATCGCTAAACAACAGTTTTTTTTTTGTTTTTTTGTTTTTTTTTTTTTTAAGTTGAAGACAGCTTTGAACTAACAAATCTTTATAATAACTTTTTTTTTTGCCAACTGCTTTTATTTTTATTTAATCAAGCCATTCAGATTATTTTGATACAAGTTATGATTTTATTCTATCAAATTACTGCTAATTCGAGATAGGAATTGTTTGATGCCAATTTAGTTAATTGGTTGTGTGTGTATATGTTTACATCTATGTCTATCCTTTTTTCTGCTTGTAACTATTTTACAGTTGTATCTATTCAGCTTATGAATCAGTTGTATTTGAAAAACGTAGGGAAAGTTGATACAATTTACCATCTTTGATATCGCTAAATGTTGATTAGAAGAAATATCATGAAGCTGCCTTATGTTTTCAAGTTTTCAAGTCGTTGACAAGAAGAAATATTATGTGCATTTTTTACATGTACTCCTCACAATTTTTGGAGTTTACAAGAATCATATTCATCTTCTGCTTCTCCAGATGAACTGAAGGCATTAATAAGTAAAAACAGTGCACAATCTCTTTTTGTCTCAGGTTAAAAAAAAATTATGCAAATAAATTTCAGAATTTGAGCTTAATTAAAAAAGAAAAATGGTAAGATAATAATTATAAGTTTTTATAATTTTTTACTTTATTAATTATATTGAATGAGAGTTTTGGTACCATGATAAATTTATTATTGTGTGATCGGTGAATTAATTTATCAGAATAGTTAGATATTTGAATTATTAAAATAAAATTAAGCTAAAAAATAAAAAATGATAGATACGCGGTTGACTTCTGTTCCCACCGTGCGCGTTGATCAAAATATGAAAAAACTACAGGGGCGAATTTCAAATTTTCCCATTGATCTAATTTCCTACTCGGAACAAAATACAATGTTTACCACGCACTAACGCACGCCAGGCGCCTGCTCGGCCAGTCGGCTGGCTTTCCTTATGTGCACGCTGTCCTGCCGCAGACGGCAAATATCCTCAAAGACCAAATCGGAATGAGGTGTTAATCCTAGCGAACGTACGGGAATTGCACGGAGTTGACTTTGAAATTCATGACGCCCACGGCCCACCGTTAGACTAACACCAATAAGTCAAGTCGTCGCCGTACGTATAAGCGGAGCCCTTCTCCTCGTCACCTCCGCGACCTTTGAATGATCCAACTGCCTAGAATTTCTTCATCAAGAATCATTTAAAACTCCAAGTTGACATTTTTTTTTGCCTACAAGGCCGGCAAGATATAATCGATCAGGTACTTAACCTCTAAGTAACCTATAATAATTTTATAGTTACGTCAAAATTCTCTTTTAATAATTTATTTACAACTCTAAGTTAACTTTTTAGCCGATAAGATATGATCAATGAGATGAGTGAATTGCATGAAGTTCTGTATATATGGTATCTTAAAGAAGAGTTGTAGTCTTATTCTATATTATAAAAAATTATTTTAATGACTGAAACTTGTAACTACCAAATTATATGATAACAATTTACAGTTGGTTCCTCTTCAAAAAATAATATAAACAATTCCTGATTTATTTATTTAGAAGGGAGTAATTGTTACATCGTATAGAAAAGAAAAACTTTGAAATAAACTCTAGATTTTAAGTTTAACAATCTTTGGGAATCATACCATCAATGAATATAATCAAGGATTGAGGTGATGACCGTATATACTTCAAAGGGTAACTTTGAATATGAGATAACCAATTTATTTTTATGGAAGTTTTCTATCGATCATTAGAATAAATCGGAAAAATGTACATAGAGGTCCATTATGATAGCCAACATTCTCAGGTAAAGAATTTTTTTTTCAATAATTTTGATTTTCGATGTCCGATGTTATCTTAATCATTTTGTTTCAAAGGGCAATAATACGATGATGTCGTAGTAGTTGTGATTGTTGTTAGAAAAGGTTCATAAGTCAAGGAAACATCTCGCTTGCTGCTCCACGAAGTTGTTAACATATTTCCTCGAGATGTTTGTATTTAAGCCAAAGTCGATATAAGAGACTCATAGACATAGTTTGAGATAAAATGAAATAATATTGTCAAAAATTATGATTATAAATGAACCAAATATTTGTGAACAAATTTGATATTTAGCTTGGTAAAAACTTATTTTTGTTTATTCAATACACAGAAAATCAATTAAATGAATAAGTGTGAATAACTCATTAAACTAAATTATATAAACTCAAACGCATATGTTTAGCTCGTTAATCTTTGTGAATAAAGTTTATTAATATTTTTCGTGAACAATATTCAAGAATTATGCTCATCAGTAAAACTTTTATCAATATATTAAATAAGTAAAGATACTTTCAAAATAAACAAACTAGTTTAATAACTAACTAAACAAACTTAAAATATAAAAGTTTCAAACAATTAAGCTTGAGAGTTCGATAATATCTAGCTCAAATGCATATGTTTAACTCGTTAATGTTTGTAAATAAAATTTATTAATAATGTTTGAGAACAATATTCAAGAATTATGTTCATCAATAAAACTTTTATCAATAAAGTAAAGAAACTTTCAAGATAAACAAACTAGTTTAATAACTAACTAAACAAATTTTAAATGCAAAAGTTTCAAACAATTAAGTTGTTGAGAGTTCGATAATATCTAATAATAAGCTCAAAAAAAAAACAAGTCAAGTTTGAACAATCATTTTAACAACTTGATTTATTTTACGCTCGATTTGACTTGACTCGATTACCTTATCAAATAAATTTGAACACTACAAAATTTGATTTGACTTAACTTATTTACAACCCTACAAAAAATTAACAAAGTGGCATTTACATTTCTTATCCAAAAATGAATCCCTCTTGAACTAAGAACCGATTTTCATTTGATATCGAATACAATGTATAATTTAATCCTTGAAAATACATAGAGTTGATAATAAAAAATTAAAAATTAAAAAAATCAGCACACTCCAAGATATTCTGTTTTTTAGATAAAAAAGACCAGAAGGACGCCCAATTCAAACCTGGAGTTTATGTTTGAAAACACTAGCTTTCACAAGACTCAATTTCAGAATTTGAATGATCAAGGATATTTAATATGCTAAAATAAAAGTATTGATGAGGATCGGGCAACAGTGGAGCTAGGCTTTAGGCTACCCGGGTTATAGCCCGGGAGATCTAGTTAAAGTTGTGTTAATTTTATCCTTCGATTGCATTGTTTTTTCCATTCTCAAATGGAGCAAGGGGGTCTCTAGCCCGGGTACCCATTTGGAGGACATTTGTAGCCCGGGTGGATTACAAATCCTAGCTCAGTCATTAGGATCGAGTACACTGAACAATATTGTCAAGGATCGAGGAACTTGTATCTTAACACAAGGAGCAAGAAAATAGGGGAATTTTTTTTTCTGTAACAGAGAAAATAAGAATGACATTGTCAAAATACAAGATGCAATTGTTCCAAGATGAAACGGAAGAACACACAATAGTTTTTTCCGTAGAAAATAACAGTATCATCTACCCTTCACCAAATACTATTTTCCTTCACACATAATAAATAACATGTAAAAAGCTACACAATTATAAAACGGAAAAAGATACGATAGTTTTTTGTCCTGGTCCACTCTGCCTTGGCGCTTTCAGGAACATTCAATCGAGCAATTGATAGGCAAGAGATTTCTTCTCCCTGTTTCACCGAAAGCGGCTACATACCATCTCCAGCATCCGAGGGCACGGAGGTGTTGCTCATGGTCATGTAGAGCTCGAAGGCATTGAGGATGGGCGGGAGAGTGGAGTTGCTGAGGGCCTCGAGGGAGATGTTATAGGTGGGGAACGAAGGGAGGGGCCCGAGGCTGTAGACGGCGTCCGAGTAGAGGTAAGGGGGGGTCATTATATACACCAGGAATCCATTCACGTAGATGTTGAACTGCCGCGATTGATTCGTACCGGAGAGGTCAAAAATCTCGGATATGTGGAGGATGGGGAAGAACTGGTTGACGTAGCCGGGGATGGGATCCCATGCGAGGACGATGCGGGAGGAGTTGATGGGGGTGACGGCGGTCTGCATGACGACGGAGGGAACTTGGAAGAGTCCTCGGGAAGGTTACGGACGGTGGAGTTGGTGGAGACGTCGTTCCAGTTCCACTCCGAGGAGTTCCATAGGTCCCACACCCGATCGATCGGGTCGTACGGATACCTAGACAATGAAGAGCGAAGCACATTTTACCAGTTTAGTCCCCAAAAAAAAAATATATATATTTCGTAATATTAAATCAAAACATTAAAGATTTCTTTATGATAATAACCACCTGACGTAGTCAAACTCCTCTCCCAAGTTCCACCGGTTGAACAGCACCAAACTCTGTGACTCATTCACCGCCGGGTAGAGATTGTCCTTCAACTGCCGCAAGTCGATCCCGGAGATAAACGGCGTCCCGGTGCCAAGGTTCACCAGGCACACCGACAAGTACCTAAGAGAAAGAGATCGCATTTGATGATTGCTCATTCAATAATTTCTTAGTCCTGCCTACTGAACTATACCCGGCGGTGGCCACCGTGATGGTCTCTGTCCAGTATAATGACTCCGCGGTAGTAACATTCACCCTGTCCCAGTAGTTGACGCCGAGGTGGAGTTCGAAGGACTGTAGCTGGCTGCTGAGTCCGTCGTAGTTGCCGTAGAAGAACCACGCCCGGAGGAGGTACTTGGACCCCTGCGCCACCGCCGGTGACCCGATGGTGTAGCAGTTGCGGGTGCCGTTGGGGAAGGCTCGGAGGGTGCGGAGCTTCTGGGACCTGACGTCGGATAAGTAGGCGTCAGAGATGTTGCGGTTGACACCAGTGTCGATGAAGCCGGAGTCAGAGACGTAGGAGATGTTGAGGGGATCGACGTAGGATGAACCGGGCTCGAGGCCGCAGTCGATGGAGAGAAAGCTGAGGGAGTCGGTGGACTGAGCTCGAGCTCCGGCGGAGGCCGTGACAAATATGAGTAGGAACGGCCACCAAACTCTGGAATCCATCTTCTTCCGGTGTGCAATCGCCATGGCAGAACAGAACAGAGCTACTCATATTTTTATAGTATCTAGGACAATTTTCATTTCGATACCCATTGTTTCTCTTATTACAAATGAATCCTGAACTTCTAAATTCATTGAACTGTGCCTTCCCCAAGTTTTCAATTTTTATGACTTCTCTGCGAGTTTAGATTTGATTCGACTTGCCTAGTTTACATCCTTACAAGTGGTGAAGCTAAATTTTACTTCAAAAAGTAATCGAAAGTATGGAGAAGGCTGTGAAAAATAAAAAATAAAAATAAAGGTGGCAAGATCAAATTTTCATTTCCCCTCACCCAACCATGGTCACGGTTGACTTGGTCCACTTGGATACCCACTGTTTGCTTTGTTCAAGATATGAAAAATTTACAGGGGGCGAATTGAAAATATTCCCTTTGATGTCATTTCCTATTTCGAACAAGCACCGACGCACGCCAGGCGCGTGCTCGGCCAGTAGGCTGACTTTCCAGCTGTGCACGCTGTCCTGCAGCAGACTGCAAAATGCAAATCTGCTCGAGGACCAGGTCCAGGTCTGGGCGTGGAGTCAGCATGCGAGATCGCTTTCGGATCCCTGCAGACGTACGCGCACATGCAGATTTGTAGGGAATTGATCAAACTGCCCAAGACTTCTTCATCAAGAGTCGTTTAAAACTCAAGTTGACTTTATTAGCTGATTAGATAAGATATGATCGATCTCAGATGAGCAGTTGGTAGGTGGTCATGTATTCATCATCGTTCCCCCATGTCTTAGCCATTTACACTAATGATTAATAGTCATCCGTGATTTATCTCCTTCGTATTGGCCTAGGGACGGGTTGACAGGAGCACTGGGGGCGAACGAATCGCCTTTTGCCACATGTATTCATCATCGTTGTACTTACTCACAGGGGCGGATCAGAAATAAATTTTAATGAGGGCTAACCGAATATCTTTTGTAACATAATAAATATATTTAATAACAAAAAGTTAAATTTGACATCATAAAAAAGATAAAATATTAAATTAATAAATTATAATTAAGCTATTGCTTATTGAAGTATTGGTTAACACTTGGTGACATATCAAGTGGTCGTTGGATAAGAAAGAGGAGGCAATTGCATTCTGTGGCTTTTCATCTTTTGAAAATGCTGCAATATTTGTTCATTTTCAATTATTGAAAAGATATCTTTCTCGATGTATACAACTAGATTGTCATTCATTCACTCGTCTCCCATTCTGTTATACGTAAATCAGTCTTTATCGTCTTCATCGCAGAAAATACTCTTTCAACAGAAGCGAGCACAACTGGTAAAACTAATGTCATCTCAATCAGACGATAAACCAATGGATAAACTTGATTTTTTAGAGTTTCAACAATTTTCTGAGCAAAACTCCCCAAATCTTCAATTTTAGAAAAATTTGGATCATGTCGTATATTATGAATGAAATTCTGAAGTTGTTGTTCAATAACTATACAATCACAAAGTCGAATAAGTTTCTGAACATTGAATTCAGAAAAAGAATTTTTTGGATGAAGGCATGCTATACAACTAAGCAATTCTGTGCCAACTTCTGAAAAAGGAGTATTCATCTCTTGTATAACTGAATCAACAACCCAACATTGTAATTTGCAAGAATAATAATTAATAAGTAAAAAAAATCTTATTGATGAATATAATAATAATAAATTTTCCTTTTTAGAAATAATACCGGATAGAAAATCTCTACACGATAATAATGCAAATTGGTGATGACTTGCCTTCTACATCTACTACGACCACCAATCAAACACTTATCTTTCATATCCGGCATTGGGATCTCATTCAACTCACAAAATGGGTTGACTTTATCTGTAATTGTATGTCATCCATTTTCCCTAAATATTTGAAATTGATCTTTCACACTCTCAATCAAACTTATGGCTTGGACAATATTTTGATCCTTTTGTTGTAACACAAGTGACAACTCATGTGTCATTCCCAATATCATCTTCATCAAGTGCAATATGAAAACAAACTCATAATTCTCCATTTTCTGAATCAAACTTTTGGCAACCCCTCTACTATCAAAAGAACTAGAATTATTACAAATATTCTCCAACACTTGTACACTGAAGGCCACAAAGATAATAGACGACCCAATGTCAAGTAGTGTGATCCCCAACGAGTGTCTCTTGGCCTTACTAAATTAGTTTCTTGATTTTTGCTACTGCCCGTACTAATGTCTCCACCCTCCAACATTGCAACAATCCTATTATGTTCAATTTGCCTAAGTTGATCTCTCCTTTTACATGATGCTCCCGTCGTATTGACAATTATAGTAACATAGTTAAAAAAATCACTTGCATTGAGATTACCATTGGCAACAACAATAATAACTAACTGCAATTGGTGAGAAAAACAATGAATATACATTGCATATGGATTTTCTTGCAAAATGAGAGATTTCAACTCATTGAATTCACCCCGCATATTTGAAGCTCCATCATATCCTTGACCTCTCAGTCTAGATAATGATAATCCATGTTTCACAAATAAAGCATCGATAACATCCTTCAAAGAACGAGAGCTAGTGTCAGATACATGTACAATTGCAAGGAATCATTCAATCACCTATCCTCTTTTGTTCACATATCTCAAAACAACTCTCATTTGCTCCTTCACTGGAATGTCTCGAGATTCATCAACCATTAAGGAGAAAACATTGTTTCCAATATCTTCGATTATGGAAAGTGTTAGCTCAGAGGCACAAGCACGCGTAAGGTCTTTTTGAATTGCTGTAGAAATCATTTGATTGTTTCCGGGAGCATTTTGATTAACAACCTTTGAAACTTCATCATTTCGTTGACTGTACCATTGAAGCAATTCAAGAAAGTTTCCTCTATTTAAAGAATTACTTGACTCATCATGTCCACAGAAAGACAGTCCCTGCTTCAAAAGAAATCGCGTAATATCCAACATTGCTGTTAAACGGGTGCGATAAGAAACCTCTATATCTCGCTCATGTGCTCATAATATATTTGAACTATGTCTTTGATCTTGAAAAGATTCAAACTGTACTCTAGCATGATTGTGACAACTATCTACGACACCATTATGCAAATTAAATATTTCTAAAGCATTTTCCCAATTAATGAATCCCGTTTTTACAAAGGCATCTTCTTTATATCGACCTCCTTTATTTGATGGTTTAAAAAGATAACACCATAAGTAAAACACCGCATCTTTTGATATGTTATATTCTAGCCATGGATATATTTTATACCAACTTTCTTGGAAACTACTTTCTTGATTATCAAAAGATCTTTTTGGATACATATGCCCAATTGGTTGGCAAGGCCCCCTAGTCAAGTACTCTCTTCGGACTTGATCTCGAATAGAAATATCAAACTCTTCAATTGATTTTCGTAATCTAGGATCACTAACAATATCATTTAAATCTAATTCCACATGAGATTGAATTTCCACAACTTCACTAGTATTAGGATCATTGGAAGAACCCTCACGAAAATGTTTAGGTTTAAAAAACCTCTCCATAATCTACATAAATAAATAATTAAAAATAAAGTCATGTATATGATGTAATTAAATTAATATTCACAAATCACAATTAATTTAAACCCTAAACCCTCTAATTTAAATTGAAATAAAAAAGTAAAAAAAAAAGAAATAAGAATGGTAAAAAAAATTAACCTTGAATTATGTGAATGACTTGAGCCGTGGTGGCCTAGTGGCTAGGGGCTTTCCACTAAGACAATGACTCTGCAAAACAAGCGAGAAAATAGCACAATGAGTTTACTATTTACCTCAAATAGCACTGTGCCACTAAATAATATTAATTTTCATATTTGGTAATGGTAGTTAATAGAACAATTTAAAATAGAAAAGATTTTGAAAACAAAGTCACACACAATCCAATCAATGAATCAACCCAAGAAAAAAAAAGTAGAGAAAAACATAAGAGAGGGAGACAACGGACCTAGTGGGCGGTTGTTGCAGTCGGCGGGCGATGGATCGGCATCCGGCGAGCAACAGATTGGTCAGCGACGAATTGGCAGACAGCGAAATCAACACAAGAAAAAAAAACAACACTAGAGAAAAAACAGAGAGGGAGGCAGCAGACCTAGTGGGTGGTTGCTGCAATCGGCGAGCGACGGACCGACGAACTCAGGACTGGTCGGCGGCGGACTGGTGGGTGGCAGACCGGCAGACAGTGGAATCAACACCAAAAAAAAAAAAGTATAGAACACGAGCGGCGGGTGTCGAATCGGCGGGCATCGGACTGGTGGGCGGTGGACCGGCGGACAGCGGATGATAGAACACAAACGGCGAACTGCAAAACTAAGCGCCGACTGCTGAGGCGGAGTCGCGATTCGCGATCGCGAGGGAGAAAGCGCAATTGACGAAGAAAAAAAAAGTATACGGATGACCTATTGCCTATTGGGCATTGGGCTTGGGCTGCAAAGGCCTTTAAATTTTATTTTAAAATATTTTAAAAAAAATTGAAAACCTTGCTACTTTGTTTTTGTCCAATGGGTGACGCCGAGCTTTGCTGCTTCATTTTTGTCCAGTGGGCGATGCCGAGCTTTGCTGGATTACTGTTTCGTTTTTGTCCAGTGGGCGACGTCGAGCTTTTCTGCTTCGTTTTTGTCCAGTGGGCGACGCCGAGCTTTGCTGGATTGCTGCTTCGTTTTTGTCCAGTGGCGACGCCGAGCTTCTCATAGTCACTGGACGACAAATCTTGACGACCGACGCCGAGATTTAATTTTATTTTAAATTTTTTTAAAAAAATCTAGAAGTTCGCTGCTTCGTTTTTGTCCAACGCCGAGCTTCTTACAGTCACGTCGGACACCGAACTTCTCATCCCGGACTCCACTTTAGCTCTTTCTCTGACAAATCTTGGCGAGGGCTTCAGCCCCCTCTAGCCCTCGCCTAGATCCGCCCCTGGCAAGAGGTGCCCTCAACAACGGTTGAAGGTGCCTCCGAGACGTCCCATGCGCCTCCGCCATGTTCAGGCGGCGGACACCCTCCATAAGCAAGGGAGGTGCCCTCCATGCCAATGGAGGGCGCCTTCGACTTGGCCAAAGTGGTCGATTGCAGCGGATAAAGTTTTATCTGTTGCTGCCTTGCTGGAGGCACCCTCCATCGACCATAGAGGCACCCTCAAGGTACGGATAGAATTTCTATGAGCTATAAAAAGACCCCTGGAGTTAGGAAATAGTACAACAACTTTAGAATAACTACTGTAATCATTTCCTAGTCTTTTCTGATCTTTTTCAAAAGAGTGTAAGAGACTTCTCCGCCTACAGAGAAGGAGATTTTTCTATTAGAGCTTTGCAACCGTCTTGAATTAATAACCACCCAGGTTGTAACTAAGTCAAATCTGTTTGCCTCTTCTTTTCATTAGTTGTTCATTTGAGATTATAATTATTATGATAGTGCTACTAATCTTAGTTGGAACAAGGAAAGGGTTTTTGTTTTATTTTTTCTTAACAGACGCTGCGCCCTCTGGTCGACCCCGCCGCTACGCCAACAATTTTTACTGTTATGTTAATTTTATGAACTTTTTATCGGCAGCAATGTTTTACACATTAAACTTCTTAAAAATTCATTTTTAAAAATTTTAATTTTTTTATGGATAGACATTATACTTAAAATTTTCAGAAAATTTAGCATAATTTTTAAAAATCTAAAACTATTTTTAACATTAAAATTTTAAAACTATGCATTTCTAAATATTCATTTTGAGAATAGAAAAAATAATTTATTCATCAAAATTTTTATACTGATTCAAAAATATCTTTGATATCGACAAAAATTTTCAATATTTTTTGAACATTTAAAGTAATTTTTAAATTAATTTTGATAAATTTGAGACTTAATTCTTAAAAACTAATTTCTATGTGAATTAATTTCGGTAAAAATACATAACTTTGGAATGTTTGTATCCGACCCCTATAAAAAAATTTAGATTTTTTTCTTATTATTTTTTGATGTAATCAAAGGAAGAGAATAACTAAAGGTTAAGTTTAGGGGATGTTTTATTGCATTTATCACTTGCAATTATATGACATATTTATTTAGTTGCAATTATAATTGTCATATTTAAGTTATTACTTGTTTGTTTAATCCTAATCTTAACTCATGTTGATGCACATCAAAAAGGAGGAGATTGTAAGTACCCTAGATTGATTTTGATTTGAACAACAGAATTAAGTTAGGTCCTGTGTTGTTTTGATACCTTGTGTCTAGGTGTGCAGGAGTTTAGGAATACAAGAAGTCGAGCGGAAGACATAGCAGACAAGAAGGATGACATGAGAAGCAAGTCAACGGGTTCGATGCATCCGAAGGACAAGAAGTTAAGGAAGAGTACACCGGTGGACGAAAAGGACATCCGCGGAGCGTTTGAGGGATCAGAAGCTGGGGAGAAAGTTTGCTCGAGAAGAAAGTCGGAGTTGGATTTGAGTGAGCTCAATTCTAGAGGGTCGAAGATCACCCAAGCAAGTTGAAAGCTTGCTGCCTCCATGGAGGGTGCCCTCACGCCTCCATGGAGGGCGCCCTTGTGCCTCCATGGAGGGTGCCCTCACGCCTCCATGGAGGGCGCCCTTGTGCCTCCATGGAGGGTGCCCTCACGCCTCCATGGAGGGCACCCTGGCCTCTATGGAGGGTGCCCTTGTGCTTCCATGGAGGGTGCCCTCATGCCTCCAGTGGAGGCATCTTGAGCTAGGGATGTAAATGAGCCGAACCGAGCAAAACAGTATTAAGCTCGAGCTCGACTCGTTTAAGTTATATTCGGGCTCGAGTTCGGCTCGAGCTTGAATTGAACTTTTATCACAAGCTCGAGCTCAACTCATTTTGGAATTACTAAGCTCACGAATAGTTCAAGCTCGGCTCGTTATTAGCTCGATTATCATAGTTAACGAGCCTAACTCGTTAAGCGAGCTCGAGCTCGATTTCGGACTCATTTTAGAGCTCATTTTTGGGCTCGTTTTATAGGCTTGTTAAACGAGCTTGAAAACTCATTTGAGTAAATATTCAACAAACCTAACAACTAAAATGATATAAACTCAACACATTATTGAACATCTCAAACTACTACACTAAACTTCCAAACTCAACACACTATTGAATATGTTCGCGAGCCCTTTAATCAAGCCGAGCTCAAGCCCGAGTTTACGAGTATCTAAACGAATATGTTCTCGAGCCCTTTAAATGAGCCAAGCTCAAGCCCGAGTTTACGAGTATCTAAACGAATATGTTCTCGAGCCCTTTAAATGAGCCAAGCTCAAGCTCGAGTTCACGAACCTATAAACGAACATGTTCTTGAGCCCTTTAAACGAGTCGAGCTCGAACCCGAGCTTGCGAGCCTATAAATGAACATGTTTGTGAGCTCACGAGCCGAATATCCTTAAGCTCGAGCTCAGCTCGATAAAACTGTCGGGCTTGAAATCGAGCTCGAGCTCAGCTTGATAAGCTAAACGAACGAACTCAAACGAGCTTTTAACCGAATCGAGCTCCGAATAGCTTGCGAACCGTTTGGTTCATTTACATCCCTACCTTAAGCTATCAATTACCATTAGCTGACCTTTGTGAGCATGGATAAAACTTTATCCACCAGAGCTACCCTAGATGTCATTTGAGGTGCCTCCAACCCACCGAAACCAACGGTAACATCTGGCCATAATGCTATAAATAGCATACTACAGCTAGCAGTTAAGCACAACAACTTGTACTTCATTTCTTTACTCTTTCTTCAAGCTTTCAAGTTTTAAGAGACTTCTCCACCTTCAATGAAGGAGTTTTTAGTAGCGTTTCATTTGTCTTAAATTAATAATCACCTAAGTTGTAACCAAGTAATCTCTGGTGTCTCTTACTCTTTTATGTTGTTATTTTTAATTATTTAAATTAACTATATATCTATTCACCCCACCCCCTCTCCTTTAGCCGGTCTCACCTGGACCTACAATAATGATAGCTAGGGGGTTCTTGGCGCATCCACTCCAACGCTCAAGATAAAGGATGAAAAAGTTGAGTATTAGTGTTTGGATATACATAGGTGTGCTAATGTACTTGGATACTAGAAAGAATTACTTTTATAAGGAGATCACATCCTCTTTCATTCTCTCCCTTTTTCCATGTTGCTATTATTTAATTCTTTAAATAATGTAAGATTTGTTCACACTATTATTTTTTCTTGAAATAATTTGAGATTTGTGTGATGATTATCCTTTTCTTGAAATAATCCGAGAGTCATGCGAAGATTTATTCTTTTCCTGAAATTATCCAAGATTCGTGTGATGATTTATTCTTTTCCTAAAATAGTCCTCCATCCCGCGTCACCAAGAGGTCGAGAAACCAAGGGATAGTGACCCAAGATGTCACGCCCCAGAGGAGTCCCTGTCCGAAGAAATTTCGGCAGAACCTCCCCTGTACGGGTGACAATCTGAAGCATTTCTACAGGCATAATATACATCAGCCACAGGCGGCTGGAATATACACACAACCACGCAGATATATATATATCATTAGCCTACACGGCTGAAACAAAACCAATACAGCGGATAAACATAAAATACAAGCTCATACAAAACCAAATAAAACACTGCTAGCCGGCTAGACTTACACCACACAACCAAAACAACACTCTGAACACAAAACCGGAACACAATGCTAAGTACACAAATACATATACCAAAAATAACAATAAACAAAGGTAGGGACAGGTCTTCTGATGTGACGTGGGGACCGACAGCCAGGATACTCCAAGTGTCTCCATAAATAACCTAGTACCTAAAAATATAGTGTCCACGGGGGTGAGTTCAACAACTCAGCGAATACCAATAGACATGCCTAGTAAGATATATCTAACAGCAATAAACATGGAATACAACTTCCGAATAATATATAGGAAATATACAAAACTGAAAGGTAACCAAGGAAGCTGTACTCACCAGGAACTCCTATCCTGAACTAAAGGGTCATCAAACCGATACGCAGTATGTCTCCTGTATGCATGTCAAACAAATGCATCCACCAAAATGCATCATATAAGTGCAGCAAACACAAGCAAATAAATACAATCAATGCATGTGATGACCGTGCACTCTAACATCACTGCTCCTGAACAGTGACCGAGTGGACGGAATGCTGTCCTCTGACCCCAAATCATAAATGGGGAGCTCAATGCTCTCATCTCCCAGTACGATGACGGGAGGATATCTGCTGGCTACCACGCTGAGTCACCCGACCAACGGAGCCAACGAGTCCACCATCTCACGGCTACCATGCTACACAATGACATCAAGCATTGACAGAAGGCTACCACACTGAGTCATATGACCAACGGAGCAAAACCGCAACACACGCACGATATACCACTAAACCATGAGTGGGGTGTGTGCGGTATGTAAATGGCGATGGGCTCAACCATAGTGGGGCGACAATCAATCGCACAGCATGCAATCATGATGCATGTCACTATGCATAGCAAAAACTGATCAACATAACCATATCCATATATACAAAATGGGTACTGTAAAAGCGATGGTCACATACCAAAATCTAGAGTACACAGGTCTGATAGAATATCAAAACATATGTCCTGAACATAACAAGTATGGTATATCCTGATCAGCATAGAAAAATCCATATATATATAATATGGGTACCACAGTATCAGTAGGTCAAATCCACGGATTTAGGGTATACAGGTCATCTATGGTATAACAACCTAGATCCTAAATCTATTCCCCTTCCATAGCATATGTACCAACAATATGCACAAATCAAAGCCACAAGGTCTAGGTACACGAATCATATATGATATACTAATAGAAATACACAATCCAGGCATGACATAAAAACCTAAGTATCAGATAATTTGGATACACATGCTAGAAACAAAAATCCAGAGTCTAATCCTAACCTCAGTAAAGCATGGTATGTCACTCTAGAAACTAAGATACTCATGGCAATAAGATACTCATGGCAACAAATCACGAGATATAAGCACGGATACATCACAGGCGACAAACCTAACATGCTATGGATATCAAACAGTGACATACCAAAGGTAAACATGTTCATTGCTTGATGTTATAAAATACTATGCATATCCAAATGACAATATCATAAAAGATAAGTCAAGAGGTACCCGCCTTCGATAAGATGATCGTATTCGGTCCAATCCGATGTCAAGATGCTCATCTCGCGTCAAAGCCCTGTGTCAACCGATATACATACATTTATTTAGCTAGAACTCAACGAATAGCTAAATAAAATCTCAACGACCAATAGGACAAGATCCTAATCAACCTACATAAACATCTCTTTCTAACACAACTAACAAATCCAAATCTACATAACCGAAATTCATTGGCCGAAAACACTTACACTGATCTAATCAAAATGGTGATCAAGAAAATAACCAGTTATTCTGTGCTGTGGTGGCTGGAATCCAACAACTTCGGACCAATCGTCTACTGCTATCCAGAAGAGAATAATCCCAAAATCAATCAATCAGACATTCTTACAGTAAAGTACCAAATTCGACATCGTGGTACAAGTGAACAAGAATTTATTACCTAATTCCTTACCTCAATTCACAACCAAGTGACCGCTGGTGGGATACAGCCCAAGGGCTTCACCACCAAAGCTGGATCAACGGAACCAAATCTGCCGTACCTACAATGGTGCAATCATTTTCCCTCAGCCGCTGATCACTGATCCCTCACTGCTGTCTGGTTTGAATCTGGCAGAAATAAGAAATCTAGGGCACGGCTTGGTCCTCTCCGATGATCAACAACCATTCTGAGGCGTGAAACCGGTGAAGGCTGGAATCGGGAATTAAAGCACAACTTCACCAGAATGGGAGTAAGGCCTAAGGCCGGCGTCGGGAAACTAGGGCTCGGCGTGATAAGCTTCCTGGTAATGCCAGCGTCGGCGTCGGCGTCGGGCAGAAGAGAGGAGGAAGAGGAATCAGAATATCGGCGCCGAGAGAGGAAAATCTAGGGCTCGGGTGTCATCGTCGGCAGAGGAACTCGCGGCCGGTGCCAGGTAAAGAAGAAGAAGGCAGTGGCGTTGCGTCGGCCAGAGAAGAGGAAGAAGAAGCGCCGGCGTCAAGGACGGCTCGGGCACGCGAGGAGGGAAAAAGGATCGGGCTCAGGAAGAAGAAAAGAAATCGGCAAGAAGCAATTAGGGCTCGGGTTCGGCAGGGGAAGAAGAGTGGCGCACGGAGGTAGGCTCAAGCGAGGAAACGGCACAGTAGGGGATCGGAGGAAAAAGAAATAAAGAAAAAGAAAACTAAATTAAAAAGGAAAATCAAACATTTCCTCTTTTAATTGGGGAAACCCAAACAGGCTTTCCCGGACCCCGTTTTTATCCCCGTAAACTCGTCCATACGCACTCCGAAAAATTCTAGAAATTTTTTCAAAAATTCCAAAACTTCCCTTATCATTATTCACCATTTTTCCGGTATTTTACACAAGATTCGAGAATCGGGAGGCTAAGGAACTAAGAGCAAGGGCAAAGTCAAAATTTGTAGCCTGCTCAGGCTACAAATGACCTCCTGAATGCCCCCGACTAAAACCCTTTTGTTTTAATTGAAAATTTCAAAATCCATATGATTAATAGCTAAAATTAGCATAATTTACTACAGACCCCTCAGGTTACAACTCGAGTAAACTCCTACTTAACTCTGTCTGTGACTAGGAGGGCCAAGAATTGTGGGTCAGGAGACTAAGGAGCCAGGAGGCCTAAGAGTCAGGGTCGGGAGGCTCGAGAGGCTGAGAGGCCCGAGAATGGGGGCCGAGAGGCCGAAAGGCCTGAGAATCAAGGGTCGAAAGGCTAAGGAGCCTGAGGTCAGGAGGCTAAAGAGCCGAGAGGCCCAAGAGGCTCAAGAGGCCTAAGAGTAAGGGGCCGAGAGGTCCAAGAGGCTGGGAAGCCTGAAAGTCAAAGACCAAAAGGCTAAGGAGTTGGAAGGCCCTAAACTTTCCTCTGTTGAAACCATCTCAGTAGTTTTCACCAATCTTCTCTTCTCCATATGGCGCCTACTGATCATTCTCCGGATCAGTCGTCACTAACTTGGATCCCCTACCACTGTCGCCGACCGAATGATGTATCATTAGTGGGTGTCGTTGGAGAAGACATGGAGGGTGTGGAGTTGGGGGACAAAACGTCACCGGAGATGTTGTGGTTGACGTCGGTGTCGATGCAGTCGATGTCAGAAATATAGAAGATGTTTGTGAGGGGGTTGACGTACAACGAATCAGACTCGATGCCGCAGTTGATGGAGAGGAAGCCGAGGGCATTGGTAGATTGAGAGAGAGCTCTGGTGGAGGCCATGGCGAAGGCGAGGAGGATCAGCCACCAAAATCTAGAATCCTCCTTCCGGAATGCATTCTCCATGGCAGAACAGAACAGAACAGAACAGAACAAAGCATAGCAAAGTACCTATAATAATTTTCATTTCACTCCCTATTGTTTTTCTTGTTACAAACGACAATTTACTAAAAGACGTATCCAGGTTTTCGAATTTACCAAAAGGCGTATGCTACTTTGTTATTTACCGAAGGATGCACCTTTTTACATGTTTGTCCCATTCTACCCTATGATTACTTTTCTTTTTTTATTTTCTATGTCATTTCTCTCTCTCTTCTCTTTCTCCTATGCATGCAACATTTTTTTTATTTCCTCTCCTCTTTTTTCCTCTCTTTTGCATATTGATTCTTCTAAAAATATTTTAACACCTTTGAGAAGTTGAACTAAACAATGGATAGTATATTTGAAGTCCTTTCAACCTCAAAAATTCACAGGAACAGAAATGGGTGCAAATGGAGCTCTCTAGGTCTATCAGTGGGTTTTGGTCGAAATACACTAATGGACCTAGAGACCTCCAATTGCACTCATTTCAATTTCTGTGGATTTCTTGCAAGTAGTTCAAATATGTTATTTATTGTTTATTTTATTTTCTCAGAGGTGTTAAAATGTGATAAGAAAGAATCGTCAAAATTTTCCACGTTGGGCCTGATAGGAAATCATATTAGGCCCAATGTGTGCCTGATATCATTCCATATCAAGCCCACATTGGGCCTGATATGATTTCAGATCAGATCCAACATGGGCCTGATATCATTCTATATCAGGTACACATTAGGCCTGATATGATTCCATATCAGGCCCAACGTAGAGAATTTTGATTATACTTCCTTATTACATTTTAACACCTTTGAGAAGCCGAAATAAACAATGGATAGCATATTTGAACTCCTTGCAACCCCAGAAATCCACATGAACTGAAATGGGTGCAATCGAAGTTCTCTAGGTCTATCAGTGGGTTTCAACCAAAACCCACTAATGGACCTAGAGAGTTTCGATTATACCCATTTCAGTTCCTGTGGATTTCTAGGGTTGCAAGGAGTTCAAATATGCTATCTATTATTTATTTTGGCTTCTTAGATGTGTTATAAATGTAATAAGGAAGAATCGTCAAAATTCACCACATTTGGTTTGATATGATTTCATATTAGGCCCAACATAGGTCTTATATTATTCCATATCAGGTTCAACATAGAGAATTTTGGTGATTCTTTCTTATTACATTTTAACACCTCTAATAAGTCGAAATAAATAATGAATAGCATATTTGAAATCTTTGCAACCCCCGAAATCCACAAGAACCCCACTGATGGACAAAGAGAGTTTCAATTATACCCATTTCAATTTCTGTGTATTTCTGGGGTTGCAAGGAGTTCAAATATGCTATCCATTGTTTATTTCGGCTTCTCAAAAATGTTAAAATATTTTTAGAAGAATCGACATGTAAAATAGAGGAAAAAAGAGGAAAGGAAAGAGAAGAAACGTTGTATATATATTGATCCTGTCCGTGCACTGAGTCGATGAAAGCTGGGGACGTGGCGCTCTCTGCTGTCTTCGGGTGATCTCCGCGCTGACGTGGACATCCGATGAACCTGCAACAAAATCGGGCCGGGAAGGGGTTCCCGGCGACGACCTTCCGACGCTCAAGACAGGCAACGACGAGATGAAGCAGAGGCAAAATAATGAGACTATGGCTACAGTAGATAAGAGAAAACCATACCTCCGTCGAAGTCCGGAGGTCTTTATATAGGACCCCCGGAGAGGCGCGTGCACACTTCCTGAGGTGTGCACGCTCCTCAAAGCATATCTCAGAATGATTGTGTCAGAAAAGCATGTCTGATGCCATACCGCAACTGTCCGAGCATATCTCTGCCACGACATCGGAAACTTCCACCGTACGATCCTCGGTACAGCCCGGCCGCCGACCATGCTGATTGTCGGTGGCAGGTGTCTTGAGAATGATATCACTAGCTGCCCTTTTGTCCTCTTCTAAGTCTTTGTCTCTTACTGGGTCGGGCGGGATGTCCGCTCGGCCTCCAGGGCGCTCGGGTGCGCATGCACATCGGGCCGAGCGAGGAGGCCGCTCGGTCAAATACTCAGACGGGCGTGCAATCTGGTTGACCTATAGTTCGACCGAGCGGATCGACCGGTCGGCACGACGGTTCCGCTATAAGGGAGCTTGTGAGCGTTGGAAGCTCGACCCGAGGTCGAACTATCTGCACGTCGGCTTGGGAATTACTCCGGTCGGTCGGCCAGGTGGCTTCCCCCCACTCAGCCGAGACCTTGACTCCCCCATGTCGTTGAACCCTCCCTATGTGGGCCCCCGATTCTTACCACCGGATCACGTGTCTTCCCTTTAAGTCTAGTCGAAGGAGGCTGCCAGTCCGACTGACTGGACCACTGGCCTGGTGACATCACGACCGCTCTGCCCCCTGGCGTAAATATTTATCCGATCGGGCATTGTACAATGAATTATGTCACTCGGCATATCACCCGCCGACACTTGGCGGATACTGGTCTTACAGTCGTCTGTCTTGCCGACCCAGCGTCAGTCGATGCTGACGTCCTTCGGATTTCCTCGGGATTTGTGCAAATTCTAGCCATTAAGGCTGAGCACGCGCCCGCGCCCGCGCCTGCGTAATGGATGTCATTAAATGCGCCTTACGGGGTGACGCCACGTGGCCAGGCAGCCGTCATCGCTTGCTCAAGCTGTCAGGCTCGAGGTGACCCCTGGCGCTTTGAATTCAACGGTCGGATGTGCTCCTTGGATCCTGTGCCCTAGATCGGACGGTTCCGGCCGTTCGAGCCGAACCTTTATAAGGTCGCCTCCTCTCCTTCCGCCGCTTCCACTTTATCGCGCCCGTGTTTTCGAAGGCTCCTGCTCTGTTCTCCGGCGAACCATTTCTCCGCTTTCCGGCCATTTGCCCCCTTCTCCGACCATCTCTTTTCTTTTGTAGGAACTCTCTGCTCGTTCTTTTTTCGTTCCCTTCGCGTTTTTCTTCGCATTCCGGTAGTGTCTGTGCTTCGTGGGCACTGTTCCGCTCACCTCCTCCGTAACGCTTCCTATTTTTCCTTTGCTTCGCATTCCAGCGATAATGGTCAGTTCCTCTACCCCCTCTCTCGGCCTTTGGTATCAAACTATGGAGAGTCAATTTGATTCGGGGGATGCTTTTAGACTGATTAATACATATGACATCCCTGCTGACCATAAGCTCATTTTGGCCGAGTCATCCGACCGACCACATGACCCGCCGGCCGGGACTGTTACCTTCTTCCGCGACCAATTTGTAGGTGGCATTAGGTTTCCGATCCACCCATTCATCTTATAAGTTTACAATTATTTTCGTATTCCGCTCGGCCAGCTCGTACCCAACTCTTTTAGGCTGCTGTGTGGGGTAGTAGTGCTCTTCCGGACGCACGACATCCCACTCAAGCCTCAAATCTTTCACTATTTTTACTACCCCAAGCAGTCCGAGATCGGCACCTTTCTATTTCAATCGCGGATCGGCTTGGTCTTCTTCGACAAAATGCCTACTTCCAATAAGCATTGGAAAGATCATTTCTTCTTTTTGAGTTTTCCCGAGCCGCCACCCTTTCGAACCCAATGGCAAACTTCGCTGCCGACTTCTCCCGACCTGAAAAGGTACCGGACCGAACATGCCTTTCTACACGCGGCTAATCTATTGGCCGGGCTGAAGCTGGACATCCATAAGCTGTTGCCCAAGGGGATGATGTATCTATTCGGGTTAAGTCCGATCCGAACGCGACTTCTGAGCGACCCTGGTAAGAAGCAACCTTCTCTCCTTTTCTTTGAGTCTAACTGATTTTTTTTTTCTCGCAGCCGAGACCATGATGAAAGCGGTGGTGTTCAGCAAGCTGAAACGCAAGGCCGCCGAGATAGAGGCGGCTGCCGCTCAGGAGGCGGAGAAACTGGGCCTCACCCCGATTGGCTCTCACGAAGGTGAGAGTGAAGAGGCGCAGACGGCGGGCGAGGCGTCTGCCGCTCGGACGGTCACCACCGATGCAGCTGGGGAGACCGCTCCACCAAGTGCGCAAATGGCCACTTGGCCCGAGGAAGCCGGATCTGATGACGATGAGCTTCCGTTGGTCGGGCGTAAACGCCGCCGAACGGGCACCCCCACCCGCTCGGCCACCTCTGCCGTTCACGTGTCCGAACAAATGGACGATCCTCCAGCTCCTCCGTCTGTGGAAGCGCTGTCGTCCGACAGGACCCTATCTCAAGGAGACTGGCCTTCCGACCCTATAGAAGCTCAGCCCCTTACCTCGCTTCCTCCAGCCCGTCGGATAATCAAGCAATCTCTTATTCACTCTGAGCCGACAGGACAATCCTTTGCCCCATCCGCGTCCACTCAGTCTACTCCGGGCCGGCACAGGACGATCAAGGTTTTGCTCCACCTACCAACAGAGGAATATTTGCAGAAGGCTGACCAGCCGTCGAGCCCCGAGCACTTGATAACAATTCGAGGGCCCCTCGCAAAAGTCTGGGAGGACGCCCGAGCGCGCGTGGGCATGATGCCACCTGGGCTTCTCGGCAACAGCTATCTGCAACAAACTACTGGGGTAACTCTTACAAGCCTTTTCTTTTTATCCCCCGTTCGATATTTTACGTTTTTAAACGAATCGCAGCATTGGGTCGAGAGTATAGCGGTGTGCCACCGCTTAGCTTTCCTCGAGGAGTAATTCTAAAAGCTCAAGGTCTCTTGGGGGGACTCCTCTTCAAGGCCCTTCCTACGCCGAGCTGAAGGCCTATCTGGAGAAGACCAACAAACTGCTGGTGGCTGAGCGGCACAGATCCTCGGGCTTGCAGACCATGGTGGACCGACTTGAGACCCAAGTCAAAACATATGACAAGAATATCACATTGGCCACCAACAGGAAGAATCATGCCATCACCGACCTGGAGGCGAAGAATGCTGAGGCTCGGGCGCTTGAGGTGAAAATCAACGAATTGACCGAACTGCTGACCACTGAGAAGGACGGACGCTCGGCGGAGGTGGCCACTCTTCAGAGTGATCTGAAGACCCTTCAAGACGCATTAGAGGCCTCCCGAGCTGCCTTTAAAGAATATCAAGACTCTGAGCCGAGCCGGGTTGCTATCATGCAGCAGAACTATATCCGCTCAGAGAAGTTTGTGGAGAAAACCTACGATCGGCCCGTCTACGCATTTGATTTGGCCATTACTGCCACGGCCGACTACCTGAAGACTAAGGGTCGGCTTCCTGAGAACTTCACTATTCCCGTCCGGGATCACGCTGATCTTCTAACCACGATTCCGGATGAAGTTTTTAATTATCTAGAGTGAAGTCGTGGCTCATGTATTGGCCGTTCGACCTATCTTGTTTTGTACGTTCGCCTTTTTTTGGCTTAATGAACTTTCCTTATTGCTCTTCTGCTGTGTGTATCTGTGCGGGTTACTCGCTCCTTTGATCTTCACCAAATTCGTGGGAACATCTTTCGATTTTCGAACTGCCGCTCGGCAATCGAGTACTTGAGTCTTGTTAAGCTTAAGCGATGCCTTGGCCGAATCATTACAGAGGCTGATCGGAGACAAGCCAACTTTTTAATAACCGCCCGTTCAATTCTGGATTTAACATCGCCGCTCGACGGTCTTCGGGCCGGGGGGTTTATAGTCGCCAGTCCGACTCTGGGATTTAACGTCTCCGCTCGACGGTCTTCGGGCCGAGGGATTTATAGTCGCCGGTCCGACTCTGGGATTTAACGTCGCCGCTCGACGGTCTTAAGGCCGGGGGTTTTTATAGTTGCAGGTCCGATTCTGAGATTTAATGTCGCCGCTTGACGGTCTTCGGGCCGGGGGTTTTTATAGTCGCCGGTCCGACTCTAGGATTTAACGTTGCCGCTCGACGGTCTTCGGGTCGGGGGGTTTATGAGCCTTGGTGTACCTCTTGCAGAATATAGTCCACATCCTCCAGGCCAACGCATTTAAGCAGAGGCCTAGAGAACGCATTTTTGTAGAGTTGGTCGCCGATGAGGACGAACCGACCAGCTCTCCTTCTGAGCATATACGCCTCCGACTGATCGGACGGCGTTGCTCCTGACTTCAGAAACTCTGTTATAGCCATCCGCCAGTCATTTGGAAATGTGAGTCCCTCCATCCGGTTGATGTGGGCGACCAGAGACACCTGCTCGACTGGCTGCTCGATGACGATCGGTGATATCGAGCTGGCTAGCTTAGCCAGTTCATCTGCGGTCTGATTCTCCACGTGGGGGATCTTTTGTATCACCACCTCTAGGAAACCGACCTTCAGTTTGGCGAAGGCTTCCACATAAAGTTTGAGCCTGACGTTGCTTATCTCAAATGCTCCCGAAAGTTGTTGAGCAACCAACTGTGAATCTGAATGAATCAAAACATTGCTAGCTCCCACATGCCGAGCGGCCTGCAACCCTGCTATCAGCACTTCATACTCTGCTTCATTGTTGGTTGCCCGATAGTTCAGCCGTATGGAGAGGTGCATTCGTTCTCCGTGGGGGGAAACCAGCAACACGCCAACCCCACTTCCTTGCCGAGTGGACGATCCATCTACGTACACCTTCCAGGTGGCTTCGTGCTCGGGATTTTTTACCTCCGTGACGAAGTCTGCCAATGACTGCGCCTTAATTGCCGTTCGAGGCTGGTACTGTATATCGAATTCACTAAGCTCGGTTGTCCATTTGATAAGTCGTTCGGACGCCTCTGGGTTGAGGAGGACTCTCCCTAGAGGACTGTTCGTCATAACGATTATTGTATGTGCCAAGAAGTAAGGTCGGAGCCTCCGAGCGGCAAGGACTAACGCGAATACAAGCTTCTCAAGATCAGTGTAGCGGGATTCGACATCCTTCAGAATGTGACTTAGAAAATACACCGGCTGTTCTTCACCGTCCGACCGTACCAATGCCGAGCCAACAGCATGCTCGGTTGATGATAAATAGACGCGGAGTGGCTCGCCGATAATTGGCTTGGCTAATACAAGCAGAGAGTTCAGATAAACCTTCAAAGCTTTGAACGCCCGGTCACATTCGTCATCCCACTAGAACTTGGTAGCTCGACGCAAAATCTTGAAGAAGGGCAATGCTCGGTCGACCGTCCGGGAGATGAATCGCGATAATGCTGTTATCCGACCGGTAAGGCGCTGAACTTCCTTAAGATTTCTGGGTGGCGGCATATCTTGCAATGCCTTCACCTTGCTAGGGTTCGCCTCGATGCCACGCTCGATAACGATGTATCCCAGGAAGCGTCCACCTTTGGCTCCGAACATACACTTCTGGAGGTTCAACTTGACTTCGTACGCTCTCAGCGTCCGGAAGGTTTCTTCTATATCTGCGCACAGATCGGCCGCTCGAAGTGATTTAATGAGTATGCCATCTATGTATACCTCTAAGTTCCGCCTGATCTGCATTCGGAACACCTTGTTCATGAGCCGTTGGTACATAGCTCCGGCATTCTTTAGTCCGAATGGCATCATGTTGTAGCAGTAGATGTCGTCCGTCGTGATAAAACTGACTTTCTCTTGGTCTTCCTGGGCAAGCGGCACTTGGTGATAACCCTGATAAGCATTCAGCATGCATATCAGTTCACACCCGGCGGTTGAGTCCACCATTTGGTCAATTCGGGGCAGCGGGTAAAAATCCTTTGGGCACGCCTTGTTCAAGTCACGGAAGTCAATGCAGACTCTCCATTTGTTGCCGGGCTTGGAGACTAGCACCACATTTGCGAGCCAGCTTGGGAACTGTACCTCGCATATGTGGTCGGTCTCCAGGAGCTTCTCGACTTCCGGCCGTATGATGACGTTCTGCTTGGCACTATAGTCCCGCTTCCTTTGCTTGACAGGACGAGCGTCCGGCCGGACGTGTAGCTCGTGTTGCGCGACGCTTGGCGAGATTCCTGGTAGCTCGTGTGTTGACCACGCGAAGACGTCGTGGTTTTGTTGGAGACATCTGATCAACTTCTCCTTCTGGCTTACCTCCAGGTCAGAGGCTACGAACGTCGTGGCCTCCGATCGGGTCGGGTGGATCTGTACCTCCTCCTTTTCTTCATAAACAAAAGTAGGCAGCTTTTCGATTATAGCATTTACCTCGATACAGGGGGCCTTCCGAGCGGACCTCGACTCGGCTCGCACCATCTCCACATAGCAACGCCGTGCTGCCAACTGATCGCCTCTAACTTCTCCCACTTGGTTTTCCACGGGGAACTGATCTTCTGATGGAAAGTTGAGACGACAGCCCGGAACTCGTTGAGGGTCGGTCGACCCAAAATGACATTGTACGCCGAGGGAGCGTCCACAATGATGAAGTTAGCAGTCCGTGTCCTCCTGAGCGGCTCTTCCTCGAGCGAAATGGCCAACTTCGTTTGACCGACTGGTTGAACCTCGTTACCTGTGAATTCGAACAAGGGAGTGGTCATTGGTAGCAGCTCCGCCCTGTCGATCTGGAGCTGGTCGAACGCCTTCTTGAAGATGATGTTGACCGAACTCCCTGTGTCAATAAAGATGTGATGAACAGTATAGTTTGCTATTACCGCTCGGATGATGAGAGCGTCATCGTGCGACACTTCCACTCCCTCGAGGTCGCTAGGACCAAAGCTGATCGTCAGTCCGTTCGCCTTCTCTTGGCTGCATCCTACAGCATGGATTTCCAATCGTCAGGCGTACGACTTGCAAGCTCGGTTGGAGTCACCACATGTTGGTCCACCAGCGATGATATTGATTTCCCCCCGAGCGGTATTACTTCTATTTTTTTCCTCCCGAGCAGACGGTCTGGCCTGCTCATGGGAGACTCGAGGGTTGGCCCTTGGCTGGTGATGTTGCTGCTGATGGTGGTGCCGCTCGGGTGAACGCCTAACTATTCGTCGCTCGGTGTGCTGATGATGAGCTCGTCTGTCTAGTGAAGGTGATCGGCGGCGATAGTTCCTTGGCTCAGGTTGGTTAACCGGGGGGAGACTTCGGCAGTCCCGAGTGTTATGAGTGGTTGATTGATGGATTTTGCAAAACATGGGTGTCCATACCTTGCCTTTTTGTCGAGACCGCTCGGCCGCAATGTGCTGAACGACGGGCGACCTGGAATCTTGAGGTGGCCTCATCCCCTCGGCACATGGTCCTCTCGGCGGTTGCTGGTTGGTGTGTGTTCTCCGTTAAGTTTGGGTTGGGGGCTCGCTTGGCGCTTCCTTCTTTCGGGCCGCTTGCGCTTCCTCAACGTTAATATACTCACTTGCTTTTTTCAGCATGTGGTCGTAATTGAGAGGCGGCTTCTTGATGAGCGAGAGAAAGAAGTACCCATCGACTAAGCCTTGTGTACAAGCATGCATCATTGTCTCAGACTAGACCGCGAGGATGCCCATAGCTGCTTGGTTGAAGCGCTGGATGTAGGCTCGGAGAGTTTCTCTTGGCCCTTGCTTCATGGAAAAGAGGCTGACTCTAGTCTTCTGATAGCGTCGGCTGCTGGCAAAGTGATGGAGGAATGCCGTTTGGAAGTCACTGAAGTTCTTAATTGATCCGTCCGACAACCTCCGGAACTAGCATTGTGCCGAACCGGACAATGTAGTGAGGAAGACTCTGCATTTGACTCCGTAGGTGTATTGATGAAGAGTAGCAGCATTATCGAACTTACCGAGATGGTCGTCCGGATCGGTTGCACCACTATACTCTCTGATCGATATTGGAGCGTAATGCTTTGGGAGAGGGTCTTGCAAGATCGCCTCAGAGAACTGACGATTGACCCGCTCGGGGGATGGCTCTGCACGCGGCGCTTTCCCCTTTCTGGCGTCCCGCACGGGTGCTTCATCGGATGATCCCTGGTTGGCTAGGGCCAGCTCCGACGGAGTCTGGAACAGTGCCCAATGGAATGGAATAGGGGCGGGAGGCGCGTCTCTTGGTGTGCCGGTCTGCCCCTTGTTGTGAGCCCAGGTAGAGTATTGTTTCGGTCGGTCCTCCATTACCGCTCGGCCTCCAGAAACCAAGGCGGCCTGCTGTGCTATCCTCTCGGCTTGGGCCTTCTGTTGTTGCTCGACCATCTTTGCGGCTCGCGCTTGGATGAGTGCGTCGAGCTTCTCGGGAGAGAGTGTTACTATGAGTTGGCGTCCAGCTTCTTCCATCTTCTCGGCTCGGATTCAGGTGCGTTCCCACAAACGGTGCCAATTTGATCCTGTCCGTGCGCTGAGTCGATGAAAGCTGGGGACGTGGCGCTCTCTGCTGCCTTCGGGTGATCTCCACGCTGACGTGGACCTCCGGTGAACCTGCAGCAAAGCCGGGCCGGGAAGGGGTTCCCGGCGACGACCCTCCGACGCTCAAGTCAGGCAACGGCGAGATGAAGCAGAGGCAAAATAACGAGACTGTGGCTACAGTAGATGAGAGAAAACCATACCTCCATCGAAGTCCGGAGGTCTTTATATAAGACCCCGGAGAGGCACGTGCACACTTCCTGAGGCGTGCACGCTCCTCAAAGCATACCTCAGAATGGTTATGTAAGAAAAGCGTGTCTGACGTCATACCGCAACTGTCCGAGCATATCTCTGCCACGACATCGAAAACTTCCACCGTACGATCCTCGGTATAGCCCGGCCGCCGACCATGTTTATTGTCGGCGGCAGGTGTCTCGAGAATGATATCACTAGCTGCCCTTTTTGTCCTCTTCTAAGTCTTTTGTCTCTTACTGGGTCGGGCGGGATGCCCGCTCGGCCTCCAGGGCGCTCGGGTGCGCATGCGCATCGGGCCGGGCGAGGAGGTCACTTGGATGGGCGTGCGATCTGGTTGACCTATAGTTCGGCCGAGCGGATCGGCCGCTCGGCAAGACGGTTCCGCTATAAGGGAGCTTGTGAGCGTCGGAAGCTCGACCCGAGGTGGAGCTATCTACACGTCGGCCCGGGAATTACTCCTGTCGGTCGGTCAGGTGGCTTCCCCCCGTTCAGCCGGGACCTTGACTCCCCCACCCCTCCCTATATGGGCCCCTGATATATATATATATATATATATATATAAGGAAAGAAAAGATAAGAAAGAAATGAAAAAAAAAATCAAAAAGATAGAATGAGAAAAGTAGGATAAAAAAGAGTACATCTTTTAAGAAATAAATAATAAAATAACACTTTTAGTAAATTCAAAAAATTGAATACGCGTTTATAAATTACCGTGTTACAAATGAGTCCCGAACTTCTAAATTCATCGAACTGTGCCTTCCTCAAGTTTTCAATTTTTATGACTCTCTTTGCGAGTTTATTGATTTTTATTTAATAAGCATGATAGAGTGTATATCTAGTATATTTCTGTCGCTCCCTGAACTTTATAAATATATATATACTAGGCATACAAAGAGTGGACAATATATGTATACTGGGCGCCTACACTGTGCATACTTGTGCGCACCTGCGTATCTTTAGATTTTTTATTTTTTTAATTTTTGAGCTCCAATTATACCAATTAAATTTTTTGATTGGATTATAATATATATATAGTTTGTAATTATTATTTTTAGAGCTTAGGTCTTGTGGTAATTTCTTACCTATATTTATTAATAAACCTTTATTAAACTTGTAATTAAACAATGAAGTTCAATAACTAACTCAATAAAATTGTAAAATGTAAAAAACTAAATAATCAAAGAAGAAGAAAAAATCAAATTAAATTTGAATAACTATTTAGAGGCTAATTTTAGATAATTATTTTATTAAATAAATTTGAATAAAATAAAATTTGATTAGGCTGGCCTAGTTTACACCCTTACAAAATGGCGAAGCTAAATTTTACTTCAAAAAATAATCTAAAGTATTGAAAGGGTTTTGAAAATAAAAATAAAGAAATAAAGGCGGCAAAAGTCAAATTTTTTATTTCCACTGATCCATCCACGTGGCAAAAAGTGATTTGGCTCCTCCTAAACATAGAGCAAAATGCAAATAGATAATTAAATCATATTATGCAACGGCATCCTAAATGGATGAGTATTTTTTTTTCATGGAAAATAAACTCACTAGAATCAATTTTTGGATAATCATGTATAATCTTGATTATATGATTATCTAATAATCACATAATCAAAATTATAAGGAATAAAATATAACCAAATATTATTTGATTTAATTTAAGTAATATAACAAAAATTTATTTGTTTGAAGATTTTAATAAATAACCTAATTTAATATTTTACTATATTACCCTTAGTTATAATACCAACTATACATAATAATAATAATAATAATAATAATAATAATAATATTATTATTATTATTATTATTATTTAAATTCTACATTTTTTTTTTACTTTTTTCATGTTTTTCTTTATTTTTATATATATATATATTTTTTTATTTTTTAGTATTTTTTTTACTTTTTAAACTTTTTTATTTTTTTAAATTTTTTGTTTTTTATTTTAATTATTTTATTTATTTTTTTACGTTTTTTAAAACTTTTTTTAATGTTTTTTTTACATTTTTATATTTTTTTAATGTTTTTAACCTTTTTTTATTATTTTTTATTTTTTAAAATTTTTTATTTTAAAGTTTTTTCTATTTTTCTCTTTTTTAAAAAATTTTTTATGCTTTTTATATTTTTTTATTTTTTAAAAGTTTTTTACAATTTTTTATTTTTTATAAAAAAAATTACCTTGTTTTTAGTTTTTTTTTTATTTTTTTCTTTACGTTTTTCTTTTTTGTCATATTTTTCTCTTATCCGAGGATATTTTGGGTAAAAAAAATTTGTTAACCTCGAAATCAAGAAAAACCTCAGTTTTCCGAGATTTTTTTATTCCTGGTTACATGCCCCTTTTACTGACATATCGGACATGAAACATTACTTGAGAATCATCGATTACCTAAACTAAACAGAGATTTTGTTGATAATCTTAAATGAATAATCAAATTTATCAAAAATAATTTCCAACCAAATACACTATTTGAATTATTCTCACTGTCATCAAATGTAAAGAAGCGACGTGAATTATTCACTCCCTCTCTCTAATTTATACAAGTCCTAATTAACAACTATGAGAGTCAATCCAACAGTAGCTGATCCAAAAAAAACCGACCCAAGAGGAGTCAACCTAAACCGATCGAATAGGAGTCGACCTGCTGGAGGTGCTATGCTCCAATAAACCAAAGAGGTAGGCCATCCCTTGATCTCAACTAAATCATATATGATTTCTAATGAATATGTTTAAATTAATATTAGTTTGACAATATTTCGATGACATAATTTTGCATCAAATTGAAATATTTTTGTCTCTGCTAATTCAGTTGACACCTAGAATATTGCAATGTAAAGAATAATCTAAACAATTCCTTGATTTATTTATTTAGAAGGCAATCGTATCTTTCTTAGAGAAAAGAAAAGCTTAGATTTTAAGTTTATCAATCTTGGGGAATCATACCATCTATGAGTATAATCAAAGAGAGAGATAACTGAGAATAATAAGAAAAATAAATGAGAAAATTATATTTTTAGTCCTGTAATTTACATTTTTTTTCAATTTTAATCTTGTTATGAGTTAATTTACGTTCTTAGTCCTATAACTTGTAATATTTTTCAATTTCAATCCTTTTTCCTCTAAAATTAAAATTTGTCAATAGAAAATGTCTAGTTTATGGTTGGAATATAAAAAGTCATAAAAAATTAAAACCCCTAAATTCAATTTACAACTCATCATTTTCCGTTGAAAAATTTCAATTTTAGAGGAAAAAGGATTGAAATTGAAAAATATTACAAGTTACAGGACTATAAGTTACTGGATTAAAAATATAATTTTTTCAAAATAAATAGATAGAAAGATATATTGTATTCATTTTTATCTATAACCATTATTATTGATATACTATTTAAAGAGAAATAATGATAAATAAAAATTCTTAATTTATAGGATCATGATAAATATAAATAAATATACATCCTTAATTTGCGGGATTAAATACAGCACTAAACATTTGGAGATAATTGTAAACCTAATCCGGAATCCTTAAAATCATGGGAAGTATATCCCTTAACACTGACTGACAAAGCTAGTCCAGTTCTATTCCGCAAAGGGCAATAATCCAATTTGCATCAGTAGCTCGACATGAATATTGGTTGAATGCTAACGACGAAGTTACCATTCTTAATGTGAAGGTTTTCTCGTTCCAAACTGCCCTTTAGTTGTGCAACCACATTCTCCATACTCGGCCTTGCTTGGGGTGCTTGTGATAAGCATCCTAATGTCATCAATCGACTATTGATCAATGAGTCAAGTTTGTAGTAGGGTTCAGAACATCATGTTTGCTACTACAGTGCCTTCGTCAATTGTTTTAACTCATCAATCCACTCCAAACTTTTTATTTGCTACTATAGGATCATTAGTCAATTGCTTAAATTCATCAATCAATTGTTATTGTAGCACTGAAATTGTTCACAATCCTTGTAACACAGTTTCTTTTCACAATCGATTGACACCGATCACAGTCGATTGATTCATTGTTCATGGTGCTGAAAACTCCTCAAACTCCAAATTTGAAATTTAAGATTGATCAGTCGATTGATACACCCTATCAATTGATTGATAATTCTATTCAGCTTTTCCAATGTTGAATTCTTGTCTTGCTTAACTGGTTTACCTTAACCTACCATGACTTTCTTTGTTAAACATCCGGCCAACCTTAACTTATCGAAACTTTTCATTACCCAACATCAAGTCAACCTTGATATGTCGGGATTTTGCCATTGCCAAACATCCAATCTCCTTTGACCTATTTGGACTCTAGTATCATGCCTAACATCCGATCAGTCAAGACCTATTACATCTAGGCATCTGATCAGTCAAGACCTATTACATCTGATCACCTTAACTTGTAAGAACTTCCAACATCCAATCAATCTTGACTTGCCAAAATTTTTCGCTTGTCAACTCCCTGTTAAACTTCTGATCGCCAAATATCCAATCAACCATTGACTCACCTGAACTTCTCCACTGTCAAACATCTGATCACTCGATCCAACTAACATATTGATAAAACATCAAAACTCAGCTCGAGTCAACTCAAACATGATCTCCTTCGTCATAGATCAATTGGACCAATAATTCTTTTTGATCAAGTCGACCATAGAAACCAGGACACAGAGACAGAGGTAGACCAATTCAAACCCGAGATTTGTGTTTGAAAACACTAGCTCCCACAAGTCTCAATTTCTGAATTTGAATGATCTTAGGTATCAAAAATGCTAAAACAAAGTATTGATGAGGATCAGCTCCACTAAACATTATTGCCAAGGATTGAGGAACTTGTATCTTAATATAAGGAGCAAGAAAAACTAGGGATTTTTTTTCTGTAACAAAGAGATGACGTTGTCAAAAAATACAAGATGCTTGTTTCAAGATGAAATATAATTACAATAATTTTTACCATAGAAAATAAAAGTATCATCTACAGTCCAACTATTATTTTCCATTCACACAAGTAATAACATGTAAAAAGCTACACAATAATGAATTTGAAGCAAAAGACATTTTGAAACTTAACAACCATTATGACATAGTTTTACGAAGGAAGAGTCGAGCATACTCTTTTTTATCTCGCCGTTGGTCCAGAAATCTCAATCATTCTAGACACACCTATCTCAGGAGCACTGTTCAGGCTCACATTGTTTACTTCTGAGTATGAATTCTCACTGCGTGTGAATGTGTTCACAGTATTATCTTGAGAGTTCTCTAGTTCTAAACTCTCTTTTAGCTGCATCACAACTTCTATCATGTTTGGCCGTTGTTGGGACCTTTGTGCAGTGCATTTCAACGCGATATCAGCACACTTCCAGACACAATTTGTGTCATACTCTCCTTCCAATCTAGGATCTACAACATCCTCAATGTTTCCTCTGGCAAGCCTTTGGAGCACCCATTGAGTTAGGAGTACATTTTCTGTACCTGTAACTATTGGAGGTAGCCCAGTGATCAGTTCCAAAAGAACCACTCCGAAACTATATACATCACTTTGCTCGCTAAGCTGGGAGGTATTGTAATACCTGACAAGCGATACAACGAATTTCCAATCATAAATTTTGCACAAAAATAAACGTAGAATGAAAATTTAACTACGCTTTAGTTGAAGTTGATTGCTTCATTGTAGTCATTATACAGAGAAATAATCACTAGTTAAGTAGATTAGCTGTGGAGACATGGTTGGATATGGCCTGTGATTTTCACAATGTGCATACGCTTGCTGTTATTCAACAAAATGTATCTATAGTCTAAAATATGCAAGACAAATGATTTAAACTTTGAGTGATAATCCAAATACCACTACTACTACCCTATAAATCTTAGAACTCATGATTCCTCTTAGTCTAACTTTATGTATTTTCTATTAATCTATTTATTCAAATTGGTTTTCCTACTTATTGCTACAACTACAGATGTTTTCAATGGTTGCATTTCATTCCTGGATGTGAAAAACATATATATCATGAACCAAATCTTCTTTCCTTCATTTAAAAAAAAAAGGTAAATAGTCCAAGCACGCAAGGAGATGGATAGTTATATTAAACATGGATCTCGAAATGAGATGTTCCATGATAATGAAACTTTTTTGTTTGTAAGTTAGATTGTTTTGATACCTTGGTTACTATCTTTCTACTAGGTATAGCTAGATGCTTGCTTGAAACAACTAAATGAATGAAAAATAATAACATACTCAGGATCAAGGTATCCAGGAGTTCCCATCACCACAGTGGATATGTGACTGTTCGTCTCACTTAGAAAAGCTTTCGAAAGCCCAAAATCTGCTAACTTAGCTTCTAGAGTTTCACTCAAAAGGATATTTCCTGACTTCACATCTCTATGAACTAATGGTGGTTTGCATCCTTTGTGCAAATACTCTAGCCCTGCAATACAACTTAATAAATGTAATACTTGACTCCAATGAATGGCCTGGAAATCAGGCAAGCGATATTAATACTTGACAATTCACATTATTCCAAACCTCGTGCAGAGTCAATTGCCATCTGAAGACGTTGCCTCCAACTTAAAGCCCTAGCACTGTTTGCCCTGCCTGCATCATGGCAAATTAACAAACCATCAGCATTCGGTAGGGAAAACAATAAGTTCCATGAAGTAAAGATTGCTTTGTATAAGTAATAGCGTTGTTACTATGTTGGTCAATAGTGTCTGGCAAAACATTGTAAGATAAATAATGAATTTTTAGACATCATCATTATCCCTTTGGTACTCTCAGTTGCATTCAACTTGAAAGAAAACAATAAATTAATTTTATAATTAAAAATTTACTTGTTCAGAGCAACAATCAAATAAGAATACACTTGTAAGTCCTTGAAAAGATTCATTAACCATGTGTTGACAGGAGAATATATCTTTAAATAGTTAGATCATAATCTGAATCTAATTCAAGTCACCTGACTGTCATGCATGCTATAAAGCAAATGATATTATGAAAGGAACCAATTATTAGATAATGATATTCAATGTAGTTCCAAACCTCGCAGATGATCTTGTAGTGTTCCTTGAGACATAAACTCATAGACAAGGGCCAAATGATTTACTTCATTGCAATAGCCAACCAAAGAAACTAAATTCCGATGATGAACCCTAGTCAAGTGTTGGGCCTGAAAAAACCATAATCAGTGATGTTTATGAACTAGAAACATCAAGATCCAAACTAAATTAAAGAAACAGAAATGAATGGGGCGGTTAATATTCTGTAGGATCTGACTAGTCACGGACAGGACATAATTATTCAAGATACTATTAATACATGTTTGAAAGAATAATAAAATTTTATCGGCTCCTGATTTTTTTTTTGTGTAAAATATACGAGTTTATACATTCATTCCCTCTCCCCGTCTTTGGTTATACAAAATCTCCCAATGGAATCACATTCAACAACCATTTCCAACTAATTAAATTGAGCCATCCACATATGTATAAGATTTATTTACCTCAGCAAGAAACTCTTTAGTTCCTTGTGATGATGATTGTGATAGCAATTTGACCGCAACTTGAGTACCGTCTTCCAAATGTCCATGGAAAACAGACCCAAATCCTCCTTTGCCTAGGATCTTTTGAAAGTTATTAGTGATGTTCTGTAATTCCATGTATGTGAATTGGCGATTTTCAAGCTGCAATGCATTATCTGTTTGCTTTTGGAAACCATTCTGTGGATCCACTGAGCCGCCTCTTTTCAAACCTTTCAAGTTTCAAAAAAAGAATAAGATTGTTAAATGCATGTTAGAAAATGGATGACGGTCTACTATTACAAAACAATTGCAAGAGTTTGTCACGGAAATATCACCTTGTGTTTTCCTCACTCTCCAAACTATGGCTATCAGCGCAAGAAGTATTAACACCGGAAATATACAAAGAATCACGACCACCGGTGTTGATATTTTCTTCTTTTTTGGTGCAGGCATCACATTGCACGATGTATCATTGTTACAAAGATGTGGATTCCCATCCAGTCTGCATGAGATTATAACTTGCTTAATGGTTAAAGATATGTATGAAGTTATGAAGAACTCTCCAACCAAAAAAGGAAAGAAGCAGGCCAAGTCGAGGACAAATTGAACAAACTTTAATGCCAAATTAACAGCTAAGCTAAACTCATAATATTTCACAACTCCTTGCCTAGATCTCTTTAATGATTAAGCAAGCACTTTCATATTATGAATCCTTAAAGAAAAAGGGAAGGACCTAAACTTAAAATTAACACAAACCTTAAGGTAAGTAACCCGTTTTGTGCCATTTCAAGGAGGTTCGAAGGAACTGATCCATTTAACTGGTTGCCTCTCAAATCACTGCAAGCAATCATGAAATGTTAAACCATTGTCTACCTTTTCAATAAAGTGAAAAAAGGATCAAGAACTATGCTTACAGTAGTTTAAGAGAACTTAAGTTTACTAGAGCACCAGGTATTGGCCCCGTTAAATTGTTGTAAGACAAGTCCCTGAAAATAAAAGTGATTAAAAAACAATTGTTAGCTGATAATTCCTTCCGTGGTTTCACAACCAATGCTTGCATGGCTTGGCATTGACCCCAACAATCCAAGACTGCTTGACTGTTTGCCATATTCAATGAAAACCGAAAGGAAAAAAAAAAAAGAAAACAAATAGCAACCAATGAGTAGCCTTACAAGTATTGCAGTGCACTAAGACTGGCAATAGATTTGGATATTTCCCCAGTCAACCCACATGATGACAGGTTCCTGTAGAACAATAGTGACCAATAAGAATATTACAGAATTTCCAAACGGTTGGTCCTGGTATTTCTTGATCAATAGTTTGAGTTAGATGAGACTGTAGAACTCACAAAGAAGTGACTCTTGGAGAATTTGAGAAGCTATAAGTACAATTTAGTCCATCCCAAACAAAAGCATTAGGGGAACATGGATCTCCCATCCAATTCCTCTGGATCCGATACCCTTCCTTGATCGCTGTCATGGCATCAACTGTAAAAAAGAGAAAAATAATCAACAATATAAGCTAATGACATTGCTCAGAAGAAAAAAACAATAGAAAACAAAACTACTGGCATGTGACCGGACTAAGTATCTCAGCAGAAGAGTCCATTGAATAATCCGCACTAAAATACCCAACAATAATAATATCAGTAGAGTCCATTGAAATAAAGATCAATCTAATTATGTACCTTCCAATCCCAACACTCGTTTCAATCTATGGTTTTCAAGCTAATGTTTTTTTTCTCTTTATTCTGATTTCTTTTGATTCTTTTCCAATACCAATTATCATAATTAAGTTTTTTTTTTCTGATAGACATATCAAATTTAGGAAAATTTGAACAACTTAAAATAAAGGTTTGAGCTTCTCGTGAGCATCTAAAGCTACATTCTTAGTGCAAATTAATCTGCCTTCGCCCTTTCAGGAACATTCTATTGAACAATTGATGGGCAAGATATTCCTCCCTGTTACACTGCAACAGAGACAAGTGGAGAAAAAAAAGAACGAAAGCGGCTACATACCATCTCCAGCATCCGAGGGTACGGAGGTGTTGCTCATGGTCACGTATAGCTCGAAGGCATTGAGGATGGGCGGGAGAGTTGAGGTGCTAAGAGCCACGAGGGAGATGTTATAGGTTGGGAACGAAATGGGCAGGTGGCTGTAGACGGAGTCCGATTTGAGGTAATCGGGGGCCATTATATCCCCCAGCAACTGGAATCCATTCACGTAGATGTTGAACTGCCGCGATAGATTGGTACCGGAGAGGTCAAAGATCTCGGATATGTGGAGGATGGGGAAGAACTGGTTGACGTCGCCCGGGAAGGGATCCCATGGAAGGACGATGCTGGAGGAGTTGATGGGGGTGACGGCGGTCTGCATGACGACGGAGGGAACTTGGAAGGAGCCCTGGGGAAGGTTTCGGACGGTGGAGTTGGTGGAGACGTCGTTCCAGTTCCACCCCGAGGAGCTAAATGGCGTCCACACCCGATCGATCGGGTCTTTCGGATACCTTGACAAGGAAGAGCGAAATGAGTAAACAAATTAAAAGAATATTCTTTATTATATAAGTATATAATTAAAAAATATTTTTTTAAAAAAAAAATAAAAACCTGATTACGTCAGACTCCTCTCCCATGTTGTACCGGGAGGACAGAACCAAACTCTGCAGCTCGTTCGCCATCGGGTACAGTCTGTCCATCAGCGGCCGCAAGTCGATCCCCGAGATGAACGGCGTCCCCATGCCGGTGTTCACCAGGCACACCGACAAATACCTAAAAGAAAGCGATCGCATTTGATGATTATTCACTCGATAGTTTATTCTTGGTTTTACCTACTGAACTATACCCGGAGGTGGCCACCACAATGGTCTCTGGCTTGTAGGCTGACTCCGCGGTGGTCACGTTCACCCTGTCCCAGTAGTTGACGCCGAGGTGGAGGTCGAAGGACTGCGGCTGTCCGCTTAGCCCGTCGTAGTTGCCGTAGAAGAACCACGCCCGGAGGAGGTACTTGGACCCTCGCACCACCGCCGGCGACCCGATGGTGTAGCAGTTGCGGGTTCCATTGGGGAAGGCTCGGAGGGTGAGGTACCGCCGGGGCTTGACGTCGCCCACGTAGGCGACGGAGATGTTGCGGTTGACGCCGGTGTCGATGAAGCCGGCGTCGGAGACGTAGGAGATGTTGGAGAGGGGGTCGACGTAGGACGAACCGGGCTCGATGCCACAGTCGATGGAGAGGAAGCCGAGGGCGTCGGTGGACTGAGATCGAGCTCCGGCGGAGGCCATGGCGAAGGAGAGGAGAATCGGCCACCAAAATCTGGGATCCATCTTCTTCTTCTTCTGCTCCTTTAGGTATGCGATCGCCATGGCAGGGCAGAGCCTTCTACACATCAATGCGATTCCGGTCTGGCGTTTTATACACCGTTGAGTGTCTCGTAGGTTTTTAATTCACTCCCCGTTGTTTCTCTTGTTACAAATGAGTCCCCAACTTCTAAATTCCTCGAACTGCACCCTCCCCTAAGTTTGATGTTTAATTTAATAAAAATATTTATTTTTATTTAATATATATAACATCGATTAAATAAATCAATTTATATATATTTAACTCATTCAATATAAATTAAGATTATAAACTATTCATAAATAATATACATGAATGCCCCTTAACAATGGTGAAGTTAAATTTTACTTTGAAAAATAATGAAAATATTGAGAGGGCTGTGAAAAATAAAAAATAAAGGTGGCAAAATCAAATTTTTTTTATTTCCACTCACCCAACCACGAGTCCATGACACAGACACGGTTGACTTCAATTTTGAAGAAAATAAAACTTGGTTCGGCTTATCTAGTTTTAGTCTTACAAATGAAGTTGAATTTTACTTTGAAAATAATCGAGGCCTTTGAAAATAAAAATAAATGTGACAAAAATCAAATTTTTATTTCCACTCACCCAACCACGAGTCCGTGAAAAATTTACAGAGAGCGAATTGAAATTTTCGCTTTGATCTCATTTCCTACTCCGAACAAGATACAGCATTTACCACGTACCGGCGCACGCCAGGCGCGTGATCGGCCAGTCGAATGACTTTCCAGCTGTGCACGCTGTCAACCGCAGATTGTAAATCTCCTCAACGACCGGGCACTGGCCGACTTGGGGTGGACTCAACTAGAGCGCGGGAGATCCCAGCGGACGTACGCGCACATGCCGATTTGCACGACGCCCACGCTTTGACTTCATAAACCACAAAAGTCAACTCGTCGCCGTATAAGCTAATAAGTGCAGTGCTTCTCCTCCCTTCCAGTTTGACCAAAATTTGTGCTTGGCACCGTCGGAAGCTTGAATTGATCACACTGTCCAAAATGTCTTCATCAAGAATCATTTAAACTTTGCGGATTTCTTCCGAACGGACAGTCAATTAGGACATAATAATACTATTATCATAAAATTTAGAGATCAAAGCTTAACTGGTAGTCGTATGTATTTCTAATCTTTTTCTATACTATTCAACTATCTAAGTCTAATAGTCACTTATAATTTATTTTTTCTGTATTAATCTAGGAATTAACTGAGGGAAGCCTTGTGAGTGAATGAATCGCTTTTTGCCATCGTTTAAAATTTTGCAATTGAAGGGTGTCGAGGCTACGATGAGCGAAAGGTGCGTCAAGTTGTCACCTAGATATTCACAGTTCGATTCTTACCTATAACATATTTATAGAAATTTTTCCTCTAAATAAAACATGTAGCTATAAGATATTGGACTCTGAGCTATCCATTATGAGTATTTTTTTGATTTATTTTAATGATCAAATCATCCCAGATTCAATATTACTTAGATCATCAATTTTTTTATTTAAAACTTCGACGTTAATATTTAAAGTATTTATTTGTAATAATTTTTAAGATCAATTCGTAAAAAAAAACTTTATCAGATGTCTAACATCTTCTATACATTTTTTTTAATTACAGTAAAAAATAAAAAATAATAATAATAAAGCTCTCATTTTAACGGTCATATTTAAAACTCCAGGTTGATTTTATGGTGATAAAAAAATGAATACGCTGGCTCCTAATGTTACCGTCAATTCATCTCAGAATCAACACAGAAGAAGTAAATCACAGACGACTACTAATCTTTGAAATGATGACTAACACATAAGGGGAGGTATTTACCTCAACTTTGTCGAGATTTGAACCCCAGACCTCATGATGATAATATTTTATACGCTAACCACTAGACCGTCCCTGGAAAACATCAAATTGACTTTTATGCCATTACATTTGATCAATCACGGATTGGTATCACGTCGTGAACAGCTAATAAATATTATTTTAATTAAATATTAGTTTGATAACATAATTTTGCATCAAACTGAAATATATTTTTTTGCAATGTAAAGAATAATCTAAACAATTCCTTGATTTATTTATTTAGAAGACAGTATTCCTTACATCGTATCTTTCTTAGAGAAAAGAAGAAGATCAACTCTAGATTTTAAGTTTAACAATCTCGGAGGAATCATACAAGCTATGAGTATAATCAAGGATCGAGGTAACTGACAAAGACAGCGACAGTTCTGTACTTCAAGGGGCAATAATCTGGTTTACATCTAGTAGCTCGACGTGAACATCGACTGACTGCTAGCGACAGAGTTACCGTTCTTAATACGAAGGTTCTCTAGTTCCAAGCTGCTCTTCAGCTGTGCAACCACATTCCCCATGGTCGGCCTTGCTTGGGGTGCTCTTGCCAGGCATCCTAGTGCGGTATCGATGCACTTCCAGACAGAATTCACATCGTACTCATTGTGCAGTCTTGGATCAACAACGTCCTCTACGTTTCCTCGGGTGAGCCTTTGGCGGACCCATACTGAGATGTGTGCCTTATCTGCGCTGGTTACGATTGGAGCTTGCCCGGTCACCAGCTCCAAAATGACCACCCCAAAGCTATAAACATCACTTTTGCTACTGAGCTGGCTGGTAACGTGGTACCTGAGTGAGTTAATAAGAATTACGACTTCATACGCGAAATGAAACGAGAGGTACTGAGCAAATTAAAAAATTGTGTTAGGAAAAGCATCTGTTTCTCAGGAGAACAAGAGAAGCGAGAAGGCAAGTACTCTGGATCCAAGTATCCTGCTGTTCCCATCACTATGGTCAATATATGAGTGTCTGCCTCGCTTAAAGTCTTTGATATTCCAAAATCTGATATCTTTGCCTCGAACCTTTCGCTCAGGAGTATATTTGCTGTCTTGACATCTCTGTGAATGATAGGTGGTTTGCAGGCCGTGTGCAGATACTCCAGTCCTAAACATCACCAGAAGTTAGAACCTATGAAAAATGATGGCCATAGATTGACCGGAGCAACGAACTTGGAAAGCACACAGATACGTTGTGCTAGAACCAAACCTTGTGCAGATTCAACTGCAATCTGGAGACGCTGCTGCCAACTTAAAGATGTCATGTTCTGTGTTCTTCCTGCGGTTTGAGTATGAGAGCAACTTATCGATACTTGTTCTATATTTGAGAAATATCAGACCAGTGCATAAAGAGCCTTTTAGATAATTGACTATCATTGTCATTCTTCATATAACAGATAATTCCAGTATGATCTGGCCCGTATCCAAAAAAAAATAGATCAAAAATATTTGAAAACAATTACTACTGGGGATGGTAATCTGATTGAAATATGGTGAAAATGGCCATGAGAATTGGAAACTCGGAGAGACAATATTAAGATGATTATGAATGTTTTGGGAGGGAATTGAAATACTAGAGAATAAATTTAGATGATGATTAAAGTTTAACCTTCATCAATAACTAACTAACTAACTCAGTTGTTATATTTGTTGTAAATTAACTTCATATTATGGACACACCTAAATCCTTCTTAAGTAAAAAAAGCACCTGAACTTTGAATGTGAACTACAGGAAGTAAAATTCATTAAATATTAATCCAGCATAATTAATCACATTATCACAACAGTTCTATGTAGATGAAGATTCATGAATTTTAGTAGTAGTGACCGACTTTGAATGTGATCTACAGGAAGTAAAATTCATTAAATACTAATCCAGCATAATTAATCACATTATCACAACAGTTCCATGTAGATGACGATTCATGAATTTTAGTAGTAGTGACTGACTGGTAAGTGCCCTAGAGTCTGATTGAGATGTGCTAGCATGAACATATTCATAGAATACAAGTTAGTTAAAGTTTCAAACCTTTCAAATGATCTCGTACAGTTCCTTGGGCCATATACTCATATACGAGTCCCATATAGTTTCCATCCTTGCAGTAGCCAACCATAGAAACTAAATTTCTGTGATGAACCCTCAACAGAAACTGGGCCTATTAAAACAATAGGAAAAAGAAGAAAACAGGTCACGACATCCCTCAAATAAAAATGTTTACACAGAACAAACGCAAATGAGGGAGGGACGGAATATAAAATGATATAGTCTCTACCATCCGAAAGTTCAGAAGTTGAGAATACAAGAGCATTTCAAGGTTTGGGTAGATTTACTGATGTCGAGTTTTAAAATATATGATATCTAGCTAATATGAAAAAAGGATTAAATTCTATTACCTCAGAAAGAAATTCCATAGGTCCTTGAGGTGCTGCTTCAGATCTCATCTTCACTGCCACTTCAAGACCATCTTTTAAGCACCCATAGTAGACAGTCCCAAATCCTCCTTCACCAAGGACTCTGTTGAAATTATTTGTTATATCCTTCAACTCCAAGTACGTGAATTGGCGATTCTCAAATTGCAGTGGGCTGCTTTGGACCTCTTGGTGCTTCTGTATTTCGTTGAAGATAGGTCGTTTTTGTTGGTTTACAGGATTACCAATCCCATATCCTTTCAAGTACAGTATCATCAAATCAAAGAAGATGAATTAGAGAGCTATTTGATTTATAAGTGCATCTGAGACTAAGGCTGGAAATGGCATAGCATTTGCATTTCAAAAATGAATTAGAAAATGCACTGTGGTAAAATGCATTGTCTAAAAGTAGTTTAATGTTTGATGATCTAAATCTACATTTGGTAAAGCTATACTCAAAAAGCTTCTTTTTTTTTCCTTATAAGTAAAATAATGATAATATAATAAATAATAAGAATAATATGTACTATTGTTTTTTTTCAAAATAATAATAATAATAATATCTTTACATCTCAACTTCTCAGCTTTTTACTCATATGGAATATAAAATTAACTTTTATGTATAGCTATTATCTTAAAATATAAATATCTTGGTGATTAAATTATTATTTTTTTATAAAAATATTATAGTATGATTTTATATTTATAATAAAACATTAAAAATACTATTTCTTGGACTTATAAATCATAATGTTTTTAGTACAATTACTTATTAGCACATAATTATTAATGCAATATTTTAATACTTCATAATCCATATTGAATATTTTTAATTTACTAAAATAATATTTATTTAATTAATGCAATATTACTTCAATTATTTATTTTTATACATTATTACCCAACAAACAATATAATTAACTAATAATATTTTAAATATTTTATGTTTATCATGTAAGTAAAAATAATAACCTTTTAGTTTCTTAACAAAAAGTTAATTTAAACATTGATTTTTTAAATAATATATATTATGTTACAACATACCGTAAAATTAAAATTTTTATTATTTTCATAATATTAATATTTGTTAAATATTGTATTATTTATCTAATTATATTAGTTTTGGAAGTATATAAAAACTACTCGAGAAAATTAGCTTTATAAAGCACTCCCCACTTGGGTTGCAAAAATTGACTTTGGGAAGGTGGTGTTTAAGTAATATCACTTTTCACATTAGTTTATCAAACAACTTTTAAAAATTGCAACAGTTTCACTTCAGAAATGCTTACCCTTTTTCTTTCTGTATCTCCAGACAAGGAATACCACCAAAACTAACATCAGGAGAGGAAGCACACAAAGAGTTACAATTACAGGTGTTGATATCTTCCTCTTTGTTGATGATGCTATTAGCTGACATGAACTTCCATCAGAACAAAGATAAGGATTTCCTTCAAATCTACATTGATTAACATCCAAATCAGTGAACTAAGCCAATTCATTTAAGTAAAATAATGGTAAAATTTAAGCTAAATTTGAAAAAAAAAAAAAAAAAGGAGTTGGTAACAATCAAATCAATGCTGAATTCACTTTCCTAGAAGATTTATGCCGTTATGGCTTTGTAGATTTCATAGAATAAGCATATCATTGCGAATTTGTCTATTATTCGTCAAAAAGTAGAAATGCTTAAGATAGGTGTAGCTCAAATTTCCAAAAGACCTAAATTGCATTCTTCTTATTGTTCATCCTTCCTCTGTTCGCTGCAGGAAGGGAAAATTAAAGTTCTAACCTTTATTATTCTGATAATAAAAAATGAAAGATATGATGATCTGTAAATCAACAAACCTCAATGTGAGCAATTCATTTTGTGCTTCTGCAAGAAGTTCAGAAGGAATGGATCCAGTTAAATTGTTATTAGTCAAATCTCTGCAAAAAAGCCATAAGATGACAACAAAGATTAGTATGAGCACATTTAATGATTAAAACAAAATTATAAGGAGAATGCTTACAGGAGTTTGAGCGAAGATAAACGCCCTAGAAAACCAGGTATTGTCCCTGTTATGTTGTTGTTTGACAAGTCCCTGAAAAATGTTACTAAAAATTCATCATCACTATGTACAGGAAAATGATTGCCTGAGCGGGATATAGCTTATATCCCTTAGCCTGTAGGGATGAAATGCAAATGAAATAATATCCAAATGACTAATATTATAGGTAGAAAGTATCTGTGAACAGGAAATAAGTTAATTTCTACAAGAATATGAGTTTTTGTTCTAGCTGCCCTGATGTGCCTGATACTTCTAATGACATAATCATATCCTGCCTTTTGTTTTGTAACCATGAACACTACATAAGTTTGCAATTCATGATAGCAAATTTTCACCACACTTTTATTCATGTGTAACAAACTGTGGTCTCATACATGTTTGTCACTTGAAAGTGCAGCAAACATGTGATGTTTTAGTGATAAAAATGGTATCTGGATAAGAAAAAAGAGATTGATGGCTTTACTAGATGTTTGACAAAAAATTGAGAGAAGAGAACGGAATCAGAAGCACTTACAAGTACTGGATTTCTCCAAACCTAGCAAATGCAGTATTTATTGTACCAGTTAATCCACTTGAGGACACATTTCTGCAGAATATGTAATGAAGCTAGAATGTTATATCCTTGCCTATTGAAATTGATGAAAACACTAATATGCTAGTTTATTTTAATTTAATTCAGTTAAAGAAAATATACATGCTTGTGATCCTTGGAGGATCAGATAAGCTAAAAGTACAATTTATTCCATCCCAAGCAAACCCTCTTGGAGAACAAGGATCTCCTCTCCAATTTCTTTTGATCTGATACAACTCTTTTATTGTAAGTATGGCATCAACTGGAGAAAACAAATATAAAGCAGAATTATTTTGTCAGTGTCTTAGAAACAGCAAAAAAAGGGAATAAAAGAAACTTAAGATGGATGCAACAAAAAAATAACAGCGAGTCCCAAATATTTGGGCTGTATTAGCCGTGCTGTCAAATAAAGGGTACAAAAGAAACTTATCTAGCATACAACATAAACAACGAACAGTGAGTCGCAAATGGTGTATCAGCAATGTCCATGCACAAGTAACTGTAAACAATTACAACATAATGACTAAAAATATAACATCTCAAATGTGAAACCAGAGTACGCAACTTAGCTTACGAAATACCCTTGCATTATAAACTCAAAACATAAACGGATATTAACAGTGTGGTTTATCTCATTCTCACAACACTAAGTTGGCTTCTTAACTCAATTAATCTTACATTCATAATTCCTTCAAAACAAAATATAGCTTGGGCATAAATGTACCACAAGATTACTTTAGAAGGAACAAAGACTACCAATTAGCTATGTCATTAGATTAAAATGATAGTAGAAGCATCACAACTACTTTAAGCTAAAGAGTAAGTTAAACTAGCATAATATCCCGAATGTGAAGCAATGTTAGCAATTAAACAACCTCATGTGTTTCATAAGCGTTATTTCAAACATCCTGAGGGCACGACAACTCCTGTCATGAATATATCACAGTCGAAGAACATAACTTTATCCCCTAAGGGGAAAGAAAATAAAGTGAAAAGCTTACCATCTTCACTATTCGTTGCCACATTTGAGTCGCCCATCCTGGTCAAGATCTCCATTGCATTGAGGATAGGCGGCAGGGTGGAATTGCTCAGCGCCTGAAGAGTCATGTTGTACTGCTGATATCCGACGATGGGATTGAGGCCGTAGACGTAGTTCTTTAAGAGAAGAGGCGTGTCGAAAGGTTGGTTGTACCAGAGAAAATCGTTGAGGTAAATGTAGAATTGCCTCGACATGTTGCCGGTGAGGGTCAGGAACTCGGAGAAATACAAGACGGCCAAGACCTCGCTGAGATCGCCCGGATCCAACTTCCACGAGTAATAGAGATTGCTGGAGTTCGCGGGGGTCACCGCCGTCTGCATCACCACAGACGGCGCCTCGAAAAAGTCAATAGCGAGGTTGTTAACGGTGCTGTTGGTGGATATCTCGGTCCAGAGGGGGATGTTGATGTAGGAATCCCATAAGCGGTCGTATTTATCGTCGGGATACCTGACGGCGACGGCGACGGCGACGAGGCGAAATCCATCGGAGCAAAAAAACTTTCAATCCGGTAATTTCGGCGTCGGTTAAAAAAAGGATAAATAAATAAAATCTTATTTTTAAAAAATAAATTAAAATTGTTTAAAGCATTTTGATTTTAATAAAAATTTAAAATATATTTTTAAAAGAATATTTTAAATTTCAATTTTCGGTTAATTTACCTGATGATCCCACTGGTGGGTCCCATGTTAAGCCTCTCGAAGACCACCATGGTGCGGGTGGCGTTCACCTCCGGGTAAATGCCGTCGCTCAACGGCCTCACGTCCATCGCCGACACGAACGGCGTCCCCTTCCCCGTGTTCACCAGGCACACCGAGAACGCATCGTCCAGCGCCACCGCCAGCGCCTCCGTCCAGAAGGTCGTCGCTGGGTCCGTCAAGTTGATCGTCTTCCACAGATTCACCCCCAGGTAGAGATCGAACGAGATCGACCGACTGTTCCGCCCGTCGTAGTTCCCGTACATGAACATCGCCCTCAGCAGGTACTTCGACCCTATCGTGATCCCGGTGATGTCGTAGCAGTTGCGGCTGCTGTTCGGGAAGCTTCGCACGTTGAGGAAACTTCTAGCTTGCTGCTCGGTGACGTGTTCCCTCGAGATGTTCGCGTTTACGCCGGTGTCGATGTAGGAGCCGTCGGAGACGTAGGTGAGATTGGTGATTGGATCGCTGTAAGTAGATCCCTCTTCGATCCCGCAGTCGATGCTTATAAACCCTAAAATTAAAAATGGGGGGATTTTCTTTTCTTCTTCGAAGTTTGCATTTTTTAGAGTGGATGCGGTTGGGATACACACCTTGAGTGTCTGGTAACTGGCAGTGAACTTGAACGACGGCAATGGCAGCGAAACCGACGAGGAGACAGCACCAAGCGACAGTCATCTTCTCCAAGATCGGCCGCTTCGCCGCGGAAATTGTCGCCCTCTCCTTTTTCAAGGTGATGATGCTCAACTTGCTTACTTTAGTAGAAATTCTGTGAATGTTAGCTTTGAGAGGTAGACTAGAAGATAGTCATTTCTTCATGCACGCAACAATTTGGAGTCGTTGACCTTGACTTGCTAACGCGCTTGTAGAACAAACAAAACTTCATTTTTGTCAACCATGGACAAGAATCTTTTGAGCAGTTGTGATCATTCACAAAGGATTTTGCAGCTGCTTGGTCACTGGGATTGAACTAAATGAATTCTTTTGTGCCGTAGCCGAAATCTTTGAATTGATCACAAGTTGCAGCAAGAAAAATCCAATAGGACAAGGGTACGGACATAGGAAATGTATCTTGTTATTTCGGCCATAGATTGACTAATTGCATGGTCACAATTAGGCTTGGAATCCTGCACATGGCTGTCGCTGTTGAGTTGAATTATAATGAACCATCCTGGTTGTTAGCCATTAGCAATACGCAATAAGATCTAATAAGATTTGCCAGTTTCTGTTCAAGATTGTGAAGCTGAGAAGATAATTCACGTTGGTTATTTGCTATGCATTCATCAATTGAAGTTTCTGTGTTCCGTTTCCTTGATGTAGCCAAATATTAGAGATTGATATGCATAAGATATATTAACCTAATACTTCTTTAGGAAAAGATTGTACTGACTTTAATTGTAATCAATTAGGAGAATAAACAAGAATTGCTGATTTATGGACACTTAGCTTTTCTCTTTATATAGTTTATCTGCCAGTTCAAATTGATCTTTTTCTGTACTTCATGAGATTGTTGTTGTATGTAGCATAAATAATCAAGTTTGATAACATCACAAAATCTCTATTATTATGGACCTTAAAAAGGCACATGTGGACTTGGCAAAGCAAAATTTAGGGTCAACTTCTTGCGTATTTAAAAATCGAAAATACGAGCTGGAGGATTCACACATCCATTGACTGGTATTTTTTAATTTTTTTTATATTTGCTTGGTAAAGTGAATCAAAAGAAAATTTTGCTACAGAAACAGAGTTAATTTGGTATCCTTTACAAGAAGCGTTTATGTGTAGGCTAAGTGTTGCAATCTAATGTTGGTTTTGCTAATTCTGATCACTTGTCTGATTGCATGGGAGTGGATGTAAATTGCTGCGAGCATCAGGATCATGTTAAAGAACCATTGCAATTCTAAGCTTTCACTCCGTGGGAGATAGAGAAAGCGAAGCTCAGCCGCGTAATCGCCTTGCTGATTTCCTTCAGAAGAAAAAAAAAACTCAAATGCTCGGGTATTCAAGCCATCTTCCCCAAACGGGCATTTATTTTCATGATCTTCAAGAGCTCTTGATTGCTGTGTTGACTGAACACTCTTTATTGCCGACCATACTTTGAACTGCATTTTCTATAGTTGACTTCTAGATCAGTTTTTTTGAAAATTTTAATAAAATCTTGACGAGCTGTTGGAGTGCTGAAGTCAATGATTTCCCATTTTGACTAAGAGATTGTGTTGTAATTTGAACATATTAAAATCAGCATCATAAAGGATGCATGACCAATACAATGTGGCATTGTCAGTTCAATAGGCCACCAAAATAAATGAATAAATGGGGAAGTTCAAATGAATCGTAACAGACGTCCGGCCACAAGTTTTTTAAATATTGATAGGAAGAGAGAGAGAGAGAGAGGTGGCCAACTTTAAGGTGATGTTAAATATTGATAGGAAGAATTTAAAATAAAAGGATGGTTTATTCACGCATCGTAAAAACTATCAGCAAGTTGCAATTTTCTTGAGAAGAAGTCAGAATGGCTGAATCATGGAAGTCTCCTGAATTAAAATAAGGCTAGTGCAAAGATATATGGATTTTACAAGTGAGTGAGACCTTCCCCTCATGTAGCATTTATATAATTAAGAAACTCAAGATAGTCAGGGCATAAATCTCCAGTCCCTGTGTAACTCATCCCACCTGCCACATGCTCATTCAGGATGCTGTGATTTACCTCCCTTGTGATGACCTTGGGTCGGGTGCGACGGAGATGCTGGAGGCGAGCGATTTCGCCTTTTGCCACATTTATATAATTAAGAAACATTGACTCAATGCAATGGAAAAATACAGGAGAAACAAGCGAGGAAATCACCTTTGAACCATTCATTTCAAGTATTACAATTGTCTTGGCAAGGCTACGTAGATTTCTACAGATGATTTGCCAAAGGGAACGTAGAGTTCAATTCTAGCATCTTTGATAGCATACGTTACAGCTGATAAAAACTCCTAATATCTTGATGAACAAATTGATCCAAACACTACATAAAATGCATCTTTTGCAAATTGAACATATCGAGTTTCCTCACAGGGCCTACTTTTGATGCACTGGGACTATATCAATGAAGTTTTAACAGCACTATCTGGGCTTTTGGAGTGAGAGGATCTTAGTCGCAATCTTAACAATAGCCTCCATCCGCATAGCCACCAAATGGGTTAGCTGCTCCTCTTGTGCTGACTGATCATTAGTGTCGCCATTCATATTATTGAGTTCTCCACTATTTGGTGACCAGGTTACCACAAAGGAGAAGGCAGGGTCATACTGATTTGGCACTTGGATAAGCTCTTTTCTACCACCTGTAGACTCTTTATCGACCATGATGCCTTTCACATGATCTGAAAAACAGGCTCTAAAGTTTTCCATGCACTTGCTCCCTGAATCAAGGCTCAAGTATATGAGGACCTCCCAGCATGCAAGGAACATTTTCTTGTTGATCTTTAACTTTTGTCGAGCAAGTGTTATTAGATTGGCTGGGGGGATAAAGCTGGGCTTGGAACTTAGCTTTGATAGATTCTCTTCCTTTAGCCGCAAAAGGACCGAGTCAATGGCTGGCTTTACTGGATCAAAGCCAAGCAAGCGGTTGGTGTCTATGCGGGTTCGAAGGTACTGAAGGTACTCCGAAGGATCTTCGACAGTCACATCATATACATTTTCAGATAATGCAACAGAATACACAGAGTCAAAGAGAAGTTGTCCATACCCTTGACCCTGGTATTGGGGCAATACTAAGATCTGACTAGGGAGAAAATGAGATGAATCAGCAAAAATATCCACAGCTAAATTGACAAGAACCATAAAGAATCACACCTGGCCAATTCGGAATCGGATGCTGTCAGGGTAATGGAAGAAACGATAAACAGTGGCAAAACCAAGCACATTGGTAACAATAGATATCCCTGAAGGATCTTGAACCTTCTTCACAGCTAAAAAGATATCCCAGTTTGGATCAGTTACTTTGATAGCACTGCCACCTAAAACAAAGAAAACAAATCCGCCACCAGAGATGTGAAATGGAAATAAGTTTAAATGAAGACCTTTTATATGACACAAAAATATCAAAGATACCATCGACAAGCATAAGCACAAGAGGAAACAATCGACTGTAAAGCAAACCAACAGCTGGGCTGTGCAGCTTCATCTGAACGACCTGCACAGAGCAAAACAAAGCAGAGATTACCTATCAAAACTAGAAATCAAGAAAACATATAGCAAGTGATTAACATTTGCTAGTAAACAAGGTACTTTACATTGATGAAGCCAGCGAAAGAGATTGAAAATGCATGTAGATGATGATAAATTCCAATAAGAACATTAGGCAAAATCATGTTTGTGGGAAATTTCTTAGGTTTTGTTTTCTAGCGTACTTGAATTGCATGTTGGAATATCTGACTGCTTATGACAAAATAGTAGCAAGCTGATTAATTTCTAGATAGACTTAAATCACTTGAGATTCAAATCGCTAACATACCTCAATGACTGAACCATCAGCATCGTTCAATAAGGAATTACAAGTAACACCAGCACCATCAGCAATAACACTACTGATATCCAGAATAAATGATATCAGAGTAAAAAAAAATATTACAAATTTAATGAAGTTAGAATAAAGAATAGTAGTGAGCAAGAAGTTCAAAGTCTACCTGATGTAATCTCTGTTTGTTGAAAATGATTGAAGGAATTGTTCTTTTGCAATCAATGATTCACCAAATATATCCTATCAGAAAAGACAAACATCCAATGTGCTAAAAAAAAATAGAATCCTACAAGGAATAATAGTTCCATGCAAGTGAAGATGACATACCCGAAGAGCTGGATTAAGATCAGTGATCCCTTTTCCACGCTGAAAAAAAAAATTATCATGTCCAAGTTTGGGATTAGTTTAGAAGATGAAAATACATATTGATAACTATAGGTCATATAAGTGTCAAGCCTCTGAAAAATAGACAAGAAACAAGCTAATTGCATGAAGAAAATTAGGTGAGTGTTAAAAAATGGAAATGAACTTCACAGCTGCTAAAATTCCTAGACCAAAGGGATGCACCATAAAAAATTGAAAAAGAACATGTCTTCGTTTGTTAACGAAGTAGCAATGAGCATAAACTTTTGTTCTACTGATGCAAGTGCTCAAACAAAAATATCCTTAATTGTGATAAACAAGAATAACAAACCACCATGACTTTAAAATTGACTACAAGGATTGGCCCATTATCAACTAATCTCTGGAATGCTCTCTACTCTCACTAGTTATTTTCAAATTATCATTTACCAGCATAAAAAGGGAACCTTTACGAAAACAATTAGTAATCTAGTAATCATAAAGAATATATAACCATAACAGCGAACAATATTTTTTATTTAGTAAGAATAAGAGAGAAGCATGCCACCATGAATAACAATATCTTGCATGGCATTGCAACTATATAATGGCACTTACGTCACTTTTATTCTCAAAAGTAACCTCAGCGTAAGCATGAAAAGACACCAAATTTAACCAAACATTAACCTGCAAAAGGGGGAGAACCTTTATTGTAAAACTTGCATATTAACAAAAAATTATATAATATTAATAAATAACAAAGAGAAATTTGAAGGTACATTTCGAACAATAGAAAGCTAAATTAGTATTTGAAAAGTGCTTGAACAAACACATTCATGAAACTCTGGTTGTTGCAATTGTTAGCTAGAAAAAAAAAATTAATCACTTTTTCATATTTTCCACAACGCAAAGATAGAAGATATGTAACTCCATGTTGATGTTTTTCTCAAAAAACAAAAAAAAAAAAAAAAAGTTGCAGAATTTCCTCTTCCATGACTATGACCACCTTATACTGCAATCAACTTTTCACTTCTTTTTCATATCCTGGAAAATTGACAATGCCATCCGCATAACTACATAAAAACAATCTAGCTAATTCTTAAGCACAAGATGTCAATAATAAAGCGAGCAAATTAAATTGTGGTATCAGTTGAGTGACAAATAGCATTAAGACACAACATCCATAGATGAGAGTTAAAAAAGATACCTTTCACTTCAGGGAAAAAAAAGAGCTAAAAGATAGCTTCAGAAGTAATGGTGCAAAGTACTAAAATAATTTAGAAAACTCATACGCAGTTTTGAAATAGGGATAACTGTATGATTTTATTTTATTTTTGGGAGAGGGGTTAACAGTCTACCTTTAAGTTCTTATAGCCATATATCTTCTCATCTACATTGAAAAATTGATTCAGATCAATTGGTTTGATGCACAAGCTGTCTGTTGCACCCACTTCATCTTTATTTTTTACTGCAGTCAATGAAGCATATGTAAATAACCTTTGATGGTGGTGAAAATTCCAAAGAAAATGATAGATAGGTGTTCAAAAGAACATAAGGTGTTTTCATTGCAGACAAGGAAAGCATATGTCAATAACCTATGACGGTGATGCAAATTCCAAGAAATGATAGAAAAGTGTTTAAAGAACATAAGTATTCTCAAAAATGATGCAAGCATGATTTTACTTGCCTCAAAAACTGCCATATTTACCCAGACAAAAGCCACTTCTTGTCCTAAGAGATGACATCATTCTTAAAAATCACATGCATGTTCTCTCCCTCAAACTTCATGGACCGGGAACATAAAATTCTTTCCATGATTTGCTTTTTGTAATTGAGATAGAGAGAAATTATATATTTTTTCTAATATATGATTTTATGAAACACATGTCAATATAAGTAAAAAAAATGAAAGATAAAAAAAAAAACATATTTCCCTTTATGTGCCTTTAAAGTTGCTTCGGCTCAATCTTTAAGCTCAAAAACTATTGATGACCTTTGCTACAATTTCTGCAAATGTTTCAACAAATCATTGAGTTACCTTACTAGGAAATATGGCACAGGATATACCTCAGATCAGTGCATGCTAGATCTGAGTATGATATGGAAGGTACGATAAGAGATTAAGCATCTCTACAGCTTTTATGTAAACTCTTTCCAAATTTACTGATCAAGAATCAGTCGCTAGTCACTTTCTTAGGGTGTCGAATATTGTAAGATGGCAACCCACAATCCCACATAACCTCCATATTGTCTCCTCATGGGTAGCATCTTGACTAACAGACTTCTGATTTTCTGAACACGATTTTAGGAAATGTTTGTTGAGCCCAAACAATAAGCCTGTTGATTAGGTAATTCCCCAACCAAGCTGTGGTTTCATCATGGACTCTTGGAATATTTTTTCAAGATTTTAAAGAATTAAATGCAAGGTGAAGACAATATAAGCAAAAATCCCTGGAGATTGTTGTTCTTGGGAGAGGGTGGACCTCTTTGTTCTCAGACAATGCATTCAGTGAATAAAATATTTGCAGACTTAAAAATTACACAAAAAAATTCAACAGCTAAATTTAAGTATATTTAGATGTATTTTCTATTACCAGCCATTTCAAGCCACCATGAAATTTGTGCTCGATATTTGGTCATTAAAACTTGTATTCAAGAATGAAAAAGATCCTTGACTCAAACAAAGAAAAGATTTCAAGCATGATACAAATGATATACACAAGATGAACTGGTAAAACAAAATTCAACACTCAAACTATTATTTCAGATTCTGAGGAGACTAGGGCAAACTCTGAAGTTGAATTTCCAAATGGACAATGAGAATCTTATACAGGTAACGATTAATTCAAATTCTCACTGGACAGAAAAAGAATAAACAATCAAACAGAAATATATCATTGAAAAGCTTGAATCTATCTATTATATAACAATCATCACCACCCAAGCTTACCTAAGGCAGGAGGCATCTTTCATTCAAACAAAATATATGACTAACAGGTTGCCACATGAAACTATTTGCATAATTGTACTACCTATTGTGAAATTCATATTATTCTTATAAGCTCGATTAACTTTGCATATGATTTAATGAATCTTCAATCTCTATAGTGTAAACTCACTTTATGATAGCCATCATGCCTCACTAAAAGATAAGAATCAAAATGCATAAACGACTAATTTGCTTCATGGAGAATCATCAATTCTTTTTCAGATTTAAAAATCAATTTTTATAAAAAGGAAAAAAAAAATCCCTTAAGAATTTCTCATGTTTTGCTCATTGTTAATGAATTGTACAAAACACAATGAAAATACAAAAATATTAAAAGATCAATCAGTAAAGGGTTTTAAATGATAATAAAAAGATAGATTTCACAAAATGCAACAATAGAACACAGTAAACACCACTCTAAACTTTAAATTGTTCATAATTCCAGGGAAATGTGATGTAAACAAACTGTATAGAAAAGGCAATAACATAGCAGAATCTTACCGAGGAAAATCTTAATACACTCTTCTGGCTCAACTCCAGGATCTGCAGTGTTAGAAATTTTTTTAAAAAAATATCATGGAATAGCCCCATAGGAAGATAGTAATTATGAGAGTGCAAATGGTTAGAAAAAAGCAGAACAGCACACATTTTCAGTCAAGGATATTGTTGCAACTAGAATATCAGGCTATATTATTGGACATAAGAATCCCTCATATTCTACTAAGTTTGATCCTCTATGAACCTTCAGTTCCAGTATGGAATTAGTACAAGTTCGCATGGCAAAATCATGGTACTCCTGTTGTGAATCTTGTAGTAACGCATTATTATTGTGCAATCAGCAAGGTCAACTAAGCACCAGAAGAAAATAAAAAGGCAAAAAAAACATTTTCTTGAATCATAAAGGTAAACTAGCATTCATAAATAAAAATAGCTGCATCCAACCAGCACATGTATCACAAAAAAAAATGAGATGGAAAATGCACACTCTTACAAGAAAAGTACGGAGTGAAAGCTTCAAGCTGTTAATGGACACATTTAGAAACGGGCACGAAATAACAGAATTAAAGACTTGCAGTTGTAAATAACGACAACAGAAAACAAAAACTAATATTTTTTATAAAATATTACCAATCTCTGCGAAACCAACGCGCTTGCGCTTCTTGGGTTCAGCCGAACTGTCGCTGCCTTTATGTTTCAGCGGCATCCTTCTTCGTCGGAAGCCTGAGTGTAAGTGAGTCCCGGATCAAGTAGGGAGAAGCAGTGGAAGCCTAAGAACTTGGGGAGCGAGGAGGAAGAAAACTTATGAAGAGCAGCGTGCCTAGGGTTTTTGAGCGACAAGAAAAAAGAGGGGGAAATGAAGAAGTTAAGCGGGAAACGGGAGCGGCATTTTATAGGCGCTGGGACCATCGGAGGCAAGTAAATAGGCCGGACGAAGCGGCCCATTAATCACCAGCCCAAATAAAAAGCCTGCTTCTTGAGCACCTGCTAGTTTACTTGGATGGACGTTTACTTGGCTGGATGAACAATAGCATACAAATTGAGGGCCAAGGGCCAAGGATTATGGTAATTTTTTTTTTCACTCTTCCAATCACTCTAATTTTTCAATTTAAACAAAGGGAAATATATGATTTTTTATAAATAATTACTAAATCATTTTCTAAATTTTTAATTGTGTCATATATTTCTTTTGTTTGTGCTCTTCCAATCACTCTAATTTTATAATTAGTTTTTTATATAGTGTACCGAGTGTGGAGCCTATTCATTCCGTTTAATTAGTTTAACTTTATTTGATTATTTAAAAATATATATTTTAAAATTTACTTGGTTATTAATGAATTAAATAATATGTGTTCAATTTATTCATTCCGTTCATTTAGTTATTTATATTTATTTATTTAATTAACCTAAATATACATGTTAAACAGACACAAATAAGTATTTACCGAATTTAATATCGAATTTACTCGAAAACACTTACTTCACTTGCAACCCTTCTTCAACCTCATCACTAAATGTCACTTTCTCCTCCTCCTCCTCCTCCTCCTCCTCTTTCGTCTCTCAATGATGTTACGATAGGGCATTTAGATTATCATCTAGGTACCCACGATTCAATCCCTAATTATGACATATTTATAAAAAAAAAATTCTCCAAATGAGTGCACAACCAAAGTATGTTAAACTTTTGTACTAACTGTTGAATGTACTTCCTGATTTATCTGATGTCCAATAAAAAATTTTCGTTAGACTGAAATCAGCCATCCTAAATATCCTAAATATAATCCATAAGAGTAATTAAAATTATTAAAGTACAACGTCCATTGGCTGGCAAGGAGGAGATATATGTCCCTAAGCATATAATCGTTTATCCTCGTTGTCGAGTTCCAAACATATCACATGTATATAAATATGTATACAAAATAGGAAAAGGACACTTAGAGGAGAGAAAGCTTTAGAAGACCCCTTGAACTTCACTTAGGATTAACGTTCGAAATGAAATGAAATGAAATGAAGTGAAGAGGGATTTTTAATTTAAAATTAATTATTGAAACTAAACCGGTCAAAACACATGTGCAAGCACGTGCCTCCATTCAAACAAAAAATCATATGCTAAAAAATCTATAGCATATGGTAGTTATGATCATTGCAAATGTTGAATATAAGTATTAGAGATAAATATTACAAAATAAATAATGTCTATATAAAAAATAGAAATAATTTTATAATCTCAATTAATTTTATTGATTATATATGGAGTAATATAGGTATGGTCCCACGGAAGTTTATTATCAATCGCCAGGGTCGGAAAGTATTGAGTATACGGCAGATATAATTCTTATCATGCTTGCTCATTCAGTCATTTGGAGAAAAAAATTATATAAATACGTCATAGCTGGGGATCGAACTGCTTCATTGACTATCTATAGGATGACTGATCCGGTCCCACGGAAGTTTTCCACCAGCCGCTAGAGTAAATTGAGAAATGCACGCGCAGTGGCGTAGCTAGAATTTGCATTCGCAGGAGGAGGGGGGACGAATTCAAGCTGACCACGACACACTATTGAGGTCACGCCCAACTTCACCACCTCGCTGCGAGGCTATGGTCAAAGCGAGACCTCACTGTAAGGCCATCGCCATGTAGTCACTAAGAGAGGAGAGGGAACGGGAGAAGATCATACATACCGACGAGACGCATACTAGTGTCAGAGATCAAAGAGGAGAGGAGAAGAGCATGCCAGAGATCGGAGAGAATGTCGATAAGAGAGAGAGATTTTAGGGTGCTGGGAAAAAAATCGAGAATAAAAACCTTAATTAGAGAGTTAATTAGTGATGGAAACTTAATCGAGTTGCTAAAATAGCGACGAAAACTTATTTTGTTGCTAAAATAGCGAGGGAATTAAGTTTTCGTAGCTAATTAAATAGGTTAAATAGGTATAGAGATGAAATCGATAATGAAATTTAATTTTTGTCGCTAAATTACTGACCATAATTTATTTCGATCGCTAATTAGTGACGAAAATTAAATTCTGTTGTTAATTGCATATATTCTTGTAGTGAATTATACGATGAGACGCAATAAATGATATGATTTAATTGATCAAATTTTAAACGATCGTCAATGAAATTGATCACCTTCATATAACAAATCAAACATTAAATACATAGAAAATCTCAATATCTATAAATATTTGGCATACTTAACTAGCAAATAAAATTATAAATATATGAAAATTTAACACTATATGTTTTTCCAACACTTAAATTCGTAATCGAAAGAGATAAAACAAGAAAATTTTACCTCAATCAAAACGCGTTTGTTGTGAAGTGTCGACAAAGCGACGACGACAACACTGGCAGCAAATGACAGCGGTTCTGGTGATAGCAACGTGGATGGCAACAACATCAATGTGCGGCGAAGGATTTTGAGGGTAAAATTAAGGTTAGAGAAAGAATAATAAAAGGATTATGAGAGGAAGAAGACCACGGGAGAGAAAAAATGAGAGGGGATTAGAAGGAGGAAGAAAACACAGGAGGGGAGAGGAGTACAGGCAATGGGAGAGAAAAAAATATTAAGAGGAAAAAAAAAATTGGCAAGAAAGAGATAAAAAAAAAGGTTTGGGTTCTTGTTTGTTTTAATTGAATATCTTGTGAAAAATTCTTAAATTTTTTAGAATTTATAATTGAATGCTTTTTTTTTAAAAATTACTGTCTTATTTTTCCCAAAATTTCAGGGGGACGGTCGCCTTTCGGCCCCCATGTAGCTATGCTCCTATGCACGCAGCGGTCATCCCAGTATTTTTTAGTTACGGCTCCTATCTAGAAAAAAAATTATATATATATATATAGAGAGAGAGAGAGATTTTATTGGGGGATGATAAAAGTATCGGTAAAGCAGAGAAAAATCCCCAATGATAACTTAAATTTTGCATGCAATCTCCACTCATAAAAAACTTTGTTTCCACTCCCTCATGCAAAATTTTATTTGTTTCTACTCCTTCATGCAAATATTGTGACCTAATTGTCTCTCAGATTTTTAGGTACAAAAGATTCAAAAATGAGTATAATTCATTTTAAATTCAACACTTCACATTAGAATCGAGTATATTTTCTATTAAATTAAGTATATTTTTTTTTCCTATTTTAATATAATTCTCTTAAATTCAGCACCATGTAAAAAGAAAATCTAGTATATTTTCTAGTATCATTTAAAGAAAATATAGTATATTTTCTATCTAATTGGGTATCGTTTAAAGAAAATCTAGTATATTCGAGTATATTTTCTATTAAAATTGCCCTTCATATTTTTTAGGTATAAATAGTCTAAAAATGAGTATAATTGTTATTAAATTCAACATTTTAAACTAGAATTGAGTACATTTTCTATTTAATTGAGTACGATTTTTTTTCTATTTAATATAATTCCTCCTAAATTGTACCATTTGAAAAAAAATCTAGTATATTTTTTATCCAATTGAGTATCATTTAAAGAAACTCTAGTATATTTTCTATCAAATTGAGCACCATTTAAAGAAAATCTAGTATATTTTCAATCTAATTGAGGTGGAAAAAAAATCATACTCAATTTGATAGAAAATATACTAGATTCTAGTTTAATGTATTGAATTTAAGAGGATTTATACTCATTTTTAGATTTTTTATACTTAAAATATTAAGGATAATTAGGTAAGTATATTAGATTAGGGAGTAAAAAAAAAAAAAAAATTCTAATGAGAAATACATGTAAAATTTTATTTGTTAATGAGACCTGCATACAAATTTTACCTAAAAGTATATTAATTACTGGGATGTGATATCTCAACGTAAAAATCATGCACGTGAACAGCGAGAAGAAAGAGACAGAGCCGGTCAATCTCAAAAATATTAAATTTCAATTATTATTTTTTAATTATTAGAACATTTTAATTACCTTAAATAAAAATCTTAAATATTTATAAGATATACCGGTTTGCCTGCTCCGCCGCAAACAGTCCCCGTGCAAGCCGATACGACATATTCGATCCGATGGTGACGGACTTAAATGAGTGTGTGTCGTGATGTGGCAAACGCTCACATGGAAAGAGGTTGGATACAGCCAATATCCAGCTGTACTCGAGTGGGCCCCTTTCCACCCCTCTCCCCATTATTTATTTTTATTTTAAAAATAAATAAATAAATAAATAATGAATAGGTATGTATTTAATTTAATTATATATATATATATTTTTTTAATTTTCTCTTCGTTTTATATGAGCAACGAGTGAGCGACGAGTCGAGCGACGAGATCGATGGAGCCTTGCCGGTTTGTTCGGCTCATCGTCGAGTCGCTGGTTCTCAAGCTTCCGGCCGTGGCCAAACCGGCGGGTCCAGGCGTGCACCCCTCCGCCACCCCCTGTTTCTGCACGCTCCACCTCGAGCACGGCCCCTCCGCCGCGGTCAGGAGTACCGTTCCCCTCCCTGTCTCCGCCGACCCCACCTCCTCCACCAGTCTCATCGAGGCCCCGGCGATGCCCGCCGTCGCGGAGCCGGTCGTCATCAGCCTCGACCCGGAAACCGTGCAGCGGCTCGCGGGCCGGCGTTCCGGCGCCAGCCTCATCGTCGCGGTCTACGTGGGCCGGGCTGGCGGCCGCGCGTGCGGGCTCGCGTCGGGCCGGCTGCTGGGGCGCGTCCGCGTGGCGGTCGACCTGGAGGCGGCGCCGGCGCGGCCGACGGTGGTGCAGAGCGGCTGGGTCAGCGTGGGGACGGGGAGAACTGCCGCGCGCCTCCATCTCGTGGTGCGGTCCGAGCCGGACCCGCGGTTCGTGTTCCAGTTCGGCGGCGAACCAGAGTGCAGCCCGGTAGTGTACCAGGTTCAGGGAACCGGCGGCGGAGGCCACAGCGGCCGCAATCTGCAGCCGGTCTTCAGCTGCCGCTTCTCGGTCGAGCGTCGGCGGAGCACCAGATCCCTGTCTCTGTACGTAGTTAATTAATTATTACTTTTTTCTGTTCCAATTAAAAAATTTAGAAAAATAAAAAGATTATTCTTTTAAAAAAAATAAAGTGCAAAAAGAAAGATTCGAAATTAAGGAATGTTGAGAAAAATGATTATGATGCGTCCAAAATTTGTACTTGATTTCGCTTTGCTTGCGCGGTTGGAAAAGGTCCAATTGGATACCTGTCTAATTGGACTATGAAATCCATCATATCTTACTTTTTTATTTATTATTTATTATTTATTATTTATTATTATTATTTTTAAAATTAAAAGGGCGTTGTTCTATGTTAAACAACTTTAAAGGACAGTCCTCTCTGTTTTGTTTTTCAAATTATATCGATTTTAACATTTTTTTTTATATGAATTTTAGTTAAAATTATTTTTTGTTTGAGCCGTTTTTAGAATTTTGAAAATTAAAAATAATGAGTTTAATTACGTGCGCAGCAGATCTCTGGCGTCGACTGTCTCGCGCAGCGACAGCATCCGAAGCTGGTTCGCCGGCGGCGAGAGGGAGCATCAGCGGCGGCGGGAGCAGCGCAAGGGGTGGACGGTGACGATCCACGACCTCTCCGGATCGCCGGTAGCTGCAGCGTCGATGGTGACGCCCTTCGTGCCCTCCCCGGGCTCCGACCGCGTCTCGCGCTCCAACCCCGGGGCCTGGCTCATCCTCTGCGCCGTCGGGACCTCCGGCACCGCCGACTCGGCGGCCACCAACTGGAAACCGTGGGGCCGCCTCGAAGCCTGGCGCGAGCGCGGGCCCGCCGACGGCGGCGCTCTCGGATACCGCTTCCAGCTGGTGCCGGACGCCGCGGGCGCCGACGTGCCCATCGCTGAGTCCTCGATCGGCGCCCGCAAGGGCGGCCAGTTCCGCATCGACGTCACCGCCGACATGGCTGGCGCTGCCGCCGGCTTCGTGATGGGTTCCACCGTCGAGGGCGAACGAAAGCCGAGCAAGCCGACGGTGCAAGTCGGCGTGCAGCACGTCTCGTGCATGGCTGACGTCGCCCTCTTCATCGCGCTCTCCGCCGCGGTCGATCTGAGCATGGACGCGTGCCGCCTCTTCTCGCAGAAGCTGCGGAAAGAGTTGTGCAAGGACCAACAAGACTCCGGCCTTTAATCCCCTCCGACATTTCATCGAACACTTGTCCTGCAAACCGACGCAAGGCTCTAAAGAAGGAACAATCCTCGGCTCCTTGAGTGTGATTCATTTTTGTCCACATTTTAATTCTTTGATTTGATTTGTACATCGATGTTTGTTAAATCTTGAAAGAGTTTTTGCGTGATGGCGTCCTCTTTAGCACCCCATTAAGACTCGAGGTTCTACGAATCAACCTGCTTTAACAGACATCGACGTCCCTCCAACAGTTAAATCAGCACCGGACTAATGGTCAATTTACTTAATTTAATTGAGATGATGTTCTTGTTTGAAAGTCGTGAGAGACAGATTGTCAATGAGATTTGAACCGGAAATCAAGAGGAAAAAGGGGATAAGCTAGACTTCCAAAGAAGATTGAGAGCTGTCCCATCGCTGGAAGAGCCTATGAAGAGTAAAAGAGCAAGGAAAGGAGTTAAAACGTAGATCAGATTATCTTAGATTTTCACTTCGATTCTTAAGTCAATTTTCAGCTATGCCCTAAATGGAGAAGACAAATAATATTGAAGAATAATGAAAAATGAATGTATATAGCAAGAAGTATCCAGTGTATACCTTGACTCATAGGGCAGGACTTTTTAGAGCATTCACAGTAATTAGGGATATTTCTTTCAAGTATTTGTGATTCCACTTCACATCACTCTTCAAATATCATACTATTTAAATATCCTAAATATAATCATTAAATATCTCACCAATTAAATATTTATAGGTCACACTAATCAAATATCCACTCTTAAATATCCCAACTCCACAACATATATCTCACCAACCAAATATTTATGGGTCCTACGATCATTTTATCAACTTACATTTAATTTTAAGAAAAATGTAATATAAGACATACAAATTTAAGAAAAATACTACTTTATACCAATATAAATATTTTATAAATTTAAAATTAAAATACATAGGTACAAACAATATTAAAATAATAAAACACATCACGATAAATCATAGAAATTACAAACTACAATTAATAAAATAAACAAGGAGCGAATAATAAATCATAGAAATTAACTACATATTTAATTTTTTTCTTCAACTGCTTATATATCGCGAGATGATTTTGAAGTTGAATATCTGTCATGCCTTGTGTGTCCATTACGAGGAGTTGATGTGCTTGGATGAATTGATCCACTTTCTTATTGTTATTATACTCTTCTAAAAGTACCATTGATTGTTGCACAACCTGATTCAATTCATCAATTAGGTTTACTCTTTCTTAGTATTTTATCTCTGCTGCCTTTTGTCCCATTGGATGAGATCGTCTAAGTACCCCGTAGTAGTTTTGATGTGATCAACCAAGTCAGGTTATGTCATGTTATTTTTAACTCCTGTGTCTAAGTGTGCAAGAATTTATGAACACAAGAAGTCGAGCGACAGACGCAGCTAGCGAGAAGGATAGCACGGGAGAGAGCCGACGGGGTCGGTGCATCGGAGGGACGAGGTGCTGCGGAAGAGTACTCGGGCGGATGAGAAGGAGACGCGCGATGTTTCCAAGGGACGAGAAGCGGGAGCTGAAGATTGCTCGAAGTTCGGAAGTTGGGTTCGGGTGGGTCTTATTCCGGATGGCCGAGATCACCCAAGCGAGCGGAGCTGGAGCGGAAGACCCGAACCAGGACAAGCAGAACCGGAGCGGAAGACTGGGACCGAAAGTCAACAGGATGTTGACTTTCTTGGTCCGGGTGTCCAGACCGAAAATTTTAGTCATTCACAATGTGTCACGTTGCGTCACGACAGGGATATAATTTTATCCCCCTCCAGGTGCCCCAACCAGGGCTATAAATACAGCTATGATCCCAGAGGTTCTAAATAACACTTGTGATTCATTCTAGTTTTATTTTGTTCTGTAATTGAGTGTTTCAACTGCTGTAAGAGGCTTCTCCGCTTAAAAGAGATTGTTTACTGAGCTCCAACTTCTTTGATTAACAACTTCCCCGATTCTAACCAAGTAACCCTTTCGTGCCTTTTATTTTTTAGTCATTTATTTTGTTTATGCAAGTGTTGATAGTTTTTAAGCTATAAAGATCGAGAAAAGTTCATTTTAATTTTGCAGGGCTATTCACCCCCCTCTAACCGACCGCCAACGATCTAACTATTGGTATCAGAGTGGGGTTCGCTTCAAGATGACTAACTGTCGAACGAAGCACACAAGATGGCCGGATCAAACATATATCCATCGAAGTTCGAGGGAGAATTCGCGAGCTGGAAGAAAAAGATGGAGTTATTTTTAAAAACATATTTTGAATTATTAATCATTATAAAATATGATTTCGTAGCCCCGAAAGACAACGAAGAATATCAGTGGACAAAGAAGGAGCAAGCCGACTTCGTGGCAAACGACAAAATAGAGTTTCATCTACTTAGTGTTTTACCACCTCAAGAAGTCAACCGTATCAGAGCCTACGAGTCAGCCAAGGAGCTCTGGGAGAAATTCCTAGAACTACACGAAGAGGTCTCAGAGGCAAAACTCGTGAAACGGGACCTGCTCTGAAACCATATCAACAACCTTCGGGGTAGAAGAAGGTGAAACCGTTGCACACCTCCACTCAAGAATCAAGGAGCTAATCATCGAACTCACGAATCTCGAATAAAAGGTAACAAACCGAGATTCGCTAAGGTACGCGCTCAACGCATTTCCTAGGACTCCAGAATGGTCAACCTTAGTAGATGCGTACTTCATCTCTAAAGATTTAGAGGTAAGCACTTTAGAAGAACTTTTTTAAACTTTTGAAATTTATGAGTCAAGATGTGCAAGTTTAAAAAAGGAATCAAGGTAAAATATTGCCTTAAAAGCAAAAGTGGACGAACTAAATTCTGAGACATCACTTGACAATAACGAAATGACTTTAATGGTAAGGAGATTTAAAAAATTATTTAAATCCAATAAGTCTAATCAAGTGTAGGGTAAGAGATGAAAAAGAAAGGTAAAATGCTACCACAGTAATGAAGAAGGACACGTAAAAGACAACTGCCTAAAATTGAAAAACAATGACAAGAATAAGGCTACTAGTACAGACAAGAGACCAATCCAGAAAAGACACAAGAATCTAAAAGCGACATGCGACGAAACCTCATTAAAATCAGAAATCGAGGCCTATGTTGGAATCACGTTAATGGCATGTCACCAAGAAAAAGAGGACAAAGCAAGCTCTTCCGCAATAAGCATCGAGAGCATTGATGAAGGGGGAGCAATATCAGAGGAGAGCAACTCTACAAGGGAGTCTCAGATGATGAAATCGATAAGATAAGTCAGGTACGATCCTTACCGCCTGATAAGCTATTTAAATTTATAAAGTTTCTGACTAAAACGTATTATAAATTAGAAATAGAAAATAAGAAGTTAAAATCAATATTAGTTGTTTCTTGTCGATTAGAAGATTTTGATAAAATAAAATTAGAAAATAGAAAAAAAAATATTTGAAAAATCCTGCATGCTCACATATTAAAATATATAATGGTTTAAATTGGTACCTTAGATATCACAAGAGCCAAATTAGAAAATTATCAAAGAAATATATTCCTAAGACATTCTTAGTTAATTCAATTGGAAGACACTTATATTGGGTTTTAAAATCATGTATAAATTAAGTTTTTGAAAGTTTAACTAAGGGATTTTTAGAGAGAAAATTAAATATTTACTTTATTTAAGAGACTTTGTCTAGAAAGTGTTTGTTATTCCAATAACCAAGAAAGCATAGTACCTCGCCACAGTCGAAAAGTCAATTACGAAAATAAATGTTTAATTGACTATCTATTAAGCATTTAATTATAATTAACAAATGCTTCCAATGTTTGTCAAAAATTCTGTTAGAAACTAATTAGATATTAATTTTAAAGGAAAAAAAATTTATCTTAACGAATTTTGCTTGAACAGTTAGATTTTTTTTTTAATTTCTATAAGTGTCACGCCCCGGAGGAGTCCCTGTCCGAAGAAATTTCGGCAGCATTTCCCCTGTACGGCGGATAATCTGAAACTTTCTACAATCACCATATATCTCAGCCACATGCGGCTGGAATAATAACAATAATAAAACAATCACCACGCAGTTAATATCAATTTCAGCCTCTGGCTGACACAACCATGCAGTTTAATAGTAAATAAATAGAATAGTAATACGATGACTCGAAAACAACCCTACTCAACTATACTCGTAAAGCTCAAATCCGATTTTTCCTACTCCACTACACTCATAAAACACAAATCCGACAAACTCACATCTTCGGCCGTCCAGGCAGACATGGAGTAAAACATATCTAAATCATACCAAAATCCATCAACGATAAGAATCCATACAAGATCCATAAATAAAACATTACAAGACCAAGACATAGTCTGATAGAGAAAACTAAAATAACAACTCGTGATCAGCAGAGGACTAGCAACTGGAACTCTCTCCTGACAGCATCAACCTGAAAAATAACAACAATGGAGGCGGGGTGAATCCAACACTCAGCAGGTACAACTGATATGCATAATAAAGTAAATAACAGATAACACTAATCATGCGTACAGTCTCCTGAATACGAGAAGAATAAATGCAACTGAAACAAAAATGGGAGAAAACTGTACTAACCAGGACCAAGGTATAAAGGTAACAGGGTCGTCAAACCGAGGGTGTCATAATCTTGTATGCATGTCAATCATATGCATCCATATAAATGCAGCAAGTAAATGCAGCAAACACAAATAATAATGCATCATGCATATGATGCCAATGACATGGTCACCCCTGACGCCAGTCAGCAATCTCACACACAATGGTGAGTCCGAGTGGGTAGAGCTGTGACAACCGTGCACTCTGACATCACTGCCTCTGATGAGTGACCGAGTGGACGGGATGCTGTCGGAGTACACACATACTCTTACCCCGAAATAATAAACGGGGGAGCGCAATGCTCTCATCTCCCGGTACACGATGATGGGGAGGACTCTCTGCCGGCTACCACGCTGAGTCACACTACCTATGAGCGGACCAACAGAGCCGAACAAAGTCCAACTGCCTGCCGGCTACAACGCTGCTACACTAAACCAACGGAGCCAAACAAAGCGGAACTGTCTGTCGGCTACCACGCTGAGTCACCAGACCAACGGAGTCAAACAGCAGAACTGCTACACACCTGTTTGATATACCACTAACACACGAGTGGTGGTGTGTACAGATACATGTAACTGGCGATGTGCTCAACAATAATGGAGCAGACAATCGCACAGCATGCAATCATGCAAGATGATGCATGACACTAAACATGACAATATCACGAATAACATAGCAAGCTCCATACATAAATATAAAATGTGTACCACAAGACAATGAATCAAATGGAAGGTACACAAACAGATAGGGTATCAAATAAACCCTAGGTCCTGAACATAATGTATCATACGGTTGGGTCACTACCTAAAGCATGTATGATCAGGTAAATAATAACATGCAGTGCATAATAAGTAAACAAACAAACATGTAATAGATCATGTAGTGACCAACCAAAATAAATGGAAGAAATACACATTATTATGCATATCAAAAGACATAAGTCAAAGTATCCGCCTCCAAATCGAAAAGATCAATTCAGTCCAACTCGGACGTCGAGATGCTCGTCTCGCGTCAAAACCCTCAGTCACCAATAAATAAATATTTTATTTAGCTACACTCCTATAAATAGCTAAATAAAAATCTCTAACCCTAAATTAGGGCAAAACCCTAATCAACAATCACATAAACTTAACCCAGAATCCAACTCATAGCTAGAAATAAACTACACTGTTCAGATCAAGAACAGAATATCCAAAACCAACAATAACCGGATTCAAGAACAAAATCTACTCATCTTACCTCAATTCACAGTCGTCGCTGCTGGAGCAAGGGCTGCTGGAGGGGGTTGCTGCCAGAAATCAACAAACCACAGCACACTATACTTGCTGGACACTTCACTACTCGAAACAAAAAGAGGATCAAGCGGTCACAACACAAGGATCAAGTACCTAATTCACTAATTAGGGCAACTCCCTTACCTCTAAGATCACGAACCTGCTGTAAAGAAGAGAGTGGCACCGGCAGAGAGAAACTAGAGCACAACATGGCTGCAGTAGATCCAACAATGAAATTAGGGCACGGAAGGGAACACCAATGCTTGGGTTGCTGCTCCAAATCGAAGACCAACGCAAGCTTCTGGATTCCGGCGACAATGCTAGGGCACGGTGAGACCGGCTGGTGGCGCTGTTTTATGCGGCAGTAGCGCTGTGCAGAGTGTTGGGACCGATGGTCGCGGCTAGAGAGGGGGGGTGTGAATAGCCGACCCCAATTCGTCGTTTTTTTCTACAAAACGTGTTAGCGCAGCGGAAAATACAAAGAAACGAAAGAGAAGAAAACAAACCTCTACGCAAGGATGTAACGAGGTTCGGAGATGAAACTCCTACTCCTCGGCGTGTCCGTAAGGTGGACGAAGCCTATCAATCCGTCGGTGGATGAGTCCCCGGAAAACCGGCTAAATCAAACTCCTTGTGAGTGGAGAAACCTCGCCACAATCACTTGCAACAGCAAGCTAAGAGCACAAGAGAATAGCAAGAACAAAATACAACAGGAATGTAAACACAGTAGCTTGCCTTCTCGTCGACTGGGGTCCCGGATGAAGTAGCAACTTCACGGACAGATGCAACAAGCAACTCAGCAACAGCTGATCCAGTCGTGGAATGAAGCTCACGCGAAGCTTCGACAAGGAGGAGCTCAACAAAGCTCAAGCACTTCGCAACAGGAAGGAAGAAGAAGAAGATTAATCGCAGCAGCAGCCCTCGACCCCTTTATACCTGCGAAGAAGACACAGCAGAAACTAGCCGTTGCTACGCAACGGCTAGAACCTGGACCGATCAGGCTTCAGCCTGATCGGTCTCGGGGACCGATCAGGAGAGTTTCCCAACTCTCTGTGTGGAATCTGATCGGTCCCCGGACCGATCCCAGCTTCCCTGATCGGTCCCGGGGACCGATCAGGCTCCATGCTGATCGGTCCCCAGACCGATCAGTAAGCCCACAGCCTTCTGTTTGTTATCTGATAGGTCACCAGACCGATCAGATACACAAACGTATCACTGGATCGGTCTGCAGACCGATCCAGAGCTTGGTTTATGCCCAAACCAAGTCCCAAACCTTCCAAACCAATATCCGGTCAACCTTGACCTATTGGTACTTCATCCCTAGCATCTGGTCACTCCCTTGACCTGCTAGAATTCCTCGCCAATTGTCCGGTCAATCCCTTTGACCTACTTGGACTTTCCTCAACACCAGATGTCCGATCATCCTTGATCTATCTGGATTTTTCCCTTGCCCGGCTTCACTCACCAGGACTTTTCACTTGGCTTCACTCACCAGGATTTCCACACTGCCTAACATCCCAGTTAGGACTTTCTCACTGCCTGGCTTCACTCACCAGGACTTTCCAACTGCCTAACATCCCAGTTAGGACTTTCCCACTGCCTGGCATCCCAATCCGAATCAAAGAGCCCCTTGAAATTAGGCTTGGAATGATACCTGTTAACCTGCAAACTCAAAAGCTAACAGCACAGAGGATTACATCACATAAATGAATGAGATATATTAAAAGTAGTGAAGGAATCGCTGATACAGCGAACAAATCAGAGTGTGTGGATCGGTCACCAGACCGATCACAGTGCCTTGGACCGATCAGGCAAAGGTCTGATCGGTCTGAGGCCATTCTGATCGGTCGTAGTGACCGATCAGATTGAGTGTGGATCGGTCTACAGACCGATCCACCTCTTTCTTTCTTCTGCAGTCTCTTCTCCTGATCGGTCTCCCTGACCGATCAGATTGCACTCAGTGTGCTACTGAGTGTTCTCTGATCGGTCTGCAGACCGATCAGATTGAGTGTGGATCGGTCAACAGACCGATCCACCTCTTTCTTTCTTCTGCAGGCTCTTCTCCTGATCGGTCTCCCTGACCGATCAGATTACACTCAGTGTGCTACTGAGTGTCATCTGATCGGTCATCAGACCGATCCATGGAACTCAGTTTCACTGGATCGGTCTGCCGACCGATCCACTGATTCATGTGTCACTGGATCGGTCTACCGACCGATCCAATGTGCCATTGAATGTCCACTTAAGTCTCTCTCTGACTTAATCCGGAGAACGAGCTACCGAGCCCTCTCCGACTTCATCCGGTCTAGAGAACGAGCTACCGAGCCCTCTCTGACCTAGTCCGGAGAACGAGCTACCGAGCCCTCTCCGACTTCGTCCGGTCCAGAGAACGAGCTACCGAGCCCTCTCTGACCTAGTCCGGAGAACGAGCTACCGAGCCCTCTCCGACTTCGTCCGGTCCAGAGAACGAGCTACCGAGCCCTCTCTGACCATTCCGTGCCAAGTCACCATACTTGGACTTTTTCCCGTGCCAAGCTCCCTGCTTGGACTCTTCACCAGATGTCTTGACCCATCTGGATTTCCCTTGCCTGGCTTTACTCACCAGGACTTTCCCTCCCAACTGATCAACCTCGATCAGTAGTCATTCTTAGTTTAATCAATATCTGATACAAACTTAAATCAGTGTCAACATCAAAACAACAGCCAGGTCAGACTGTATCAACAATCTCTCCCTTTTTGTTGTTTGACAACACGATTTAAGTTTAGATCAGAATTGTTCAAATTTTCATAATTTTAGGGGAATCAAGATCCTCCCCCTAAGACGGATACAACACTATGTGAGGATCTTCTAAAATCAAATTTCTAAAATCAAATTTGCATTCATCTAAACTTAGTTATCTTCTCCCCCTTTGTCAAACACCGAAAAGGTGCGAATAAGGTAAGATAACTTAAAGAACTCCCCCTTAACCCGTACTGTCTGGTTCTTAAAGCACTGAGAATTCCCTCTAAGTGTAATATAAGACAGTAATAAGGAAATAAAGGACAAACAAGACATGCAAGTGAACAGCATATTAATAACGGATAGAAAATGAAATATAATAAAGAGCAAGCAAATATAAAACTGAGTACCATAAATACATGACTAGCATCAGAAGTGCAAACATCCAGGTCAGTCATAAAGACTAACAAATAACATCCAAAATACAGACAGTCAACAAACAAACTGTATCAATCAACATCCTCACACTGAGGAACATCACCATCATCGGCAGGAGGGGTGAAATCCTGAGGCGGCATGCTGGAGGAAGGATAGCCTGGGTAGGACTGCGGAGGCGGGTAGCGTGCCATCCATCCGAGTAGCAACTGCTGTGTCACCACCTGATGATCGAAACGCTGGTCAATATGCCCGCGCAGGTCATCGTAGCGCTGGTCTATCCGAATACGCAGGCCATCCAGCTCAGCAGATATCATCTCATCGTGCTGATCAAAGCGGCTCTCCAGCTCGGCGATCTGCCAGCGCAGATCAGGATCGGCCTCTCCATCGTCAGCAGCAGGAGGAGCAGCAACAGGAGCAGCCTGTCGTGGAGGTCCCCGTGGTAACTCACCCAGTGCTCGCCCATCCTTCCACCGAACATCCCCATTTTGCCCTATGATGCCAGACTTGGAAAATGCCCGTTTCCCAAGTTGGCAATCCTGCCTGACCATTTTGACTATTCTACCCTTAGAGACATCAACCTGAAGGGTCTCAAGCCAATCAGTAATTATATGCCCATAAGGCATATAAATAGTGGAGCCGCTAGGCCTAGAATATGATATGATCGAGGAGTAGATGCTCGACATGATTTCAAAATCGAGATGTCGACGCAAACCATAAAGCATAAGACAATGAAATGATCGGATCTCAGATAATGGTTTAGATGTGATAGGTAGAAGGCAGTTCGTGACAATCTTAAAAAGAATGTAGTCTTGAGGAGATAATCTCAAGGCTGCAAAAGTAGGGAAGTCAACATCTAGCTCATCTAGTCCATCCGGTCTAGGTTGCCTGAAGAAGTACTCATAAATATCGTCAGGTGATACATCAAGTGGAGCAGGTAGTGACTCTGGTAAATCAGGATACAAGGAAAAAGGATTTCCTGAACACATACGGCAACCTAGATACCCAAAGAATTCTCTGATGGAGAAATCGATACTTCTTTTAGCGACTCGAGTGTTATAAACACCATCATGGTTTTGATGAAGGTTGTTATAGAATTCAGATATGAGGTCAAGATTGATATCCCTTTCTAGGTAGACTACCGAATCAAGTTTATAATAGGCTAGGGTTTCGGAGACAGAGGGACAAAATTCATCCATCCACTTTCGATCCACAGATCGACATGGAAGCAGCTTGAATGTCCTCTGTTGAAATGCTAGCTCAAACTGGCGGTTTGGGAATCTACTGGAACTAGCTGGTTGGGGTCGAGAGGGAGCAGGAGCTTTGGATTTGGATTTCTCAGCTGGGGACTTAGAAGAACCCTCACCGGCTGCTTTCTTCCTAAATAGATAAAGATTTGGACACGGTCGGGGCAAATGGGAGTCCACGGGAGCCACATAGAGAGAACCGAGACAACACACATAGAGAACCTGTGAAAAGAAGCTAAAAATGCTAAGAATGAACAAATCTCGGGAGGAAGAAGAGTTACCTGGGCGCCATTGTGAGCTTCGGCTTTTAGAAGATGATGGGTCGAGAAGACGGGAGGAAAAGAGGGGCGTCGGCTAGGTTATGAGTCGGTCGGCTAGGGTTTTGAGAAGGAATAAGATCGGGAAGAGAGGAGGTCGGGAGGATTTAATGAGGGATAGTGCACAGTGTGATCTGATCGGACGGCTGTCCGAACAGAGAAATCCTGACCGATCAGGGAACGTCCTGATCGGTCAGCGATCGTCCTGATCGGTCGTGGGGACCGATCAGGGATCTTCCTGATCGGTCCCTGGACCGATCAGATGTGCATCAGTGGGGTGCGATCTGTGCCGGTGACTCCTGATCGATCCCTGGATCGATCAGTGAATCAGGAATGTCCTGATCGGTCGTGGAGACCGATCAGGCATCATCCTGATCGGTCCCTGGACCAATCAGTGTATCAGGAATGTCCTGATCGGTCGTGGAGACCGATCAGGCATCATCCTGATCGGTCCCTGGACCGATCAGTGTCTGATATATTATTCAGTAACTGAAAATATGAGCCGTTATCTATCGGAAATTTTGAAAAGTTCAGAATTCAAGAATTCAGAATCTCCCAAATTCATAACCTAGAATCAACACCCACAAGTATATAAAAAAAATGAGCTCTTATGGTCTTAGTCTGAAAGTTTCAGCCTTTAAATCCAAAAACTCAGACATTTGGAATCTTAGAATTCCAATCTCAGAAAACCTTATAAAACCATATAGTGAAACAAGGTATTAATTAACACTTAGGATTGCTATGATCAGTTTCAAGTTTGTCAAAATATAAACAACTTGTCCTAATTTTCAATCAAGGCATGTTAAGTATCAATCAAAAATATCAATCAACAAATCACCCATAGTTAGACACTTTTTAGACAAAGGCCCAATCAAGATTCCTTGATTGGAATATATGAGTAAGATCAAGGAACCAATTACACATGAATTATGTAATGGTGTTCCCCATACTCAATTAATGTCTCTTCAACCTAATTATTCAAGGGATGCATGATACATTTTGAATAATTTGGTTGTACCTAGCATCTCACCCTATTTCTAGCAAACAAAAATATTTTGTTAAACCTTATAGTTTGTGTGAGATGTTCCCAAGTTGCCCAAAATCATTCCCAATTTCTCTTGTCATTTTAATTTGTCCTTATTGATCATGATGAAGTCCTAAGGACCTAAGGAGTCAAACACATTCCCAACTCCCTCCTTAAATGACTAAATTCATTCTCCGGAAGGGGTTTGGTGAAAATATCAGCTAGGTTTGACTTTGACTCAACATATGTGAGTGCAATGTCTCCCCTAGCTACGTGATCTCTTATGAAGTGATGACACACTTCAATGTGTTTGGTCCTCGAATGATGGACTGGATTTTTAGTTAGGTTGATCGTGCTAATGTTGTCACATAGCACTTGTACACCCTTATAAGAAAGTCCATAATCCTCTAGGGTGTGTATCATCCACAACAACTGTGATACACTCTCTCCCATGGCAATATATTCGGCCTCGGTCGTGGAGAGAGCAACACAATGTTGCTTCCGACTTGACCAACTAACTAAAGATGAACCTAAAAATTGGCAGCCCCCACTAGTACTTTTCCGATCCAATTTGCACCCAGCATAATCGGAGTCGGTATAACCTATCAAGTCAAAAGACTCAGTACGTGGGTACCAAAGACCTACTCTAATTGTGCCTTTAAGGTATCTTAGAATTCTCTTAACTGCAATTAAGTGAGATTCCTTGGCACAGACTTGATACCTAGCGCACATGCCCACAGCAAAGAGTATGTCCAGTCGACTAGCTGTGAGATATAGAAGACTGCCAATCATGCTTCTATATTGCGTTAGATCAATTGGTTTTCCACTCTCATCATTGTCAAGGCGAGTGTTTGTCGCCATTGGAGTGGACACTTCCTTAGAGTCACTCATATTGAATTTTCTAAGCATCTCTTGAGTGTATTTTGTCTGATGGATATAAATTCCATCTCGAGTTTGTTTGATTTCAAGTCCAAGGAAGAATGTCAATTCTCCTACTAGACTCATCTCAAACTCACTTTCCATGTGAGAAATGAATTCATTCAAATAGCCCTTGTTATTTGAGCCACAAATTATGTCATCGACATATACTTGGGCTACAAAAATGTTTTCACCATCTCTTCATAGAAATAGTGTTGGGTCTATTTGGCCTCTTACAAAACCCTTTTCTAATAGGTAAGTTGACAACCTTTCGTACCATGCTCGAGGTGCTTGTTTAAGCCCATAAAGAGTTTTCTTGAGCTTGTATACGTGGTTTGGAGCTTCGGTACTCACGAACCCCGGTGGTTGCTCAACATAGACCTCTTCTTTGATGAGACCGTTTAAGAAAGCCGATTTAACGTCCATTTGATAGAGCTTGAAACCTCTATGTGCAGCAAAAGCTAGCATCAAACGAATGGACTCTAATCGGGCCACGGGAGCATAAGTCTCATCATAATCGAGACCTTCGACTTGACTATAGCCCTTGGCTACAAGTCTTGCCTTGTTTCTTACAACTTCTCCCTTTTGATTTAACTTATTTTTGAAGACCCATTTAGTTCCAATAATGGTGGTCTTCTTAGGTCTAGGAACTAAGTCCCACACTTGGCTCCTTTCAAATTGACCTAACTCATCTTGCATAGCTAAGATCCAATCAGGATCGTGCAATGCCTCATCAACTATTTTTGGTTCAATCTCTGAAATCAATGCGACTTCATTAGACTCATTTCTAAAGAATGACCTAGTCCTAACCCCTTGTTGGATGTCTCCCACAATTTGGTCTTGGGGATGACTAGTGGCTAACCTAGACTGCCTTGGTGTTGGCGGTGCCTCATGAGTGGTCTCACTCGGCACAGGCAAGGACTCAATATCAGGCAAAGGATCAGATTGAGTTCTTTGTTGCCTTTGCTCATCAACATCAGAGTCAACTTTGACTCGTTCTTCATTTTGATCATTCAAACTTAGATTTCTAAGTTCAAATTGAATTTCTCCTACATCCCTTGGTTGATCATTTAAGTTAGGGATTTCTTCAAAGGCTACATCAGAGGACTCTTCAATCAATTTAGTCCTATTGTTGTAGACTCGATAGACTTTGCTGGTAAGAGAGTACCCGACCAGTATCCCTTGATCAGCCTTCGCCGAGAACTTCCCAAGATGGTCCTTGGTGTTCAAAATAAACACCTTACAACCAAACACCCTAAGATGTTTAATTATAGGTGGTTTCCCAAACCAAAGTTCATGGGGAGTCTTTCCTAAAAACCTATGTATTAAAACTCGATTTTGCACATAGCAAGCTGTATTCACAGCTTCAGCCCATAAGTAGCTCGGTAGTGAGTACTCATTGAGCATGCTTCGTGCAGCCTCTTGTAGGACTCGGTTCTTTCTCTCCACAACCCCATTTTGCTGTGGGGTCCTTGGAGTAGAGAACTCATGCCTATATCCCTTTTCTTGACAAAACTCTAAAAACCTATGATTTTGAAATTCCCCACCATGATCAACCACGAGGAATTCTAGCAGGTCAAGGGAGTGACCAGATGCTAGGGATGAAGTACCAATAGGTCAAGGTTGACCGGATATTGGTTTGGAAGGTTTGGGACTTGGTTTGGGCAAAAACCAAGCTCTGGATCGGTCTGCAGACCGATCCAGTGATACGTTTGTGTATCTGATCGGTCTGGTGACCTATCAGATAACAAACAGAAGGCTGTGGGCTTACTGATCGGTCTGGGGACCGATCAGCATGGAGCCTGATCGGTCCCCGGGACCGATCAGGGACGCTGGGATCGGTCCGGGGACCGATCAGATTCCACACAGAGAGTTGGGCAACTCTCTGTGAAGCCTTCTGATCGGTCTGGGGACCGATCAGCACAGGGCCTGATCGGTCCCCGCGACCGATCAGGCAAGCCCCAGACCGATCAGGCTGAAGCCTGATCGGTCCAGGTTCTAGCCGTTGCGTAGCAACGGCTAGTTTCTGCTGTGTCTTCTTCGCAGGTATAAAGGGGTCGAGGGCTGCTGCTGCGATTAATCTTCTTCTTCTTCCTTCCTGTTGCGAAGTGCTTGAGCTTTGTTGAGCTCCTCCTTGTCGAAGCTTCGCGTGAGCTTCATTCCACGACTGGATCAGCTGCTGCTGAGTTGCTTGTTGCATCTGTCCGTGAAGTTGCTACTTCATCCGGGACCCCAGTCGACGAGAAGGCAAGCTACTGTGTTTACATTCCTGTTGTATTTTGTCCTTGCTATTCTCTTGTGCTCTTAGCTTGCTGTTGCAAGTGATTGTGGCGAGGTTTCTCCACCCACAAGGAGTTTGATTTAGCCGGTTTTCCGGGGACTCATCCACCGACGGATTGATAGGCTTCGTCCACCTTACGGACACGCCGAGGAGTAGGAGTTTCATCTCCGAACCTCGTTACATCCTTGCGTAGAGGTTTGTTTTCTTCTCTTTCGTTTCTTTGTATTTTCCGCTGCGCTAACACGTTTTGTAGAAAGAAACGACGAATTGGGGTCGGCTATTCACACCCCCCCTCTCTAGCCGCGACCATCGGTACCAACAAGTGGTATCAGAGCCCGGACTGCCAGAAGGTTTAACCGCCGACTGTGCACAAGAGCTATGGTTTGATTGAACCATGTAAGTACAATATTGATCTCGAACAAAGAAAGTGGGGGCTCCTATGTTCGGATCAAGAGGACCAGACACCAGGCAGGAAGTCCTAGTTGCGGCTAGGCAAGGAAGTCCTAGTAGGTCGAGTGGACCGAGGGGCAGGAAGTCCTAGTTGCGGCTAGGCAAGGAAGTCCTAGTAGGTCTGGTAGACCGAGGGGCAGGAAGACCTGGTGGGTCGAGGATCAGACGTGGGAAGCCCATGGTCCTTTGTTTGAGGGGGGGATTTTTGGGGTTGCAAGGTTGCAAACATAGTCCCATATTGAAAACACATGGAAAAGACATGGGTTTATAAGAGAAAGATATCTCCATTAGCATGAGGCCTTTTGGGGAGAGCCCAAGAGCAAAACCATGAGGGTCTAGGCCCAAAGTGGACAATATCATGTCATTGTGGAGATATCTAAAATTCTTTTCGATCCTACAATTGGTATCAGAGCCAGGTTTGCTCTTCATCGGATTAACACCCGGGGAGCACGAGCTAGAGGATGGATCTACTCGGAGAAGATGTCACCATTCCACCCTTCTACGAATGCGGTGACTTCGCGTATTGGAAGGTAAGGATGAAGTACTTTCTTATGACTAACATAATGAATTGGTTTTGTGTACAAGAAGGTTTTATTCCTCCGGTGGATAAGGAAGGAAAACCACTTGAGAAGAAGGAGTGGACAAGAGAACAAATTCACAAATCCGAAATCAACGAAGAGGTAACGAGAATAATTGAATTTTCATTGCTTACTAACATCTTGTGTAAGATAGGTTACAACAATGCCAAGGAATTATGGGATAACTTGGCCAAGTACCATGAGGAGAGCTCCACTTCAAGCCATGAAGAGGAGCCTAGTGAGCCAAGTAGCTCACATCATGGAAGGAGCGAATTGGGAGTTGAGGGCTACTCAACATCCAAGGAAGAAGAGGAGGAGAGTTCCTCTTGTTCAAGATCGGAGCAAGAAGAAGATTCTACCTCCGGAAGGGATGAAGAAGAAAGCTCATCTCCATCCACAAACCTAGGTAACTCAAACACTTTAATTTCTAGCAAATTACACATAATGTGCTTCGAGTGTAGGGAGTTTGGGCACTACAAGAGCAAGTGTCCAAAGAGGGTTAGAAAGACTCCACCGACACCAAAGGTCAAGGAAGCCGGCGTCCCAACACGCAAAGGCAAGAAGCACGTGGTGTGCTTTCAATGCAAGCAACGGGGACACTATAGGAGCCAATGTCCGAAGGGGAGGAAACCTCACAAGGACAAGGGATGCACATCGATAGGGGGAGCTAAGGCAAACCCTAAGGTATCTTTTAAGGCTCATTCGTGTAATTCTAGTAGGATACATGCTAGTAATTTTATTGCATTAGTCAATAATGATAAGCATGTTAACACTAGAAATCAATACATGTGCTTAGGTGCTAAACATGTCAACCTAGATAGGGATACTACTAGGAATGCTAACCCTAGGATTAACACTTCTAAGGTTAAGGAAAACCTAGGTAGAAACCCTAAATCAACTAGACACATGCCTAGGAACACCTCAAGAAAGAATGACAAATCAAAACTTGAGGTATTAGAAAAGGAGAATCAAGTCTTGAGATCAAGGCTTGATACCCTAGAAAAGGCCCTTAAAAATTTAGAGAAGTCAACTCTAGGGCCTAAGGGTCAAAAGTCCCAGGACAAGAAAGGTTTGGGTCACAAATCTAAGTCCCAAGTGGTCAAGCCCACTTACCACAATGTTCCATTCGATTATGGAACAAAACCTAGGGCTAGGAAGACCATTACCAAGGTTACAAGGGGAGTCATCCCTAGAGTTGATCTTGATGAGTCCCAAATGACCAAGGCTTCAAAGCCTAGGAGGGTCATTAGGAGGGTTGCTAGGGAAGTCATCCCTAGTGAATATTTAGTGAACCCAATGAGCTCACATAGATATTGGGTTCCTAGGAGCATCTTCTCTATCCCATAGATGGGTTAGAGAGTGTCAACTCCAATTAGAAGGGTAGTTAACCCAACTTTGAGGAAATTGACACTCAAGGAGCATTTTCAAGGTTTTGTAACCTTCGAAAATGAAAAAGAATTATTATTTACTCCTTGAAGAGTAAATTGTGCCATATTTGAAAAATATTGATTTTAATCTTATTTGGCACAATTTAAGAAAACCTAGAGAAATACCATAATTGGGATTTTGGTTTTCTCTTAGGGATATATGGGCAATCTAGGGTTAGATTTTAAGTTAGCTAAGGCTAAGGATACTTAGATAGGGAATTTAGGTATTTTATTTGTGCTAACTTGCCATGATTGTTTGCCCTGACATGTCATGACATCATGTTTAGTTTTATTATCATTTGAAATGTCATGATAATGCTTAGGCTAGTTTATATGTCATGCTTTATTTAAGTTTTCAAACTTTATGCCCATGGCATCATGACATTGGCACATGTTTTTACTTATGATATCATTATATGCCATGTCATCATCTCTTGCATTATAATCAATGAAATTGATTTAAGGACAAACATATAATTTGATATTGAGATCAAATTGGTGTTTAGAAAATGCATGAGAACTTAGCCTAAGTTGACCTTAATCCATATCTCACATCAAATTGACTTGAATGTGGTTTGATACACCTTAGATGTGTGTGAGATATTAGGATCATGAGTTAGGATCAAGGTGCATAGTCCTTGTACCTAGATGACCCTAATTCAAGAAATTAAGGATCATAGGGAAAGCTTGTGTACAAGTCATGTACATCTAGCCCTAAGATTATGGTCCTAAATTCAAATGGTTTTAAAAGCATTTTAAAATTGATTTGAAAAACCTTGATGAAGCTTTCCTAGTGATAGCATTCATCATTGAACATTGTGATACAAAGTTGAGTTAAACTTGAACTATTTCAAAGTTTTTGAACTTTGTATCAAGATTGAAAAATGGAAAATATTTTCATAGAAAACTATTTTTTCCTTGATAGTGTATGTTATGAGGAATGTATCCTCAAAATTTTACAATTTTTGAAATTTTCTGTGATTTTCTAGAGGTTTCTGAATTTCGGGAGAAGAAATCAGAAATCTGATATCAGACTTGTGGACCGATCAGGAGGTTGCCTGATCGGTCCAGGGGATGTTGGATCGGTCACTGTGACCGATCAGGGCGTGCCAAATGCTGATTTTTCGACTGTTTTGTCTGAAATTTCAGCTGGGAGTTGGTGTTTTGGATTTCTAAAGGGTTGAAACTCACCAAGACATTGTTGGTGCAATGGTCAAGGGGGAGTTAACCTTTAGGGGGAGTTTTACCTATTAGTCAAGGGGGAGTTGACTTTTAGGGGGAGTTTTTACTCCTTAAGACTTTTGAGGATTAGTGATATGGGACTATCACTAAGTTGATTGTTGAGTGTCAAGGGGGAAATTAAGAGTTTCAATGAAAGGTATGAGACTTTCATTAGGAAGAAACTCTTGACCTTGATACCCTCCTTTTTCTTTTTGATGTGTGTCAAAAAGGGGAGAGTGTTCATTGGAGAATAATTGGAGAACCCAAGCTAGGGAAAGAATGTCAAGGAATGCTTGAGGAAGAACATTAGAATTCTTTTTGATGTGTGTCAAAAAGGGGGAGAATTATTGGAGAACCCAAGTTAGGTTATCGGGTTAACTTAAGGGGAGAATGTCCAGAGAATGTTCAAGGAAAGAACATTGGACATTGGAAGATGGTTGGAAAACCTAAGTTAGGTTATCGGGTTAACCTAACTTGATTATGGGTTTTGTCAAACATCAAAAAGGGGGAGATTGTTGGTGCAACCTTAGGTCAAGGTTGACCTGGTTGACCCGACTCGAGGTGACTTGACTCGAGTTGTATTTTGATGTTTGACTTGGGAAGATTGTCGGTGCAACCTTAGGTCAAGGTTGACCTAGTTGAGTTGCATGTTGATGTTTGACACTCGTGAGAGAGTTCTATTCTTGATGTTTGACAAGAATAGGTGTTTGGGAGATTGTAGGTGCAACCTTAGGTCAAGGTTGACTGGTTGACTGATTCGGGAAAAGTCAGCGGGGAGCTTGGCGAAAATCAAGTATGGAGACTTGGCCTTTGGAAAAGTCAAGCGAGGGAGCTTGGCGAGAATCAAGTGTGGAGACTTGGCAGGAAAAGTCCAAGTATGGAGACTTGGCTGGAAAATTCAAGTATGGAGACTTGGCGGAGAAGTCAAGCGGAAGTTTGGCACGAGGAAAGTCCTAAGCGGGATGTTAGGCGGTGTGGAAAAGTCACTGGTGAGTGAAGCCGGCGGTGGGAAAGTCCTGGCGGGATGTTGGCAATTGGAAAGTCACAGTGAGTGAAGCAGACGGTGAGAAAGTCTAAGCGGGATGTTAGGCGGTGTGAAAATCTGGTGAGTGAAGCCGGTGAAAAGTCACAGTGAGTGAAGCGGGCAGGGAAAAATCCGGATAGATCAGGATGATCGGACATGGATTTTCACTTCACCAGACTTTCACAGCTCACCGCCTAACATCGATTAGACTCCTTTCACTGGACTCATCGATTGAGACTTTCCTGGTGTGACTCTCCATACTGACTTTTCCGGTGCCAAGTCTCCGTGCTGGACTTTCGTGACATGACCGTACTCATGAGGTACTTAGCTAGCTCATGGCTTTGATCTGAGATAGGAACAAATCTCCATACTTGCGAAATATAAAATTGGTGATGTCAAGCATCAACATCAACTAAGCAAATTCTTCAATGAATCACAAAAGCTTGTCGGGTCAACCAGGTCAACCTTGACCTAAGGTTGCACCAACACAGAGGTGCGGCAGTGAGGAATAGATCTAGGGCACGGTCCTTTCCTCCTTTGGCCGTCACCTAGGGCAGAGGTGCGGCGGTGCTCGGGTGGCTCGCGGCTAGGGCACAGGGAAGGGGGTCAGCGCTAGGGCACGATGCTAGCCGCCATTAATGTCAGCGACTGGTGCCGGACCTGGTGGCCGGCTCTGAGCCTCATCTCGTCGCTGCAACTTGTCTCGAGTAGAAGGCGGCGGTGTGCAGCGGTGAAGAGGCTAGGGCAGAGATCAAGTGAGGGAGGAGGAAGAAGATGGTTTTGCGGCGCGGTTGGGAAAAGGCGGTTAGGGCAGACGAGTTCGGCGAGGGAAGAAGGGGGCGTGGGCGAGGCTCGAGTGAGGGCACGGAGAAGAAAGAAACGACGAGGGGGAAAATAAAAGAAAAAGAAAAGAAAAATGTATTTATAAATAAAACATTTCCTCACTTAAACGGGTATCCAAAATAGGCTTTCCTGGAGCCCCGTTTTTATCCTCGTAAACTTGTCCATTCGAGCTCCGAAAAATTCCAGAAAAATTTCTAAAAATTTCGAAAAATTCCCTTATCAATATTCGCCATTTTTTTCGGTATTTTACAATAAGAAAATTTTTCAATTTTTTTTAAATTCAGAATTTTAAACTTTCATATTTTTAAATGTTTCCTTAGACTTTAAATTTAGATTTTTTTCAAAATTATTTTTAAGGTACCCCATTTCCAATGTGATCAAAAGGGGGAGTAGTAGATATTAAGTCTAGCGGGAGGATAGTACAACAAAATTATTTTGTACTTGTACAAATTTTATTTTTACTTGTAAAATTTTGTAATTGGTATTTATTTGTTTACCCTAACTTAACTTAGGCTAGACCATATCTAAAAGGGGGAAATTGTAAGTACCCCGTGATAGTTTTGATGTGATCAACCTGTTAAACCCCGTGATTATTTTGATGTGATCAGCCAAGTTGGGTTAGGTTCTAGCTGCTTGTTATTTTATCTCTGTGTCTAAGTGTGCAGGAGATTAGGAGCTTAGGAGCGCAGGAAGTCGAGCGGAAGACAAAGCTAGCGAGAAGGACGACACAGGAAGGGAGCCAACGGGCTCGATGCATCCGAAGGACAAGGAATCTGCGGAAGAGTACACCGGTGGGCGAGAAGAACGTGCGCAGCGTTTGAGGGACGAAAAGTCAGGGCGGAAGCCTGCTCAAGGAGAAGACCAAAAATTGGGTTCGGGTGAGCCCTATTTTGGTTGGCCGCAATCACCCATGCATTCGGAGCCTCGGAAGAAGAAAACAGTCAAAAGGAGCTGGAAAAACTAGCTGGAGGCACCTTCAACTAAGTGCTGAAGGCGCCTGCGCTAACTGCAGGCTTGGAGGCGCCTTTATTACCTTGAAGGCGCCCTCCACCTTGTCCAGGGCGCCCTCGAGGCCATTGGAGGTGCCTCCGACCTGGCCAAAGTGGTCGTTTATAATCGGATAGAGTTTTATCCGATCAAACCCTTGGAGGCACCCTCAACCCCTTTGGAGGCGCCCTCAAGACTCGAGATAGAGTTTCCAGAAGCTATATAAAGGCCCCTAAAGGTAGGAAATTAATCATTCAATTCTGTATTAACTTCTTAGCAACTATTTGAGATTCTAGTGTGTAAAAGACTTCTCCGCCTTCAGAGAAGGAGACTTTTCTAGTGCGCTCTTTTCAACCGCCTTAGATTAAAAACCTTCTTGGTTGTAACCAAGTCAAAACGCTGAGTCTACTTTTCTTTTCAGTTATTTCATTTTAATTTTTTATTGTTGCTATTATCATTAAGTTGAAAGTTTGAGGAGGGTATTGTTTTTAATTTTACAGGCAATTCACCCCTCCCCTCTTGCCGGCCCCGCTGCACCAACACAAACAAGTCAGGTTAGGTCCTATTGGTTTTTAACCCCTGTGTTTAAGTGTACAAGAGCTTAGGAGCACAGAAAGTAAAGCGACAGATGCAACTAGCGAGAAGGACGACACGGGTGAGTGCCGACAGGGGTGAGTGCTGACAGGCTCGGTGCATCCGAGGGATGAGGTGTTGCGGAAGAGTATGTGGGCGGACGAGAAAGAGGCGCGCGTCGTTTTTGAGGAACGAGAAGCCAAAGTGGAAGACTGCTCGAAGAACGGAAGTTGGGTTCGGGTGAGTTCTATTCCGGATGGCTGAGATCACCCACACGAGTGGAGCTAAAGCGGAAGACTCGAACCAAAGCGAGCGGAACCAGAGTGGAAGACCGGAATTAAAAGTCAACAGGATGTTGACTTTCTTAGTCCGGGCGCCCAGACTCGTCGGACTCTGGGCGCTTGAAACCCTTCCGGGCACTTAGACCAAAAATTTTAATCATTCGTAACGTGGCGTGTTACGTCGCGATGATGATAAAATTGTATCCCCCTCCAGGTGCATGAAACCCTTTCCAAGCCCTCGACTAGGGCTATAAATACAGTGCTAGTCCCAAAGGTTCAAAACAACACTTGTGATTCATTCTAGTTTTGTTTTGTTCTGTAATTGAGTGTTTCAATTGCTGTAAGAGTCTTCTCCGCCTGAAGAAGATTGTTTACTGAGCTCCAACTTCCTTGGATTAACAACCTCCCTGGTTGTAACCAAGTAACCCTTTCGTTCCTCTTATTTTTTAGTCATTTATTTTGTTTATGCAAGTGTTGATAGTTTTTAAGCTATAAAGATCGAGAAATGTTCGTTTTAATTTTGCAGGGCTATTCACCCCCCTCTAGTTGGTCACCAACGATCCAACAGATCAAACTTCTCTATCATCTAGATCAACAGTTGTATTAGGATTAGAAGAGTCAGTATGTGCACCTGATAATTATGATGTTCTTACTTTCTTTATAACCCATTGCTCTGAGGATTGAGAAGCATACATCGGACTATCTTTCACAATCCTCCACACATGTTCATATTGGAAAGTAGTCTTAAAAGTACTTTTGTATTTTTCATGAGCTCGCACCATCAAATCCTCGTCACTCCATCCGCTTAGTCGATCATTATACCATTTATTGTAGATTCCATTATATCTATTCACAATCTTTTTCAATGAAGCCCAATGAGATTTTGTTTTCTCCATAGTTCTCTTTTTAGCTCCCTTATCTCAATTAGTATTTTAGTATGTCACCACCCGTTTTCAAAAATACTCACTTTTCTGGGCATTACCAACTACTGAATTTTCACTCATAATCATGTAGGCCACTATAAGGAGCTTATCATCTGCTACTGTCAATTCTGTTCACTTGCTATGATCTTCATATAATTCGTTGCCCATCTCTGGTGCTTGATTGAGAATAATATCATCATACCCTATTTTAGATGAGAATGGAGGAAATTGTAAATCAGGGTCTGCATAAGGTATTTTTGTACCTTTATCATCGTCAGTTGCATCAACACTAGCTCTTCTCGATTCATTTAATTGAATCTCCGATGATTGAAGTAAATTAATTCCATGAGATGAGGCTTGCATGAAATATTGACTACTTTGCCAATATTCTGGAGGATATGTATAAAACAGAGCTTGAAGGTCGCCACTTAAAGAATTTGGATAACTTTAAAAATTATGATAATATAGTGGTGGGTATGGAAAAGGTTGGAAATTTGATCGATGTTGAGTGAGAAATGGAAATTGAGGATTGAGCACATTAGGACGAACTCGAGAACTTTCTTCACTAGAATTTTCATCAATATTTGAAGATTTGAACAAATCCCTAAAATAATGACTAAAATTTTTATTCATTTCTCTTTAATTTTTTTTTATATGAAATGAGTGTGGAATTGAAAGGAACAACATATATATAGTGGAAAATGAACATTATCCAACGTTTGAAAAAATCGAACATTATTTTTCAAATGTTGATTAACGTTCGATTTTGACTTCTTTTTTTTACGTTCGGTTTTAATTCTATTTTTATTTTTTTCTCAAAAATGTTAAAAAAACATCAATTAAATTAAAAAAGCCCCTTAGGTCACTAACGCTTTGTTGGCTCGTCTCGCTGTGCGCAGGATGTTGAGAAGCCCCTCTGGATCTCCAAAAGTTTATCTTCCTCGGAGCCACTGTTCATCGAAGCCAGCACGCCTTCTCGCATATTTCAGACAGGATCAATCGCGTTTCCTTGCCTTCGAATCGGGAGTTCCTTCGTGTAGTTCGATGAGCTTGTCCCATAGCTCCTTTGCGTTCTCATGTGAGCCGACTTGGTTGAGTTCTTTTGTGAGTTCGCATTGGATCATGTTCAACGCTTTGGAGTCGATCTGAGCTTTCTTTTTATCTTCTAGACTTCATTTTTCTAGATCGAGTGGTACTTTTGTTACTTCATCTACAGGTGCTCGATAGCCTCGTCGGATGATGAACCATTTCTCGATGTCCATTTTCAAATACACTTCCATCCTTTTCTTTTAGTACGGAAAGTCATTTCCGTTGAAGAAAAGAGGCCGAGCAGTGCTGAATCCTTCAAGTTGAGTCATTTGATTGCTAAAAAAATAAAACTAGAAGGAGGTAGCAAGTCATCGTCTTGGATTAGTAGTGTTTGAGAAAAGAGATATGTTAACGACTTGACGTTGGTACAATCGGCTTCTAGGGTTTTGATGTTTGACAATATACCTAAGTCTAGTCAATTTGACCAAGAGTTAATCCAAACAAGACTTAATGTTTGGAAGAGACTAGCAAAAAAAAGTCCTAACTTAGTTAGGCAAGGGGAAATTCTAAGGTGAGGTAACCCTAGGTGGTAGAAGTCTTAGTGAGTGAAATTAGGCAATGAAAATCCTAGGGGAGGTAACCCTAGGTAGTGGAAGTCCTAGTGAGTGAAACTAGGCAATGGAAATCTTAGGGGGGTGTAACCTTAGGTGGTGGAAGTCCTAGTGAATGAAGCTAGGCAGTGAAAATCCTAGGGAGAGGTAACCTTAGGTGGTGAAAATTCTAGTGAGTGAAGCTAGACAGTGAAAATCCTAGGGGGAGGTAATCCTAAGTAATGGTAAAGTCTTGGATACAGTCTAAGTATGAAGCCTAATAGGTCGGATAGACTTACAGGAGTACGGCTTGATCCTAAGGGATTGACCCTTAGGTGGTAGACTTGGAGGAGGGACCTCTAAGCAAAAGGTAAGTCTAGTAGGTCGAGTAAACTTACAAGAGTGTGACTTGATCTTAAGAAAAAAAATGTGGAACCGCCACATCAGCGGCCCCCCTAGAGCCGGTCCCACGGATATGGAGGGAGGTAAATGCAGGTACACAGGTGGAAAGTGCATAGCGGAGACGTTAACCCCAGGCAGTGACACCCCGGGGATCGACCCTGGACCTTTCAGCCACAGAACCATGCACTCCCCATCTGTGCTACGCCCTGGGGACGTGACTTGATCCTAAGAGATTGACCTTTAGGTGGTAGACTTGGAGGAGGGACCTCCAAGCAAAAGATAAACCTAGTAGGTGTTGGACCACGTGGTTATTTTGATGTGATCAACCAAGTTAGGTTAGGTCCTATTTGGTTTTGATCCCTGTGTCTAAGTGTGCAGGAGCTTAGGAGCGCAGGAAGTCGAGCAGAAGATGCAGCTAGCGAGAAGGACGACACGAGAAGGGAGCCGACGGGCTTGGTGCGTCCGAAGTACGAAAGAGCTGCGGAAGAGTACACCGGTGGACGAGAAGAATGTACGCAACGTTCGAGGAACGAGAAGCCGGACAGAAGCCTGCTCGAGAAGAAGGCCGAAAATTGGGTTCGGGTGAGCTCTATTTCGGTTGGCCGCAATCACCCAAGCGATCGGAGCTTCGGAAGAAAAAAAGGAGTCAAAAGGAGCTGGAAAAGCAAGTTGAAGGCGCCCTCAACGAAGTGTTGAGGGCACCTTCGCTGCCTATTTAGAGTTGAAAGTATGAGGAGGGTAGTTCTTATTTTGCAGGCAATTCACCCCTTCCCTCTTACCGGCATCGCTGCACCAACAAGTGGTATCAAAGCCAAACCGCCTCAGAAGGATTGACCGTCGACTGAAGCATCAAGATCAAGACGATGGCCCGTGCAAGTATTCATCTCCCAAAATTCGACGAAGACTTCGCTACATGGAAACGCCGAATGGAGGTATTCTTCAAAATAGAGTTTGATATTCTTTTAATTATGAAATACGATTTTGCAACCCCAAAAGACAAGGAAGAATACAACTGGATGAAAAAGGAGCAAGCTGATTTCGTGGCCAACAGAAAAGTAGAGTTTCATCTGCTTAGCGTCCTGCTACCCCAGGAGGTAAGTCAGATCAGAAGCTATGACTCCGCCAAAGACCTCTGGGAAAAATTTCTGGAGCTCCATGAAGGCACCTCAGAAGCGAAGTTAGCAAAGTGCGACATCCTCCAGACTTAGCTGACAAATCTCCAGATGAACAACGGAGAAAAGATAGCGCAACTACAAGCGAGAACTAAGGAGTTGATAACTCAACTAAGCAATCTCAGATAAACGGTAACAAACCGAGACTCAATACGGTATGCGCTCAACGCCTTCCCAAGAACTTCAGAATGAGCGTCCTTAGTAGATGCATACTATTACATCTCTAAGGACTTTGAGGTAAGTACGCTAGAAAATTTATTTTCTACAGTTGAACTTCATGAATCTCGAATTGCAGAACCTAAACAAATAGAGAAGTCAAATCTCAATATTGCCCTACAGGCCGAGATGGATGATCCCGAAACCGAAGCATCGATCGATGAAAATGAAGCGATACTATTTGTAAGGAAGTTAAATAAGTTTATTAAAACTAATAAATTTATATTGCAGTCGAGAAAGTATCAACGCAACATAAGGACAGTCCGATGCTACAACTGCAACGAGGAAGGACGCATCAAGGATGACTGCCAAAGTTGAAGAAAAGGGACAAGGAGAAGTCCCAAAGACCGACGTCTACTAAACGCAAGAGTCTGAAGGTTACATGGGATGAATCATCATCCTCCGAATCTGAAGTCGAAGCCTTCTCAGGATTAGTACTGATGGCCAACCATCAAGTAAAAGAAGATGAGACTAGCTCAGAAATAAGCATAGATGAAGGGGGAGGATCATCAGAAGAAGAAAGCCGCGATGAAAGGAGAGCATTAGAAATTGAGGTAAGTAAGGTACATGCTCTAACTCCCAAGCAATCATTTCAGTTTATTAAAATGCTTACTAAAGACTTAGTTAAGTTAGAAAGGGAAAATAATGAATTAAAATTAAACTTAGCAAAAGCATGCCCTCTAGAAATATACAATAATCTAAAATTAGAGAATGAAAAATTAAAAATTGAAATTGAAAAATGATCATGCATGCTTAGATAAATTTCAAAAATCAAAACTTAGAACTTATGGGAAATTAAATTGGTACATTAAACTACACCAAGGACAACTTAGAAAAATTCCCAGAAATTATATACCCCCTAAGTTTTTGATTAATCCAATAGGAAGGAACCTATACTGGGTTCCAAAATATTTTCTAGATTAAATTTTTTGTAAGTTAGCGCTTTCAGCAAGAAAAATTAAACAATTAATTTCTTTATGAGACTTTGTTTAAGAAAGTGGTTGTTGCTCCAATAACCAAGAAGGTCTAGTGCCTCCCTACTGCCTGAAAGCCAAATTATTGAAATAAAATGTTTAATTAACTTGCTGATAAAGCATGAAAATAGGAATTAAACAATGCTTTAATAATTTTTTTTAAAAACATTTGTTGGAAATTTCTCAAAAAATACTTTGTTTAAATTGCCTAAAATACTTTGTTAGAGTTTTTTATTAACTTAGAATTTATTTTGAAAAATTCCTACCCCGTTTTTTGCCGTGAACAAAGGGGGAGAGATAGAAACAAGTTTAGAGAGAGTTAATATTTTTTTTAATTGGTACTTAAATATTTTTTGTATTGCAAATTCTATTATTGCAATCTTTATGCTTAAAATGTTAGTTTAGTAATTTCTTTAAATTATTACTTGTCTTGTCTATTTTTTTACCCTAACTTGAACTTGGATTGATGCACATCAAAAAGGGAGAGATTATTGGATCCCGTGGTTGTTTTGATGTGATCAACAAAGTTAGGTTATGTCCTGTTTGGTTTTGATCCCTGTGTCTAAGTGTGCAAGAGCTTAGGAACACAGGAAGTCGAGCGGAAGATGCAGTTAGCGAGAAGGACGACACGGGAAGAGAGTCGACGGGCTCGGTGCTTTCGAAGGACGAAAGAGCTACGGAAGAGTACACCGATGGGCGAGAAGAACGTGCGCAACGTTAGAGGGATGAGAAGTCGGGACGGAAGCCTGCTCGAGGAGAATGCCGGAAATTGGGTTCGGGTGAGTTCTATTTCATTTGGCCGCAATCATTCAAACGATCGAAGCTTTGGAAGAAGAAAACGAGTCAAAAGGAGCTGGATAAGCAAGCTGAAGGCGCCCTCAACGAAGTGTTGAGGGCGCCTCCGCTGCCTACAGGCATGAGGGCGCCCTCATTATTTTGAGGGCGCCCTCCACGCTGTCCAGGGCGCCCTCAAGGCCATTAAGGGCACCCTTGACCCAATCTACTTGACCGTTTCGAATTTAGATAAAGTTTTATTCGATGCCTCGGCTGGAGGCACCCTCAACCCCTTTGGAGGCGCCCTCAAAACTCGAGATAGTGTTTCCATGAGCTATATAAAGGCCCATAGAGCTAGGAATTAAGAATTCAATTCTGTATTCAATTCCTAACAACATTTGAACTTTTTTAGTGTGTAAAAAGGTTTATCCGCTTACAGTGATGGAGACGTTTCTAGTAGAGATATTTAACCGCCTTGGATTAACAACCACCTAGGTTGTAACCAAGTCAAATACCCGAGTCATCTTTCTTTCCTTTCTTTTATTTTGTTTTTATTTTATTGTTGCTATTTTAGAGTTAAAAGTACGAGGAGGGTAGTTCTTATTTTGCAAGCAATTCACCCTTCCCCTCTTGTCGGCCCCGCTGCACCAACAGTAGGTTAGGTAGATTTACATGTATACACTAGGTTGTTTGTTTGTGTTTGTATGGTTGTTTTGCAAGAACCTGGAGCTGGAAGCACAACAGAGAATAGACAAATGCAAATGGGTGAACCGAACTTAACTCAGGTCGAACCGGACCCAAATTGGTTCAGGTAGACTGACTGGGTTTGGTTTAGATTGTTGAGTTGTCAAAAATATTAACATGGAAGATGATGTGGCAAAAGATCATCTTTATGATTTGGATCAGGATAAAGATAAGCTAAATGATATGAATAGAGATAAGGCTTGATCCAGATATTCCTTCATCTAGATATGACTTTATCTAGATATGCTTCATCCAAATCTAAGACTTCATCTAGATAAGAGTTGATCCAGGTAAGGATATGATACAATTCTATAAAAGGATATGAAGGCCCTATGTTTAACATATCGATTCTTCTACTACTCATATTCTGTGTGCTCAAAAGGAAGGCTTCGAAGCGAAGCTTTGCTACTGGGGAAGCTCTAGGAAGGGTACGCGATGCTCAGGACTTCCGGATCGGCTCAGCAAAGTTTTTGTTTGTATTTCTTTTACTACAAGCTGTATTTACTTTATTATTCTTTTATGCTTGTAGTTGATAAATTTTAAGACATGTTTCTCCGCCTCCGGAAAGCTTCCAGAAAGGAGACCACTAGTGGACTTGCGCTTAAGTGCGTAGGTCTTGGGCGTACTGACCCTAGGGGTTGGGAACCAAATAAATTCCGTGAGTATTCTTTCCTTTAAGTTTTTATTATATTCCGCTGTGACTAACACTTTGATAGAAAGAACGAATGAAATCAAAGCGAAAAGCGACGAGTCGATATTCACCCCCTATTGACGCCACTAATCCTACACTTAAGTGGTATTATACCAATTTTGAGTAAAAACTAAGCGAGAAAGAGTTATTCGGAGAGGTAAATTTTACCAATTCAAATAAGCTATGAAAAAGAGAAATCTGAAAAAGAATAAAAATCATTCTCTCGGCTTGATTGGTGGTTGCACAAATTAAGAGCAAAACCTGCATTAATACCACTTGTTGGATCGAGACACACGTGAGAAGGGGGGGGGGGGTGAATCACGTGATTTTGAAAAACTTGTTATTTTTATTTTTGAAAACTAAGTGTGCAATAGAAATACAAACAAAAATAGAAAAGTAAAAACAAGCAAAAGACATGAACGCGTGCGGTTTTACTTGTTTCGGAGCCTTCAGCGACTCCTATTCCAAGACCCATGTCCCGCGAACCTATCAATGGGTCATTCACTAAAAGTCTCTTCCAGAATCGCTAGAATAGGGGATCAAGTACAAAAGAATCTGAAAAGTGTAATAGACTACACTTTTCGTTTGCAGAAATTAAGAACAAAAATTAAATTATATTACCAAACATTTTCGTAGACGGTCTCCTTGAGCTTGGTGTTTGAACGGCTTCTCGACAGCAGTCGAGCATAGTAGAGTCACAATAGGACAGCAGCAGGAAGCTGGAGCAGTTAGAAAGCCAAATTGGGCGAGTAGGAGCTCATGTAGAAGTTGATGTTGAATGCTCCTTTATATAGGGTGGAAGGTGTCTTCTATAGCCTTGAAGACACCTTCAATCCCTCAAATTTGATCCCGATCAATTCGGCTCTTATCGGTGATGAATTTTGAATTTTATCCATTGGAAGGCGCTTTCCATGACACTGAAGGCGCCTTCCATAAACAATGTGGAAGGCGCCTTCTATAGAATGGAAGGCGTCTCGGACACTGTTCATCTGAGACCTTTTATGCTCCTCTTGCTTTGCAAAACGTGTTAGTCCAATAAACTAAATAACCTGCAAGACAGTGTTAGCATAGTAATAATAAGGAGTAGTAATTATATCCTCTCTCTTCAAGATCAGGATCTAGTCAATGTCTCAATTTAGATTTCCAAAATGAACTTAAATTGAACCGATGCTTACTATCCCTTCGAACATGGGTGTGTCCTCACTTAGTCACTCTTCTCTAGTGACTTACCTCTACTTACCAGGTGTAAAGTTATCTTCTAGAATCACACATCCGGACTTTAGGAATCAAACATCCTGACTTATCGGAATCGTATATCCGGTCTTCACCTATCGGGAATTAGGCATCCTGATCTGTCAGAATCGTACATCTAGTCTTCTCCACTCGAGAATCGCACATCTCGACTTGCCGAACTCATACATCTAGTCTTCATCCATAGGGAATTGCACATCCCAACCCTTACTAGAATCCCATATCTAGGCTTTAACCCGTTGAGAATCGAACATCCTGACTAGGGTGTGTGTGTGTGGTTGTGGACTTGTGCACCTCCCGACTCAAGGCGCCTCCAATGCACTAGGGGGCAGGGGGAGGGGCACCTTGGTCGAACCTTTTTTTTTATAGCGTCGAGGCGCCTGTATCTAATCCAGACGCCTCAATTCAATTGATTTTTTTTGTTTATTTTTTTTAGCTCTGGAGTTAAGCCAATTAGACTTTGTCTTTAGGGTTTAGGGATTGAGTTATAGTATTCAAGCTAAAAAAATAAAACAAAAAAAAAATTAGGTGCACACAGGGTATGTATTTAGGATGTCTAATGACATTTTTAATTTTTTATAGCTCCAAAGTTAAACCAATTAGATTTTTACCTCTAAGATTTAGGGGTTGGATTATAGTGTTTAAGTTAAAAAAATATATAAAACTAAAAAAAATAGATACTTACGAAGTATATGTAGGTGCAGCGGAGGCCGACAAGAGGGGGGTGAATTACTTGCAAAAAAAAACTACCCTCCTCGGATCTTTCAATTCGAAAGTGCAATAGCAATAATAATAAAATAACTAAAATAATAAAACAAACCAGAAGCACAGAGAAGACCGGGAGTTAACCTGGTTACAACCAAGAAGGTTGTTCATCCAGGGCGATGAAAAGTACACACTAGAAAAATCTCCTTCTCCAAAGGCGGAGAAGCCTTTTACACTCTTACAGCTCAGAACTATTGCTAGGAATTGATTACAGAGTTGATGGAACAGTTGATTTGTAATTCCTAATTCCAGAGGCCTTTATATAGCCTCTAGAAATCCCATCTCGGATGTCCGAGGCGCCTCCAATAGGGGTCCAAGACGCCTCCATCAAGAGAGTGGATAAAACTTTATCCGAAAGCTCAACGTTCACTTCTGCCAGGTCCGAGGCACCTCCAACAGGCATTGAAGGCGCCTTCAAGCTGGCTGGTAGCTTTTTCCAGCTTCCTTGCTTCTTTGCTTCGTTTTCCGAAGTCCCGTTCTTTTGGGTGATTCCGGCTAACCGAAATAGGGCTCACCCGAACCCAATTTCCGGCCTTCTCCTCGAGCAGTCTTCCTCCCGACTTAACGTCCCTCGAACGCCGTGCACGTTCTTCTCGCCCACCGGTGTACTCTTCCGCAACTCTCTCGTCCTTCGGACGCACCGAGCCCGTCGGCTCCTTTCCCGTGCCGTCCTTCTCGCTAGATGCGTCTTCCGCTCGACTTCCTGTGCTCCTAAGCTCCTGCACACTTAGACACAGGGGTCAAACACAAAGCAAAATCTAACCAACTTGGTTGATCACATCAAAACACCCACGGGTCCAACAATCTCCCCCTTTTTGATGTGCATCAACCCAAGTTCAAATTAGGGTAAAAATCGACAAATAGTAATTTTTAAAGAAAATTACTAAACTAACATTTTAAGCATAAGTTTGCAATAAATAAAATTACAACTAAATAAAAGTTTACGAAATTTTTTTTTTGAAAATTATCTCCCCCTAGACTTGTACTAATCTCTCCCCCTTTGATCACAACAAAACGGGGTAAGAGTTTGATATTTAAAAATATTTAGCAGATTTTTCAAAATAATTTCTAAGTCAAAATTAATTTTTAGAATTTTTTTAAAAAATCTAAATAAACTGAATTTTTTGAAATTTTCAAAAATATTAAAAAAACTTTCAAAGCATTATTTAATTCTAGTTTAATGCTTTTTCAGAAAGTTAATTAAACATTTTATTTCAATATTTCAGCTTCTAGGTCCTGGCAAGACACTAGGCCTTCTTGGTTATTGGAGCAACAACCACTTTCTTAGACAAAGTTTCATAAATAAATTCTTTGTTTAATTTTCTCTCTTGAAAGCTTTAGGGGGTGTTTGGTTTAGGGGAATAGAAGTGGGGAATGAGAATGGGAATCATTGATTACCATTGTTAATGTTTGGATTATAGGAATAGGAATAGGAATAAGGGAATGAATCCTTGAAATTGGGTAATAACTCATTCCCATGTACCTACCCTTCAATGAGTCATTACCATATTTTCATCAATCAAAATATTCTCTTATTCCAAAAATACCCTTGACCTAAAACTAAATTTTCTCCCTTAATATCAAATATCAAAATTTATTTATTTATTTTTTCTTCATATCACTTCTCTCTCCTCGTTCTCTCTCATCATATTTTTTCTCTCATCATTTTATCACACACTTTCTCTCTCCTATCACACTCTCTTTCCTCTTTTTTTCTCATTACACTTTCTCTCTCATCATACTTTCTCTCTCCTCAATCTCTTCCATCACACTCTCTTCCTTTTTTTTCTCATCATACTTTCTCTCTCCTCAATCTCTCCCATCACACTCTCTTTTCTCTTTTTTTTCTCATCACACTTTCTCTCTCCTCAATCTCTCTTGTCACACTCCCTCCTTTTTTTTCCTCAACACACTTTCTCTCTCATCATACTTTCTCTCTCATCATACTTTCTCTCTCATCATCTCTCCCATCACACTCACTGTTCTTTTTTTTTTCTCATCACACTTTCCCGCTCATCATACTTTCTCTCTCCTCAATCTCTCTCATCACACACACTCTCTCCCCTTATTTTTTTCTCATTACATTTTCTATCTCTTCTTCCTCTCCCATCATAATTTCTCTCACATCATATTTTATCTCTCATCATGCTCTCTTCTATCACACTCTCTTTTCTCATTTTCTCTTATCACACTTTCTCTCTCTTCATTCTTTCTCATCACATTTTCTCTCTCATCATACTTTCTCTCTCATCATTCTCTTTCATCATATTTTTCTCTCACATCTAATTTTTTTTCTCTTATTTTCCTTTAAGGGTAAAAAAGGAAATATTGATTTATTCCAATAGAAAGTATGCAACTAACCAAACATTGCTTTTAAGAGTGATATCCATGCTCATACTCATTCCCATTCCACAATACAATAATTCTCATTCCGATTCTCATTCCCATGCTCATACCAAACACCCCCTTAATTAAATAAATTAATTTAGCACAGATTTCGAAACCCAATAGAGGTTCCTTCCTACAGGATTATTCAAGAATTTAGGGGGTACATTATTCTTGGGCACTCTTCTAAGTTGACCCTGATGGTTTCTAATGTACCAATTCAATTTTCCATAAATTCTAATTTTTAATTTTAGAAATTTATTTAAACATGCATTATTTTTTAATTTTTCAACTTCAATTTTTAATTTTTCATTTTTCTGATTTTAGATTATCGTACATCTCAAGTGGACATGTTTTTGCTAATTTCATTTTCAATTCAGTATTTTTTTTTCTAATTTAGACAAATCTTTAGAAAGAGATTTGATAAATTTATACGACTGAGTAGGGGTTAGAACACGTACCTTACTTACCTGACTTGGTGATGCTCCCCCTTCACTGCAGCTTTCCTCTTCTGATATTCCTCTCCCTTCATTTATGCTTATTTCTGAGGTTGACTCTTCTTCCAACTGATGGCTTGCTATTAGCGCTAATCCCGAGAATTCTTCAAGGTCTGACTCGGAGGATGACGAATCTGACCAAGTGGCCTTTAGGTTCTTGTGCTTGGAGGATTCTGATTTTTGGTACTTTGTCTTTACCTTCTCTTTCTCCTTTTTCTTTAACTTTGGGCAGTCATCCTTGATGTGCCCTTCTTCGTTGCAATTGTAGCAACGGACTATCCTTGTCTTTTGATGACGTTTACTCAACTGCGATCTAAATTTGTTAGATTTGAAAAACTTATTAAAACATCTTACCATTAATGCAGCTTCGTTTTCATCAATCGATGCGTCAGAGTCAGAAGCGTTTGTTTTGCCTTTAAGGCAATGTTCTGACTAGTCTTCTCTACTCCATTGGGCTCTGTAACTCGAGATTCGTGAAGTTCAAATGTAGAAAACAAATTTTCTAAAGTACTTACCTCGAAATCCTTATAGATGTAGTACGCATCTACTAAGGAGGCCCACTCTGGAGTTCTGGGAAAGGCGTTGAGCGCGTACCGGATTGAATCCCGGTTCGTTACTTCTTCTCCAAGATTGGTTAGTTGTGTGATCAGCTCTTTGATCCTTGCTTGGAGTTGTGCTACCTTCTCGCCTTGGTTCATCCGGAGGTTCGTTAATTGGGTCCGGAGGATGTCGCGTCTCATTAACTTAGCTTCCGAGGTACCTTCGTGAAGCTCCAGGAATTTTTCCCAGAGGTCTTTCGCGGAGTCGTAGCTTCCGATTCGACTTACCTCTTATGGTGGCAACACGCTGAGCAGGTGAAACTCAGCCTTCCGTTGGCGACGAAGTCGGCTTGCTCCTTCTTGCTCCACGTGTTTTCTTCTTTATCTTTTGGAACTGCATAGTCATATTTCATAATTAAGCAAATGTCAAATTCTGTCTTGAAAAATACCTCCATCCGGAGTTTCACGTCGCGAAGTCTACGTCGAACTTCGGGGGATGAATATTCGCTCCGGCCATCGTCTTGATCGTTGTGCTTCAGTCGGCGGTTAGTCCTTCTGAGGCGGTCTGACTCTGATACCACTTGTAGGTGCAACGGAGGCCGGCAAGAGGGGGATGAATTGCCTGCAAAAAAAACTACCCTCCTCGGATCTTTCAACTCGAATGTGCAATAGCAATAATAATAAAATAACTAAAACAATAAAACAAATCAGAAGGACGGAGAAGACCGGGAGTTAACCTGGTTACAACCAAGAAAGTTGTTAATCCAGGGCGATGAAAAGCGCGCACTAGAAAAATCTCCTTCTCTGAAGGCGGAGAAACCTTTTACACTCTTACAGCTTAGAACTATTGCTAGGAATTGATTATAGAGTTGATGGAACAGTTGATTTGTAATTCCTAGTTCCAAAGGCCTTTATATAGCCTCTGGAAATCCTATCTCGGATGTCTGAGGCGCCTCCAATAGGGGTCCAAGGCGCCTCCATCGAGAGAGTAGATAAAACTTTATCCGAAAGCTCAATATTCACTTCTGCCAGGTCCGAGGCGCCTCCAACAGACATTGAAGGCGCCTCCAAGCTGGCTGGCAGCTTTTTCCAGCTTGCTTGCTTCTTTGCTTCGTCTTCCAAAGTCCCGTTCTTTTGGGTGATTCTGGCCAACCGAAATAGGGCTCACCCGAATCCAATTTCTGGCCTTCTCCTCGAGCAGTCTTCCTCCCGGCTTAACGTCCCTCGAACGCCGCGCACGTTCTTCTCGTCCACCGGTGTACTCTTCCGCAGCTCTCTCGCCCTTCAGACGCACCGAGCCTATCGGCTCCCTTCCCGTGCCGTCCTTCTCGCTAGCTGCGTCTTCCACTCGACTTCCTGTGCTCCTAAGTTCCTGCACACTTAGACACAGGGGTCAAACACAAAGCAGGACCTAACCAACTTGGTTGATCACATCAAAACACCCACGGGGTCCAACAGTATAATATATATATATATTAAGGATTAAAGATTTAGAAAATATTAATTTAAAAAAAATAAAAATAGAAGGTAAATTGAGGCGCTTGGATTCTAGGTGCCTCAATGTTGCATAAGAAAAAAAAGTTATTGACGAAGGCGCCTTGAGTCGAGGTGCGCACAAGTCTACAGTAGGTGGTTGATATGTTTTTGTTGAACGATGATAAGTTGGATGTAAAGAAGAAAAATTATTAGTGTTCATGTCTGAAAGTGGAGAAGATGACAAGCTAGGGATGTGGCTGAAAGTTTGACAGGGCGAAGACTCCACATGGTCCTGCAACACAAAAGCGTTAGTGTTGGGCCAGGAAGAGATTCCTGGCGATGACCCTCTAATCCTCAAGTCAGTTTCCGGTGATGTGGAGGATAGCAAAAATGTTGTAGCAAAAAAGCATGTAGAATAACAAAGTTGTGCATACCTCCGCCTATAGATGAGAACCCCATTTTATAATCTACTGTAGTGTCTGTGCACACATCTCAAAGCGTGCGCAAGTTCCCAAGCATCCTGTTAAAAAACAAATCAAAAAGTATCTCTGACGCCTTTTTTTAAGTAAGCATGCATATCTCTGATGCGACAGGTTGTGACACAAACCTCCAAAAGAATACGAGGAGATACACGGGTGGATTCCGCTATAGGCCGACCGACATATGCTCGACCAGGAGACCACTGCTCGGTTGTGCTGAACATCACAATCCTCCTTCACTCATCTTATTCGTAGTAGGAGGGCTGCATTAAACCCGAACGAACACGTCACCAATTCGACTAGGACAATGGCGGAGGATCTAGTGTCTATCTGTCTCTTAGCTTTATGATGTCCGTTTGGCCATAATTGACTCTTTCGAACATACTGCTCATCTAGCCATAACTAACCAATTCGGTCGATCAATGGCCAACATTTTTTTACTTTCTTTGATTTTGACATGCACGTTAGCCGTTCTTACTTGCTTTGACTTGTCTTTGATGGATCCTTTTTCATCATAGTATTAATTAGTATAAAAAATATCTAATCCTTTAATAGATGTAAGAATCGATATCTGATATCAGATAAGTATGAAAGCAAAAGATATAAAATCTGATCTGATAGATTTTTATCCCTAAATTATCGGACACCAGAGACAACGATTGAATTGTACATCTAGCATGGTCGGACCGTTGACCAAGTGCCATCCCTGTCTTCGGCCAAGAGGGGTCCTGACAGCCAAATACAAAGGCTGCGATTGTCAAAAACAATTTAGGAAGTTGAAACCGAAGATAACCAGCTCTCGACAAAAGTCTCCGTTATAGGGGACTCCTAAATACGAGTGTTAGCAGGGCTGCGCCTCAAAGAAGGTAGCTGGACCTCGCGGAGAGGAGATGGCTTATTATCTCCGAATACATCGTGCTCGACCAATAAACCTTCAAAAGCTTCATGCAGAAAGGACAAAATCAACAATGAGCGACTGGACCATTAACTAGTATCATGCGCCCTGCGTCACTCCCCCTCGGAGTTAATTAAGACCTAACTCAGTGCCCTCAATGCTACTCTGCATGCATGAAGGCACGAGGAAGATAAGAGCAAATTGCTCACCCAGTCACTCGACCTAAACAACCCACACACAACCACCCCACCACCACCACAAGCTCACCTCATGGATGGCCCATTGCCCATTGCCATAATGCCATTAGCAACCTGCAACAGCATAATGGATGCTTAGTCTGCAAAAAGGATTGATCCTGAGACAAAAATTTATAAGATTAATAAGCAAGTCGAGGTACAGTGTCTCTTTTACTGGGAACAGAAACTTCAGTTGTACAACATCCTAACAAGCTAAATGATGTTGATGAATCCGACTCGGAGATGGAGAAGTTTCAGTTTTAGTGCTGTAAATGACAAAAGTGTAAGGTTTCACTCACAGTGTGGAGCCACAGTCTATTCCATTATACAAATGATGCTCTCTGTGGTTTTTAGCGAAGCGTACCAGACAGTTCCTTTTCTTGGTGTTCATGGGATGCCATGGAGGGAGATCACGGGCTGCTGCAGCGACAACAACAATAAACAAAATAAAGGATAAAACCAGGATGAAAAGATGCAATCTGGAAAACCACTCAACATTCCAGGCAGCAACAATAACCACAAAATGGGAGAATATGGAGCAAGAATGTGAAGGGAGGCAGATCAAAAATACCATGTACGCATGTATAAAAGCACCTCTGCCTTTAATTTTCTCGGTGGAAGGACCCGTGATCTCTCTCAATTCATCTTCTATCTTTTCTGCTCTGCATTTCCACAGACACGTTGCGGGCGTCGCCCAGACGATGTTCAGATTACGAGGAATTGCGTTCGCCGTGGTTCTCCTGCTGCTGGTGGACTCCGGGGAGGTCCAGTGTCATACCAAGGGGCTCCGGCTGCCGCGGCGGCAGAAGAACTCCACGCAGGCGGAGTTGGCGGAGCAGCAGTTCATGAGGTGGGTCTGGTTCGTCGGTGGCCTCCGGCATAGCGTGTTCAGCAGGGCGCTCAACAAGGCGTTCCCTTCCTACACGCTCACTGTTGACAAGAAGCCATCGGTCGGAGATTTCACCACGATCCAGGCCGCCGTCGACTCGCTCCCGCTGATTAACTTGGTGCGCGTGGTGATCAAGGTCAATGCCGGCACTTACACGTGAGTGAGCATTCTTCGTCGTCTCCTCTTTGGCTACTTGTACATTGGTCGATCGCTTGATTACCGGGGTGTTAATCATGGAGCAGGGAGAAGGTGGAGATTCCGGCGATGAGAGCCTTCATCAGCATACAAGGAGCGGGAGCGGATAGCACAGTGGTGCAGTGGGGCGACACCGCTGAGACACTCGGGCCGAGAGGACAGCCAATTGGCACCTTCAATTCAGCCACCTTTGCCGTCAATGCTCCCTATTTCATAGCCAAGAACATAACCTTCAAGGTAAGCAATACCGACAACGACACCTCCCTGTTCCAGCGCCCAATCCAACAACCCTTGTCCTTTTCTGTTCTCACAGAACACCACCCCTGTTCCACGACCAGGGGCTAGGGGGAAGCAAGCGGTGGCGCTGAGGATATCGGGGGACACCGCCGCCTTCGTGGGATGCAAGTTTCTGGGGGCGCAGGACACGCTCTACGATCACCTCGGCAGGCATTACTACAAGGATTGCTACATCGAAGGCTCCGTGGACTTCATCTTCGGCAACGCTCTCTCCCTCTTTGAGGTCAGCTTCTACATAATCATTGAGCAAAAATTGCATCTTGAGCATCGATTATTCGTTCCAAACAATCAAACAAAACAAAATCCATTAAAAACGAACACAAGCCTGGCCTCTTCTCAGTCACGCCTTGGTTAGCGAGGCATTAGGTCGAACAGGTGGCGGGCGCGCCTCGGGCGTAGTACTCACCGGTGAATGCGTGGTGCTGGTTGCAGGGCTGCCATGTGCACGCGATCGCGCAGAACTACGGCGCGCTGACGGCGCAGAACCGGATGAGCTTGCTGGAGGACACGGGGTTCTCTTTCGTGAACTGCAAGGTGACAGGGTCGGGGGCGCTGTACCTAGGGCGGGCGTGGGGGACCTTCTCCAGGGTCGTCTTCGCCTACACCTACATGGACAACATCATTCTTCCCAGAGGATGGTACAATTGGGGCGATCCCAACCGAGAAATGTAAGCCTTCTCCTTCCTCCGCCTCGCTTCGTCTCCTCCTCCTCCGCCGCCGCCGCCGCTCGCTTCTCGGCGTCGCTCAACCCTCACTCTGTTTTATCGATAAATCCTTATCATTTCTAAATTTTTCACTTTACCACATCAAATTTAGTGCTCATAACACTTTCCATCTATTTTCAAAAAAGTACTAATTGTTTCTAAAATTTCATAAATGTCCCTCAACATCTAGCTATCATTGAAACTTAAGGTTTAAGAGATACTACTACACTTTTGATCTCTCCTAGATTGTCTTTGCGAATGGATCGCAAGAATTTAGTTACGAGAGTATTCATCTTATCGCAATAAAGAACATTTCGATTTATTTATTCTCCTTCCTTTGGCTTCTTCTTTGAAGTTATTTATGCTCTTCCAAGGACAATTGTTTTTGGTCCCCTAAACTCTTTTTTTGCCTTTCATGTTGAAACCTTCTTTCTAGTAGCTTTTCTTCTTTCCCATTCCAACCTTTTTAAAAAGTGATCTCTTATGCGCACGCATTGGAATCAAACTTTTGTATGGGTTCACCTCATGAGTGCAAAAGGAACTACATATGTGTCAAGTTGAGTCCATTGAATTTTTGTTTTCACTTTTATGTTCGAACTTGTTATCAAGTTATCTACTACAATCTTTCACAGGACTGTGTTTTATGGGCAATACAAGTGCACGGGGCCGGGCGCAAGCTATGCGGGAAGGGTTTCATGGTCGAGGGAGCTCACCGACGAGGAAGCCAAGCCATTCATATCCTTGACCTTCATTGATGGCTCTGAGTGGGTCAAGTTGTGATCTTTTGGTGCCACCAAATAACACAAATCATTCTTATTCGCATTCTTCCAATAGTAGCACCTATAGCTTCTAGCGAGCTACTCGTGTTGATTTAATGTTCTTGCTTGCTCTTGTTTAAGGCGAAAGATAAAAAATGGAAAATCGACAAGTTGATCTCAATATATACAAAATATTTTTTTCAAGAGCGAGAAAACGAACAACATGACAACGAAAAGCTTATTCTAGGCAAGCATATCGAGTTGTTCTAAACTAGTTTTGTTGTCCAAACTTAATGGAGTGTAAAGCTCCCTCATATTGATGGAGTTGAGGAGTTTCTACATAGGAAAAGTAGTTGACAATAGCTCAATATCTTTTGCTTTGACTATTAAAGAATTTGATCAAAGAGTTGGAGGGAGGGGAGCTAAAATGGGCGAATCTCCAACAATTTTGTATCATTGAATGATTTTAGTGGTTATAATGAAGGGGTTAAGATGCAAGGACAATCAAGGACTGTGATACCAAATCGAGAGGAAGCTACCCGAGGCAAAGGCAATTCCTTCTTTCACAGTTCTTGCAAGGGTTTGTTTGTGTTTTTGATGTCAACAACAGCAATTCTGCAACCATTGCATTGAATTGATGCTGAGTGCAAACTGTTCGTCGAAATGCTCCAATGAAGTTTAAGAGTGGTAGATTACCGCTTGATAACAGTCATTGTGGATTTGTGTGGTTGTCCTCGAGCAAAGCTGCAATGCTGCTATGCATGGTTAAGAGCAATTGTTCACACAATTAATGTGTTTGGGTGTTGTCCCTGTTGTGTGAGGTGGAATTTTACTGCATGAAGATGATTGGTGATGAGTAAATAAATGATCAGTGATGGCAGATAAGTTTCTGCAGCATGTGATCTCTGCTTTAAGCACACAACATTCTTCAGTTTCTGCTAATTGATTGCTCCTGTGATAACTATAGTCACTTTTGCTGGATATTTTGTTTTTTTTTTTATATATATCTTGCGTGCCTTTCGTTTGCAGAAACACTTTCATCTAGATTTATCTAATCCTTTGACTTAGCTCTGAATCTCAGCAGGTCACATGTCTCGGAGACTCTTGTAGACCTTTTAGGGTTCATAATTATCCAGTCTTGGATTTTTGTGTTTGGTTTTTTCCTGTGCACATTCATAGTTTTCGTGCTGAAACTTTCACTGCAAATTGTGCTAAAAGCTCATGCACTTTCAATGGCGGATTCAATTGGGTTTCTGAAACAAAGAGGCTAAGGAGAAAAAACAGTTGCATACAGATTAAAATCAAACAAGGAGAATCTACACGTTAACGTTCCTTCAGTCTCAGAGCTTAGAGATTCTCAATGGCGTGAAGAACCATCCTTCTACTGCATCATATCACCACATGCTGTCCAAGTAGTAGTCCCTGAGCGCCTTACTGCTCTGTTTTGGTGCACTCTGCGTCCTTACTTTCGCGGCGAAGGACGTCGTCTTCGCCATGTGGCTCAGGCGGCTTGGAGTTTCCGGCCAGTGGCCATGGCAGTTCTGGGTGAAGGGTGATCTGTCAGGGTGCTGCTGCTGCTGCTCCCACGCGTTACAGTCGGAAGTTGCTCTCCTGAACGATTTTGACTTGAGTTGGTGAGTGTCCATCTCGACGATCTTTGGGCTCCGATCGAGACCGGATCTCGGCTCTGTTCCCATCTGCTTGCGCCTTGTGCTGATTCTATCCTGCTAAGAACACGATGGGGATAAGATGGATCCAGAATTTAGGGGTTGGTTGATTGTGGTCTTACGTAGGATCTTCTGTGGCAGAACTGTTGTGGGAGTCTTGGGCTCCTCTGTTGAGGCGGCCATGCATGGGACTGAACTCTCACGAGAGCTTGCAGTCTGCGGAGGGCCACGGCGGCTTGTTTCCTCACGAGGTAGCCTCGGACGAGGGCCTGCAACTTCACCAGGGCTTTGAGTGCCCGACGAGCTTTCTTCGCCTGTTCCACGACGGCGGCGGTTAAATTAAGCAGAGGAAGTTGGAAATGGAGGACGAGGGATGCGATTCGGCCTCACCAAGTGACCCCTGAAGGCGGTTTGGATCTTGACGGCGGCCCACCAGGCGTAGCTCCCCTGCAGCAATGTCCTCGGCTGCCTATCCAGTCTCTGGAGCCGCCACACCGCCGCCTGGGCGGACGACACGGCAGCGCTGGCGGCGGCCGCGGTGGCGACGGCCACCGCGATCGCGTGTTTCCCCTCCTCCTCGCTCTCGTCGTACAAGGAACTCAGCCACGCCACGTCCGTCGCCGATAAGGGACTCTGTCGTCCCGTGCTCTCCTCCCGCCGGAGCTTGGCGTCGGCGATGGCGAAGCTCCATCTCTTCCTCTCCTTGGCCTCGTAGCCATTGATGCTGGCATTGTCTTTCCCGCCCGCCTTCGCCTCCTTCTTCCCCCACAGAACACTCCTCAGCCACCTCGTCGCTCGGCCCATCGCGATCGAGCTCGAGCTCTCCCTCTCCCTCTCAAAAGCTACAAAACCAATTCACAGAAGTCGATGCAGAGGCCTCCGTTTTATAAGAGACGATAAGAATCGAGAAAAAATAAAGGAAGAAAGAAGCAATCATTCGATTGCTCCACTTGGAACAGTCAAAAAGTGGTGGACGCGCTGCTCTTACAATGATCGTCGTCTCGTGCCTGCCAACCTTCGCCACAAACGACAGGGAGAGTGAGGGTTTTGCGCGATGAAAGAGCGGAAAATTCAAGCAAAATCAATTCCCTCCTCTGTCTCTGCCACCTGTAGGCTGCTCCTTCCTCGCGGCGGTAGCCTCCATCTTTGACTCCACGTCCAGCTACGCAAACGATGGATGAGCGAAGATCACCTCAAAGAACGAAAAAGTTCGGAGCTTTCCACAGAGCCAAGCGACAAGCAGTGATGAACCTGAGCTCAATGCTTACAGCAATGTCGGAGGTGGCAGGGTGGTGGTGGAGTCTCAGTGCGACCGCCTCTCCTCTTCCTCTGCTCCCACTCACTCTGTTATCGCTGCTGGAATCTTTCTACACGCCCAATGATGCATATCTTTCAGCAGACGGCGGAGAGCGAGGCGGAAGAGGAAAGCGAAAAGGGAGATCCTGCCTTTGGCCAGCCATATCTTGCTCGTTTTGGGGCGGTCAGTGGGCTAGTTTAGTACGCTGCAGTGAGAGAGTACAGAGAAAGCATGATGCGGCTTTGATCTCAAGGAAAAGGAATGGAGTAGTGTTGGATGGAGGCGGAGGCCGCGGCATATAAAATGGTTGGAAATGGAGAGAGAGAGAGATGCCGACCGATGCTGCGGTGGCGATCATGACGTAACGGAGAGAGGGAGGGAGAGCGGTGGCAGGAAAGGGCGATGGTGGGCCGCCCACCGCCATGGCCGCCTCTGCCATGGACGTGCTTCAGAAAACGTGGGTTTATATTGTAATTATGGGAAATATCAAACAAATTTAAACCCTGCAATTATTTTTCATATTGACTGAAACATTAAAAAAAAAAAGACATTTCGTTTTAAAGGTTTGTATAATAAATGCATTCAAACTTATAATTACTTATATAGTCAATTGTGATTGAAACATCTTATTTTAATTTTTAGAAAAAAAATTATAATAATTTACTCCTTGATAGTTTCACCGACACTTATATAATAGTGTTTTGCTTGAATTTAACTAATTGAACGATCAATATTATTTTCTTAGACAAATGAATGTAGGAATATATAATGGATTTTTTAGAATAATTAAAATAAATAAAAATATTTTTTATATATTTTAAAAAAATCTATTGTAATTTTAATAATTATTTATTTAATCATACGAATTATCAAATATTATTGTGACACTAATAAAGCACTTATACAGGTAAAAATAATAATTTAGTACTGCTGGATAAAAATATTATAAAATATAAAGATAATAATACAATTAACTTTTACCAAGGTTTGGTGGAGTCAAGTGGCATTAGTCGTGAGCAGAATTATAAATGTATTAAATGTTGGTGAATTAATTTGACGTTGAATTTGGTAAAAGTTTATTTTTACTAGTTTAATATACATAAGGTAATTAATTAAATAAATATAAATAATTTATTAAACAAAATGAAATAACGTTCATTTATAAAACTCATATCAAAATAGACAAAGAAATTTTAAAATTAATAAATAAGTTTATATTGTGAAGTTCAATAATCAATCAAAAATTTTTATACAATCAAATAAGTTTCAACCTAAACGAATCAAATTCAATTTAAATTTAAATCAAACTTATAAGAAATAAATCCAACCAAATTTAAAAATTATTTTAATAGCTTTATGTATTTTAAGACTTAACTTAGTTGGATTTACTTATCTCATTAAATAAATTTAAACATTATAAAACTTAACAGTTATTCTATAATAGGATAATTAAAAAATATTTACATAAATTATCTTATCTATTCATTAAATTTTATATTTATAAATAGTATTTCTCTAAATTTAAAAAATAATGGATTCGATTCTATAATATATATTATAGAGGAGAGGAAAAAGAAACTAATATATATTGGGAGTGGAAAGTAGATATAAAAAATTAATAAAATAATTTTCTATTTTAAATTATATATCTTAGATAGAAAATTTGATATAAATAATCCTTGAGAGTTGTGCTAGGTAATTGGATTAGAGAGCAACAGATCTCCTGTTTTTTTTTTTTTTTTTTTTTTTTTTTTTTTGTAAGGGGATGGACTTTTTATAATTGCGATCGGATCATGGTCATGATCCCATTGTAATTAGTTGTAATCCTTTCTTAGGTTCATTGTCCTCTCTAAGTTATAGTTTGATTTGGAGAGGATGGTCGGAGATCATCAGTGGTGGACAAGTGGTTAGATTGTTGGATGCTGAGCGAGGATGGACTCCGAATGACCTCCGATGATTTTCTTTAAATCAAACTATAATTTAAAAGGGACTATGAATCTAGACAAAAATCATAATTAATTACGATCATAACAACATCATGATTATAAATTATAAATAATTCATTCCCTAATTAAAAAAAAATAATCAGAAAATCTACTCTCATTCGATCAGATCGAGCGCAGCAGGGACCGCGAATGGTCCGCGACCGCGGCAGCCGTGCTAGGTAATCGGGTGAGCTGAGCCTCAACCTCGGTTCCTCCTGACGCCACCTCTCGCCGTCAGGCCTCATATTGCGTGCCGCCTTCGCGTCACCAAAGTGCCTCGTCCCGCTCAAACACATGCAAAGCCCAGACAAGCCATCGTGCGAGCTCTGCTCTTCATCTGCCACTATTCATATAATTCACTGTTTCCTCTTCCTGTTTTTTTCTTCCAGATCATAATCAGAATGCCGATCACTCAACTCTCTTCATCCTTATCCACTTCTTTTCGAACAAATGACTGCAGTCACCTTACTGTTTGAATCCACTGTAACTATTAATTTCTTTGGATGCACATGTGCTATAATTCTCAATGAGACAAACCGGAGGTTAGGCCAAAGCACACCGTCTTGTTGCTTTATAAAATATGAGTACGTTCATTTTCTTTCTAATCTGTCTCTCAATTATATGAAAAAAGTTATAGTTAATCATTAAATTAGTTAAAAGGTGATTTTTTATCTTAAAAGGATGTAAAATTTATCATCTTTTAATCAACAAGACATTCTTAGTTCTCAGTGGTCCAATCGAAAGCACTACAGCTAGATGATGTCCATGCATGAGCAATTCATGAGCTGTTTCGGTCAAGTCAATGAGGCGTGGAGACAGAAAGGAGCATGTCTGATTCACTGAACTGAAGCTGAGCAGCAGCAGTGCAGTGCATTTTGCCTGCGACCGAATGCATGGCAGTAAAGGAGGGGCCTTTCAGCTGCTTTCTAGGAGGATGTTTGTTTGAATGTTTCAGAGGAGAGGCACTGTAACTGCAATTTAATATTGATGTAAGAGGCATGTCATGCTACATTAAGCTCGGTCGGCTTCTCAGTGTGCATAAGAAAAACCTACTGAGTTGTGGATTGTGAGAGTTATAATGCCTAAGTCATCATCAATGTAGAAGAAGGTAGTAAAAACGTAATGGGTTATATTATTGGATTTTGAGAGTTGTGGATTGTGATCAATCGAGCTGGATCTGCACCGCGAACGTTGACCCACTGAGTTGGGTATCAATTGTGTTCTAGATTTATTCGATAGGTGAATGATGAGCCTTTTGGCACGATCTTGTACGTGGGGTGTTATGGTGCGGTACCGTGTGCATTGATGGCTGTGGTTTGATTGTTTGAGTGGAGAAATTTGATTTGTTCTCTGTTTTAATTTGTCCTCTTTTCCATATTCAAAACGTGAAGATAGAAGAAGAAGATCTAGCAACTCAATAGAGGAGCAATGGAACCAACAAATTGGGGAAAAAGTTAGATGGTTCCCCCTTATGTCTCTTCCAATGTGTACCTCGACGAATCATAGAGGTGTCAGATCGAGTTAGGCCGAAATGCTCTCAATGGGACCGACTCAATTCGAGCATGATTGGCAAGGGTCATTTCTTAGTGGGTTACATTGTGTTAAAGGTGGCTAGATGAAGATGAAGGATACCGTTCCTTGTTTATCATGATTTACCTCTCTATACTGAATTTCTTGGTTTGCCACCGTGGATAATTATGGCTTCAACACAATAATTAGATAAAAAATAATAATTTAGTGTTTTTATTTATTGCCAATTATATAATTATATAAGTCTAAAGATACATGTTGTCAAGTCATTGCTTTAGGAAAGTGGAGATGCTCGAACACATCGTTCTCCTACTTTTGCTTGTTAACTAATAATTGTTCTTCAATCATTTCAATTCAATTTCGAGAAATTTGTTGTTAATCTTTGCATTGAGAAAGTTTACTTCATAAGAACGACCTTGATTAGTTCTTCAATTTACAAATGATGCTATTTCTTTACCTAAGCCTAGCCATTTTCGCTCAACTCAATGAGTGAAATCGTTGTCACTTGAATTTGTTATGATTCTCACTTGGGAGAGTTGATGAGAGTTATGTTTAATCATCAATGCTAGTCTCTTTTGATAAACTAATTCAGCTAAGACTTCCTAAATAGGCTATGAATCTTAATTCGTGATGAAAAGTTGTCTAAACAAGCACATTTACATTCTAATCAGTATTATTATTATTTTTTATAAATTAATATTTTTAAATCAATATTAAAAAATGAGTTACACATTTATGTAAATTTATATAAAAATATGAAAAGTTTTAATATAATCAAGTTTTTAATGTAATAAATTTTATAATATGCTATATATTACTATATTTGGTAATGTAATGTAATTATAAGGATGATTATATTCTTTTATTTGGTATCCAATATTTTTTATAAGGAATATAATGTTGGGACCTTGACGTCCGCTAGAGGGGGTGAATAGCGTCTCATCCAAATCGATCGCTTCTTTCTACACTTGTTAGTTAAGCAGCAGAAATACAAACAAACAAGTAGAAAGCTAATCTAAATACAAGACAAGAAATGTGAACCAAACTACACGATCATTTAACGTGGTTCGGAGATTAGGGCTCCTACTCCACGGCTGTCCGTAAGGTGGACGATCCCGATCCGTCGGTGGATGACTCCCCGGCAAACTCCGGCTAGCTACGACTAGCTCACGTAGCTCCTTGTGGGTGGAGAAACCTCACCAAAACTCTCACAAGAACACTTGAGACGCTATAACACAGGTAGACTGCCTCAACCAAGCTCCAAAGTCTTAGTTATTTAGGTCACGGGTTGGAAAATCCCACCTACCAATCGACTGCCAAAACCATCAGTCGATTGCACTTTGTGAAAATTCGACCGTTACAATCCAACAGCTTGATACCAGCCCTCTGTTCGCTCCCAGTCGACTGCAACGGTCGACTAATTAAACCACCAGTCGACTGCTACAGTACTGCTACAGTAGACACTAATCATAGGATTTAACCCCCGAGTACATTCACTCAACACTCGTCCTTGCCCGACCAATCTAGACCTAGCCTTCTAACCTCCTCTATCAGCCTTGCGTCCCTCGGATATCTCCACATCCTTCACGTCTTATCTTCTGGAGCTTCCATCGGCCTTGTCATTGTTGTCGGGTCTTCCTTTACCAAGAGGTAAAGCCTTTGGAACTTCATCCATTGTCAAGTCACACTTGGACTTATGTTGCCAAGACTACATGTTTGGACTTACACCGCCAAAACTCATCCTTAGACTTTCCTCCTTTGCCAAGATCATACTTGGACTTTCGTTGTTGTACCTGTATCCTACACACTCATAATGCATATCAAATACAACAATAAACCTAACTTAAACTTTTGCCCAAATATCAAAACCTATGGTACCCAGATTGTTCCAACATGTAATTCATATTATTATAAAATGACAAAAATATCCTGCGACGTTAATGACGACGACCGGCGTTGGCGGCGGCATAAGTGACCTACGGTGGTGGCAGCGCCGTTGGTGACCGGCGGCGGTGGATGGCAACGGTGGCGGTGGCCGGCGGCGAGTGGTGGCTGCCAATAACTGGTGGCGGCGGTGGTCGACGACTGACGATGGCGGAAGTAACGTCGGTGATCGGTTGATGACGAAAATAGACTAGGGGTATATTTGACAGTTAAATTTTAGTTAAACAGTAATCTCGTAATATAATCGGATTACACGATGTTAATCTTGTAATTTAAATTACAAAACTTTATTACCTTTTTAATACATATTACATTACATTATAAATTTTAAATTGTACCAAACCCCCAGGGCGTAATGGTCAGGGGTCGATTATCAGGAACTGACGACCTGAGGTTTATCCCACCATGCGTTTATGATCTGTATACTTGCATGTACCTCCCTCTATATTCGTGGGACTGGAAACCGCTAAGGTAATGAATTTACTTTTTTTTTAATTGTACGAAATAAAATAATTAATATTGTAATATAATATTAATTACATTACTAGACGGATTACCTCCTACCAAATATAACCCTAAAGCCCAACCTACCTCCTTAATTGTATACGCTAAAATCCATCCCAACTTAATTTAGTTTAAATTCGTTCCTATCCTCTATATTTTTAGATCCGTCCCTTTCGAATGTAGCTCTGTTTCTACTTTCTAATATGAGTTACACATTTCAGAACGAGACATCTCAATCTAGTCAAAATTAGGGTTTAGGGATGAGCGAAGGTATCTTCTTGTAAATTATACAACATCTAGTCATTTAACAGATGCAATTAACGAGTTTTTTTTTTTTTTTTTTTTTGAAAGAATGAGGATATAAAAATATTAATAAATACAAGGGTGCCCAAGTAAATTACTTAATCTTAAAAACATTTTTTAGAAAATTTGGCATGCATCAAATTTGTATTTTTCTTACAAGTTAAGAGAAATAATTTTTGTTTGTTTATTCATTTCGCCACTCCATAATTTTATCCATTACTTTATTTATGCTCGCATCCCATTCATGCTTGCGTGGAATCAATTATCCATCGTGAGAGTAAGATCTTACACATGTACTACTGTTAATTAAAACAAGTATATATTTTAGGGCTTTTAAAATGTTAATATTATTAAATTATTATTATTATTTTTATTATTTTTTATCTCCAACGACCTTTTTGTTTTTCCTACTGGAAAATAGGAGTTGATGCCCTCCCTACCCCGGTAGCCCGGTCCTCGAGGTTGGCAAAGTCCTGAGGAAGCCACCTTCAAGATCCCTCCTTTCCCTTCCTCTGCGATCCTAATCGAACACAGGATGGTGCGGATTCTCACAAAGTTTCATCTTTGATCTTGTGATTTCTGTTTTCTTTTTTGATATCCCGTGGAGGGATCTTGGAAGACGGGGCTCCAAGCGTCGGATCGGCTAGGAACAGCTCTGGTTCGGGAGGCATGGGGAAGGTGGCTGTGACGACGACGGTTGTGTGCGCTGCGGCCGCGTGCGCCGTGGCGGTGCTCGTTGTGCGGCACCGCATGAGGAGCTCGGGCCGGTGGTCACGGGTCGCTGCGGTGATCAAGGAGTTCGAGGAGCGGGCCGCCACGCCCATCGGGAAGCTGCGGCAGGTGGCGGACGCGATGACGGTGGAGATGCACGCAGGCCTCGCCTCCGAGGGCGGCAGCAAGCTGAAGATGCTGATCAGCTACGTCGACAACCTGCCCACTGGGTATATGCCTTCTTCCCTTATCCGAAAGGAACCTCTTTGTTGTGTATGTCAAACGATCAATTTTATATGTATTGCGTGGAATCTTGAAATTTTGCTATTTTGGTCGCGATCTTTCTTTTTATAAACTCCGTAGAGTTTAGTTATTTCATAGTGGCATGGTCGGATCTCGTATCAATTTAACAGAGCTAGGAATAGACTAAAGTTAATAAGAGAAGAAAAAAACTAGGTTTCAATTGTAATGTATTCTCCTATTATCTTCCTTCTCTCTGTTTGTGCCTTCTTCACCCTGATTTCAATAGAATTTATGGATGCTCTTTCTAGCCCTATTTTGATAATAAATGGGACGATCAATGGATCAATGGGGCACACTTTGGTGAATGGGCAATCTGCCCTTCCTAAACACTAGTCAATTTTAGCTGGAGTGATGATAGCATGGTCAATCTGAGAGGGATCAACGATTGCTTTAGACATGTGGAATACTTGCAGAATTTTATTTACTTCATATCATTAGCTGGCTTTGGACTTAACAATTTTGAATCTTTACAAGCTTTTAAAAGTTTTGAAGTTGTTGCACTTCTGTGTACCTGGATCTCATTGGAGTACAATAAGAAAATTTTATGAGAATTTGCTAGTGAGAACTGCCTAATTTTTCTATCTTCTTGAATACTTTCCATCGTTAGCTTTCCTAATGTTTTGGGGTTTTTTTAAAATATTCCTTGTGAGATTGCTTTATATGCTGCTAACTGTCGGTAACATAGCATTAGAGACTTGTAAGTTCAAGCCAGTGATCTATTTTACTTTTAATCGTACCATGCATCTAGCCTGCAAGTATTGGCTTGAGAATTTTAGTTATAACTCATGGCTGCCTTAAAGAACGGCTGAAGTACTATTGTGAATACATTTTTCTGACAAAAAAAAAACTGATTAATTTTATGCTGAGAGTATATATATGAAACATATATCATTTAGGAAATTTCATTTAAATTACCACTTGGATTTATGTCTGAATGAAGAACGGTTCTCAAGAATGAACTGTGGCTAGAATTAAACTGCTGTATTTTTTTCTATTGTTGTATTCAATATACAACTTCAAGTTTATGTTGACATTCTAAACTAACACCTCTGAGTCCTTGGATATTATTTTCAAGGGATGAGACAGGATTGTTTTATGCTTTAGACCTTGGAGGAACCAACTTCCGAGTACTTCGTGTACAACTAGGAGGCAAGGAGAAACGTGTTGTCAAGCAAGAATTTGAGGAGGTCTCCATACCGCCACATCTAATGGTTGGAGGCTCAGATGTAAGTGAAAAGCCTGGATTATTATGTTAATTATTCATTTTTGACATCTGTAGCACCTACCACCTTTCTTACATTTGAGAACATTTTCAGGAACTTTTTGATTTTATCGCTTCAGCTTTAGCAAAATTTGTTGCTGCTGAAGGTGATGATTTTCACCTTCCTATTGGTAGGCAGAGGGAGCTTGGATTCACCTTCTCTTTTCCAGTGAGACAAACTTCAATTGCATCAGGCACCCTAATTAAATGGACAAAAGGTTTTAATATTGATAGCACGGTAATTCCTGACCACCTTTTCAGCTTCATTCAGTGAAATTCTCTCTCCCGTTGCTTGATGAAACTAGTTTTCTTGCTTGACCATTTTGTAGCTTACTTTAAAAAAGCTTCTGGCTTTGTTCCTTGTTGAAAGTCAGACAGAGTAATTTGTAATTTTCTAAAAAAAACACTGCTCATATTTTCATTGTTTTATGAACCTTTAGATTTTAGAATATAATTTGCAATAGAAGCTAGAAACACATTTTGTATCTCTTCACTATGTTCTGTGTAAATAGGTTCTTCGAAATCTGTTGGTTCTCATATAATTATTAGGTTATCAAATTATGATTTGCAGCTGAAACTGAAAAGTTTCATCTTTGTTTGATGTTTTTTCTTTTCTAATGATCATTTGCTAAACCTCAAGGATTTTCATTAAATTAGTCCATAATCTTTGGTGCTCTTTTTATTTGCATATCTGGTTAAGTTGATGTTTCCATGATCTTATCTAAGCATGACGAGGGAACATAGGATCAAGATGTAAGGTCATAACACCTCAACCTAATTCCAATTTTACATGGGATCTAGATCATGTTGGTCATTTGGGCTTGTAAGATTGTAAGATTTTTAGGTCCTAATGACGGCCTTGCTACGAGGAGAGAACGATGAAGAAGATAAACATTATTTTGAAACTACAGGCTTGTTTTTCCCATTTGTTTCCATTCATCATGCTTATAAATTTATCGCAACCAGTTACAACCAGGGATCAAATAGGATGATTTTAAAACTACAAAAGCAATTTAGGAAAATCCTTTACTTTATAATCTTACTTTGGTTTACGTTTTTTCTATACCAATATTTAATAGTTTTTTCTTCAAATTTCTCAAAAGACTTGTGGCCATGGAACACTTTGTTTTTCGGTTTCTCAATTCTCTCTTTGAATGCACATTTCTCGCAGATTTATATCAATTGGTAGCTTAAAAATCTCAGTCTATGGCCATTATGTTTGGCAATTGATTTAATTAAATGATTGAAATTGGAGCTCTTAGAGATATCTAAAGTATTTTTTGGCATTGCTTGTTGTGCAAGTCTTACATCGTAATCATTTTTTACTTCAGTTTGTTAATGCTTTTGTTAAAAGCAGGTTGGGGAAGATGTGGTAGCTGAGTTGACTAGGGCCATGGAAAGACAAGGCCTGGATATGCGAGTCTCAGCACTGGTATGTTTCTCTTATACCTTTCCCTATCACTGAAAGATTTGTCCACAGGTATCAATTTAATTTGCTGTCAATTGACTGTCATAATCAAGATTAGATTTGGTAAATGCTGGCTGTAATTCTTTGGTACAGGTGAATGATACAATTGGGACATTAGCCGGTGGGAGATATTTTGATCATGATGTAGTTGCTGCTGTGATATTAGGCACAGGGACGAATGCAGCTTACGTAGAGCGTGCTCATGCAATACCAAAATGGCATGGTCTCCTACCCAAATCAGGGGAGATGGTAAGTGCCAGCTCCTCTAATATGGTTACGACAAATTAATCAAGCAAGGCTATTGTCTAGCTGTTCGCTGGTCTATTTTTCATGGTTTAAATCGTTAATATTTAGGTTATCAACATGGAGTGGGGAAATTTCAGGTCATCTCATCTTCCTCTAACAGATTATGACCAAGCACTAGATGCAGCGAGTTTGAATCCTGGTGAACAGGTGATGTGTATGTTTACATATTTTTTTGGTTATGAGGAATTGTATCAATTTATAAAATCAATTAGATTTTTTGTTGCAGATTTTTGAAAAGTTAATGTCTGGAATGTACCTGGGTGAAATTTTACGAAGAGTACTCCTAAAATTAGCTACTGAAACTGCGTTATTTGGAGATACTGTCCCACCAAAACTTGAAACTCCATTCATACTCCGGTATATTTGATCTTTACTAACAAATTAATGCTCTTTAAATTCTGTTGCTTGGGACTGTTGTCCATATTATTGACGATAAAATTTCCATTTTAGCTATAGGTAGCTAGGATTTGCACTTGTTGCCTTCCATACAGTAAGTTCTCAAAAAAACAAAGGAAAAAAACGAAAGACATCATGGTAGACATATCATATCCTTAATCATCTATCTCTTGTAACTCATTCATCTCTGTTAGCGGTTTAGCTAAGACCAGTTGAATACAAATAATTCAAAGTATGCTATGTTGAAATATATAAATTATCTCGTCATAGCAAATTTGGAGGTGAGATTTCCTTGATCGTGGTTGCCCCATCTATTGGAGTTAGTGATACCATTGAAATCTATACAAGGCTATGCCATTATAACTAGTAACGTTCAGTTCAATTTTTTTTGTTATTGCATTGTCTTGAGTTTTATTTGGTCTTTCTTTACCCCTTACCCCTTCCACACTAGTTGATTTATTTGGTTTTAGCTATAGGATCAATTAATTACATTTGAACATATATAAATATGGTGGTGCATATTGATACAAGTCTAGAGAAATGAGATAGGATATTCAACAAATAGTCAATAAATCAAATGTCAAATTTGCTCCTAGCAGTTAACTAATATTCCAAATGTACTTTTTGAGCAATGATGGAGAAATGTCCTGATCAGGATATAAGTGCTCGCAAAAGCATGATTCAATATACATGAAACACTAAGATCTCAAGTGTCTTCACTTTTTTGAAGGGGAGTTCCCACAATCTGTACAATTTCATTAATTGCAAACGTGGTTAAATATGGCATTGTCATGTCTGACAATTTAGGTCCCAAAAAGCTATCGACACAATATATATACGGTGGGAGAAAATTGTTTGAACATATTTATATTTCCAAATATCATATCCTGAATTATTGAGAAACATCAATTTAGATTAAAGAGCTGGTACTTGGAATGTAAATGAACCAATTGTGTCTGTTCCTGTTCCTGTTTCTTTTGGTATCAAAAATTGAAGAGGAACAAACTTGGGCATATTTTTAAGCTCAATACAATATGCAAATGAGCTTTGAACATTTATGACGACAATTTAATTAGTATGCACGGAAGCTTGTGGGTAGTTCATGAACAGACTTGTTCACAAGCTTGTCTAGTAACTTGTTTGCTCAAATATATCAATGGTATTATTCTTGTTTTATTTCTTGAGATTTACAAATTTTTATGTTATTAATATCAATGATATGGTAAAACTGAAGAAATAACATGAATTTTGTCGGTGTATTATGTTTTAGCTAACTTATATGGATAACCTTGTGTATACTGGAGCTTGATCAGAGCTCCATTCGAGCTCACACTATGAACTTTTTATAAAAAATCTTGAAAACAACCTTGAGCATATTTTTTTTTTTCTGAGGAACAAGTTTGAACATAGCTGAGATTAGCTTGAATTGGCTCGTTTACGGCCCGAAGAGATGGGTTAAAGAGTATTAGTAATCAGAAAATTAACTCAAAAGTGAAGGTATATTACAACTATCAACTACTGTAAGTGATAGTCTGGTTTCAGGAAAGAGTGTCCCAATGAATCACCATAGATCGTAGATTACATGAAATCCAGGATTAAACTCTTAGTAATGACATCACTCTTTCTCGAAATTCTTGATATTCATCATCAGTAATCAAATCCAATTTTATTTCTGGCTTACCAATATATTTGTGATTGAATGAACACAATCCAAATTCAATATCATGATAGGGCTTAAATTTTAATCCATCATCTCATTTATCTAACCGTTGCCAATTAACTTTTGGGTTCTTCTAAAGTGTATAATGAATCCATTTGGATCGACCCTATATAACTAATTGAACTAACTATAATTAGTATTAAGTGCAATTAAATAGTATGATTTAATGAACAGAAATAATGATTATTTGCAATTTAATCGGTAATTCTAGTATTGCACTTGGATTAGTTTCAAATAGAAATCAGCTAGTTATGCCTAAAATGAATTTGGATCCAGTGACTCTTTATTAATTGAACTAATCCAGAATCCAATGAAAGAATAATGCCACGGTTATGATTTAAACTCTTGTAATCCATGAGGCATTACTATAATCTTGAATTATGAAAAATAAAACAGTGAAAATTCTATCGCTTGCACCAAATGAATATTGGATTATACCAAATGAATTATGATATATTTTTACTCAATCGCTCATTATTTTTTGACTCAGCTTCCAATTTAACTGACTATCTGAGTATGCTCAGATACTCGATTCTTGCCCAATGGCAATGCAAGTCCATGGAGTTGCCTGAATGACTGAATATTCTAAGGCAGGCAATGCAGCTTCTCAGACTTACCGAGTTTTCTGATGAACAAGTTAGATTGATTTTAGCACCTTTATGATACCTCTACAAGCACAAATTTTGAAACGATAAGCTTAACTTGAACTAGACTTTTTATCACAATAAAATGTAATTTGTCGCCATGCCTGTCTATCTTCGTCTCTTCACTAGGACAATGCAAAAATAACAAACTGCTCTTCTTACCATTATCTTGACTCATTTAATTTGCAAATGGAGAGTTCATCTTAGTTTCATAACCCTTTTAAGTTGATCAACGATTTTGTTCTTATTCACTATCCAAGTTATGACGAATCTTAAACTTCAGTTGCTACATTATAAATTTTTTATGTCGTCTTGTTGCTCAATTCATGATCTAAAACTCATAGCAAAGTATGAACTGCTTGTACTGGTTTTAACTTTTTCGTTGTAGTGTGTTTTCTATCGCGAAATCGTGATCTCTCTTTCTTTCTTCACACTATGTTTTTCTGATCAAATTTCCAAATTGAGTTTCACAGGACACCTGCCATGTCATCCATACACCATGACAACTCACCTGATCTAAAAGTAGTCGGGACTAAGCTGAAAGAACTCTTAGGGGTACATATTTGTTCCTGTCTTCCCGAGATGATCACATCCTTTCTGTTTTTTAATGCAAAACATGTATTTCTTATCGAATCTTATCCTCCTTGGGTTACAGATCCCTAATACATCTCTCAAAACAAGAAAAGTGGTCGTCCAAATCTGTGACATAGTTGCCAAGCGTGGCGCTCGCTTGGCTGCAGCTGGCATAGTCGGCATTCTGAAGAAGATCGGGCGTGATGCTCCACCAAAGGATGGCAGTAAACTCCCAAAGACCGTCATTGCGATGGATGGCGGGCTCTATGAACACTACACCATATTCAGTGATTGTTTGCAGAGTACCCTCAAGGAGATGCTTGGGCCTGAAGCCTCGACTTCCATCGTCATCAAGCTGGCGAACGATGGGTCAGGCATCGGAGCATCTCTCCTCGCAGCATCTCACTCGCAGTATCTAGAGCTCGAAGAGTCCTAACGAGCATCTTTAGTTGTTTTATTTTATCTGAAGGAAATGGTTAAGTTAACCTTTGAGATAGGCATATGATAGCAAGTAGAAACAAGGAGGTACTGCCCATCACAAGAAGAGCAAAGACTTGTGTGCATTCTGCAATTGCCATTGCCGCGCGGCACGGCCCGCGGTTAGTTTTTCATTCTGTTCGTTATATTCCCCTTTTCACTAATAAAAAATAAGTGGAGACGATCCGATCTGATCGCCTTCTTTAGTTTATGTAGATGAACTGCAACCTCTGGAGCAAGTTGCTGTTCCAGGAAACTTTTCAGTTTTTTCTGTTACTTTGTTCATCTCCATGGTTTCCTTGTGCCTGAGTGCATGGTTATGAAATAAGACTGCTGCTGTTTGGATTTCTTTTGCTGAGCTGCATTTCGATCCCTGATCTCATGGCGGTCTTTTCTTGAGCTCGCCGTGAGCCAGACGGTGGGCTTGCGCGAACTAGCCTAGCTATGAACTCGCGGCAAATTGACTAGTGCAATCGACTGGATTTTTATTTTGATGTTATTGAGTAAATCAATCAGCCATTGGCATCAAAGATGCTTGCAGTTTGATTCGCCGGAAAATTGTAGATTCTCGGCGTCACGGAGCGGCGAGGTCGAAGAAGGCTCCCTTCTTGGCCATCAGTTGCGCGTAGCTACCCCGCTCCACCACCTTCCCTTCGCCGAGGAAGGCGATGGAGTCGACCTTCTTGATGGTGTTGAGGCGGTGCGCCACCACCACCGTCGTCCTGCCCACCATGATCCGGTCCAGCGCCTCCTGCACCGCCCTCTCCGACTCCACGTCGAGCGCGCTAGTCGCCTCGTCCAGCAGCAGAATCCTCGGGTTCCTCACGATCGCCCTCGCGATGGCGATCCTCTGCTTCTGCCCTCCCGATAGCTGCGCTCCCCTCTCCCCGCAGTTGGTGCCGTATCCGTCCTTCAGCGATCTGCATCGATTTCGTTCGTTTAGTTATGATCAATCTCTTGATTGAATTTGATAGGAATGTTGTTGTGGTTGATGGTTATTACGAGATGAAGTTGTGGGCGTTGGCGGCTCGTGCGGCCTCGACGATCTCATCCTCGGTGGCGCTGGGTTTGCCCAGGGCGATGTTGTCGCGGACGGTGCCGGAGAAGATGACCGGGTCTTGGCTGACGAGCGCAGTGAAGCCGCGGAACCAGATGAGGTCGAGCTCCCGGACGTCGGTGCTGTCGATGCGGACGACGCCGCGGTCGACGTCGTAGAAACGCAGGATGAGGCTGACGACGGTGGACTTGCCGCAGCCGCTGCGGCCGACGAAGCCGACGCTCGTCCCGGCCTTCACCTCCAAGCTGAAGTCACGCAGCACCGGGCAGAGCGGCCGCGTCGGGTAGGTGAAGTCCACCTTCCGGATCTCGATCTTTCCTTGTATCTGCTTGGTCTCGCCGTTGGAAGAAGGGGAAGAAGAAGTTGATATGAAGGACTGACGGTCCAACACCTCGAAGACCGACGCCACGGCGGTGGCGCCCTTGGCCAGGTCGGAAGTCATACTGCTGGCCTCGGCGATTACCTTTCCCGTGCTCACCAAGATGAAGAAGGTCTTGAATACGTCTCCGGCTGAGATCTCGCCGGACTGCGCCAATCTCCCTCCGTACCAGAAGTCCAACGCCCATGACAGAAACGACAGGCACGGCGCACTCCCGGTAGCCAGGCCCGCCACCCACGCCTTCTTCCTCGACGCCCTCACCGGCTCCTCCTGCGCCTCCTTGAAGAGCTCCAGCACCTTGTCGGCGCACCCGAAGGAAGTCACCATCCGGTGGTTGTACACTGCCTCGATGGCGATCTGCGTGCTGCTGTGCTGCGCCTTCGCCAGCGCCACCGACACCCGAGACAGCACCACCTTCTTGGCGTAGTGGCAGATCATCGTCGAGGGCTGGATCGCGATCATGACCAGAGCCAGCTTCCAGGCGATGGCCAACCCCATGGTCATGGCGACGACCACGCCGGAGGCGGTCTGGAGCAGCAGGGACAGGCGATCGGCGACCAGCGTTTTCACCAGCGCCGCCTCGTGGCTCAGCCGCGAGCACAGCGCGCCGCTGGAGTGCTCGTCGTCGTCGAACCACGCCACCTCGAAAGTTAGGATCTTTTCCAGCGCCCGTATCCGAATGCGCTTCGTCAAGCGCTCGCCCATGTAAGCGAAGTTGTAGTGCTGTAACAGATTGACGATGATCGAAACCAGAGAGAGGGCGGAGAAAATTAGGGCAAAGCGGCGGATGGCGGCTTTCATCTCGTCGTGGTCTTGGAGGAAGAAAGCGGCGATCATGCCGCCGATCGAGAAGGCGTAGATGGGTTGAACGGATCCAAAAACGACGGCGGAGAGGCTGCCGACCACAGCCTGCTTCCACTCCGGCGCGTTCATGGCGATGAGCCGAGAGAAGGAGGGCGCAGGGGAGGCGGCGACGGAGGCGGTGGATTGGTCCTCGGAGAAGGCGGGGCTGGCTTTGGTGAGGCTGAGGCGGCTCGCGCTGCTCCTGGCGACGGAGGAAGGGCGGAAGGATTCCGGCTCCGGATCGAGATTGCTCGGGATCCTCTGTAGCTTCACCAGGCGCGAGTAGTGGCTGTTTTTCTCGGCGATGAGCTCGTCGTGGGTGCCGATCTCCACGATCCTTCCGCAATCTACCACCGCGATTTGGTCGGCGTTCTTAATCGTCGACAATTTGTGAGCCACCACCTGATCCATCACAACGGCGACAAGGATTCATGCTTCGTGTGTAGCAGATCACGAAGAGGGAAAAGATTAGGGTTTTCTTCGTTTTTACCAGTGTTGTTCTTCCCATGGAAGCTTGATCGAGGGCATTCTGCACCAGCTTTTCCGATTCAGAGTCGAGCGCGCTCGTGGCTTCGTCGAGAAGAAGAATCGCAGGGTTCTTGATGATTGCTCTGGCGATGGCGATTCTCTGCTTCTGGCCGCCGGACAGAAGCGCGCCTCTCTCCCCGATCTTGGTCTCATATCCCTCCGGCAATTGCCTGATGAAGTTGTGGGCATTCGCTGTCATGGCCGCCGCGAATATCTCGCCGGCGGCGGCGCCTGGCTTCCCCACCAAAATATTCTCCCTGATCGACGTCCCGAACAGAGCATGTTCCTGGCTCACCAGCCCCATCTTTGCCCTGATCCACTTCAGCTGCAGCTTCCTGATGTCCACGCCGTCGATCCTCACCGCCCCAGCATCCGCGTCGTAGAACCGCTGCAGCAGCGCAACGGCCGTCGACTTCCCGCTCCCGCTGGTGCCCACCAGCGCCACCGTCTGCCCCGCCGGGACCCGGAGGCTGAAGTCCCTCAGCACGGGCACCTCCGGCCGCGAAGGGTACGCGAACTGGACCGATTCGAACGCCACCTCGCCGTGCATCTCCTCCATCTTCAACCCCTTGGGATCCTCCGCATCGATTCGCGGCCGCCTGTTGATCCTCTCGAGTATCCTCTTCGCCGCCACCGACGCCTCCGCGAAGTGCTTCACCTCCGGCAGCGCCATGCCAAGAGATCTACGTACACCGATCCATGGATTTCATTTCACAGCCAGAAACAAACACAAAGGACTAAGAACGCTTACAATCCGCCCAAAACGAAGGAAATTCCGGCGGCGTAAATCCTTCCGCCGCTCTCGCCGTGGTACATCACCAGCCCGCTGCCGTACCAGGCGAGGAACGCCCAGATGGCGAAGGACAACCCGGTGCTTCCCACCGCGAGTCCCTTGGCGATCCCCTGCTTGATCCCCAGCCTCACCGTCTTCTCCAAGATGACGGAGTACCTCTCCGCGATGCTCTTCTCGGCCGTGAACGAGTAGATGGTCTTGATCGAGCTCAACGCTTGCTCCACGATGGCGTTGGCTTTGCCATACGCCTCGCGGGACTCGCGCGACAGGTAGACCAGGTACTTGCCGTAGATGAGCCCCGGGATAACGAGGACGCCGACGAGCGGGAGGGCGACCAACGAGAGCCTCCACGAGAAGTACGTCGAGAAGGCCAGGCCGGAGATGAAGGTGGAAGAGTGCATGATGAACAGAGGCACCTGACCAGTTTGCATATATTATGAAATTTAAAATTAAAATCATATATTTTTTAAAAAATAGAATTAAATTTTAAATTCAATCAATTCGATCGATTAATAATGAGTCACCTTCTCGCTGAGCACTTCTTGAATTAGAGCAGTGTCCTTGGAGATGCTGTTAATGACCTCTGCGGTGGTTGCCTCCTGCGAATCAAAGAAGGCAACCTCTTGTCTCAGAATCGCCTCCAAATACTTGTGCCTGATCCTCAGCACCTGCCTCTCGCTCGTTCTGCTCCAGCAGTACCCTTCTGCAGAGCAAATTAAGCATCAATTACTGTCTCAAATAATGATAAGGAATTAAGATCGATCAGCTAATTAATGACATGGTAATTACCCATGAAAGCCACCACCAGAGTTGCTAATCCCACGTACACGAAGTACAAGCAGTGCTGCAGAAACCACAAACCAGAAACAAATAAATAAATAAATAATGTTTTCTGAAAATTTAAAGAAGAAGAGTGCGAAGTAGTTAGCACCTTTTTCACGTCCTGCATGAAGTCTGCATGGTTTTGAGCGTCGCCGGTGCCTAAGCTGTTCATGACGGCGCTCGCGAAGAGAAGAAGGCAGTTGATGGAGCAGCCGTCGCCGACGGCTCCGAGCGTCCCCGCCGCCATCAGAGCGACGTCGGCCCAATCAGCGAACAGGAAAATCCCAGTTCTTGGTCGGCTTTCGCCTTCTTCAGCTTTGCCTTCTACCTTGTTCCCCTCGTCCATTTACTGCTTAATTTGGTTTGAGCTTTAGAAATGGAGGAGGGAGCCTGTGTGTGTGTGAGCGAGAGACGTTCAGAGAGGTAGCTAGCTAGCTCTCTCTATGGGCAAGGCCGTATATATATAGAGATGCGCTCGTGCCCAAGTTGCAGAGAATAAATACAAGCATAAGTGGCCAAAGATTAATGGAATTTTAAATTCGGTGTAAGACTTTATTTATATTCGATTAATATAAAAAGGTCAATTAAATAAATGAATAAGTCTAAACGTTATTATGATCTGTCCAAAATTAACACGTGGTTAGTGGTGTCTGACTGTTCCTGTGATGAAGAGAGAAATAGAAATGTTTTGAGTGAAAGAATTATCCCAAGAAAATCATCCTACTCATACTTAGTACTTTGGTAAAATCGTGATCATTAAGAATTGAAACTTCTTTTGTCACCGTGATGACGATTCCGATTTGATTTGAGAATCCGTCGGATTGGGATGATGGCTTATCAAAAATTCTTAAAATTTAATTATACATAATTAATAATTATAAAAAATATCAAATAAATATTTATTTACATTAATAATTTTGCATCACGTCTCATATTACATTATTATATTTATAAATTTAAATTAATTAATAATTTAATTACTATTTTCATATCTAATACTCAATAATATTTATATTTTCTACTAATTAATAGAAGAGTATAAAATATTTATTAACACCACCATCATCACCATAACAACAACAACAACAACAACAACAACAATAATAATAATAATAATAATATCACATTCAATATCAAGTCTATTCCCTTGGTTTACAATGTTAAGACACTTGAGAACTAGGAAAAATAGCTTGCTTCGAATCTTCTTGATTTTGTAGTAGATATTTGAAGTTGAGCACACCATAAAGTTAACATTTTCGATTTATTTGGTCTTCATCTCCTTGAGATGACTAATCCAAGGGTGTCAACTCTCATGATCTCATTCACTATAAAATTTCTCATTCTTAGAAACTTTCTAGAGGTGGAGGAATTTAGTACAGATTGTTCTCACAAGAACAAAATACAAGTAACACCAAAGACGAATGGGAATGAAAGCACAACACTTTACAATGAATTATTTGCTTTGAATGCTTGCTTATCGCTTTGGATTACCTTTTGATGGTTGAAAATATATCAACACTTTTCCTCTGAACCCTAAAGAACTGGTGTGAAAGAAACTCCACGAAAACTCCTTTTTTAGGGTTCTTTATGTGCCTCCTAATTGATTGACCTCATCTCCAATTGATTACTACGTCAGCTCAATTATTCAAAACCTGCAGAACAACTCTTTTTTGTCGTCCAATCAATTAGTGAATCTACCAATCAATTGACAACTTCTAATTTATTAACCTAATTGATTCAGAATCTTTTTGTTCTTGTGAAAAGTACTTTAATCAATTGGAGCTACTGAATCGATTAAGCTAATTAATTTAGTAACCTTTTGTTTTCTTCATGAAAACACAACTAATCAATTGCCCTAATCTATTGGCTTGCTGAATCAATTGCCCCAATCGATTCAACAAGCTTCCATTCGCTCACGAGAAACCTTCAATCAATTACACTAATTGATTAACCTATGTTGAATCAATTAACCTAATCAATTTAACAACCTTTTGTGCTTCACAAAAATAGCTCTCAATACCTTAATCGATTGCCCAATCCTAACACCTGAAATCTAATTTTAGGATTTAATTTCTTTGCTCAGCATTCGGTCAACCTTAACCTGCCAAGATTTCTTCACCAAGTGTTTGGGTAACCTTTGACATATTTGGACTTTTTATCTCGTGCTGATCTGGTCAATCTTTGACTCACTTGGACTTTACCTTGTTAACTTTTTGTTGGACTTTCTTTCTTTGCCTAATCTCCAGTTACCTGAAATCTAATTTTAGGGTTTAATTTCTTTGCTCAGCATCCGGTCAACCTTAGCCTGCCAAGATTTCTTCACCAAGTGTTTGGGTAACCTTTGACATATTTGGACTTTTTATCTCGTGCTGATCTGGTCAACCTTTGACTCACTTGGACTTTACCTTGTCAACTTTTTGTTGGACTTTCTTTCTTTGCCTAATCTCCAGTTAGGTCTAGTTACTCAGTAGGCTTCTCACCTAATCTCTTTCCGTTGCCTAGCTTCTAGTTAAGATTTTATGCTGCCTAACCTTAGTTAGGACTTTCTGGTGCCTAACTTCTAGTTAAGACTTTCTCTTATCTAATCTCAGTTAGAACTTTTCGTTGCCTAATCTTCAGTTAGGACTTTCCATTACCTGATAATGCTAAGACTTCTATTGCCTAGTTCTCAACTATGTCTTTCACCCCTAGCCTCGTTAAGACTTTCTGTTGGATCGACACACACGTGTGGGGTGGAGGGGGGGGGGGGGGGGGGGGAATTACATGGTTTTAAAACTTATCCTTTGGTTTTGAAATCAAAATATATGCATGCTATACTTTTCCCTTTGCAAAAAGTAAGTACAGAATTTAACTTTGTTACCCAACACTTTCGATGATGATCGGATTGCTCGATGTCGGACGGCTCCTTAGCAGTAGTAGAGTGTAACAGCGTCGTAGCAGAGCAACAGCAGGAAGCTAGAGCAGTCAGAATGCCAATCGGACGCGTACAAGCTTGTATGAGAGATATCTTCAATGGCTTTGTCAAGATGCTCTTTTATGGAGTGTGGAAGACACCTTCCATAGTCCTGAAGGCACCTTCCATAGTCAAAGTTTTATCCTACAAAAATCTACTCTTTATTGTCGGCGAAGTTTGATTTTATTCGACCGAAGATACCTTCCAAGCTCCCGAAGGCACCTTCCATGAACAGTACTGAAGGCGCCTTCTAAGCTCCCGAAGGCGCCTTGGGATTGTTTACCCTACACCTTTTGTGCTCCCTTTGTTCTACAAAATGAATTAGTCCAATATAGAAATATTTACCTTGCAAAATAAGGTTAGCATAATGATAATATGATTAATTTATGACTTAGACCATGTCCTCTATACCATGATTTAGTTAAGGTCTCAATTTAGGTTTTTAAAATGGATCTAAATTGGGTCAATGCCTACTACCCTTTCAATCGGGGCGCGCCCTTATTGAATTACTCTCCTCCATTGACTTACCTCTACTTATCTGCCAAACATTTGGTCCTCCAGACCTGTTTCGACTTTCTCTGGTCTTGCTTAGTATCCGACCAAGCTAATCTACTAAGACTTACCTACAACACTGAGTTAGCATAATAGATAAAAGAGTAATGTAAAACAATGTTAATACATTTTAAGATTCACTGGTGCGGTCGATTGGAAACCAGTTGATCACACATACTTAGAGTTTACTCTTCAAAGACTTCTCATTACCTAGGGTTATCTCCCCTAGGATTGCTCAACTTTACTAATGTGCGTAGATTATATATGTTATTTTGTATTATTTAACGCATATCTTTATGTATTCATTGCTTATGATCTATGCTTTTGTACCCTTTATCATGCTAATTTCAGCATAATTACTATTTTATGTCCAAAGATCTTCTTAGTGTCTATTTTTATTTTCAGGAGTAGTTTGGAACGATAAAAGATTTAAAATATGCAAAAGAAGATAATTTGAAGAAGACTATGATCTCGCCATGTCTTCGCCATGGTGAGGAAAGAAAAGGATTAGAGTGCCCAAGTTATGGGGCACAAGCAACAACTACTTCCAGAGTCAAATTGGATCTGGCCATGCCTTGAGGCATGGCCAGGAGAAGCTCCAGAAGGTGGTCATGCCAAAAGGCACGACCAATGAACCAGCAAAGACATTGGTCATGCCAAATGGCAAGGCCGGGAAGGAGGATCAACACAGAAATGGTTCAGACTGTGCAAAATGGCATGGCCAGTAGCCAGCGCATGTAGATTTCCAAACAAAAATGAACTTGGTCGTGCCTTGAGGCACGACCATGCCTCTAAAAGTAAAAAAAAAAATTACAGGATTGAAGATCAGGCAGGATAAACAGAGCAAGCTCTAGGCCAGAAGCCAGAGATAGCTCTAGCCGTGCCAAATGGCATGGCTGGGTGCTCAGAGCCAAAAATAACTTATCTCTGGCCGTGCCAAATGGCACGGCCAGAAAGCAAGAGAGTGGTTTGGCTCGTACCAAATGGCACGAGCCGTGCAACTAGGCACGACCACCCCATGCCCCTAGGCATGGCCACCCTATGCCCTCACCTTTATATAAGGGACACTTCATCCCCTTTGCAAGGGAGGAGGTTCCAAGGTGGGAGGAGACCCTTTAGGTTAAATCTTTGCACCCAGAGTCATCATCTGGACCCTTGGAGACTGTTCTATTGCTTCATCCTCATCGACACTCTAAGACCTGCATCCTCTTAGTACCCTAAGGTAATTTTGATGTGGTCAACCAAGTTAAGATAGATCCTATATTTGTTTGATGTCTTGTGTCTAAGTGTGCAGGAACTTAAGAGCACAGGAAGACGAGCGAAAGATGCAACTAGTGAGAAGGACGACACGAGAGGGAGTTGACTGGCTTGGTACATCCGAGGGACGAGGCGCTGCGGAAGAGTAAGCTAGCGGATGAGAAGGAGGCATGCAACGTTTTCGAGGGATGAGAAGCCGGAGTGGAAGATTACTTGACAAGGTCGAAAAATGGGTTCAGGCTCAGTGAGCCCTATTCAGGATAATCAAAATCACCTAAGCGAGCGAAATCAGAGTAGAAGACTCGAATAAAAAGTCAACTAGGAGTTGACTCTAGTCTGGGCGCCCGGACCAGGTCTGGGCGTCCGGATTGTTGGGACCATTCCTTTCTTGTTTTCATCAAGAAAACTACCCTTAAATGTTCATAAAAGAATTTCTTAGGATTAGGGATGATTAACATGACTAAACGTGACTTAATAGACCAAAATTAGACCATTTCAGCTAAAAATTAGCTTTTTCAATCGATTGAAGTTGAGACTTAATCGATTGAAGCCTTTCAATTGATCCACTGATCGATCTAGGAAGGCTGTTAGTGAAAAATGACTTGAATCGATCAGTTGATCGATCCATGCAGGGTTCAATCGATCGACTGATCAATTCTGTAAGCTTCTGTTCGCGAGAAAATCCAATTCAATCGATCGACTGATTAATTGAATTGTAAGTACCCCGTGGAGGTTTTGATGTGATCAACCAAGTCAAGTTAGGTCATGTTGTTGTTTGATGCCTTGTGTCTAAGTGTGTAGGAACTTAGGAGCATTAAAAGTCGAGCAAAAGACGCAACTAACATGAAGGACGACACGGGAGAGAGCCGACGGGAACGGTGCGTCCGAGGGGTGAGGTGTTGCGGAAGAGTATGCTGGCAGACGAGAAGGAAGCGTGAGGCGTTTCCGAGGGACGAGAAGCCGGAGCGGAAGACTGCTCGAGAAGGCCGGAAGTTGGGTTCGGGTGAGCCCTATTCCGGATGGCCGAAATCACCCAAGCGAGTGGAGCCGGAGAGAAAGACCTGGATCGAGGCGAGCAGAACCGGAGCAGAGGACTCGGATGTTGACTTTTTGGGTCCGGGCGCTCGGAACCCGAATCTTATCATGATCGTCGTGGACATTGACTGATGTGTCGGAGATAGAATTCTATCCCACTCCAGGCGCGTGGAACCCTTCCAGGCGTCCGAAAAAGAGCTATAAATATAGCCCTGATTTCAGTAGTTCATAATAACAACTTGTAAATTATTCTTTCTGTTCTACTTTTGATTGTGAGCTATTAACGTTGTAAGAGGCTACTGTGCCCGAAGGAGATCTTTATAAGTGCGTTTCATTTTCTTTAGATTAGCAATCTTCTGATTGCAAACCAAGTAATTCTCTTTGTGTCTCTGTCTTTTTAATTAGTCTCTTATTTTTAAATACAAGTGTTCATAATTAAGTTATAAGTCGAGAAAGAGTTGAGTTTGTTTGTGCAGGATAATTCACCCCCCTCTTGTCGGTCATCAAGGGACCTACATGAACCTCCCCAATTGATTGGTTGATCGATTGAGTTTTTGATTTACTGAAATCAAGTTTCAGCCGAAGTTTAAAAATGCCCTAATAATTTTACAAAATTCTAAAAATCATGAAAGTTCATGTAGACATTATTTAAGATATATACTATTTTGAAAAAATAGTTTTCTAAGAAAATACATCTTATTTTCAAAAATTAACACAAAACTTGAAACCATTGAAAAACTTCAAAGTTTCTTCCTAATTTGTGTCAAACTATGCAATAATGATTTCTATCAAAAGATAACCTTCACCATGATTTTTCAAAAATATTTTGAAATGATTTTCAAAACCAATTTCCAACCATGTTCTTTGGGCTAAATGCACATGACTTGTATATTAGCTTTCCCAATGATTGAATAACACATAACTATGTGTTTGAATGATACTAAAACTCAAAAAAGATGCACTAAATTAACATCTTGAGTCATATTCATCTTCCTAATATCTCACTCGTATCTAATGTGCACTAAAACATATACAAGTCAACTTATGGTCTTTATGAGATGTGGATATTAGTTTTTCCTAATCTAAGGGATCATGCATATCTATCTAGGCATTATAAAACTGATCATCCACCTAAGATGTCATTTGTTGATTAACGCCATTATCCTTAATTACAAGAAATTTAAAATAATGCATGATGATTTATGACATACATCAAAATGAATAATTTTTAAAAGAAAACATACTATTACTACATGATGTATGTAGGACAAAGCATAATATTTTTTGTGTTTTTATTTTTCATAATAACTATAAATGCAAAATATGATGTCATGGTATATGATGGACAAACAATCATGACCATTAAGTATATATATATATATACCTAGATTATCTATCAAGTATCCTAAATTAATTTTCTTAGCTAAAATTTATCCTAAGTTGCCCTCATTATCAAATAAAATGTCAAAAATCCCAACTTGACATTTCTTTCACCTTTTTCTATTTGTACCAATTTAAATTAATCACAATTCCTTAAATTTTGACACATTTTACTCTTCTAAAAGAGTAAACACTTAAATCATTTTCATTTTCAAGGAGTATAACTATCCTGAAAATGTCCTCCAAGTGTCAACTTCTTCAAGGTTAGGTTAACTACCCTTCCAATTGGAGTTGACACTTTCTAAATCCATTTAGGGTAAAGAAAACATACTCCTAGGAACCCAAAACCGATTGGTGCTCCTTGGGTGTTCTAGGTATTCGCTAGGGATACCTTCCTAATAACTTTCCTAGACTTCTTAGAAGCCTTGGTCATGCTACATTCCTCTTGGTCAACTCTAGGGATAACTTTTCTTGTGACATTCTTAGGCTTCTTAGAAGCCTTAGTCATGTTGGTCTTCTCAAGGTTAACTCTAGGGATGACCTCCCTTGTAACCTTGACTTGATCCCTAGACCTAGGATTGGTTCCATAACTATACGAAACGCTATGATATGATGCCACATCCTTCTTGGTTTTAGGTTTGTATCTCAAATCCCTATGGCTATTGGATGATTCTTGTTTATCTATTCCTAAACGTAGGTTATGTCCATTTGACCCCTTTAAGATTCTTTTCATTTTCTTTAGGGTCTTCTCTAATTTATCAAGCCTTGACCTTAAGGCTTGGTTTTCAATCCTTAAGTCCATGGATTTGGAATTTTCTTGATTCCCATGAGCATTTTTATTTTTAGGCATATATCTAAAATTCTTAGAGTTCTTGCCTAATTTGTTATCTACCTTCCTAACCTTAGGTGAGGTAGTCTTTGCACGATACGCTACGTATTTTTTCTTAATCCTATTATGCTTCCTATTTTCATGATAAATAGCATTAAAATGTGTAAACCTAGCATACTTTTTATCATGTGTAAAAGGAATTGGTTCAACAAATGATACCTTGAGTTTCTCTTTAGAAGCTCCCCCTTGAGTTGAGCTTCCTCTTTTGACTTTGGCTGAATTCTTCCTTTTTAGACATTGGACTCCGGTAATGTCTATTTTGTTTACACAAGAAGCATACAATGTGCTCCTTGCTCTTGTGTACCATGGGGCCAACCTCCTTGGGCTTCTCCTTATCCTTTGGTGCCACTTGACCCTTCTTCTTGGCTAATTTAGGACACTTACTCTAGTAGTGTCCTTTTCTTTACACTCAAAATAAATGATATGATCTTTATTATTTATAATTAAAATTTCTATATCTTTACTTATATTTGATCCGGATGAAGAGACTTCTTCTTGATCTGACATTGATGTTCCATGCTCCCCCTCAATCTTTGAGGTGGAGGTCTCTTTATCTTCATCCTCATGTATATGAAATAAAGAGTATACTCCTTTGCCTTTGTCTTCGTGCTCTCTAGAGAATGAACCTTCTTATTTTGATGTTGAGCATCTCTCAATTTCGGATTCCTCTTCTTCTTGGTCCAATGAGTTGACCTTTTTAGATTCTTCTTGATTTTGTATACTGGAGGGATCTTCATGAATCTTAGCCAATTTACTCTAAAGCTCGTTGGCATCCTCAAATTCTCCTATCTTACTCAAGATATTGCTTGGCAATAAATTGACCAATAATTTGGTCACTTAGTCATTGGTCTCGCTTCTCGTAACTTGTTCCTCGCTCCATTTGATCTTTTTGATGAACTTGCCTTTATCATTTGTTGGAGCTTGAAAACTTTCCATTAGAGCAAACCATTGTTCTATCTCTATCATTAAGAAGTTTTCAATTCTTAATTTCCAAGAATCGAAGCTCGTGGATGTGAATGGTGGAGACATCCTTGTGTCATATCCAAGTCCATCTCAGAAAACTATTTAAAGTTGAGCTTTTGAAACCTTTGACTTGATGAAATTGGTGCTTCAATTTCTTCTTCCTCTAGCTCGTTGCCCTTCTAGTGATGAGTCTGAAAAAAGCGACCTCATTCTGATACCACTTATTAGGACACTTTGGAGCTAGAGGGGGGGGGGGGGGGGGGAACAGCTTCTCACGCTTCGATGTTGATGATTTACAGCGGAATAGACTCGAAGCAAGCTCCCAATACTAACACAAGGATTTACTTGGTATCCACCTCAAGAAGAGGTGACTAATTCAAGGATCCACACACCGGGAACACTCACCACTAAGAAAGAAACTCCTTCTTGGAACAACCGGAGGTGAAGAAACCTCTTACAATACTTACACAAGTATACAACTCAATGAAGAAATAAATACAAGAATACAAGGGAAAACCTCCTTCTTGCTTGAACTCGTGTAGCTTGTAGATGCCCTGACCTTGGAAGTGCAACGGCACTTATCTCCAAGATGCTTCGAGAAGCAGCAATGAGTAGTTGTAAGCTCAGTAAAGAGAATAGGAGAACCTCTCCAACGACTTTATCCTGCCACGATCTAGGGCTCCCAATTGATTGAGCTTGTTCCCAATCGATTGCCATGTCAGATCCACGCAATCCCAACAATCTAAAACCTACATCCTGCGTAACAGTCATATCTCAATCGATTGACCAATCGATTGGAGAGACTTGATCAATTGACCGATCGATTCAGAGTGTCTCTATGCTCTTCGCAATCTTGCCAGAAAATAAGCACCAATCGATCGACCGATCGATTGGATTAACCTAATCGATCGACTGATCAATTAGGGAACACACTGTGCTCTTCGTGTGAGTAGCCTCCAATAGATCGTCTGATCGATTGCCATAGCCCTAATCGATCGGCTGATCGATTGCTGTTAAAGCTGTCAATTTGGGTTAGGCCCGTCGGGTTGGCCCACCCCGCCAAACAATTTAAGCGAGTTGAGTTAAAATTTTATCAACCCAAGTCCGCTGCGGGTCGACCCGCCTAGGCCCGCGACCCGCACGGGTCGACCTGCGATGGACTCGGGTTGGCCCGCGGGTTGAGAAACATATTGTGTAAGCAGTTTAGATCAATAGTCAATGCTGCAACTGCGAGAGTACCAGGGGTTAAATTGTAGCATTTCATTATCTTCTTCGTTGAGAGGAATACTAATTAGGAAAAACCCATACTTGTGGAGTTGAGTGTGATAGACAAAAGTTACATAAATATATATGCACACAAAGTCGATTAATCTTAAAAGTAGATGACCTTCTTATTTGATTCGTTTATGGGATAAATCTGAAACATACATTATGCACAATGGAAAGCTTGGTGTGTGTACCCAAACTAGATGACTTTCTTATTTGATTTGTTTACACACGCACAGCCAGGGTACCACTGATCTAAATTGCTCGACGCACAGCCAAGAGTCATAATTACTATTCCCCTTCATTGCACAATTTTATGCCAGTTTATTATATTTCTTTGTTATAATTTTAAAATAAAAATAGTACTTTTGACCCAACATAAGTACTTGTTTATTTCCATTTATATTTAAAATACTTGTTTTTGAATACATTTGATTGATAAAATATATCCGAAGTAAAACATTGAAGATATGAATTATTTTTTTTAATTTTTTTAAAAATTTTGATAGGCCCGCGGGTTGGCCCACCAAACTCGCGACCCGCCTTGGATTGAGTTGGGTTGGAAATTTTCTAACCCGCCAAGTTGACGGCCCCCCTCGCCCCGCCAAATAGTTGGCCTGCCACGGGCCGACCCGCCCCGCCATGGGTTGGCCTGTCTGACAACTCTAATTGTCGTAGCCCCAATTGATCGGCTGATTGATTAGGCTGTCTTTACTTGCAAAACTCTCCCAATCAATCAACTGATCGATTGGACTCTGGTTCAATCGATCGGCTGATCGATTGACCAACCTTAACTTGACTAACTCAAGTCTAGGGTCACAAACTCAACATCCGATCAACTGTAACTTGTTAGGACTCACACATGCCTAGCATCTGGTCAACCTTGGCCTGCTGAGACTTCATTACCAAGTGTCCGATCAATTCTTTGACCCACTTAAATTTTTCTAGCCATGTCAAGTGTCCGGTCAATCTTGACCCACTTGGACTTATGTTCTCGTGCCAAGTGTTTGGTCTTGCATAACCTACTTGGACTTCCAAACACCATGTGTCTGATTACCCTGGATCCACCTGGATTTTCACACGCCTTACTTCACTCACTAGAACTTCTTTATTGCCTAGCTTCACTTACTAGGACTTTCTTATTACCTAACTTCACTCACTAGGCTTTCAAATTGTATAGCTTCACTCACTAAGACTTTCACTTGGCTTCACTCACCAGGATTTTCTCACTGTCTAACTTCAGTCATTAGGTCTTTTACCTGGTTTCACTCATCAGAATTTCTCATCTGCTTAGCTTCACTCACTAGGTCTTCTATCTAGCTTCACTCATTAGGATTTTCCAATTGCCTAACTTCACTTACAAAGACTTTCCATCTGCCTGGCTTCACTCACCAGGACTTTCCATACCAAGTGTCCAGTCAGTACTGCTCCACTTGGATTTTCATCATCTGCCAACCTTTCTATTGGACTTGCCCTTACCTAACTTCCAGTTAGGACTTTCTAGTCAAGTATTCGGTCAATCTTGATGTACTTGACTCTTCTTCATACCAAACTGGTCAAACATTAATCAGAGAAGAATTGCTCCAACAGTCTTCCCTAATGGGCGATTGCACCTACAATCTCCATACATTGTTAAACATCAAAACTCAAATATTAAGACTCAAGCTTGAGCCTGTTAGGACCTTCGGATGGCTAGAGAGGGGGGGGGGTGTGGATAGACTCTACTAAAAACTCAATCTATTCCTCATAAAAGCTTGTTAGCACAGCGGAAATAAACAAAAAGAAAACTGATGCAAGGAAAGAAACACAGCCCACAGCTTACACAAGTATGTACGAGGTTCGGGGATAACTTGCCCCTACTCCTCGGCGTGTCCGTAAGGTGGACGATCCCTTGATCTTTCGGTAGATCACACCCCGGACAAATTCCGGCTAAGTATTTCTCCTTCTCGGTGGAGTAACCTCTCCACAAAGTCACAGAAATGATTTGAAATGAAGCACAAGACTTACAGAGTTTTGTGGCTGAAAGAATGAACAAATGAACTTACAGCCACGATGAAAGCAACGCGCACAGACAGAAGGATTCCTCAGCCAAGAGCTCAACAACACAGCACCCTTGCTTCGGTTGACAAAGAGTTTAAAAAAAAATCTTTCATTACCAAAACCTCTCTTCTTCCTTCTTCTTATCCCTCTGCTTTCTCACTGTCTTCAGCCAGAGCCGAATCACTGTCACCTGTATCGAATCACTGCTACCAACTCAGGCGTCGCCAATCACTCTTCCTCCTCATCTGGTTCTCTGAACTCACATCAATACCATCCATGGTCTTCACTGGTGTCTCTGAGCTCGAACCAATAAGCAAGAGTCAAGCTGTTGCCACTGATCACAGCCAGTGAACGTTGATGCTTCAAATGCACCATTTGCAGCGAAACACAGTAGAAAGATCACTTGGTCTTATTCTTCTGATGAAGCTTAATTTGAAATTAACCATTGGCACGACACCTGCAACCTGTAACTTAAAAATCTCACAGCAGATGATTTGATCAGTGAATCAGAAATCGCAGAGAAAACAGCAGAGGACAAACGACATCGTTGTGGATTGGTCATCAGACCAATCCATAGCCTTCCGGACCGATCAGGACACACCCTGATCGGTCTGGGATGATGCTGATCGGTCTGTGAACCGATCAGCCTATGGGTGGATCGGTCCACAGACCGATCCCCCCTGTCGCTCTGAATCCCATCGCATCCTTCTGATCGGTCTGTAGATCGATCAGATAATCCACAGATTGCTTCTGTGTGGTTACTGATCGGTCACGAGACCGATCAGATAATCCACAGATTGCTTCTGTGTGGTTACTGATCGGTCACGAGACCGATCAGTTCACTTAAGGTATCACTGGATCGGTCTGTCGACCGATCCAGTCAACCAAAGTATCACTGGATCGGTCAATAGACCGATCCAATGTCCCTGTGTTAGTTTTAGAGTCTCTCATCCCTAAACCCTAACGTCTTCCTGGTCCAGAGAACGAACTACCAAGCCCTTTCTGACCTAGTCTGGAGAACAAGCTACCGAGCTCTCTCCGACTTCCATGTCCGGTCCAGAGACCGAGCTACCGAGCCCTCTCTGACCTAGTCCGGAGAACGAGCTGCCGAGCCCTCTCCGACTTTGTCCGGTCCAGAGAACGAGCTACCGAGCCCTCTCTGACCTAGTCCGGAGAACGAGCTGCCGAGCCCTCTCCGACTTCGTCCGGTCCAGAGAACGAGCTACCAAGCCCTCTCTGACCTAGTCCGGAGAACGAGCTACCGATCCCTCTCCGACTTCGCGTGCCAAGTATCCGTACTTGGACTTTTCCTCTCCACATGATCAACCTTGATCATTAATCAGTCTGAGTTTAATTAATATCTGATACAAACTTAAATCCGTGTCAATATCAAAACAACAGCCAGGTCAGACTGTATCAACAATCTCCCCCTTTTTGTTGTTTGACAACACGATTTAAGTTTAGATCAGAAATGTTCATATTTCCCTATTTTTAGGGGAATCAAGATCCTCCCCCTAAGACAGATACAACACCATGTAAGGATAGGGGAATCAAGATCCTCCCCCTAAGACCGATACAATACCATGTAAGAATAGGGGAATCAAGATCCTCCCCCTAAGACCGATACAATACCATGTAAGGATAGGGGAATCAAGATCCTCCCTCTAAGACAAACTTTCATTTATCTCTAAACTTAGTTACCTTCTCCCCCTTTGTCAAACACAAAAAAGGCACGAATTAGGTAAGAAAACGTTAAAGGACTCCCCCTTAACCCATACTGTCTTTTTCTTAATTCACCTAGAATACCCTCTAAGTGTATTATAAGACAGTGATAAAGAAATAAGAGACATACAAGACATGACATATGAACAGCATATTAAAAGACAATAAGAAGTGAAACATAAAGAAAGATAAGAAAATGAACAGCATAAATAGATGAAAGCAGCAAGTATCCAGGTCAGACATAAATATCCAACAAACAACATCCAAAACATAAATAATCAGAATGACAGCATAGAACAATGTGTATCAATCAGCCTCCTCATCATGAGGAGCATTAGCATCATCAACAGGAGGAGTGAGTCCCTGAGGTGGCATGCCGCTGCTCAAGGATGCATAGCCCGGGAAATCCTGTGGAGGTGGGTATCTGGCCATCCATCCCATAATCGCCTGATGTGTCGCCAACTGCTGACTGCGTAACTCATCGTAGCGCTGGTCAATCCGGACGCGCAGCCCGTGGAGCTCAGCAACCAGCAGCTCATCGTGCCGATCAATGCGACTCTCCAGCTCGGCAATCTGCCAGCGCAGATCAGGATCTGCCTCTCCATTGTCGACAGCAGGAGGAGGAGGAGCAGCAACAGGAGCAGTCGCAACCTGTCGTGGAGGTGCTCGTGGTAGCTCACCTAGTGCTCTCCCATCCTTCCACCGAACATCCCCATTTTGTCCTATGATGCCAGACTTGGAAAATGCCCGCTTCCCAAGTCTGCAGTCTTGCCTGATCATCTTAACTATTCTACCCTTGGAGACATCAATCTGAAGGGTCTCGAGCCAATCTGTAATTATATACCCATAAGGCATATAAACAGTGAAGCTGTTTGGCTCACTATAAGAGATGATCGAAGAATAGATGCTAGACATGATGTCAAAGTCGAGACGCCGACGCAATCCATAAAGCATCAGACAATGATAGGGTCGGATCTTAGACAGGGGTTTAGATGTGATGGGTAGAAGGCAGTTCGTGACAATCTTAAAAAGAATGTAATCTGGGGCAGACAATCTCAAGGCTGCAAACGTAGGAAAATCAACATCTAATTCATCTAGCCCACCCGGTCTAGGATGTCTGAAGAAATACTCATAGACGGAGTCAGGTGATACATCAAAGGGTGAGGGTAAGGGGTCTGGTAAGTCTGGATATATAGAAAAGACATTTCCGGAACACCTCCGGCAAGCTAGATAGTCAAAGAAAGTTGAGAAACTGAAATCAAGAGTCTGCTTAGCAACTTTTGTTTTATAACTTATATCATTAGTTTGATGAAGGTTGTTATAAAACTCAGAGACTAAGTCATAATTGATATCTCGTTCTAAATATATAAGTGAATCAAGTTTGTAATATGCAATGATTTCTGACACAGTTGGACAAAATTCGTCCATGAACTTTCGATCCACCGACCTACAAGGGAGTAATTTAAAGGTCCGTTGTTTAAAGGCTTGTTCATAATGGTGATTTGGGAATCTCCCGGAGACAGATGGTTGAGGTCGGGAGGGGGCCTTAGACTTCGACTTCTCAGGTGACTTAGAGGTCCCCTCACCCACTTGTTTCTTCCTAAGGTGTAACAATGTGATCCAATGGGGCAAGTAAGTGAGCACCGGAGCCACCAACACCCGAAACAAAAAAGCACAGATATGGTGAGAAATGAAACTGAACTGCCAAGGTCTAGAGAAGTATGGAGTTACCTTGGTGCCATTGAAGTATCTTTTGGCTAGGGCTTTGGCTAGGGTTCCGGCGTGCAAAGAGAAGAGAAGAGGTGAGGTGTAGGGAAGAGTCGGCTAGGGCTTCCGCGTGAAAGGGGAAAAGAAAGGATCGGGAAGCTTTAAGGGAGATGGGTGTCCAGGTGTCGAAATGATCGGACGGCTGTCCGATCAGGAGACATCGGAGCCTCCTGATCGGTCCCTGGACCGATCCGGGAACCTCCTGATCTGTCCGTAGACCGATCAGGAGACGATCAGTAGTCGCTGATCGGTCCCTGGACCGATCAGGGAACTTCCTGATCGGTCTGGAGACCGATCAGAAAATGATCAGTAGCGGGCTCTGCGTGCCAGGCTGACCTGATCGGTCCCCGGACCGATCAGGTAACTCTTCCTGGCGTACAAAACGAACCTGATCGGTCCCTGAACCGATCAGATTACAAACAGAAGGGTGGAGAGATTTTTGGATTGGTCGATAGACCGATCCACCTTCTCCTGATCGGGCTGTAGACCGATCAGTGTCTGATACTTAAATTACTCCAGTAATTTCAGTAACCGAAATTCGTAGAGATGTTCGATAATTCGTAGAAGTTTCTCCAGGAAAACTTCTAAGTTCAGTACTTAGAACCTAAAGAATCTATAGGCATAACTATTTCCTAAAGATTATGATCTGAAATTGTTTATAGCCTAAAAGTTTTAGACATTTAGAAAACAGACAACTTAAGGCCTGAAAGCTGAAATTTTCGACCTTGTTATGTTCAGTTTCAAGTTTGTCAAAATATAACCAACTTGCTATCATTCTTTCAAGGACTTGTCCTAGTTTCAATCAAAATCATGAAAAGTATCGTTCAAATGTATCAAACAGTCCATCAACCAAAGTTACATAATTTCTAGGTAAAGGTCCAACCAAGTTTCCTTGGTTGGAATATATGAGTAAGATCTAGAAACCAAATATACATGAATTATGTAATGGTCTTCCCCATACTCAATTTATGTTTCTTCAACCTAATTATTCAAGGGATGCATGATACATTTTGAATAATTCGGCTGATCCTAGCATCTCACCCCATTTCTAGCAAACAAAAATAATTTGTTAAACCTTATAGTTTGTGTGAGATGTTCCCAAGTTGCCCAAATTAACTTCCCCTTTTCTCTTGTTGTTTTAATTGTCCTTATTGATCATGATGGGGTCCTAATGGCTTATTGAGCCAAACACATTCCCAATTCTCTCCTCAAATGACTAAATTCATTTTCCGGAAGAGGTTTGGTGAAAATATCGACTATGTTTGACTTTGACTCAACATATGTGAGTGCAATGTCTCCCCTAGCTACGTGATCTCTAATGAAGTGATGACGCACTTCAATATGTTTGGTCCTTGAATGATGGACTGGATTTTTTGTTAGGTTTATTGTGCTGATGTTGTCACACAACACTTGCACTCCCTTATACGAAAGCCCATAATCTTCTAGGGTGTGAATCATCCACAATAATTGTGATACACTCTCTCCCATGGCAATGTATTCAGCCTCGGTCGTGGAGAGAGCAACGCAATGTTGCTTCCGACTTGACCAACTAACCAATGATGAACCTAAAAATTGGCAGCCCCCACTAGTGCTTTTCCGATCCAATTTGCACCCAGCATAATCGGAGTCGGTATAACCTATCAAGTCAAAAGACTCCGTACGAGGGTACCATAGACCTACTCTAATTGTGCCCTTAAGGTATCTCAGGATTCTCTTAACTGCAATTAAATGAGATTCCTTGGCACAGACTTGATATCTAGCGCACATGCCCACAACAAAAAGTATGTCCGGTCGACTAGCTGTGAGATATAGAAGACTACCGATCATGCTTCTATATTGTGTTAGATCAACTGGTTTTCCATTCTCATCATTGTCAAGGCGAGTGTTCGTCGCCATTGGAGTGGATACTTCCTTAGAGTCACTCATTTTGAATTTCTTGAGCATCTCTTGAATGTATTTTGTTTGATGGACATAAATGTCATTTCGAGTTTGTTTGATTTCAAGTCCAAGGAAGAATGTCAATTCTCCCACCAGACTTATTTCAAACTCACTTTCCATGTGAGTGATAAATTCATTCAAATAGCCCTTGTTATTTGAGCCACAAATTATGTCATCGACATACACCTGGGCTACAAATATGTTTTCACAATCTCTACGCAGAAATAGTGTTGGGTCTATTTGACCTCTTACAAAACCCTTTTTTAGTAAGTAAGTTGACAACCTTTCGTACCAAGCTCGAGGTGCTTGTTTAAGCCCATAAAGAGCTTTCTTGAGCTTGTACACGTGGTTTGGAGCTTCGGTATTCACAAACCCCGGTGGTTATTCAACATAGACCTCTTCTTTAATGAAACCATTTAAGAAGGCTGATTTAACGTCCATTTGATAGAGCTTGAAGCCTCTATGTGCAGCAAAAGCTAGCATTAAACGAATGGACTCTAATCGAGCCACGGGAGCATAAGTCTCATCATAATCGAGGCCTTCGACTTGACTATAGCCCTTGGCTACAAGTCTTGCCTTATTTCTTACGACTTCTCCCTTTTGGTTTAACTTATTTTTGAAGACTCATTTGGTTCCAATAATGGTGGTCTTCTTAGGTCTAGGAACTAAGTCCCACACTTGGCTCCTTTCAAATTGACCTAACTCATCTTGCATAGCTATGATCCAATCAGGATCGTGCAATGCCTCATCAACTAATTTTGGTTTGATTTCTAAGATCAAGGCGACCTCATTAGACTCATTTCTAAAGAATGATCTAGTCCTAACCCCTTGATGCATGTCTCCCACAATCTGGTCTTGGGGATGACTAGAGGCTATCCTAGATTGCCTTAGTGTTGGCGGTGCCTCATGAGTGGACTTATTAGACACCGGCAAGGGCTCAATATCAGGTAAAGGATCAGACTGAGCCCTCTCTTGCCTTTGCTCATCATCATCGGAGTCAATTTCGACTCTTCCTATGTTCTGATCAGTTAAATTTAAATTTCTAAGTTCAAATTGAATTTCTCCTACATCCCTTGATTGATCATTTGATTTAGGAATTTCTTCAAATGCTACATCCGAGGACTCTTCAATCAATTTAGTCCTATTGTTGTAGACTCGATAGGCTTTGCTAATGAGAGAGTACCAGACCAGTATCCCTTCATCAGCCTTAGCCGTGAACTTTCCAAGATGATCCTTGGTGTTCAAGATAAACACCTTACAACCAAACACCCTAAGATGTTTAATTGTAGGGGGTTTCCCAAACTAAAGTTCATGGGGAGTCTTTCCTAAAAACTTATGTATCAAGACTCGGTTTTGCACATAACAAGCAGTATTTACAGCTTCAGCCCATAAGTAGCTCGGTAGTGAGTACTCATTGAGCATGCTTCATGCAGCCTCTTGCAAGACTCGATTCTTTCTCTCCACAACCCCATTTTGTTGTGGGGTCCTTGGAGTAGAGAACTCATGCCTATATCCTTTTACTTGACAAAATTCTAAAAATCTATGGTTTTGAAATTCTCCACCATGATCACTTCTGATTGTTTTAATTGTTGTTGATTTTTTATTTTCAGTTCTTCTACAAAAAGAAACAAAAACATCTATGGTTTGATCCTTATTTTTCAAAAAGAAAGTCCATGTATATCTAGTAAAATCATCAATGATCACTAAACAGTATCTACTTCCATTCAATGAAATAACATTACTGCAATCAAACAAATCCATATGCAATAAATCTAAAGCAGTAGATGTACTTACAACGCTTTTACCTTTATGAGACGCTTTTGTTTGCTTACCCTTTTGACATGCATCACATAATTTTGTCTTTTGGTACTTGATGCTTGGTAAATCTCGCACTAATCCTTTGTTGGCCAGCTTTCGAATATTCTTCATGTTCACATGGGCCAACCTCCTATGCCAAAGCCATGATTCTTCTTTTTTTGACATGAAACACTTAGCAGAGGCATTAGTAGCACTTTTAAATGATACTTGATAAATGTTATCTACCCTTGTGCCTACTAGTACCGTGTCAAGTGTGTCAATGTGTTTGACCAGACATTGACTTGAATGAAACTCAATTGTGTAACCCGTATCACACAATTGGCTGACATTTAGGAGATTAAAGGTCATCCCCTTGACTAGAAGGACATTTCTGATTTGGAGACATTTGGATATATGAATATCTCCAACTCCTATAACCTTAAGGCTACCATTATTACCAAAGGACACATTACCTCTATTTTTGTTTTGAAGGGTAGTAAAGAGTGACTTGTCCCCGGTCATGTGTTTGGAGCATCCACTATCAACAAACCAAGTTGATAGATGCTCCCCCTTGACAAATGCCTACAAGACACGAAAGATCGATGTTTTAGGTACCCAAATCTTGGGACCTAATGCATCTACAATGAAAGACCTAGGAACCCATGCCTTGGTCACACCCTTCCTAGTCTCATGAACCCTAGAAGCATGTGATCTATGAAATTGGGTTCTAGACACTAAGGAAATAAAACTAGACTCCTTAGGTTGATATCCTAACCCAGCCTTGTTGTAGACTGCCCTTTGAGCATTTAGAATCATATCTAAGGTCTTAGAGCTAGTTGAGAATTTCTCAAGCATTTTCTTGAGTTTCTCAACTTCACTCTTTAAGGCCTTGTTTTCATCCTCAAGAAGCTCTTGATGTAGGTCATCAACCTCATCTTCCCTAAGAGTCTTCAAGTGTTCTACTTCATCTTTTAATAATTTGATTTTAGTTTTTGACTTCTTAAGCAAAGTAGATAAATGTAGGGCTGCAAATGAGCCGAGCCGAGCTCGAGCCTGGGTCGGCTCGAGCTCGAGCTCGAGAAAATTGAAGAGGCTCGGCTCGAGCTCGAGCTCGAGCGAGTTTCAGAATTTAAGCTCGAGCTCGGCTCGACCATTTAATGATCGGCTCGAGCTCGGCTCGAGCTCGGCTCGAGCTCGACTCGAAAATGGATTGTAATGTAAAAATAAGTTGCGGAAGCTGGGATTTGAACCTTCAACCTCTAACAACCCAATAAAACACTCTAACCACCAGCACCCCTCAACTTATTAGATTATTTGAAAGTAATAATTGTTTTAAACATTAGAATATTAAATTTTAGCCTGGCTCGAATAGGCTCGACGAGCCCTCGAGCCTGTGTTAAATAAGCTCAAGCTCGGCTCGAACGTTAAACGAGCCGGCTCGAGCTCGGCTCGAGCTCAGTCAAATTCGAGCTCGAGTCGAGCTTTGACCGAGCCGCTCGCGAGCGGCTCACGAGCGGCTCGGCTCATTTGCACCCCTAGATAAATGTGCAATAGTTTTATAGCATTTTTCTAAGTGAGGAGAAGTTACCTCTTCATCATCCGAAGATGATGAAGCCGTGGTTGATGTATCACTTCCGAAGTCCGATTCCTCCCTTGCCATGAGTGCTAATTGACGAGTGCTTTTCTCCTTCTTCTCTTCCTCCGATGAGCTTGAAGAGGATTCATCCCAAGTAGCTTTTAGAGCTTTCTTCTTCTTGGCCCTTTCCTCCTTCTTCTTGAGTTTTGGACACTCGCTCCGATAGTGTCCTTTCTTGCTACACTCATAACACGTAACATTAGTCTTACCAACATTTTGATCAATAGACTTACCTTTTCCTTTGTATCTCCGGCTCCTTCTCATGATTCTTCTCACGAAGTTGGCCATCTCGCTTGATGATGATCCACCTTCATCATCGGACTCGGAAGAGGATGAGGATGTAGGAATCTCTTTCTCCTTCTTCTTTTCTTTCTTCCTTCTTCCATCCTTGCTCTTTTCTCCTGCAACTAAGGCAATACCTTTGTCTTTTTGACCCTTGTTAGCAAGTTCATGAAGTTTCATTTCACAAAAGAATTCATCTAATTTAACAATTGAAAGGTCCTTGGAGACCTTGTAGGCATCTACCATAGATGACCACAAGGCATTCCTCGGAAAGGCTTTGAGAGCGTACCTTACGAGATCGCGATTCTCTACGCGTTCATCTACGGAATGAAGACCATTGATGATCTCTTTGAATCTTCCGTGTAGTTCACTTACCGTTTCATTCTCCTTCATGGTGAGATTTTTAGTTGGTTTAGGAACAAGTCTCTCTTGGCGATCCGAGAGTCTCGGGTTCCTTCTTGGAGCTTGATGAGCTTGTTCCACAAATCTTTTGCACTCACAAATGGACCTACCTTGACAAGTTGATCTTTGGCTATCCCTCTAACCACCGCCTTGGCATCGGCTTGTCCTTTGCGAGTTTGCTCGGCGGACCACCTTGACGACTCGAGTTCCTTACCTTCTTCGTCCTTCGGAGGTGTGAATCCTTCCTTGACCGAGAACCACATGGAGATGTCGGTCTTGAGATAATACTCCATACGGCTCTTCCAATATTGGAAGTCTGCTCCGTCGAAGTAGGGTGGACGATTGGTGCTAAAACCTTCCTTCATAGCCATCTTCTTGCTCTTTAGGGTGTTAATCCGGATGAAGAGTGCCTTGCTCTGATTCCACTTGTTAGGACCTTCGGATGGCTAGAGAGGGGGGATGTGAATAGCCTCCACTAAAAACTCAATCTATTCCTCACAAAAGCTTGTTAGCACAGCGGAAATAAACAAAAAGAAAACTGATGCAAGGAAAGAAACACAGCCCACAGCTTACACAAGTATGTACGAGGTTCGGGGATAACTTGCCCCTACTCCTCGGCGTGTCCGTAAGGTGGACGATCCCTTGATCTTTCGGTAGATCACACCCCGGACAAATTCCGGCTAAGTATTTCTCCTTCTCGGTGGAGTAACCTCTCCACAAAGTCACAGAAATGATTTGAAATGAAGCACAAGACTTACAGAGTTTTGTGGCTGAAAGAATGAACAAATGAACTTACAGCCACGATGAAAGCAACGCGCACAAACAGAAGGATTCCTCAGCCAAGAGCTCAACAACACAGCACCCTTGCTTCGGTTGACAGAGAGTTTAAAAAAAAATCGTTCGTTACCAAAACCTCTCTTCTTCCTTCTTCTTATCCCTCTGCTTTCTCACTGTCTTCAGCCAGAGCCAAATCACTGTCACCTGTATCGAATCACTGCTACCAACTCAGGCGTCGCCAATCACTCTTCCTCCTCATCTGGTTCTCTGAACTCACACCAATACCATCCATGGTCTTCACTGGTGTCTCTGAGCTCGAACCAATAAGCAAGAGTCAAGCTGTTGCCACTGATCGCAGCCAGTGAACGTTGATGCTTCAAATGCACCATTTGCAGCGAAACACAGTAGAAAGATCACTTGGTCTTATTCTTCTGATGAAGCTTAATTTAAAATTAACCATTGGCACGACACCTGCAACCTGTAACTTAAAAATCTCACAGAAGATGATTTGATCAGTGAATCAGAAATCGCAGAGAAAATAGCAGAGGACAAACAACATCGTTGTGGATCGGTCATCAGACCGATCCATAGCCTTCCGGACCGATCAGGACACACCCTGATCGATCTGGGATGATGCTGATCGGTCTGTGGACCGATCAGCCTATGGGTGGATCGGTCCACAGACCGATCCCCCCTATCGCTCTGAATCCCATCGCATCCTTCTGATCGGTCTGTAGATCGATCAGATAATCCACAGATTGCTTCTGTGTGGTTACTGATCGGTCACGAGACCGATCAGATAATCCACAGATTGCTTCTGTGTGGTTACTGATCGGTCACGAGACCGATCAGTTCACTTAAGGTATCACTGGATCGGTCTGTCGACCGATCCAGTCAACCAAAGTATCACTGGATCGGTCAATAGACCGATCTAATGTCCCTGTGTTAGTTTTAGAGTCTCCCATCCCTAAACCCTAACGTCTTCCTGGTCCAGAGAACGAGCTACCAAGCCCTTTCTGACCTAGTCTGGAGAACAAGCTACCGAGCCCTCTCCGACTTCCATGTCCGGTCCAGAGACCGAGCTACCGAGCCCTCTCTGACCTAGTCCGGAGAACGAGCTGCCGAGCCCTCTCCGACTTCGTCCAGTCCAGAGAACGAGCTACCGAGCCCTCTTTGACCTAGTCCGGAGAACGAGCTACCGAGCCCTCTCCGACTTCGCGTGCCAAGTATCCGTACTTGGACTTTTCCTCTCCACATGATCAACCTTGATCATTAATCAGTCTGAGTTTAATTAATATCTGATACAAACTTAAATCCGTATCAACATCAAAACAACAGCCAGGTCAGACTGTGTCAACAGAGCCGACTCAAGTTTGAGTCAATTCAAGTGTAGTCAACCTGGTCAACCTTGACCTAGGGAAATTACACAAACACGGATCACCCGGGGTAGCCAGGTGCCCCGAGTGTGAGCCTTGGTCGCGGGCTCACGGGTGCGAGCCCTAATCTCAGTAGTTCAGAATAACTTATATATGAGTTTCTTTACTGTTCTACTGCTTTGATTATGTTCTTCCAACTCTTGTAAGAGGTTTCTCTACCTATGACGAAAGGAGAATTTGATTAATGCATCAAAGTCTTGAATTAACAACTTTCCCGGTTGTAACCAAGTAAAATCGGTAGCTTCTTTATTTTAATTAGTTTATCAATTCTTTTTATACAAGTGCTTTAATATTTTAAAAGATTGAGAAAAGTTTCATTTTCTTTTTGAAGGAAAATTCACCCCTCTTGCCAGTTGCACGGGTCCTAACACATCCAAGGGTTTCACTCGACATCAAAGGATAAGCTTCTTCTCTCATTTTTTTAGATTTTCAAAATTTCTATCATTTTGAGTTCTTGAATTATATATCTTTCAATTATGGAGTAGATCTATATTGTTCTAAGATGTAGGGAGTAATTATAATGTGTGGATGATGTAAAACTCTATGGAATTGCTAATTTCCTTGTTTGATGAAGCTTGTATGATACTTGTTCTATTTGATGAAATGCTTGCAAGAAAGCTTTCTTTATGGACATGAATTTATCTATCTAGATTGCATTGTATGTGTAGATCTCAGTTCTGCACTAGAACATTGTTGTGTGTCTAAATATGTGTGTGAACCTAAACTTTTATTGAATGGATGCATAGATTGTTACCTCTTTTGAGTGTATGTTTCGATATAGTTCGACATGGCTTTAGGATGCTTGTTTAACATTGAGTATCTAAAGCAACTATCCTTCTATATGGATCATAACCTCCTAGGGAGAACAATTCCATATATTGATGAGTCTTTCCCTTGACCTAATGGGTTTTCCTTAATCATATGCTACGCAAGTGACCTACTTAATCTAAAGATATAAACTCGGGGGAGGCCTTGTGACAGGAGGTACTCTATTGAAAATTCGGACTCTCTAAGTTATTTCTTCACCTGATGACATACTTGGTTTTTAACAGGGAAGGTACTCCGATATATAGTTGCGGGTGGTAATCGGTAGTAGTTTAGACCATCCTGCAAGCATAGAAGTGGAGAACTAGGAATGGACAAATACATATCACAATTCACCATTACAATGAAACTGAAGGCCTAGAATATCTTCTTGAATTTAGGGCTTCCTCAATTTTCTTCTATTTTCACATTTTAGTTGATAATCTCAAATCAAATAATTATCAATTCTGTCTAGCTAAATTTGAAGTGTAAAATCAATTAGCATTTGATCCTCAGTCCTCAGTCCTCATGTAAAATCAATTCTGCCAGTGCGATTGTGACCGGATACCAGTCGGCCACACATGCTTAGAGTTTACTCCTCCAGGACTTTTCATTAGCTAGGGTTACCTCCCCCTAGGATTGCCCAACTTTACTCACTAGGACTTTCATTGTCTGACTTCACTCACCAGGACTTCTGTCACCTAGCTTCACTCACTAGGGTTCGACTTCACTCATCAGGACTTCCACTACCTAGCTTCACTCACAGGGTCTGACTTCACTCACCAAGACTTCCACTACCTAGCTTTACTCACTAGGACCTGACTTCACTCACCATGACTTCCACTTACCTAACTTCCAGTTATAACTAATCACTCAGTATACTTCTCACTTGTCTATCTTTCGATTATAACTTACCCTTGCTAGTCATCTAGTCCTGATTAGACTTCTCTCTTCTAAATATTAAGTCTTGTTTGAATCAACCCTTGGTCAAACTGATCAGACTTAGGTATATTATCAAACATCAAAACCTTAAAAGTCATTGCACCAACACTTTCCATTTGCTTAACCTCTAATTAGGACTTTTATAGTTAAGTATCTGGTTCTCCATTGACCTACTTAAATTCTTTCTCACACATTGTCAAATATCAAAACTCAAGCTTGAGCCAACCCAAGTTTAGAAAAACTGGTCAACCTTGACTTGAGTACGATTGTACCAACAAACAAGATGACCTAATATAAAGGCCAGCAAAATAGCTAACATAGCGGAAACTATTGAATCCTTTGATTTGAACATGAACGTAAGAAATAATCTTCTAAAGACTCGTTGATTCTACAAAATACCGGACAATAGACATTCAAAAACTTGTCATTTTGGGAAAAAGAAATGACATAATATTATTAATAAAAATAACATAAAACAACTAAATAGATATTTAGATAGTCTCAAAATTCTAACAATAACCATGCAAAAGACAAAATAATAATAATAATACTAATAATAATAATAATAATAATAATAATAAAGACTAAACATCTTTCGTGTCGTCGAAAAGGTTTTAAATGATATTTTTTAGATTTAAAATTAGGAGATTAAGAGTAAACCTTTAAGCTAACTATAACTATCTAAATGAGCTTCGATTTGATAATATTATAGGTCCCATGGTTCAACCTGAGTTAAAAGTCATAACCTCTCAAAGTTTCCATTGATCCTATTATGATCCTACCAATCACATTTGATCCTACCGATCTTGCTATGCTTTTACTACAAAATCGATTCTGCATGATCCAATATCTATTTATGCTTCTAGATCATAGGATCTTGCAATCTTATGATCCAAAATCATAGGATCGTACAATCCTACGATCCAGGATCGCAATTTTATAAACTATGCTCATACCTCATCCCTAGATTACCAAACTCCTTTTATATCCTTTACCAAGTAATAGTTCCCATTATGATATTCCTTTAGCAATAGCTGCCAACTCCCTTAGCGACCCTACCAATTTATCTATAATGACTAACATTTATCATTATTGGTTGTCTTCCTTATCGGTCGACCCTTCTTAAAATGTTTCATTTTCATGTAAGCCTTCATCCATTAACATTCCAAAACTCCCCCATGCTCAAGTCATAAGTGTAAGTACCATAGGTTGGTTTTGAAATGATCAATCGAGTTAAGTTAGATTCTGTGTCATTTTTATGCCTTGTGTCTAAGTGTCCTGGAACTTAGGAACATAAGAAGTTGAGTGGAAGATGCGGTGAGCCAGAAGGATGGCACAGGAAATGGGTCGACGGGCTCTGTGGATCTGAGGGATGAAAAGTTACTGAAGATTATATCAGGGGACGAGAAGGACACGCGTGGAGCATTCGAGGGATGAAAATTCGGGGAGGAAGCCTCCTCGAGGAGAAAATCTGAGTTTGGTTTGAGTGAGTTTAACTCTGTGTTAGGACCCTTAGCGGCCTACTAGAGGGGGGGGGGGGGGGGGGGGGGAATAGCCCCTGCATAAAATCAAACAAAAAATATCTTCCTCAACTTATAACTTAAAGAAACACTTGTATAAAAAAAATAAGGAAACTAAAAAGATAGAGGCTCAGAGGATTTTACTTGGTTACAACTGATGAGGTTGTTAATCCAAGGAATAATGTCGTACTAATTTCTCCTTCAGGCGGAGAAGTCTCTTTATAGCAATGAAAGCTTAGAAAAGAAGAAGCTAAACGAAAATTGAAAGTGTACAAGTGTTGTTACTTAGAAAGTTTGTTGTGTTTAGCTTCTTGGACCAATGCTGTATTTATAGCCTTGGTCAAGGCGCCTAGAAGGGTTCCAGGTGCCTGGAGGGGGATAAAATTTTATCTCCTTCGCAACGAATCACGGTCAAACGTGATCCGGATAAAACTTCATTCCGAACGCCCGGACCAGGAAAGTCAACCATGTTGACTTTTTTCAGTCCGGGAATTCTACTCCGGCTTCGCTTACTTTGGTCCAGGTCTTCCGCTCCGGCTCCGGCTCTGCTCGCTTGAGTGATTTCGGTCATCCGGAATAGGGCTCCTAAGTTCCTGCACACTTAGACACACTTCCTGTGCTTCTAAGTTCCTGCACACTTAGACACAGGGTTAAACACAACAGGACCTAACTTAACTTATTTGATCACATCAAAACAACCTTAGGGTACCAACACTCTGGATGATCGGAGCATCACCCAAGTGATTGGAGTTGTTCATTCTCAAATGAATAGTGCTCAAAGTACCTCCAAAATGCATGAAGGCGTCCTTGTGCCTCTGTTGGAGGTGCCCTCCTGTCTCTCTTGGAGGCGCACTGGAGCTCTCTTGGAGGTGCCCTCGCACTTCTCTTGGAGGTGCCCTGAAGCTCTCTTTGAGGTGCCTTGAAGCTTCCATAGAGGTGCCTCCAATAAACAATAGTCGTTGGCTGATCGTTGAAGAGTGGATAAAATCTTATCTACTTAGAGGTGCACTTGATGGCTTGGAGGCTCCTCGAAGCAATAGTTGTTTTTTTCAGGAGGCTGTAAAAAGCCCCTAGAGCTAAGAATTAGATAACTATCATTGTATTACTTTTCCTAGCTTTTTTTAAGCGTTCAAAGTCTCTAAGAGGCTACTCCACTTTTACGAAGGAGTCTTTTTAGTAGATTTTTTTTTTAAACTAATTTAGATTAATAATTAGTTAGATTATAACTAAGTAAATTTATGAGCTTTTTTATTTTTTATGTTATTATTTTTTATATTAATTAGTTGTACTTAGTTATTATTGTACCCTTGCTAACTTAGAAAGCAAGAGATTCCTCTAATTTATTTTAGGACCTATAACAAATGTCGAGCATCAAACGATCCCAGGGTTCACATACACGAGTCCTAAATGTCTAACAATGAACGATCCCGAGCTCTTACATACTTGAGTTCCAAGTGTCGCACACTATATCTTCCTCCTCATTCTGATTCGATCGATCTAAACACATCCTATGACCCAGTCCATGTATCCACCTCTTAGTCTTCTAGATTTCTTAATCATGAACTATTAATTTGAATAATATTCATAATCATTATTTAAGGACAAAATTTATCAATTATATTTACCAATAAATCTTTTATCAAATTTGCAAATAGACAAATAAACTTTTAATATTCAATATTTAACCAAATAAATTTAAAAATATAAAAATTCAAATAATAAACAAATTCAAATTTAAAATTTGATAACATCTGAACAAATTAACTTCAAACTCATAAAAAAAATATATGAAGTTAAACTTAAACAATTATTTTAAAATTTTAATTCATCTTAGACTCACTTGACTCTTATTAAAAAAGTATTACAAAGTTTGTGAATTCTTTTTCTGCTGCTTCCATGATCGTCCATAGAAATGCAAACTACTTATCATGGATCTTTACAAGACCTTTCTTTTGTTCAGCCTAATGTTGCTTTAAGGGTTTCCACTATGGAAAAGAAAATTAAGAAAAGTTTTTATAAAGATGGGCAATGATCGATCGAACTGTCCCAAGTCGGTGCCTTTCATTGTCTGCAATTGATTACCCATCTTTTAATCTTTCTTTTGCTTTTCAGCGTTGATTTGTTTATAATTAGTTGAAGCTTTTCTTTAAGAAGTTGTGTAGCTTTATAAGATCTAAATCGATCATACTTTTATTGATCATTTCAGAATGTGTAAATTGCACCATATATATATCTTTCAACAACCTATTTAACGAGCTCAATTGTCAAACTTGCTTCCACGGATATGGTATAGTGGTAAAATATTTAGAGTGTGTTTGATTTAAGGTTATCCTTCCTGATTTTTTGTCTCTCGAATGTCACGTACGTTCTTCTTATTCACCGGTGTACTCTTTCGCAGCACCTCGTCCCTCGGATACACCGAGCCCGTCGGCTCTCTTCCCGTGTCGTCTTTCTCGCTAGCAGCATCTTCCGCTCGACTTCCCTGTGCTCCTAAGCTCATGCATGCTTAGACACAAGGGTTAAACCAAACAGGACCTAACTTAACTTGTTTGATCACATCAAAATACCTTGGGGTTCCAACAAGTATCAAGTACTTTATCATCATCTTACTTCCTCTAGCATCTTCCATCAAGTCTTTTGTCCCCATACTCCTGAACAAAATGGATCTGTCGAGAGAAAACATCGTCATGTGTTTGATATTTCCTTAGCTCTTATTAATCATGTCTCAGTTCCACTTAAATTTTGGAATAATGTCATCCAAACTGGAGTCTACCTTATTAATCATTTATCCACTCCACTACTTCAAAATAAATGTCCCTTGAAAAGACTTTATAATCGTCTTCCAGATTACTCTTTCTTTCGTATCTTTGGTTGCCCATGTTATCCTTGGCTACGACCTTACTCTAAACACAAGTTAAACTCCTTTCTCTCTACAATGTGTTTTCCTTGGTATAGTAATTTGCATCACGGGTACCGTTGCCTCCATATTTCGACCGGGAGGATATATATTTCTTGACATGTTACTTTTGATGAATCTCTTTTTCTATTTGCAGTTGCTACCTCAGATCCTTCTTCAGATAATCAAGACACCTATCTAATATCACCGAACAATATACTAGAATCCCCACATATTGATTGAGCAGGACATATTGAAAATACAAGAGGGATGATATCTTGGGTCCTGCTCCATCTCCACAAATTCCTGTAGACTCAACGGCTAGTGGTGATCCACTCTCTAGTTCTGATTCTCATATGTCTGATCACTCATCTCTGAGTAGCTCTGATGATGATACTCCTCAGCGAATATTTCCTCTAAGTGATATCTATGCGCTATGTCAACCAGTTTTCACTCATTATCCTCTTCAACGTGTTCTTATTGCTTCTTTAAATTTTGTTGAATCTTCTAGCTTTAAACAGACATTCAAAGATTCAAATTGGTGTGTTGTGATGATTACATAATTTGATGCTCTTCTTCGCAATGCAACCTGGAGCTTAGTTCCTCGTACTCCATCTATAAATATTGTAGCTTTAAATGGGTTTATCGAATTAAATATCACACAGATGGATCTATTGAACTTACAATGCTCATCTTGTTGCTAAAGGTTTTAATCAACAACTAGGTATTGACTTCAATGATACTTTAGTTCAGTCGTTAAAATTACAACTATTAGATTGCTACTATCTATAGCTATTAGTTTCAATTGACTGATACAACAATTAAATATTTCCAAAGCTTTCCTTCATAAACACCTTGAAGAAACTGTTTATATGGAGCAACCACCTAGATTCATCCACCCGCAACTTCCAACACATGTGTGTCGACTTCAGAAATCTATATATGGTATTCGGCAAATACCTCGTGCATGGTTTCATCATCTATCTACCTGACTTCATATTTAGGAATTTTTTGACTTAAAAATTGACTCTTCCCTATTCTGCAAATGCAACGAGGAATTTTTAATATTTGTTCTGATTTATGTGGATGATATATTAATTATTGGTAGTGATCAAAACGACATTACTACTTTACTCCATATTCTTCGTCAAGAGTTTCCTATTCGGAATCTTGGCAATGCTCATTTTTTTCTTGGCACAGAGTTTCTCTCACATTCTGAAGATTGTCTTCTCTCTCGGAGCAGATATATTATTGGACTTTTACAACGAGCTAAAATGGATGGTGCACATCATATCTCTACACCAATCATTGAAGGTGGTTTCACTACATCTTCATCCTCCTCTTCAATGTATGACCCCAGATCTATTGAAGTATTGTTGGTGTCCTACAATATGTCACTATTACACGACCCTATATTATTTTTGCTGTGAATTGTGTCTGTCAATTTACGTATGCTCCTACTGAACACCATTAGGAATGTGTTCAGAAAATTCTTCGATCTCTCAAAGACACTATTCTATATGATTTTCTTTTATATTGTCAGTCCTCATGAGAGTTGATTGCTTATAGTGATGTAGATTGGGTTGGATCTCCCGGAGATAGACGTTCTACTAGTGGATATGTCATATTTCTTAGGCAAAATCTTGTTTCCTAGCTTTCAAAGAAACAACCTAAAGTCTCTCGCTCAAGTACTGAAGCTGAATATAAAGCTATAACTAACGCGACGTCAGAAATTATTTGACTACAAACTCTTCTTTCAAAATTACACTTTCCCCCAACTGCTACATTCAAAATCTGGTGTGATAATATTGGAGTTACTTATCTTGCGGCAAATCCTATTTTTCATGCTCGTACCAAACATGAAGAGATTGATTTTTCATTTTGTTCGTGAGAGTATGACAACTCGACAACTTTTAGTTTCTTACATCTCTACCGAAGATCAAATTGTCGATATATTTACCAAGTCATTATCCATACAATGTTTCACCAAGTTTGAACTCAAGTTCAACATTCAAGCACTCCTGTTGAGTTTGTCGGGGGTAATGGCAATAATGGAAAATAATCTCAAATTGATTTCAATTAATTGAGACTTTATATTTGGCACCACAATCAAGATCGACATAAATCAAATAGCAAACATAATATTTCCAAATCTATTATATTTTTTGATGCTTATAAATTGTATGTCATATTTAATTTTTCTATTATTGTTTGGACAACTTGTATAAATATGCCTATTGACTTTAGTAATTATTCTTTGTTCTATTTCTTTTCTTCATTTATTAGTTTCCACAATCTACGATAACATGAGCCAAACGCCCCGTAGGGAAATAAATAAAAGGATTAAAGTTCAAATACCAGTAGAGACGAATTCTAAAAGTTAACTTCTAAGGGTTCATAAGTTGTATTTTGAATGTATTCGATAATCAAACTAGGGGAAGACAATCTATCTCCACGATTAGTCGGATAAAGCTTTGCTTGTCTTCTTTTTATTTTTTTAATAAGTTTGAGTTTGATTAATTTAGATATTATTAAGTTCTCAATTTAAACATTGTTGAAAACTTTTATCTATTTATAAATTTGATAAGAACTTAATTTATTATTTGTAGATATGATTCACAAATATTAACGAATTGAATATATATATTTAAAATTATTCATTTAATTTAATGAGTTCTTCGAGCTTATTTATCAATTGATTTTGTACATATTGATCAGATCATATAAATAAAATAATCTCTTACTAACCTAAACACTAAAACTACTACAACTAATTAGTCTTTATTCCACTGAGTGGATCAATTATATGCATATTCTCGTTACGAGCTCAATCTGTCACTATATTATCCTGTCTATTTAAATAAAATTTATTCTATTTCATTATCATTAATTAGATTTCACAGCTCATAAGTTGTCAATTATGCTTTTTATAATTAAGTTTGCTTTATGAATCATAAAGTCCACCAGCATTAGTGTCCAACTCTGACCAATTGCAACCTTTTTTCTGCCGTATATAATCCACCAACTTTATGTAAAGTTTGAAAGATTTCCAATCTTTTTCTCAATTGGTTAAACCCTATTTTAATTTAGAGTTTCTGATCATATTCCACATTGTTCATAGTGGTTGCTTTCTTTCTCATTTGAAACTTTTACAAGAGGAGAACGTCCATGGACAGATCGAATAGATCATGTCGGCCAACAACTAACCTATAATACCGCGTAGCTCGTAGAACAAAACACACAAGAAAGAAATGGAATCGCTATCCTTAGAGAATAGAATAACAAGGAATAGAATAGATTGCCCTATTCGATCGGATCGCTTGACTCAACCCGTTTGATCATACTCAACCCGTTTAGTAGATAAGAAATGCTATTCCTAAGCTATGAGTTAGGAAGAATATTCATAGGAAGTAGCATAACTATTCTTGTGAACCAAACGTGCCATAAATCTTTGGGGTGAGCTATCGGTTTCTCTTTGGTACCTTATGCCGGAATATAGTTTTTAGGTCACATGTTGAAGGTGTCAAGAACATTACTAAGCTGTTAGTAATGCCCACACAAATTAAGTTCGATACCATGATCCTATTGTGAGGACAAGATATGCCCGTAAAGTAAATGACTAAAGTTAAACAGAGCAAAAAAACATATCACATTTCGGTCACCGTGGTACTCTTTAAGAATGAAAGAGAAAAAGGGAAGAAACGATGCTTACGAACCACCAATTCTAGCTCTTGTGTCGTTAGGGTTCTTGGCTATAATAGACTCCGCGAGAGAAACGAGAAGTTCTTGTAGGATCACTCGGGGAATGCGAGTAGGAGACTCGAAGATAAGATAACTAATCCCACTTAAAAAAGTGCTAATGACTTCACTTTAATTTAGTTGAGGATGAGAGCATGTTAAACATGGACTAATTAGCATTCGGTTTGACGACTAAACTAAATGTACGTGTTAGAAAAGTTACAATTATCGTTGTTGATACTAAGATGTAGTCGAGAGAAGAAATGAAAGGGATTGTTTTAACAAATATATTGTAGAATTCTTGAAAAAAAATGATAGTGAAATATACCAAAAAGCAACTTTAATGGCAAAGAAACATTGCTTTGGCAGAGAAAAAGATTTGCTTTCTAGCATGAATGGTCATGGAGTTGGATGGGACTTGTGTTCGAGCATCTTTTTATTACTGTTAGATTCGAGTGAACTTTAATCTCTACGATTAGTCTATCGGCGGTTGAGGTTGAGTCTCTTTAAGATGGAGGTCCCTCGATAGTGTTCTGATTAATACACACTTAAAGGTTCAACTTTAAGGCGAGCATAATGAAAGTGTAATTAAGGACTTGTTCAAAAGTTCCAAAGTTGGATCAATAAATTAGGTAAAGACTATCAAAACGTGGTTAAGGATTCATTAGTAACCATCCTATAGAACTTTTTATAATGTTACAAAAATATTTTACGGTTTAAAAAAATTATATATTTAAAATGTAATATGATTTTTATAAAATTTATAAATTCCTCTAATTACAAGAATTGTTATTGAGGAGGGTTTATGCGGACGCTCCTATCAGTGCAGCCCATAAAAGTGTTCGTACATCTGGGCCCCTAGGGAGATTGGGCCACGTCGGGCCCATTCCTCTTGTAGGCTTTTTCTGTATATAAGAATAAATAATTTAAATTAAAGGAACAAATTAAAAGAATATCTATTATTTTTTATTATAATAAAAAAATCATTGTACCTTAAAAAAATATCAAAAATTTATTCCATCGGCACTATCGAAAAATTATTTGACAACGCCTATAAAAAAATTAATTTAAAGTTTTATATTAAACATTAAATTGATAAGAATAAATATTACAATTGATTTTAATTAAAAGGTCAAGAAAAATATACTTTCTAATGTCATCGGCTGAAATATTTATAGAAATTTCTTCACTTACGATTAAAAATTATTAATATTAAAATTATTTTCAATATAAAAAAATATTAACATAATTTAATTTTGAGTTTCACCAAAATTAATTATTAAAGGGTTTAGATTCTTAATTAAATAGTAAGATATATAATTTTACTTTTTCTCACTTTTATTAAAACAAAAAGATGATATCGCTTGTCCGAGATTCAATATCCCGAGGCGGAACTAGAATATTAATTCAGTGTAGGTAACTAACAATATAATATAATTTATAAAAAAAAACATATAAAATTTTATAATCATAAAACACCACAAAATAATTACCTTACAATTATTTTTTTTCAAGTCTTCATATTTTGAAACATTTGTACAATAATTTTATTAACAAAGGTTAGAAATATATCTTTCTCAACGTAAACAATAAAACTATCATTTATCTAATCTTCACTCATTCGATTGTGCAATCTATCTTTAACAATTCTCAGTGACAGAATTAATATCAATGTCAAAAGCTTATAAATCAACGGATACACTAAATTTTTCTTTGACATAACTAACTTCTCTGAAAGATCACCAAGACCTTTCAATCCATGAAATGTTTTGTTAGAACGCATATCACATATATAAGTTTCAAGTTAATTATCAAGCACGAGGAGATCAAATCTTGTGGATAAAATATAGCTAGTTGTATTAATTTTGTTGATGCCCCATGGTAGTTTTGATGTGATCAACCAAGTTAAGTTAGTTCATGTGTATTTAAACCTTATGTCTAAGTGTGCAGGAACTTAGGAACACAAGAAGTCGAGCGGAAGACGTAGCTAGCGAGAAAGATGGCACGGGAAGAGAGTCGACGGGCTTGGTGCATTCGAGGGACGAGGTGCTACAGAAGAGTACACCAGCAGACGAGAAGGATGCGTGTGGCAGTCCGAGGGACGAGAAGCCGAGGAGGAAGACTGCTCGAGGAGAAGGCCAGAAAATGGGTTCGAATGAACCCTATACCGATTGGCCAAAATCATCCAAGCGAGCAGAGCAGCGGAAGAGCCAAAGGAGAAGACTTGGAGCTCGGTAGTAACTGTTGAAGGCGCCTTCAAGTGTATTGAAGGCACCTTCCACCAGAAAAGGCGCCCTCGCACCCTTCTAGTGGAAGGTGCCTTCATTCACTTGAAGGAAGGGTTGAAGGCGCCTTTAATCACTTGAAGGCGCCTTCGACTGGGCAAAACTACCGTTGGCAAAGGATAAAGTTTTATCCTTTCTTGCCTTGTTGGAGGCGCCTTCCAGCTTGTTGGATGCACCTTCCAGCCCCGGATAAAATTTTCCAGGGATTATAAAAAGACCCCTGGACCTAGGAATTAAGTATCAACTCTTGTTTCATTTCCTAGCAACTGTTTGAGCATTCAACGAATGTAAAAGACTTCTCCGCCTTCATTGAAAGAGACTTTTAGAGATTTTCATTTGTCTTGGATTAACAACCACCTAGATTGTAACCAAATAAATCTTGTGCCTTTTATTTCATTTTGTAGTTGTTTAATTTACTTGTTATAATTATACTGTTGCTACTAATCTACAAGCAATTCACCCCCTCTTGTCGGCCCACCGAGACCAATAAGTGATATTAGAGCACAACAGCTTCAGAAGAACTAACCGTCGACTGAAGCACTGAAATGATGGTCGGACCGATAATCTTCCCACTGAAGTTCGAGAGAGAATTTGTGTCTTGGAAGAAACGTATGGAGGTATTTTTCAAAACTGATTTTGAAAATCTATTAATAATTAAATATGGTTTTGTAGCTCCCAAAGACTTCCAAAGAAATGAAAAGAAAGAATACCAATGAACCAAGAAGGAGCAAGCAGACTTCGTAGCGAATGGACGAGCCGAGTTCCACCTACTCAGCGTACTTCCACCCCAAGAAATAAATCGGATCGGAGATTACGAATCAGCAAAGGAACCTTGAGAGAAGTTCCTAGAGTTGTATGAAGGAACTTTCGAAGCAAAGCTTGTGAGACGCCGAGACGAGACCTGCTCCGGAATCAACTGACAAACCTCCGGATGGAAGAAAGCGAAACAGTTGCGCATTTGCACTCGGGGATCAAAGAACTCATCATCGAACTCACGAATCTCGGAGAAAAGATAACGAACCGAGATTCGTCAAGGTATGCTTTAAATGCATTTCCTAGGACACCCGAGTAGACATCTATAGTCAACTCATTTAACATATCTAAAGTCCTTGAAGTTAGTTCATTAGAAAATCTTTTTTTCTACTTTTGAACTTCACGAATCAAGATGTGCAGTCTTGCGAAACAAAGGAGAAAAGATAGCCATAACATAGCACTAAAAGCCAATCAAAAGGGCGAACCAGATCAAGACTCCGAGAATTTAATTAACGCAGATGAAGCGGCATTATTGGTAAGGAAATTCAATAGATTTATTAAATCTAATAGATTCAAGTTATAAACAAAAAAGGACTTCAGAAGCAAAAGAAAGGTGCAATGCTACAACTACCAAGGAGAAGGGCACATCAAAGACGACTGCCTCGAACTAAAGAAGAGAGAGAAAGATAAGGGTAAAAGACTGACAAGATTGAAGCACAAGAATCTGAAAGCAACTTAGGATGAGTCGTCGTCCTCTGAGTCTGAGATTAAGGTCTACGCCGGACTAGCTTTGATGGCAGATCATCAGAGGGGTATTGAAAGTTCCTCGGAGATGAGCGTCGACGAAGGAGGATGATCTTCTGAAGAAAGCAACGACGAAGGGGGAGCATCAGAACACAAGGTAAGTGAGGTACGTGCCTTATCTCCTGAAAAATTATTTCAATTTATTAAAGTACTTTCTAAGGATCTAGTAAATCAAGAAAAAAAATACTAAGTTAAAATTAAACTTAGCAAAGTCATGTCCCCTAGAAATGTATGATCGCTTAAAAATAGAAAATGAAAAATTAAAGATTCAAATAGAAAAACTAGAAAATAACTATGCATGCTCAACTCAAAAAGGATTTCAAAATTTAAATTACAGACAGATAAGTTGGTATATCAAAAATCATAGGGGCCAAATTATAGAAATTTCTAGAAATTATGTACCCCCAAATTTTTATTAAATCTAGTAGGAAGAAACCTATACTAGGTTCCAAGATCATGCTTAGATTAAATTGTTATAATCCATTTAACATACTCGAAAAGAAAATTAAATATTTGTTTTCTTTAAGAGACTTTGTCTAGAAGTGGTTGTTGTTCCAATATCCAAGAAGGCATAGTGTGCAGAGATTTGCATGATTTCTCAGAAATTTGGGTGACGTAAGCCTGACTCGCGCTCGCCCAAGACTGCCCAAGAAAATATTTCACAAGTACAAACCTTCGGCTTGCCGATCGGATTGTGGGAGCATACCTATGGCCGATCGGCAAGAAGTGTGAGCCCACAATCAGAAGCCAAGTTGATGTCGGAGGTCGATCGGGAGGAAATCTGCTCAGACAATTGTCTAGTCAGTCGGACTTACAATATCCTTTGACTAAACTTGAGGGGGAGGCTTGTGATGCGGTGATGATAAAGGGCCCCATCCCGCTGCCACGGTGGAGGTCAAAGTCAAGGTCAACGCGTAGATGGCATCAGCTGAGCAGGTGAAGTATGCCCCGACTAGAGAGTTGGCTCCGACCCGCTGTCGCCTTCGACACGAGGAGCAATCAAATAACCGACACTCAAGGGAGACAATGTGTAGAAGCCGAGCCGAGCGGTTGCCCCACTCGGCCAGACAGCAGAGCTTGATGTGTGCAGAGTTCAACTTTGGCTGAGCGGCTACCCCGCTCGGCCTGGCAACAGGCTTCGACCGAGCGACTTCCTCATTCGGTCTGGTAGCAGGCTTCGGCAATAACAAACTGGACCTTCGGTCGAGTAGACACACTAAGGAACAACGAGGTTTTGGCCGACCAGACGGGGCACCAGGGCGGTGGAATTTAGGTCGAGTGGCCAATCCGTTCGGCCTAGCAGTACACTCCTGATGATATCCAATAATATCCTTTAGGGAGTTGGTGCCGCTGACACCGGGCATGGGCTGCCAAAAGATCATACGGCGGAAGCTTCCATTGTCACTTCAGAGATATGCTTGGCCTGTTAAGGTATTGTGTTAGAAACACTTTACTGACAAGTCTTTTTAGGGAAAACTTTGAGAAACGTGCTCACTTTGGAAAGTGTGCACATGCGCTAACAGAGCCCTATATAAAGGGGGGGTCCAAGCATCAGCGGAGGTATGCGATATTCACTGTTTGTGCTACAGTCTTCTTGTTGCTCCGCTTCGTTCATCATCGTCGGAGACTGACTTGAGCGTTGGAGGACCAATGTCGGGGACCCCTTCCCTGGCTCGGCACTGACGTAGTCTGTGTTGCAGGTCCGCACGGAGTCCACAGGAGGTTAGCGTGAGCGTCACATCCCCAGCTTTCTGTCTCTTCGACTTTCGGACAGGATCAAATATTTTTCGTCATCCCAAACAATTAAAAGTATCTTTCTGCGACCTAAATAATTTCAACATTATTATTATTATTATTATTATTATTATTAATCCTCCCTCAACACCTCCATATAAAATCATGCGAAAAATGTAAAGGTCACTCGGTCGAGTGCTTTTGCTGTAATGCATACCGCTCAAGAATCTTGCCCCTTAGCCTCTGGCTCATGCTCACCTGCACCAACCAGCCATAGTGAGTCCAAAGACTCAACAAGTACAAAACTTGTAAATTACAAGTACTAAATATACAAACACCACTCAAGTAAATGTTCATGAACAAAAGGCATGAATGGACTTGCTCAAATAATTTCTTATGAAATTAGCTACCGAACTGTGGCTACTCAACCTCAAGTCGCTTGATCAAGCTCCAACCATAGTACTAGGTTGGTATGGCATCCCAGTTTTTATCTAGAATCCATACCCGTCAAGTGCAGGGCCCCTCGGTGCTTATCCGAAGTCCACTACACGTTAATTTGATATGTCCAACCGAGACGTCTCTCGGCCCCATATCCATTAAAGAGCAACCACAATCAAATCACCTCATTCAAAATATTTTCCTCGCCTCAAACCTCATAACTCTTTTCTTGCCTCAAAAAATTTCTTCTTTTCTTTCGCTCTAAAAATTCATGCAAATTCATAAATGTAAAAATTGAAATAACTACTAGGACATCATGAAATATGCTTAAAAATATCAAAACAATTATTTTAAGTCAATCGGCTGCCCCTAGGAACCCAAAACTAGACTTGCTCAAATCTGCCCCGGCGAGACGTAGTTTGAGTGGCGTGACCGTAAAATTTATAACTAATTCATTACTAATCCAAATCACTCCCCGTTTGAACCCACACGACCCTAGCTCGAATTGAATCTTCTGGACTTGACCCTAACTATACAAACCCATGAGAATAGCCTGTGGGACTCAAACAAATCCACTGGTCATGCACAGGCAGCAAACCAACGCATGTTCTGACTATAAAATTCATAACTTATTCACTTCTAATCCAAATCGCTCCCCGTTTGAACCCATGAGACTCTAACTCGATGGGATATCTTCTGGACTTGACCCTAACTATACAAACCCACGAGAACAGCCTATGTGACTCAAACAAACCCACTAGTCATGCACAGGCAATAAACTAGCGCATGTTCTAATCGTAAAATTCATAACTTATTCACATCTAATCCAAATCGCTCCTTGTTTGAACCCAAGCTACCCTAACACGATGGGCTATCTTCTGGACTTGACCCTAACTGTACAGACCCACGAGAACAGCCTGCGCGACTCAAACAAATCCACTGGTCATACATAGGTAGCAAACCAGTGCATGCTCTGACCGTAAAATTCATAACTTATTCACTTCTAATCTAAATCGCTTCCTGTTTAAATCTACACGACCCTAACTCGATGGGCTATCTGCTGGACTTGACCCTACAATTGGATCCAAGCCCTTGTCTAGAACACCACGTGACCAGCCCCAAACTCCTTTGATCCACACCTCTCCATTGCCCTAGTCTCCATTCGATCAACAACCATTCGACTAGCAGCCTTTCCCTTCAAACTAGCATATTTTGGGGGACCCTAGGCAGCCTTGACATGAAAGGAATATCATAAAACATCAACTTTAACATCATATTATGACTAAAACGAAGAATGAAAGCATATATCATGACATGCAATCCATATGGATGAATGGTGCATCAAGAAAACTTTGTACTTGCCTTCATTTGAATAACTTACAACCCCAATGTCATGATATAGCAAAGGAGGTTGGGGCCAAGGGTTCTAGGCCCCCCCCTTTTTTTTTTGAAATGGGTTGATTTTGTGTACATACATGATATGACTGATCAATTAGATTTATATAAGAGGAGACTAAGTGGTTTTAGGATTTTTTTTTTTTACAATATGTATAAAGTTGCTAAACGATAATTATAAGAGTGCTAGTCAAAAGCCTAGCCATTAACCCCTTTCTACGCACTCATTGGTGAAATTAACTCTAAAATCTTTTAAATCCCCCCCTCAAACTACTTTTTAAAATTTCCTAAGGCAAGAAAAGTAAGCTCAAGAATACATTTTATAAAAATAGCCCTTACCTCGATGTTCCCATCCTCTCCTTTTGAGCCTCGTATCATCAAAACTAAAATTCTAAAAAAACACATCATTAAACAATTTAAATAATCAAATAATATGATAATGGAATAGAATTCATAATACTACTACTAATAGTAATACTAGAGCATGCGATTTAGAAGTGAAATTTTCGGACGCTACATCATCTTCATCAAAGCTTCACAATTCATTTGAGCTTTATGATGTTCACTATCATGCTAACCAACATGAATATTTAACCTATTTTTACCCTTTCAATTTGTAAATCCTCCGTTAACAAAAGTTTCTTCTCCTGCTTGCTTTCCCTTAGTTGTCTTGAAGAGATAACCATACAAACAATATACAATATATTTTTCTATACTATTCCAACCAAACATCAAATTCCTTAAATAAAAAAGGATTGAACCGTCTAAATTGACTTACTCCAAATTTTTATTTTGAGAATTCATATACTAAAGGTTGACATGGACTCTTTTGTAAATATGTCATTCGAACTTGATCGCTAATATTAGCATTATAATCATAAATTGGAGTTTTTAGTCCATGATCTACCGGTCGTTATGAAAATCAAATTCTTCAGCTCTAACCTCTCCAATATTTTGTTCTTATAGTTTTGAATGCTTTTCTTTTAAAAATATCTATGCATTATTGATAAAATAATTTCCTAATGAAAATAAAAAAAAAATGAGATAAACATAAACTAGATTAATTAAGAACATGATGAGTCAAACATAAGAACTGATGATAACGTTAAATCTATAATTGAGGAAATGAAGAATAATGGAAGGCTAGAAGCCACATTGTCGTCGTTGAGATGCGGCTGCTGCCCAGCTGCCCCAATAGCGATCCGACTGCACAAGGCAGCAGTCGTTGCTCCACTAAGCAATGATGTGGTCGTGCAAGTTCGCAACTGTGCAGTTACGCAACTGCCTCGTGAGTAGCAACGTCACTGCCTAATAGGGCAGTGGCCTCTTCGCTAGCACCGAATGACAACATCGCTGCCTAATGGGGCAGAGGCCACTTCGTTAGACGTTAGTACCAATTGACGTTGTCATTTGAACAAGATAAAAATAAGTTTAGGGACCTAAGGATTAAGGTTACCTTTGACTTTGAGCTTTAACTTGTTGCGGAGTGCGGAGAGGGCTTGCTTGCTCTTGCTGTGGTCCGCAAGTGCCAAGTGCGAAAAGTCTATATAGGGTCGGTAGTGCGGAGAGGCCGTGGAGAGGGAGAGGGGAAAACGAAGGGTATATTTTTTTTGGTAACTCTGTTACATTTATTTTTTTTATTGTTCGACCCTAAAATTTATGATCCTGTCCGAACGCTGAATCAACGGACGCTGGGCACGTGGCGCTCCCCGGTTGCTGACGTGGATCTTCGACTGGTTGCACGAACCTCCGGCGAACCTGCACAGAAGTCGGGCCGGGAAGGGGCTCCCGGCGGCGACCCTCCGACGCTCAAGTCAGGCAAGCAAGTTGTGTACGCTCAAGTCAGGCAAGCAAGTTGTGTAAAAAGTGGCTCCCAAAGTCTTGAACGCGTACCTCCGGCGAAGCAGGCGGCTCTTTATATAGAGCGGTGAAAGAGCTCCTGCACGTCCACCGAGGCGCATGCGTGTCCGTAACCCATACCTCGGTATGTGTCTGTCAGAAAGCTTACCTGACGCCATACTGCTACAGTCCAAGTATGTCCTTGATGGGACAACAGAACACCTCGTTGTCAGACTTGGAGCATGACCTAGCCATAGGACTTGACGGCTGTCAGAAGGTGTTCTTGTCCTTCTCTACCCACCACAGGTCGGGACGTCCGTCCGTCCGGCTGGATGGGGAGTTCTCGCGCCGGCCGGACGACCCTCCTCTCACGCGCCGGCCGGACGACACTCCCCTCCCGTCCGGACTGCCATTTACATCGATATGCTGGGGAGAATTTCGGTAGGGTGCTATGTAAGGACTGTTAACAGTACATCACCTTCTCTTAGGCCTTCCGCTCGGCTACTTGTTACTGTTCCACTGAGCGTCGGAACCCCGACTCACGCCGGGGCACCTTTTACCGTCAGATATTCCTCGGTCGGCAGGCCGGGAGGTCCCGGCCGACCCATCCTTCTCCAGTCGGCCACCTGGCCCTTTGACTTCCGCGGGGCATTGACCCCTCAAAATAGGGGTCCCCTGTTCTAACCGCCGGATCACTTGCCTCCCCCTCGAGTCTAGTCGAAGGAGGCGAAGTCCGACTGACTGGACTGCCGATCTGACTGAGTAATAATCGCTACCTTAGTCCGCTCGGCCAGGCTTAGGGATACTTATCCGTTCGGCGGAATCTTGTCTGTGCCTTGTATTCTCTTGGAATCCATGCCCAATGCTCTCCCCTACTGCCCATCACGTGTGCTGCGCACGGTAAGGGGCGCTCATTAAATGCGACCAGTATCCTGCTGACACGTGGCAATCATGCGTTTGTCAGCGTATGGCGGTGGCGTCACTTCCGATGGGACAGCCGTCGTTTGAAATGAACGGCTGGATGATGGCCTCGTTCTTCACGACCTGGATAGGACGGTGGAGGTTGCTCCCGGGCGGCGATATAAAGGCCGCGCCTCCTTTTCCGCCGCATTTTTGCTTCATCCTCTTCCGGCGCCCCTCTGTTCGTTTTCTTCTCCGGCGACCTTGCCCCTCAGCTCTTCGGCAACCCCCAAGCCCCAGTCAATCATCTCTTTTGCTCGTAAGACCCTTTTTCTCGCTCCCTATGTTTTCTTCTTTCTGTTAATCGTTTCCTTCAGTCGGTTTCCCTCCATTCCTTGATCGAACCTTCCCTTTCGGTTCCGCATTCTTGTTTTTCGACCATGACTAGCACCTCGCAGTCAACCGGCGGCCCTCCTGGTCTATGGTACACGACCATGGAGAGCCGTTTTGACGAGGAGGACGCGTTGCGTCTCGCTCGGACTTACGATATCCCTTCAGACCACCACATAGTATTAGCTACACCGGCCGATCGGCCTCATGAACCGCCGCTCGGCACCGTTCTTTTTTTGCGAGACCAATTTTTGGCCGGGCTACGTTTTCCACCCCATAAGTTTTTCTTGCAAGTCTGCAACTATTTCCGCATACCGCTCGGCCAGCTAGTTCCGAATTCCATAAGGCTGCTGAGCGGGGTGATAATTCTATTCAAACTGAACGGCATTCCCCTAGACCCCAAAGTTTTCCACTACTTCTACTACCCCAAGCAGGCCGAGTGGGGAACTTTTGTTTTTCAATCTAGGATAGGCTTCGTTCTTTTTGATAACATGCCGAGCTCCAACAAACATTGGAAGGAGCACTTTTTCTATGTGCGTTTCCCCGAGCCGCCGACCTTCCGCGTCAAATGGCAGACGGCGATGCCAACACAACCCGAGCTCGGCAAGTTTAGAGGTGATGCGGCCTACCTTCATGCAGCCGATCGGCTGGTCGGCCAGCGCTATCACATCGACAAGCTGCTCCTTCCGGGGGTAACACATATATTTGGCTTGTCTTCTACCCCGGCCGATCTGTCCTGCAGCATGAGTAAGTTCCCTTATCTTCCCGTTTGTTTTGTTCTAACTGATTTATTTTTTTCTTCTGCAGCTGAAGTCATGTGGCGCGCAAAGGCAACCGAAAAGCTCAAGCTGAAGGCCGCCAATATTGAGGCGGTAAAGGATAGGGAGGTCGCCGAGCGGGGCTCGGCTTCAGCTGGTCCGGCCAGCGAAGAAAGTGAGGGGACACCAACTGTCCCCGAAGCTTTAGACGCCCCTGCTTCTCACGACGAGGCCACGGGCGACATGGAACCCTCGGCTCAAGCCGAGGCAGAGCGCCGTTCGGCAGACGACGTTCCTCTGGCAACTCGGAAGCGCAAACAGCCGGAGGCACCCTCTCAACCAAGTCCATCCGATGAACCACAATCCGAGAGGGGCTACGAAGCTCTAGTGTTATCCGGGACGGTCTCTATCGAGAGTACCCCGACGCCGCTCGGCTCTCCAAGGGGAATCTCTGAGGTGCCGCCCTCCAGTCCTCCAAGAACACTTCGACGTATTAGGCGGTTGGGCGACCGTCCTTCTTCCTCCACCGGTGAGCCGTCCGGTAAGGCTGCTGCTTCTAAAGGCGATCCGAGCGGCCCGAAATTGATAAAAACCGTTCTGCGCCTCCCGTCGGAAGAATACATGGCGGCCGTTGGTCGGCCTGTGGTCCCCGAGCATCAAATAACACTCACAGGTCCCCTAGCCAAAGCTTGGGAGGATGCTCGGCTCAGGATCGCCATGATGACTCCCAGTCAGCTAGCCGACAGTAATTTACAACAAGCGACCGGGGTATGTTCTCTTGCTTTGTTAATTATTTTGAGCTCGGGTTCCTAACTTGTTCATATCCGTTCGCAGAACTGGGTGGAGCAGATTGCCATCAGCGATCGACTGGCCGAACTGGAGGACGAGCTGAAGAAGCTCAAGGCTGCGGGGGACAGCAGACAATCGACGACTGCTCTGGAGAAGGCTAAAAGGTTGCTGGAAGCTGAACGGGGTAAATCCTCCGACTTGACGAGTGAAGTGGCCCGCCTCGAAGCCTTGGTCAAGCAGCGGGACAAGGAAGTGAAGACCGCGACCGCCCGGAAACTCAAAGCCATTGAGGACATGGATATGATGAAGGTAGAGAACCGGGGGTTAGAGCAATGCGTCAAGGAGCTGGATGCCCTTCTGGCCACCGAAAAGGAGAGCCGCTCGGCCAATCTGCTTAAATTTGAAGGAGATTTGAAGGATCTCCATGCTACCAACGATGCTTCCCGAGCCGCGCTCAAAGAGTATCAGGATAGGGAGTCGGCCCGCTCTGACGAAGTGAGGAAGGCATTTGTCCACTCGGACGACTTCGGAGAGAAGTTTACCGACAAGATTTCCCTCACTTTCGAAGAGGCGATCAAGGCGGCGGTGGATTACTTGAAGACCAAAGGCCACCTTCCCGCCGAGCTGACCATCCCACCTGAGGATCTAGCTACCGTGATGAGCGCCATTCCTGATGCTCTTTTTGATTTTGACGCGTGAGGAGTGTTTTTTATCAACTTTTTTGTATCTTCGCCATTCGGCAAAACTTTACTTTTGTTGTACCTCCTTTCGTTCGCCAGTCGTTCGGCGTAAATAGATCATCTTTCCTTCCTTGCAACTTTTGTTTTGGCAAGAAAATTTTCTTTCATGTTTAAAGTGTTCCTTAAAACTCCTCCGCTCAGCTTCATACTCTAACATGAGCTTAAGCCGATTGTTTTAAAAAAAAAGCGTCTTTCGCCATGCGACTGCATCGCCGCTCGGCGAGCGCGTGTCAGTCGTTTATGCGCTTCCATCTTTAATTCTTATTAACCATCTTTTGATTTGCACCTTACCTCAAAGGGTGTTTTTCATTTAATTTTGCTAAGCGAGCCGCTCGGCCGTATGTTGGCCTTAAAGAACAGGCTCTGTCGTCGGTCGGCTCTCACCGCCGGAATGTATCACGTGGATGGCTATCCGCTCGGACGTTTATAGGCGCCGGCTCGTCTCTCGATATTTAACGTCGGAGCTCGACGGTCTTCCGCTCGGACGTTTATAGACGCCGGCTCGTCTCTCGATATTTAACGTCGGAGCTCGACGGTCTTCCGCCGACGGTCTTCCGCGTCCCTCGATATTTAACGTCCGAGCTCGACGATCTTCCGCTCGGACGTTATAGACGCCGGCTCGTCTCGATATTTAACGTCGAGCTCGACGGTCTTCCGCCGGACGCTTATAGACGCCGGTCTCTCGATATTTAACGGCCGAGCTCGACGGTCTTCCGCCGGACGCTTATAGACGCCGCCTCTCGATATTTAACGCCTGAGCTCGACGGTCTTCCGCTCGGACGTTTATAGACGCCGGCTCGTCTCTCGATATTTAACGTCGGAGCTCGACGGTCTTCCGCTCGGACGTTTATAGACGCCGGCTCGTCTCTCGATATTTAACGTCGGAGCTCGACGGTCTTCCGCTCGGACGTTTATAGACGCCGGCTCGTCTCTCGATATTTAACGTCGGTGCTCGACGGCCTTCCGCTCGGCAAACCCTTTGGTCATCCTTTGAATTAATTTTGCTTCCTGCATTACAAGGACATGGGCGACCACAATATATGCACAAATGAGTTACATTAATGCACCTTTCACCCAGCCCGATAAGGCTGGAGATGATTCGCGCTCCACGGCCGGTCCAGGTCCCAATCCATCTTCATCCGCTCGGCGGTGCTCCCCCTTGAATGTCGGTTGGATCTTTGTCTCGGGGGAGGCGTCCGCTCGGGGAGCCTTGCCTGTTGCGACTTTAGGAGACGTTCGGAATAAGGCTCGATGAAATGCAACCGTGGCAAGCGGTGCTTCCGCTCGGCCATCTGATGCTGACGTTGTTTGTTGCTCCAGCCGCTCGGCTTGCGCATTCTCTCTCTGTTGCTCCACGAGCCTAGCTACTCTTGCCTTGATTAGAGCGTCGAGCTCCTCCGTGGAGAGCATCACCGTGTGCGGTCGTCCAGCTTCGTCCATTGCTTCCGCTCGGATGCAGGTGCGTTCCCACAGACAGCGCCAAATTGATCCTGTCCGAACGCTGAATCAACGGACGCTGGGCACGTGGCGCTCCCCGGTTGCTGACGTGGATCTTCGACTGGTTGCACGAACCTCCGGCGAACCTGCACAGAAGTCGGGCCGGGAAGGGGCTCCCGGCGGCGACCCTCCGACGCTCAAGTCAGGCAAGCAAGTTGTGTAAAAAGTGGCTCCCAAAGTCTTGAACGCGTACCTCCGACGAAGCAGGCGACTCTTTATATAGAGCGGTGAAAGAGCTCCTGCACGTCCACCGAGGCGCATGCGTGTCCGCAACCCATATCTCGGTATGTGTCTGTCAGGAAGCTTACCTGACGCCATACTGCTACAGTCCAAGTATGTCCTTGATGGGACAACAGAACACCTCGTTGTCAGACTTGGAGCATGACCTAGCCATAGGACTTGACGGCTGTCAGAAGGTGTTCTTGTCCTTCTCTACCCACCACAGGTCGGGACGTCCGTCCGTCCGGCTGGATGGGGAGTTCTCGCGTCGGCCGGACGGCCCTCCTCTCACGCGCCGGCCGGACGGCACTCCCCTCCCGTCCGGACTGCCATTTACATCGATATGCTGGGGAGAATTTCGGTAAGGTGCTATGTAAGGACTGTTAACAGTACATCACCTTCTCTTAGGCCTTCCGCTCGGCTACTTGTTACTGTTCCACTGAGCGTCGGAACCCCGACTCACGCCGGGGCACCTTTTACCGTCAGATATTCCTCGGTCGGCCGGCCTGGAGGTCCCGGCCGACCCATCCTTCTCCAGTCGGCCACCTGGCCCTTTGACTTCCGCGGGGCATTGACCCCTCAAAATAGGGGTCCCCTGTTCTAACCGCCAGATCAATTTATATTAGTAAAATTTATTATCTAGGCCTAACTGGCCACACTGGGCCTTAAGAGGCTCCGCCTCTGCAGTATCATTTATTCTATGATAAGACACAGACAGGTAAATCACAGGGGATATTTTACCCTAGCGTAGCGAGGGCAGATCCTTTGGACTGCAAAAAGCGGTCCAGGGGATGGTCCCTTGGCTTAGATTGGTTCAGGAGATGGTCCCCATTCATAAAATAGATGGGGACCATTCATCTATACCAATCCAGATCAAGGGACCATCCTCTGAACCGCTTTTTACGGTCCAGAAGATTTGGGCTGTAGTATAGCGGCCTTTGCATGATGTAGATCAGACACCAACTAAATATTTTACCTTCGTTAAGAATTGACGTATTAGAAAAAAATACGTATTGAAAAATCAATATGTATTGAAAAAAAAATACCCATATAAGTACTGAGAATTAATCTCAATATCTATTATAGCAAATACTACGCCAATCCATGGGATGACTTTTAAAGACATTGTAATTATATATTAAAAATACACATTTATAAGATTATTAATAAAATCGTTGTAGGTTAAGTTTTTTAAATTTTTTTTTATCAAAATCATTTCAATAATATTTAAAACATTATAAAATTATTAATTAACTGCTGTAACATTGTAATGACCATTTAATGACTGTAATATCCAGTCAATAAATAATTGTTATAATAATTTTATAGTGATTTTAATTTCGTAAAATAATTTTGATATATTTAAATAGTTTTAATTAAGTTAATAAAAAATTTTAATATAAAAATTTATATGTATAGTAATTTTGATAAGTTAGGACGTTGTAATAATATTAAAATACATGTATTTTTAAGAGAAAATATATTAAGGTGCCCTTTGACTTCTTTTTTAGAAGAACATTTTGTATGATTCAAATAATTACGAGTCAATTTAATAATAAATATCAATTTAATTGAATTATTACTTAAAATTTGCATTTCTTTTAAAATCTCATAGTATGTTTTTTTAAAATAAAATTGAATCAATAATACAAATATATAATATTATTTTTTCACATATTTTATTTATATATTAAAATACACATTTAATTGTCTTAGAAAAATATTCCTTCAATAAAAAAAAAATGCTTTTCCTGTTACCATCGGCTGCCCACTATATTGGTAATTAGGTTTAGGGTTTAAGGCTTCTAGCAAGAAAAAAACCTAATTGACAACGATGAACTTCCGCTTCCATAACCTGTTGGGAGCTCCCTACCGCGGCGGCAACGCCGTAGTGACGGCCGACGGCGTCCTCCTCTCTCCCGTCGGCAATCGCGTGTCCGCCACCGACCTCCTCAAGTCCCAGTCACAGACCCTCTCGTTCGAGGCCTCCGCCAACATCTCCCGCATCGCCGTCACACCCGACGGCTCCTTCCTCCTGGCCGTCGACAGCAACTCCCGTGCCCTCTTCGTCAACCTCAGCCGCCATGTCGTTCTCCACCGCATCAAGTTCAAGCGGCCCGTTACTGCCCTCCGCTTCAGCCCGGACGGCGAACATATCGCCGTTGGCCTCGGTAAGCTCATTCAGATATGGCGGTCGCCTGGCTTCCGGAAAGAGTTCTTCCCCTTCGAGCTCGAGCGGACCTATTCAGACTTCGTCGGCACGGTTACTACACTGGAATGGAGCCCCGATTCGAAGTACCTCCTCGCTGGATCAAAGGATCTTACCGTCAGACTCTTCTATTTAAAGGAGAGAAGAACAAACAAGCCATATTTGTTTCTAGGGCATAGGGATAACATAGTGGGTGCTTTTTTCTCAACTGACAAGATAAGCGGTACTGTTGTTAGGGTTTATACCATTTCGAGAGACGGCGGGTTATTTACATGGAAATTGGTAGAAAATTATGATTTTGACGGTCACAAGGAGCCTGACTCAGACCCTCCTTCACCTGGTACACCTGAACAGAAGACTTCTGAAAGAGATCAAGCTGCAGAGTCCATGGATATTGATGATAATAAGCGAAAGAGGAAAAAAAAGGGCGGTGATGATGGCGCTGAAAAGCCTAAGATCCTTTTGCATAGAGCTAGATGGGAGCTTGTTAAGAAGGATTACTTTATGCAGGGCTCTGCAAAGGTTGCCGCTTGTGATTACCACCGAGATTTGGATATGGTGGTAGTCGGACATTCCAATGGTGCTTTTGGTCTGTATCAGATGCCGGACTTTGTTTGCATCCACTTGCTTTCCATTTCGAGGGAGAAGATCACAACTGCAGTGTTCAACAAGCTTGGCAATTGGCTGACATTTGGTTGCGCAAAGCTTGGGCAATTACTTGTGTGGGAGTGGCGATCAGAGAGTTACATATTGAAGCAACAAGGACATTATTTTGACGTAAACTGCATTGCATATTCACCCGACTCACAGATGATAGCTACAGGAGCTGACGATAACAAAGTCAAGGTAAAACAATATAATTTAACCAAAGCATTTTAGGTTAGACATCATTTAATGCATTGTTTACAATATCAATTGTTGGAGTAATCCGAGTCTCTTACATTGTGTTTAATTAACATAGAAAAGATAAAAAAAAGTGTATCTGATTCTTCTGTACACATGTTATAAAAAATTTATAACCCTGTTAACAACTTAAAATTTTATCTCAGTGAATCAATTTTTTTTAAAACTATTTAGTTTAAGTTCTTTTTTAAAATATTAACATCATATGTGATAAGTTCAGTAGAGGAATTGCAATAAACATTGTTGTTGTTGTTTCATTGCAGGTTTGGACAGTTTCATCAGGGTTTTGTTTCATTACTTTTGCAGAGCACTCTAATGCTGTCACAGCACTCCATTTTATGGCCAATAATCATACTCTTATAAGTGCATCACTAGATGGGACAGTTCGCGCTTGGGATTTATTCCGTTACCGGAATTTTAGGACTTTCACTACCCCTTCTCCTAGACAATTTGTCTCTTTATCATCTGATCCAAGTGGTGAAGTGATTTGTGCTGGAACTCTTGATTCATTTGAGGTATATTTCTTTGTAGCTGGGTTTTGTAGTGCTGTGACACTTGAGCAACTTGATGCCAAAATCTTCTTTGCTATCTTCCTCCAGATATTTGTTTGGTACATGAAGACTGGGCGCTTATTGGATGTTTTAGGTGGCCATGAGGGACCAGTGCATGGTCTAATGTTTTCCCCGACAAGTGTAAGTGATATCTTTTATTTTACTGCAACACTAAATTTATTTCTGTGATCTTTATGCTATTAGAATGGATTGAATTTAGCATACAATGGCCATTTAACATATAATTCTGAATTTTTTTATTCACGGCTTTCTTCAGCACTGGCATCTGTTTAATTCATGTCTTCGTATTTCACATAATGTATTTTTACTTGTTATAGGTTAAACCTAATAGTTTAAACAGAAAGATTGCAAATTAATCATGTTCTTATGATTATGAAGTGATGCCTTATGTTATTTCAATTTACAGGCATCTCTAGCTTCGTCTTCTTGGGATAAAACTGTTCGCATATGGGATGTTTTTAATGGGAAAGGCACTGTTGAAACTTTTCCTCATACACACGATGTTCTTACTGTAGTATATCGTCCAGATGGAAAGCAACTAGCCTGCAGCACATTAGATGGTCAGATTCACTTTTGGGATCCTTTTGAGGGAGTGTTAATGCACACTATTGATGGTCGCAGGGACATTGCCGGCGGACGTCTCATGACAGATAGGCGATCAGCTGCTAATTCAACTTCAGGAAAATATTTTACAACTATATGCTATTCTGCAGATGGAAGCTACATTTTTGCTGGTGGAAATAGCAAATACATATGCTTGTATGATGTTGCAGATAAGGTTAGTCATTTTTGTGGATTTAGCATTCTGTTTCTTTGTGGCTTTACTATAATAGAAGCTGCTAATGCTTTTTTTCCGATTATCTCACTATTGAATTCTGATCAGCAAAACTGGTAAATTAAGGATATAATGCAAAGAGTGGCCCCTTTTCTAACAACTCGAGATTTAGGCTTTCGGGTTAAGTGGTTGGCCCATCAACTTTAACATCAATTATATTTACCCACACATGAAGAGGTGTCTTAAGAATATACAATAACAACCAAGCTTTATCCTACTAGGTAAAGTCGGTTATATTGATCTTTCTACACCATTAGGCTCTATCTCTTACTATATCATCATTTATATTTAAATAAATTTTATGTTATTTTTTTTGTTTTCCTCTTGCTCGTTTGATGTGTACATTTGTCATAGTTTCACATCGCCAAATTAAAACACTTATTGGTCGTTTAAGTACATACCCATACTATCTTAAACGACTCTTGGAGCTTTCACTCAATAGGTACAACCCCTATTTTCTTTCTAATATTTTCATTTCTTATCATGTCTATCCCTGTATGTCCGGATATCCACCTTAATATCCTCATCTCTGCAACTCTCATTTTCTTCTCATGTGCTCGAGTCATAGTTTAACATTTAGCTCCATATGATATAACAAATTTAATCAACATTTTGCAAAGAACAACTGACACTCTCCTCCATTACTAAGTGCTAGACTTATCAGTTTAAGAATACAAATAAAAAAAATGATTGCTTTCTTAATAACTCAAGTTTTGAAAAAAAAAACTAAGTGCTAAACTGGTCAGCTTGTACAAAATGTTCAATGCCTGAGTTATAAATCTAGGATAAATAATTATGCTTTGTGCTGCTGATTGCCTTTGCAAAATCATTTCAAAATCTTAGCTACAATTTAAAATTCAATCAAAATATATAGTTTCTATCAACACTTTATTGAATCTATCACCAGTTTCTTTTCTATATTAGTTAGTATGTGTTTGGTAGCATTCTTTTAATCTTGTCTCTGTTAGATGTATCAAGGATATAATCCATTATTTGTTGTCATAATCATCTGCACTTTTTCACTTTGAATATCTAATAGTAGTATTACACTTTTATTTCCTTCAAATTATTGGTGACAAATTTGCCAAAGGGCATGGGGTCCTCATTGTTTCCTTAATTTACCAGGTACTTCTTCGTAGATTCCAACTCACTCGAAATCTCTCCTTGGATGGAGTCCTTGATTTTTTGAACTCTAAGAAGATGACAGATGCTGGCCCATTGGATTTAATTGATGATGACGACTCTGATATTGAAGAAGGGGTTGATCAACAAACTCGCAGAAGTCTGGGACAGGATTTACCTGGTGCTGTGTTGAATCGCGGACGACCTGTTGTCCGTACGAAATGTTTGAGAATCGCACCAACTGGAAGATCATGGGCCGCAGCTACCACGGAGGGAGTCCTCCTATACTCTGTTGATGACTCCTTCGTGTTTGATCCAACTGATCTTGACGTGGATGTGACTCCTGAGGTGCTGCACGCTATATTTGAATCTATGAATTGTTGCTTCATTATCTACTTTTAGCAACTGATATTCTATTATTATATAGGCTGTTGATGAAGCTCTGAAGAGGGATGAGTCGCAAAGGGCATTGTTGCTCAGCCTTCGATTGAATGAAGATTCACTGATCAAAAAATGCATTTTTTCAGTGAAGCCTGCGGATATTCCTTCTGTTTCCTCATCGATGCCATTCAAGTACCTGCAGCGTATGGTTGAAGCATTTGCTGGTCTTTTGGAAAGTTGTCCTCATCTCGAATTTCTTCTTCTCTGGTGCCAGGTACGATGTCAAACTCAAGGTAATTATAAATCGATAACTCTGTCTATTAGATTGTATCTAACATTCTTTTGTTTTTTTGGTTTTAGGAGCTCTGCAAGGCTCATGGTAATGCCATTCAGCAGAATTCTCGAAGCCTGCTGCCAGCATTGAGGTCCTTGCAGAAATCTATTTCCATGCTGCATCAGGATCTAACAGATACGTGTTCATCCAACGAATATTTACTCAGATACTTGTGCTCAACAAGCACCACGCCAAAATAGACTCGTAATCCAAGCTTTTACTAAAATTTTGTACTATTGTACTCTTAGCTAAATTTATCCCGCAATATTTTTAGTGAGTTGAGTTGCACAATCTTAAGTTGTATTTTCTCATTGTGTTGATCTTGTGGCCAAGTGAAGTGTTTTTTTTGTGTGTTTCTGAGGGGGAGGACTTTCTTCTGCATTTGTAAACCTACAATGTTCCACTTGCTTTCCTGTACATTGATTACTTGTTGGGATGGCAGTTTAAGAAGCACCATTTATGAATTGTAAAAAGTTCAAGTGACACAGTTTGGCCAGTTCTTTAATGATCGATAGACTTTCTTGCAGAACATGAACTTCTTTCTATTATTCATAGTCTGATCAATCTCGATCATCTGAAAGCCTTACCTTCAGTATCAGGTAATTTTTGCAGAATTCTGTTGAAGGAAAAGTCTAATTCTCGTATCAATTCCTCTCTAACAATGTGTATGTTACTTTATTTGAGATAGGTTCAAGAACTCTGGGTGAGTTCACCGATCATCATTGCAGACTGCAGGGCACTTGGTGACTCTTATCTACATTGGTTCTGTGCAAATTTGTTGGACCGGACTATCCCGTTCATCAGCCGCGCAACCCGCTCAGCGCCTTTTCCGGGCCGGAGCGCTGCCATGTCCCCGACCTCGGAGCAGGGTGGATACCCCACGCACCACCCGCCGGGGACGATGCTCCCGTTGGCCCGGCCGAGGAGCTGCTGGTCAATTCGGTCAAGCACGTGGCCGTCGCGTGGGAACTTGCGCGCGAATGGTGCGCCGCTGCTGACCATCTGTGGGAGGTCGTCCAGCGTCAGCACGTGCGGGTGCTGCTTTGGCGGCACGTCCCAGCTGATGTAGTGCAGGTCGTGGTTTGCCACCGTGCCGGCGAATTCCGGCGCGTTGCAGATCACCGTCTGGAAGTAGCCCTCCGGCGCCGAAACGAAGTTGGTGTAGTACATGAGCAGGATCCTGGGGAGGTTGTCCCACCCCCACACGCAGAACTCCAAGAACTCACGCGACAGCGCCACCCACGCAGACCCTGACAGAGGAAGAAAGATGAATCGATGAACCAGTCCAGTTCGATCGATCGAGGATCTCACCTGTGAACAACTTGAACGCAGTTGGCAAATCTCTCTTCTGCGACACCCAGAACACGTTGGTCTTCTTGTCCAGGTACAATCCGGGGTCGACGATCACCGGCTTCGCTCTCTGTTCTCTGCAAACTCCACAACTCGATTAGCGACGGCGGCGGAGCGATTCATCAAATCGCAAGAAGATAGCCAGGTTTACTAACTCTTTCCACGCCAATCGGCTCGTGTGCTCCACGAAGCTTATGTTCCTTGGCAAGCTCGAAAAGGCATGGAGGATGTCTGCCATCGGAATCAAGAACAGAATCCAGAAATTAGGGGGTTTTGGGAGGGGAGGGGAATTGATTGCGAAAGGGGGGAGGATTTTGATACCGTCTTGTGTGACGAGAGGGTAATCGGAGGCGCTGAGATTGATGAACCAGTCCCAGTCCTCGCTCTGTTTCAGAAGCAGAGCGCCGGCGTGGAGCGTGTTGGCGACCATCGTCGGCCCGCGGTAGGTGACCATGTTGGCTTTCTCGATGACTGCCACGTTGCCGACGGCGGCGAAGAGGCTGTCGTTGGCGACGCGCGCTGCCAGGGCCTGCCGCTCCATTGCCGGCGCCTCTCGGTCCAAATGGACGACATAGAAGTTGCGCGGGTGGTACAGCGCCCGCAGAGCCCGCCACAGCCGGTCCAGGTCGCCCTTCGACCCGGAGACCAGGTACGCCAGTCGGGGAATCCTCGCGGTCGGTGGCGGCGGAGGAGGAGGAAGCGGGGGCGCGGTAAGGTAGAAGACGGTGCGGAAGTAGGGTAGGAGACCGACTGTCGAAGCAGCGACGGAGAGCAGGACGAGGGCGACCGAGACGAGCAGCAGCGGCCACAGGCGGCGGCGGCGTCGCTCCATGGTGAGCCTCGCGAACGCCGCCATAGACTTCATTATCTCCATGGCGAATCGATCGGTGCACCTGTAACCTCGATCCATGGAAACCAAATGAAGCACACCGCACGCGTGATCACCAAACAAAATTGAAGCAGAAAAAAAAAATCCTCAAAATTCAACGCCATGCAATCTGCAATTTATAGAATCGTCAACCGCAAGAACAATCACGCACTAAAAAACAAAAAAAAAAAAAAACTGAGCCATTGAGAAAGCGTGAGAATTCCAAAAGAGAAATTTCATGAAAGATCAATCTGCAATTTTATTATTGTTTTTTTCCCGGGAGCGTAACATGGTGTATGAAATCTATCGTCAGAACGTTAAAAAGTAACGGATTTATTTTTTTTATGAAAGAGAAAATTTTCATTTTGCCCGACACCCTTCACAATTTAAAATACTACATTTTACTCCCTATAATTCTATAAACACTAAATGTTAACCGACTATTTAATCACCACATTAATTTAGTAACCATTAATTAATAAAATTAGTGAAACGGTTGGCACATTAAACCCGTGTTTTCACGTAGGTAATCCTAATTAATTAACTGCATAACATATTTTTTTTAATGACTAATGTGCTTGCCCTGGGATTATGGTGCAAATATCCAGGTTATCACCCAGATATTCACGGTTCGAGTCTCAACTATGACGAATTTGTAAAAAAAATTTCTCCAAATGAGACACGCAACTAAAGGATGCTGAAACATTCGTGGGGCGCCGGGTCGATCACCACAGGCTAGCTCGACGTTATCCACCCTGATTAATAATTTTTTCTCTCTAATTTTACCCTCGAGGCATTGATGCAGCTGTAGGATATCTAGGTTATCATCTAAGTATTTACGGTTCGAACTTCAACTATAATAAATTTGTAGATCTTGGACTCTTGAACTGTTGCGAGCTTCTCGATTTACCCCATCTAATTAATCTTTTTTTTTAATGATTAATGTGCTATTCTAATGAGGTGTCATGGTCGTCCCAAGTGTACTTGTAGCTCGCGTAGTTATATCGACGATTGTGAAAGAGTTATGAGTGAGGTTGAAGAAAGTAAACGTTGACTTGGAGAGCGTATGGAATAAGAATCAATTCATTCAAACTTTGAATAAAATGATTGGTAAGTAAGCAAGTAGGTAAATGCAAAAGTTCATTTCTAATGAAAGAATTTAATTTATGTTCGAATCATTATCTTAGAAACAACCTCTGGTAAAACGTAGGATAAAACTATATACAATGAATTATCCTTTATATTTTTAATTATTTTTTTATAATATTCTTTTGTTTTGTTAACTTTTTATCGTTAAGGTTGCAGTACTAATGCCGTAAACATTCATTTGGATTGCTTTTGGAGATTTCTTGTGATTGGAGGATTCCATCACGTGGCGAATAAAATAAACAAAATAAGTATTCCTCCACAAATGAGTCCAATTGATCAAAATTAGTTTGTCTATAAACGTGGCAACAATCTTGTCCAGCATATTGTTTAATATCCACGTCAAAAATATATATATAAAAACTTGCTCCTTGGAATTAAATATAATTTTTAGAAAATATATAGGATTATAAAATTTTGTAGTCAAATTCTGTGAAGATTTTAATATTTTTAGGTTATTTTAATAATATCATTCTAAATTGATTTTCTCTCTCATAAAACGGGCCGCGGGGTGGGTTCTTCTAGCCCAATCCATTTAACTAACGGCCTAAACCCTAAAAACCCCAAAGCTCATAATAATTTCTAAAATACAATTATTTTTTTAAAATAAATTATGAATAGGAGTTTTTTAGAACATCCATATCAATTACTTTAGTATCTAAAGATTTTACCTTAAATCTTAAATTTTAGATAAGGTAGTTAAAAAACCTTTGCATCATTTATCCTATTAATTTCCTTAAAGAATATTCTTAAATATTATAAATGAGAAAGAAAAATTAGGAAAATTAATATATAATGTAATGAAAAGTGAATATAAATAATTTTTTAATCTTAAATTATGTATTTTAATAGGGAAATAAACATGAATGCTCTTAAGAGGTACACAAGTGCAATATATTTTTTTTCTGAAATTTTAAATGCGAATAATTATGAATTAACAATTTGATCAATTAATTTTCTCGAGGAATATTTTATTATACGACAACGAATCAAATAAAGATCATGATTCCTACGACCAGCGTTGCAATTCTAAGCATCCATTTCCCCGAGTGATCGCCGGCGCCGGCGGTGGCTGCTGACTCGGATGGACCAGGCGCCGGCGACAGCACCGGAACTGAGGTCTCTCCGGTTGGAATTGGAGGGAAGGCAGGAGGCCGAGCGCTGGCCTTCGGTGAAGGCGACGGAGATGACGCCGGTGGAGTAGCAGGGTCGGAAGTTTCAGACGGCGGCGACGCGGCCGGGGGAAGGACAGGCGTTGGAGAGAGGGAGGGCGGGGCAGAGACAGGCGGCCAGCGAGGGCGGCGCACGGCCATGACTACCACCACCAGCTTCTGCCCAGCCTCGCACCTCCCCGGCGCGCCGCTGACGAAGAAGAACCACCCCGACCGCTCGAACTCGAACCGGGAGTCGCCGTCGGCGAACCGCCGGTTCGGGCGGCTCAGGTTGCACGAATCAAAATCTTTCTTCGCCACCACCAAAACAGAGTCCTCCCCTTTCTCGTACCTAAACACTGCGACAAGACCCTCAAAATCAAGCTCCAAAACGCAAAATCGAACCACAAAAACTATCACAATTCACAAACCGATGGAATCGTTGACTTGAAACCGATTCCTCTCGGCCCAATGGCCGTAACTCTCAGAGGGCTTCAGCACCCATCCATCTCTGCCTCCGGCGAAGAAAACATAACCCTGAGCCGAATCCACCAACACCACCGCAAACAACAGCACCGGAAGAAGCATAGCCATGCCGTCAGAGGCGGAGGAGGAGTAGGAGGAAGAAGAAGAAGACGCCATTGCTGAGCAGCAGAGTGGAGTAACACTCTTAAATAGAAGCAGGGGAGCCAAGAGTTACCGTTGACGCCATTGCCGGCGAACTGTGTAACGTAAAGCGGATGCGTTTCGTTTCCGGCCGCTGAATGGCAGGCGGCCTCGGCGGGATGGAGGACGCGTGGAGGTTGAGAAGGGTGCGGACGGCGAGCCACTGCCTTTGGTAATCTGGTGCCTAAACTGGGTTTTTAGACATTAATAGAATTAATTAAGCTAATTATACTGATTAATTAATATATAATTAATTATATTTAAGCCAGTATATGAGCATATAAACCACAATATCATAGGCATATGGGCATTGTAAAGATTTCTTTGATAAGAGTTTAAAAATTTTCTAATATTGGATGTAATTGGATCATATATCTCGATTTATCGGTATATGAAAATTTTTTATAAGGAAATTATAATAAAAAAGACATTATAACATACTTAAATTATCTTACATGAGGAACAAAGAGTGGTCAGGATTATAAAAGGATATATCTCCTTTTTTTTTTTTTTTTTAACTAGCTTCATTATAACAGTCGTATCACATTCAAGTGTGGGAGCGATTTGATCTGAACCTAATCATCAGTTTAGTTGGGAGGGACTTGACCGGGACGCAACTCGGCTGACTCGAATCAAGCTCCACTATGAGTCAGTTGATTTGACTATGAGTTGATTGACTCAACTTGAATATATTGATCAAATCTGTTCCTGATTGAACTCAAAAGAGCTGGCCTGATTTAACTTGAGCTTGTTGTAAACTAAGCTGATTTGATCCGAAACCCATCTTAAATTGGATTGATTAGGATCTGCTTTGATCAAGTCCTCCACCTATCAGATGGTCCTCACACATTAAGAAGATAGCAATAAATGAGGGAATATAAAGAAGAGAAGAAATGTCCCCTAAATAAAGTGATTATATCACTACACATAGAGCTGTTAGAAGGATTGACCCGTGGCGGAGTGGGCCGGCCATTTGGTGGGGGGCAGAGCGGTCTTATTTGTCATCTTGACGTATTGAAAAATTTTCAATTCAATCCGACTCAAAGTGGGTTACGTATTAGGCGGACCAACTCACGGGTCCATCAAAAATAAAATAAAATAAAAAAGTCTATGGTGGCTTGGGTTGGCTCCAAGATTGCTCATCTAGAAAAGAAAATAAATTTAACACCAAGATTCTCCTTGATGCCCCAGTACGAGTTATAAGTGAGCTCTGCTCTCACACCCAACGACCGAGCTGCTCGGTCGGCTGTCCCAGACTCTCGCCTTAGTGCGAGTTATAAGTGAGCTCTGCTCTCACGCCTCGAGACTCTCGCCCTAGTGCGAGTTATAAGTGAGCATGCTCTCACGCCCAACGACCGGCAGATCGGGTCCCAGACTCTCGCCCCAGTGCGAGTTATAAGTGAGCTCTGCTCTCACGCCCAACGACCGAGCTGCACGGTCGGTTGTCCCAGACTCTCACCTCAGTGCGAGTTATAAGTGAGCATGCTCTCACGCCTCCAGACTCTCGCCTCAGTGCGAGTTATAAGTGAGCATGCTCTCACGCTCAACGACCGGCAGGTCGGGTCCCAGACTCTCACCCCAGTGCGAGTTATAAGTGAGCTCTGCTCTCACGCCCAACGACCGGCAGGTCGGTGGTTGTCCCAGACTCTCGCCCCAGTGCGAGTTATAAGTGAGCTATGCTCTCACGCCCAACGACCGAGCTTCTCAGTCGGCTGTCCCAGACTCTCGCCCCAGTGCGAGTTATAAGTGAGCATGCTCTCACGCCCAACGACCGGCAGGTCGGGTCCCAGACTCTCATCCCAGTGCGAGTTATAAGTGAGCTCTGCTCTCACGCCCAACGACCGAGCTGCTCGGTCGGCTGTCCCAGACTCTCACCCCAGTGCGAGTTATAAGTGAGCTCTGCTCTCACGCCTAACGACCGAGCTGCTCGGTCGGTTGTCCCAGACTCTCGCCTCAGTGCGAGTTATAAATGAGCATGCTCTCACTCCCAACGACCTCTCGGTCGACACTCATCACTCACTCGCAGCTCTGCATGACACTCGTCATACCCGCTTTACTCGCCGCTCTGCCCGGCACTCAGCTTCCACGTTCCGCTCACTGCTGTTGCTCGGTCAGCATTCATCGCTTCACTCGCCGCTCTGCTCGGCACTCATCGTGCATGCTTTGTCACTCTGCTCGCACTCATCCTTAGCGCTTCGCTTACCGCTGTGGCTGGGTCGGCACTCATCGCTTACTTGTCGCTCTGCTTGACATACTCGCCTCACTCGTCGCCCTGCCCGACGCTCGCCATTCGTATTTCGCTCATCGCTGTTGCTTGGCCGTTTACTTGACCACTCACCGGTACCACTCGTCTACTCGCTTTATGCTGACCGGCCTATCGCTTAATGTTTTTTCTCGGTTACGCACTCGACATCACTCGCTCGGTCTTATTCTGCCATATAGGCATTCTCTCTGTTTCCCGGTTGACACTATTCGGTCACCCGGTTGTGATTTATTGTCGTCCGAGCACTCGCTCGACACCGCTCGTCCATCATCTTTCGACTCTCGTTTTTGGCCGCTAGGTCGTCATTTTTCAGGTCGCGCTCACGGCCTTGCTCGTCAGTTCGTCTCTCTAGAGCCCGGTCGCAACTTATTGTCGCTAGGTCGACACTCGCTTGGTCACGATTATGGTTTTGTTCGTCCGTCATTCTCTCCATTGCTCGGTTGCGATTTATCTTCGCTCGGTCGGCACTTTCCCAGTCGTGCTCACGGCTTGGCGCGTCGATCAGTCTCTTTATTGTCAGGTCGCGATTCGTTGTCACTCGGTCGACACTCGTTCGGTCATGATCATGACTTTGCTCATCCGTCACGCTCTTTATTGTCAGGTCGCGATTTGTTGTCGCTCGGTCGGCTCTCACTCGGTCTTGATCTTTATCGCCAGGTCGCGATTCACTATCGCTCGGTCGGCACTCGCTCGGTCACGCTCTTTATCGCCAGGTCGCGATTCACTATCGCTCGGTCGGCACTCGCTCAGTCGTGCTCTTTATTTCCAGGTCGCGATTCACTATCGTTCGTCATTTGCTAGATCACTCTTTCGGAACTCACTCGATATGTCTTCTGTCGCCCGGTCGGTGTTTATTCTTTTCGTCGCTCTGCCAGGTACCTGTCGTCCACAGCTACTCGTTTGACGTTATGTGACAGACCCGCGATACGACTCGACATTCAGTAGTGATTTTGTGTTTCCTTTGGCTGGGTCTAGTCAGTCGGACTGGCGCCTCCTTCGACTAGACTTGAAGGGGAGGCTTGTGATGTGGATACGGTTTATGGCAGGGGGAAATAAGAGAAAAGGGAGGGGCAGTTTGGGAAAAGGAGAGGGTAGGGTTTAAAGGGGGATGCACTGTAGCATGCAAAGGGGTCCGGGTTTGTCCGCTTCCGCCGCCAGGGAGAATCTGCTCCCCTCTCATGCTGCTCGCCGGAGACGACGCCAACGCCGGCCATCACCTCTTTTCCTCTCCATCTTCTCCTTGATGCCAGCCATAGCTTTCCTTTCTTCTCCCGCTAGACACCGCGCCGCCAACAAGAAACAGGCATCTTATTCCTCCCTCTCCTGCTCCTCGCCGGCGCCGACGCCGACGCCGGCCTTCGTCTCGGCTTCTCTCCCTTCTCCTCGCAGCGCCAACCATAGCATCTTCTTCTCCTTCTTCCTCTCCTTGCTTCTGCTGTCGCCGATTATACCGACGCTAAAGCCATCGAGCTGTGAGAGACGCCACCGCCGCCTCCCTCATTCGGTGCTGCCTTGCCGGAGAGTTTCGCTGCCACCAGGTCCTTCCCGCACTGCCTCTCCTCTTCCTTTCATCCTCCCGCCGGAGCTGCAGCCGAGATACCACCTCTCCCGCTCTTGTACATGCCGACGCCGATGTTGCTCGTCATCGAGACAGAACCATCCTCCTTTTCTGGTCCATACGCAGTAGCCTCTCTTACCGGCAGTCGCTGGACACCGCAGCTCTGCTCGCCGACGCCTCCTTCGACTCTTCACGCCTCCACGCACTGTAGCCTCTCGGACGAGTAGCCACCGTGCGGCAACGGTCCGCGGCTGGCAATCTCGCAGCCGGACTCGATCATCTAGAGCCCTTGTCTTTAGGTCCGACGTCGATCCTGCTCTCGATCCGAGCCCCCGCGGCCACTATGTTCCGACTCGACGTGTGTGATGTTTTATGCTTCGGTCATTGTGCTACTATTGTATCCCAGTCTGTGAGCCGCGGTCATGTTTCGGACTATGTGTGCTGTGTATAGCCTTGGGATTGTTGTTTTTTCCCGGCCTGCGTGCCAGTGTCTTATCTCGGTCTGCGTGCCGGTCTCGTGTCCTGGCCTGCGTGCCGATATTATTTCCCGGCCTGCGTGCCGGTGTCTTATCCCGGTCTGCGTGCCGGTCTCGTGTCCAGGCCTGCGTGCCGATATTATTTCCCGACCTGCGTGTCGTTATTATCTCCCGACCTGCAGCTCATCTTTCGACTCTGCACCTCGTTCGGCTCTTCACCGTCAGATCCAGCCTGATCAGAATCATCTACTCTTCCAGGTCGCGACAACTCGAGCCGCGTCCCATCCGAGGGCGCCCCCCTGGGCAGGGTACGTTCCTCGTTCATATTGTTGGGACCTTGACGTCCGCTAGAGGGGGGGTGAATAGCGTCTCACCCAAAACTTTACTTCCTATAATGTTAGTGCACAGCGGAATACAAAAGCAAACTAACAAATACGAAAGTTAACCTAAAACAAGAAGGAAGAAGACAACAAACCAAACACAAACCCTAATATAAGGTGTGTACGTGGTTCAGAGATAACTTGCTCCTACTCCACGACGTGTCCGTAAGGTGGACGATCCCTCAATCCGTCGGTGGATTAGTCCCCGGCAAACTCCGGCTAGCTCAACCTCCTTGTGGGTGGAGAAACCTCACCACAACTCCAACCAAGACCTCTTGGCACACAAAGATCTCTTGAGCACTTTGGTGACTACTAATTAGGCTTTAACCAAGTCTAATTTCGTCACCTTGGCCGACCATCGCAAGCTCCTTCTTATAGAGCTTGGAGCAAATCAGAAAGCTGATTTGCCCGTTACAAGTCGACTGGTCAATGCACCAGTCGACTGGTGCCAACGGCTATCTCAACGGCTCTCTGCTACAGTGCATCAGTCGACTGCTACAATCATCAGTCGACAGATACAGTACTGCTACAGTAACGCTACAGTACTTCTACAGTAACGCTACAGTAAACCCTAATTTTAGGATTTTGCCTCGAGTACATTCACTCAGCACTCGTTCTCTCCCGACCAACCTAGACCTAGCCTTCTAGCCTCCTCCATCAGCCTCGCGTCCCTCGGATGTCTCCCCATCCTTCACGTCTTGCCTTCTGGAGCTTCCTTCGGCCTTGTCCATATTGTCGGGTCTTCCTTTGCCAAGAGGCTCCTCACCTCCGGGGCTTCATCCATTGCCAAGTCACACTTGGACTTACGTTGCCAAGACTACATGCTTGGACTTACACCGCCAAGACTCATTCTTGGACTTTCCTCCTTTGCCAAGATCACACTTGGACTTTTCTTGTTGTACTTGCATCCTGCACACTCACAATGCATATCAAATACAACAATAAACCTAACTTAAACCTTTGCCCAAACATCAAAACCTAGGGCACCTAGATTGCTCCAACAATCTCCCCCTTTTTGATGTTTGGCAACCTGTTTAAGTTAGGGAAACATAAATGCAATACATATGCAAATAAATATGCAAATCAACTCATGCATAAATAATGGAACCTAAATCCCTAGGCTCCCCCTTCACCTAAGCTCCCCCTTGAGCTAGGATTTCTCGCAAAGGTAAACTTCTCTCCCTTTGCATAAACAATCGCTCCCCCTTTACCTAAGCTCCCCCTTGAGTTAGGATTTCTTGCAAAGGTGTATAGGTTTCCCACTTAAACCTAGACTTCTCCCCCTTTGTCATACATCAAAAAGAGCTCCAACAATATCCCAATTGTTGAAAACATGTCATCCAAATTGACCCTAAACTCATGTATTTATCCCCCATTGATCTCATACATTTAAACGAGTTGACACGGTCAAGAACAATGTCAAAAAACACTTTTAGGCTGGTATCAGTCGACTGAACTAGGTACCAGTCGACTGCCCCCTTCGACAGAATCTCACAGAAACATTCTGTGGTCGAAATCTACTGTTACCAGTCGACTGGTATCGACAAAATGAGCTTACAGAAACATTCTTTGCTCAAAAACACTGTTACCAGTCGACTGGTATTTGTACCAGTCGACTGGTATTTGTACCCTATTTCTGAAAAAATCAGCCTTTTCAGGTCAACTTTAGAAATGCACCAGAAATTCCACAGACCTCCAAAAATTCCCAAATTTTGTGGAGAGGTCTATTGTACCCATGTCTACTTGGGAAAAATATATATAAAAATATATTTATCACAGATCCTAAGATTGACACAAAATTCAAAACTAGCTAAATGGTTCAATTAAACCTTGACCTAAAGTCCTAGTTTTGGCTTCCTCTTGATGTATCTGCCCATACTAAACCATAATGCATTACTAGCATTAGTTTATATGGCATCTCTACATCAAAAACTAATTTTCATGCAATATGAACCCAATTCATATTTCTATGCATGAAACTCAACTCAATTGTGTCAACCCACTATGTTAGAGACTTAAGTCCGTCTCCTAACCACTTGGCACATTTGATAACCCATCTACCATGGGTCCCAAAGGCTCTTCCTAACCTTAGGAATCTTAACCTTAGTCACCTCCCTTGGTGATTCATCTACTATGGCTAGGCCACTTCGGTGCACCTCGGGTGACACTTGGCCTACAAAACTCACATTCTTAACCTTAGACACATTGTCTTTGGTTAATTTCTTCTTGTCCTTAACCTTGGACATCACATCCTTGCCATAATTATATGCCACCCTAGCATATTCCTTCTTATTGGCCTTAGATGACTCTCCCTTATCCTTGGTCACACCTCCCTTACCAATGTCATGTGCTACCTTAGCACTTGACCTCTTTTTGGTCTTGGAGGGACCTAATTTGACATTTTTAGGTTTTTGACTACCCAAATACATGTCAAGTCCTTTAGGTCCAATAATGAACCTCTCTAGGACTTTCTCCATTTCCTCAAGCTTTGCCTTCAAGACTTGATTTTCTAATTCTAGGGTTCTAACCCTAAAGTCAACATGTCCACCTTGGACATGCCTAGACCTACCCACCTTCCTAGGCATATGTCTCCCTTTCTTGGGATTAATGCTTAGGTTTTCACCCACTTTCCTTCCCTTAGGCAAAGTGGTTTGGGTCTTAATAGGTCTACCCTTAGTGTATGATTTCTTAGGGTTATCTACCGTGTTAACCCTATTCCTATCATTATACCTAAATCCATGATTATGCTTGGGTAAATAATCTACATTATTTCTAACAAGCATATAAGAATTAGAGCTTGGATCAAGCTTCAAAATAGGGATTACCTTCCCTTTTACCTTTGAAGCTCCCCCTTGACTTGTGCTCCTCTTCTTTTCCCATTTCTTCAAGTGCGCCAATTTCTTGAGCTCTCCTCTCCTTGGGCACTTTGTGTGGTAGTGACCCCACTCACCACATGTAAAGCACCTAATGTGCTTCTTCTCCTTCTTCTTCCTACAACTCACATTAGTTTCTAAATTAACTTTAGTGAGTTTAGGGTTTACCTCCTTTACCTTCTTGAGCGAAGGACACCTACTCTTGTAGTGCCCCATCTTACCACACTCAAAGCATTTGATGTGGTCCTTTTTGCTCTTCTTGGTAGTTGAGGTGAAGGGTTGAACTTCCAAGATCTCCTCTTCCTTGGATTGCTCTTCTTCCTCTTCACTTGAAGATGTGGATGGTTCCACTTCTTCCTCCCTTGAAGATGTGGATGATACCTCCTCATCTTCCTTCTCCTCCTCGGATGTTGAGCTCGTGTCAACATTCGATTGGTCCTTCTCTTCTTGGACCAATGAGTCCTTCTCCTTGGGTTCCTCCTCTTCTTGGATTTGTGTAGGACTCTCATGAAGCGCAATTACCTTTTTCCAAAGGTCACTTGCATTCTCGTATTCACCTACATTCAATATCGCATTAGGAGGTAATAAATTAATTAAAATTCTAGTTACCTCCTTGTCCGTCTCCGATTGCTCCCTTTGCTCCTTGGTCCAATATCGACGTCGGAGACGTTTTCCCTTCTTGTCAGTTGGAGTTTTAAACAGTTCCTCCAACGCAATCCATTGGTCCCAATTCATTTGGAACCACATCTCCATGCGCTTCCTCCAATAGTCGAAGTCCTCGCGCTCGTATGGAGGTGGGATTCGGATGTCCCATCCGAGAGGTCCCTCCGACTCCATCTTCTTCCTCTAGCCGCTCTCTTGGCGATTAGTCCAACAAGAGCTCACCTTGCTCTGATACCACTTGTTGGGACCTTGACGTCCGCTAGAGGGGGGGTGAATAGCGTCTCACCCAAAACTTTACTTCCTATAATGTTAGTGCACAGCGGAATACAAAAGCAAACTAACAAATACGAAAGTTAACCTAAAACAAGAAGGAAGAAGACAACAAACCAAACACAAACTCTAACATAAGGTGTGTACGTGGTTCGGAGATAACTTGCTCCTACTCCACGGCGTGTCCATAAGGTGGACGATCCCTCAATCCGTCGGTGGATTAGTCCCCGGCAAACTCCGGCTAGCTCAACCTCCTTGTGGGTGGAGAAACCTCACCACAACTCCAACCAAGACCTCTTGGCACACAAAGATCTCTTGAGCACTTTGGTGACTACTAATTAGGCTTTAACCAAGTCTAATTTCGTCACCTTGGCCGACCATCGCAAGCTCCTTCTTATAGAGCTTGGAGCAAATCAGAAAGCTGATTTGCCCGTTACCAGTCGACTGGTCAATGCACCAGTCGACTGGTGCCAACGGCTATCTCAACGGCTCTCTGCTACAGTGCATCAGTCGACTGCTACAATCATCAGTCGACTGCTACAGTAACGCTACAGTACTGCTACAGTAAACCCTAATTTTAGGATTTTGCCTCGAGTACATTCACTCAGCACTCGTTCTCTCCCGACCAACCTAGACCTAGCCTTCTAGCCTCCTCCATCAGCCTCGCGTCCCTCGGATGTCTCCCCATCCTTCACGTCTTGCCTTCTGGAGCTTCCTTCGGCCTTGTCCATATTGTCGGGTCTTCCTTTGCCAAGAGGCTCCTCACCTCCGGGGCTTCATCCATTGCCAAGTCACACTTGGACTTACGTTGCCAAGACTACATGCTTGGACTTACACCGCCAAGACTCATTCTTGGACTTTCCTCCTTTGCCAAGATCACACTTGGACTTTTCTTGTTGTACTTGCATCCTGCACACTCACAATGCATATCAAATACAACAATAAACCTAACTTAAACCTTTGCCCAAACATCAAAACCTAGGGCACCTAGATTGCTCCAACACATATTTCATATGCATTTTCATTATTTCATGGCTTAGTCTTGTACTCATATATTCGTTGGATCTGCCTCGAGCATCGGGGTACCGGAGGCCGGGTTAACCCGGTCGCTGGCTGCAGGTAGCGTTGACGAGAGGACTTTTGAAGACTTGGTCAACACAGAAACCATCTCAGCACACCCTCCTCCGGGACGCCACGACTTCGTCAACATTTCATCCACCTCACCCGGCGGTCTGTTTGACTCAGCTTCCGGACCGGATCAACACCTATTGTTTAGGAAAATACAAGTTAAGAAAGCATATCATAAAGATGATTATAAACTAATCTAGTAACCACAATTGCATCAATACATTGCAAAAGAGCAGTAAATGTGCTTCAATTATGATGAACACGAGAGAAGTGTCAAGGGACCTAAATGATTATTCAAGGTGCATGAGTGCTCTTTCAACGTTTTCTCAATTCGCGGGTTAACCAAGCTCGCCGCGGGTCGATCTGCATGGGTTCCAGGGCTACGCAGGTTGGCTCACCTCGACACATACCTGCATTTTCGCTTACTGGTTTAAGTCTCTTTGAACAAGTTGAAAAACTAATTACTGATTCTAATGAAAAGGAAAATATGAGAAAATTCATTGCCAGAGCATTCGAATGAGATGGATACTGAGGTTCCTCTGGTAGACAGAAGGCAGAGTGGTCTTAGTTCAATTCCAAACAATTTTTTCTTTTTCTACTGGCTATCACTGTCTTATATTTCACCCAGGGAACGTCGACTATTTTTGCTTGCAAATGTTCTTGTGCGAACTGAAGTTGGTAAAGTTTCATTCGCTAAGATATCTGGTCCTTCGAAATTGCTTTCTTTATCATATGTGAAATTTGAAAGATTTTGACATTTCTTGTCACAAGAATTACTGATAAATCAATAACAAATAGAATTGCATCTATTTCCATTGCTCGTATGTGAAATTTGAAAGCTTTTGACTTTTCTTGGGGAGAAATAACTGATACATTTACAACAAATAGAATCCTATACGAGATGTTTCATGTCTACTACAAGAATTAAGAATACTAGCTAGCTGCAGGTTGCAGTCGGTCATGCAAGAACTGTATCAATAATTAGCAGTATCGGTTCCCATTCCTAAAAGAAAAATTAATAATATCGATTTGCTGGAGGTTTGGTACCTTGAAAGTGGCCTCTTGGCTCCTTTTCCTATATAATTTAAGGCATTGATGCACTTAAGAAAAAAATGGAAATATGGATTGTTTCAGAGACAACAAATTGAATGTTGGTGTATCTTAATTTTGCTATTGTTTGTTTCCATAATCTAGATATCTCTAAGTTGATGTTCATCTTGTTCTAGGATAATTGTAGAAAAACAAAGTGATTATGCTCATCCCAAGTGTTCATTGTAGTTCGTTCCTAGATTATGTGAAGGGAAGTAAATCATAGAATCAATTTATAGTCAACCACTAAGTGACTAGGGGCAGGAGAAATTTTTTTTTTTTGATGGTTGTATTATAAACATGGTGGCAAAGACGATTCGTGCTGAAACTAATAGATAGAGAAAAGAAATAGAATAGAGAATAATTCTTTTATGTTATTTACTAAAGTCAATAAGTTTATTTATACAAATTGTCTAAATAATAATGGAAAGATTAAATATTACATATAATTATAAGCATAGTAATAAATATAATATATTTGAAAGTATTATTTTTTATATTTGATTCATATTAATCTTGATTGTGATGCTGATCTTGATTGTGATGCTAAATATAACAAATCTCAATTGATTGAAATTAATTTGAGATTATTTTCTATTATTGTCATTACCCTCCGACAAACTCAACGGGAGTACTTGAACATTGAGTTTGAGTGCTAACTTGATGAAATATTGTCTACATAATGGTTTGGTAAATATATCAGTAATTTGATCTTCAGTAAAGATGTAAGAAACTGAAAGTTATCGAGTCATCAAACGCTTACGAATAAAATGAAAATCAATCTCTACATGCTTGGTGTAACGCCCACCCTTCTTACCTAAGGGCGGCGCTACGTTCTTATACTACTTACGTACATGTTTTACTATAACAGCGGAAGAATAAAAACTTTAAAGAATTTAATTTATTAAGCATAATATCACATATTCTGATTTGTTCAAATGTGCATATATTGAACTTATAACTAAAAATATTAATTTGTCCGAATCGTCCTAGCCGAGCCACCACCACACACATCACTATCTGCTCCGCTGCTCCGTTGTTCATCCAGCTTTCTCTTTTATCTGCGGTACAAGGAAAGTAAGCTATGAGCACTCATGGCTCAGTAAGTTCCTTTCCTACTCACTAAAACCGAGAATCATCGTATATCAAGAATGGATCAACATATCATCGTCTCAACTAATCATAACATAACATATCATTCTATTCAAACATATCATGCATATTTCTTATTCACATATCATTTCATAGAAGCATGAATATCATATCATAAAACAAATAAATCACAAGCATAAGACATACAAGGGCATCATATTCATATCATAATATCACATGACATTATATCATATCATCATATAATTCAAGCACATATGAATGTAGGCAATGCATCGTGAATTTGAAAACTTATACTTAATAGTACTTGAAATTAATATCATCATCATTTGGGATCCCGGTTTGTACCACATACTTAATGCGTAGGTCCAAGGTAGCAAGTCTTGAGCCCTACCATGCATACATACTAGGCCCGAGTCTTACTCCATCGACCTAGGGCACTCAAAGGCCCATTACTGACGAGGCCCGAGTCTTACTCCATCGACCCCGGGGCGTTTACGGAGCCCACCCTTGGTACAAACCATAAAAATAACTTATCATGCATAACTATCATATCATGTCCTTAACAATCTTTCATGCATTTATTCTTTTCATTTCTTTTCATTATGTATAGCATTTTCTATGCTATCACATATCATAACATAACTTCATTTCTTTTCATTATATATAGCATTTTCTATGCTATAACACATCATGGCATATTTCATAATATAACTTCATTATGCATATCATTTCGTAACTAAAGCAATCATGCATTCTAACTTATTATCATATCATTTTCATACAGCATGGCATAGACATATTTAATTTTTGTTCTAGGGTTTCTAGGGCATCTATCCCTTCATGGCCGAACACATAATGATTCATTTAGGTCATACAAACATGTATCACATTCACACATTATCAAGTTTTCATAAGAAGTACTTTTAACCCCTTAGGTTTCATTTCCAAGGCCTCTAGGTCCTTTAAACCTTACTTGGCCGAAATTCATAGAATATAAACTTCCTTTAAGTGGCCTAAAGCATGGGAAACCTAAGTAAATTTCATAGCAAGATTTACTAAGAACATCATACACAAAGTTGGATCATAAACAAGCTAGGACTCTTGTGATCTTACATGTCATAAATCATGTAACTAATTTTCTACATTCCAATTAAACATGAGAGCATTAATCATCTTTCATAACATAATATCACAGAGGTCATTGAGCATATTAGAATTTTGTTTAAGCTTCTCTAAACCATCACCTTACCATGGCCGAAATATTAAGAGTAAGGTTCATGAGTTTCTTTCAACATACAAGTATACAACTCTTAAGAACTTTATATCATGTCATATAAGCATAGTTATTTTAAATTCAAGGTCCTCCTAACCCTAAATTCTTTCTTGGCCGAAACATGAGAGTGGGGTTCTTTTGGTTCCAATCAACTTCCAAGCAAGAAAACCATAGGAAGGTCCTTAGCATTTCATAGAGGGAACCTTGCACTAGTTTGGTTAGACAATAATTTTCCTAACCTATTTACAATATTTTTGATTAAAATTCTAGGGTTACATACACCTCTGATCATGCATCATATATGTATAAAAACATAGGGGAAAACTTTCTTTCAAGGCATAGAAAAAGAATCCGAAAATCACATGAAAGCCTTGTACCGCAGGTGAGGGGAAGCTTACTTTCTTTGCTTAAGTTTCCTAGAGTTGAGAACTTGCTTGTGGACCTTTCTTCCTTGCTTGCTTTGCTCGGCACCAATGGAGGAAGAAGTGGCTAGGTCTTTTGGTGGAGAGGAGGAGGAAGAAGAGGAGGCTTCTTCCTCTTGTGTTGCTCGGCAACAAAAAGAAAGAAAGAAGGGGGAGAGTTGTTGCTCTCGGCAACAAGAGGAAGAAAAGAGGGGGAGAGTGAGTTCTCGGCACCAATGGAGGAGAGGAGGAGAATGAGTTGAGGATGAAGTTGAAGTCACCCTTCCATGCCTATTTATACTAAAATGAGGGGAGGAAAACTTGACTTGATTCATCCTCCTTATTTATTTCTCCTCTTAATGATAAGAATATTCTAGAGAAATGCTTCTTGAGTTCTCTTTTTTCTTTCCTTTAATTTCTCTCTTTTCTTTCCTTTAATTAAAATTCCTATCTCTCCTCTTACAATATCCTCTCCTATCACACTTGGTTAACATATGCATGCATCCACAAGAGAACCAAGGATCAAAACTTGGTTATGTATATTTTTACTTCTTTTTACTTCCTTTTCCTTTTAAGTAAAAAGAATCCTTTCTTATTCTTAACTACTTAGTCCTTTCTCTCCTTATCAATAATTCTCCTATCCCCTTTGATATCCTATACATGTTCCTTACAAGAGATCCAAGGTTCAATCTCTCTTCTAACATTTTATTTTCTTTTGTACATAATAATTCATATATTACCATATTATGCATTATGCATAAATATTTCATACATGTATATATTATCTCATATTTCTTCCTTTTTGTCTACATTAATTCCATACATTATAAATCATGCATAGATGATTTATATTCTCAACTTTATTTTCTTTCATAAAGTTTTAATCATCTAAATCCTTCCCATCTTAATATTTAACTTAGAATATCTACACCTTCTTTTCACTACATTCGTACTCTCATTACCCTTACTTTCTTATCTAGGCTTTCTAGGGGTGTTACACTTGGTACAAGCATGAAAAAGAAGATTTGCCACAAGATAAGTAACTCCAAAATTATCACACCAAATTTTGAATGTAACAGTTGGGGAAAAGTGTAATTATAAAAAAAGATATTGTAGTCAAATAATTTCTGACATCGCGTTAACTATAGCTTTATATTCAGCTTCAGTACCTGAGCAAGAGATTGTTGGTTGCTTCTTTGAAAGTCAGGACACAAGATTTCGCCCAAGAAATATGACATATCCACTAGTAGAACGTCTATCTTAAGGAGATCCAGCCAAATCTGCATTACTGTAGGCAATTAACTCTCGTGAGGACTTATGATATAAAAGAAAACCATGTAGAATAATGTCTTTGAAATATCGAAGAGTGCGGGGGACTTATTGTTGAACACATCGCCAGTTACATGGATCTGCACACACCACCACTCATGGGTTAGTGGTCGATTCAGGCAGAGTGTGTTGCAGCAGGGACTTTGTTTGGCTCCGTTGGTCCGCTCATGGGTAGTGTGACACAACGTAGTAGCCGGCAGGGACTCCTCCCCGTCATCGTGTACCGGGAGTTGAGAGCATTGCGCTCCCCCATTTATGATTTGGGGTAGGAGGATATGTGTACTCCGACAGCATCCCGTCCACTCGGTCACTCATCAGAAGCAGTGACGACAGAGTGCACGGTTGTCATAGCCCTAGCCACTCGACCTCACTATTGTGTGTGAGATGATTGACTGGCGTCAGGGGTGACCAGGACGCATCATTGGCATCATATGAATGATGCATTTATTGCTTGTGTTTGTGTTTGCTGCATTTATATGCTGCATATTGTTTGGATACCTATGTTTGACATACATACAGGATTTCTATACCACTCTGACTATTAGTCCTTATACCCAGGTCCTGGTTAGTACAGTTTCTCTCCTGTTTACTTCAGTTGTGTTTCATCCCTTTATATCAGGAGACTGTACGCATGATTAGTGCTAGAGGTTATTTCCCTACTTTGTATATTAGTTGTACCTGCTAAGTGTTGGACTCACCCTGCCTCCATTGTTGATATTTTCAGGTTAATGTTGTCAGGAGAGAGTTCCAGTTGCTGGTCCCATGCAGACCACGAGGATTTATTGACCTTTTAATTTTTCTTCTTATTTGACTATGTTTAGAATTGGTTTATGTTGATACTTGGATAATGTATGGATTGTATTTGTCGATGGATTTTTATTCGATATGTTTTACTACATACCTGCCTGGACGGCAGAAGAGGTGAGTTTGTCGGATTGTGTTTTATGAGTGTAGTGGAGTAGGAAAAATCGGATTTGAGCTTTACGAGTGTAGTTGAGTAGGGTTGTTTTCAAGTCATCGTATTACTGTTCTATTTGGTTACTATTAAACTGCGTGGTTGTGTCAGCCAGAGGCTGAAATTGATATTAACAGCGTGGTGATTGTTTTATTATTGTTATTATTCCAGCCGCATGTGGCTGAGGTATATGGTGATTGTAGAAAGTTTCAGATTTTCCGCCGTACAGGGGAGATGCTGCCAAAATTTCTTCGGACAGGGACTCCTCCGGGGCGTGACAATTTATTTGGTATCAGAGCCAGGTTTTACGATCTTTGTTTTCGTATTTTGGATATTTGGGATAACCTGATACCAATTTATTTGGTATCAGAGCTCCAAGTTTGGCGATACTTGTTTGATTTCCGTGTGTTGGATTTTCGAGATTTATCTGATACCAATTTATTTGGTATCAGAGCGGGTTATGATACCTGCTTTTGGGTGTTCTGGATATTTGGATATCTATTTCGGTTTGTACAGATTTTCGTTATGGTTATGTTTCGGACTTCCGTTTTGGATTTATATGGATTTCCGACGATTTTCTCGTTCAGAATTTTGAGGTCAAATTGGGGAGTGGACAGCGACGGAACATCTCCAGACAGCAAATATGTATGATGTTTATTTTATGATTGTTATATTGGTAGTAATATCTGTAATATAACTTAACACGTATTTCGGTGAGACGTGGTGCTGGACGACCACGTACGAGGACCACGGGATCTCTGGATATGCCAGAAATGCCTACTGTTGATGAGCCTGTCAGTCAGGGACATACTCAGCATACTGCGGGCGCGTCGGGCTCTCAGACCCCGACGGCTCCTATAGAGGTACCTACCTCGGTTATGCCGAGTGTACCTATCTCTACTGTAGTTCCGGTACCATCAGGGGTACCATTAGCGTTCCCGATATCTGCTCCAGCGCAGCCTACGGCGTACCCGGCACCACCGCCACCTGGACCTACAGTGTACCCGACACCAGTGGCACTTGTGCCCCCAGTGCCTACAGTAGCAGCAGCTGCTCCACCTCCGGTATCACTACCTACTGTACCTTCAGCTACGGCCACTTTTGTTCACCCGGCAGTACCACCGACGGCTTATGCTCCAGTTTATACAGCAGCACCGGGAGTTCCTCCTCCAGTTTATTCCGCGGTACCACCTGTAGCACCAGTTCCAGTGGTTCCGCCAGTTCCTGCAACCGTCCCGACACAGCTCACTGATATTGCCGCGGCACGAGCTAGGATTCCAGTATTAGCAGAGTCGATGAAGACTCGTTTCACACTCTTCCGAGGAGACCTTGACCCGAGTATGACTCTATCATGGATAGAGACTATGGAGCAGACCTTCTCCTATATGGCTTGCTCCGAGTGGGAGAAAGCAAAGCTGGCTGCTCTTCATTTACGGGATGAGGCTAACGCCTGGTGGATTACTCAGCGTTCCATTATCGGCGAGCTGAGCATTACTTGGGCCAGGTTCAGAGAGGCTTTTAAGAGCCGTTTCTTTCCACTAGCATATCAGATGGCTCGCCGGTAGGATTTCATGAATCTGCGTCAGAACAATCGCACGGTGACAGAGTATAATACTGAATTCAACCGGTTGGCTAAGTTTTGTCCAGAGTTAGTTGCGGAGGACAGATCTCGCATGATGCAGTTTATACAGGGACTGGATGGTCATCTACAAGTAAGGCTTGCCGGTTTAAGGATCACATCTTACTCAGATGCACTGGATCGAGCCTTGATGATAGAGTTAGCTCAGCAGAGAGCATTTTCGGACAGGAAGAGGAATCATACGGGTCAGACATCTAGACAGATCCAGCAGCCACCGGCTACACAGCAGCAGAACTGGAAACGACCCGACAGCGACATTCGCTGTTTCAGATTTGGATCCAGAGATCACATCACCCCAGCTTGCTCTCTGGAACAGCCAGTTTGCTTTTATTGCAAACTGCCTGGGCACCAGAGCCGAGATTGTCAGTTGAAGGCTCAGCACACGGCTTCCGGAGGGTCAGGTCAGAGGGGACAGTCTAGTCAGTCAGGGGCATATCGAGGAGGGCAGAAAGCCCAATCTTCACATCGTCAGCAGGGGATAGCTTCACCTGCAGCAGCGGCATTTGGCATGCTTGGACAGGAGTACTCCAATGCTTCCATAGCAACCCAGAGTTCTGTTCCAGGACCTTATTATCCGATAAAGGGGCAGTATCAGCTGCAGCCTCAGCCTTTAGGCCAGTACCAGACTCAGTCCCAGCCATCTACACAGTATCAGTCACCGTCCTCTCAGTCTTCTCTAGCGCATTATCCAGCACCACCTCAGTGGCAGGCTTCTGCCCAGCTGCAGCAGTCGCTGGCAGCGTTACCACCTCCTCCTCCGCCAGAGAATGGACGTGTTCATGCGATTACCAGAGAGGATGCGCAGCGAGCCGACGTATCCATTTTCCGCGATACGATTTCCATTTATGCATTTTCTGCTGATATATTGATTGCTACTGGTAGCTCGCACTCTTTTATATCTCGTACTTTTATACGAGAGATTGGTAGATTACCCACTTGCAAACCCCAGCGAATGATCGTCTCCCTACCGTCCGGTGATACATTGGATGTCACTCAGGAGGTCAGAGATTGCCGTTAGATTTTGACAACTTAATACTTACGGTGGATCTTTTAGTATTGGAAATGGTCGATTTTGATATTATACTTGGCGTGGACTATTTGTCAGCATATCATGCCACAGTTGATTGCTAGACGAGGGTAGTCACATTCTGGCCATTATGAGTTTTTGGTAATGTCATTTGGGCTTACCAATGCTCTAGCGGTATTTATGGATTGTTGTGGTGGAACATTACTCCAACATATGTGGTATTTCCTGTGATGGAGCGTTGCTCTCACACTAGAGGATTTATTCTTTGATGATTTATATTGTTGGTGATTAGATTTCAGATTTATTGTCAGAGATCTTATGGTTAGGAATGTCTTTGGTACGACATTATGAGTTCTAGGTTTTACCATTTAGGCTTACAAAGCCCTAGATGTTTTCATGGACTCGATGATTTCGGTGTTCCTAGGTTGTTTGGATCGGTTCTCATTGTCCGTCCTTGTTGACAATGTTGTAATCTATTTTTGATCCGAGTTGATACCCCCATCTTTCACTTGAGGTATGTGATTTAATTTACCGTTCAGCATTTTATACTTTTGTCTGTTGTTAGTATTTGCTGATGGTAAATAACGAAATTTGGGGATCAAATTTTTATTAGTAGGGGAGAATGTAAACGAAAAAAATAGAGAATAATAATAAGGGAATTTTCTGAAATTTTTGGAAATTTTTCGAGAATTTTTCGGAGCTCGTATGGACGAGTTAACGGGGATAATAACGGGGTCCGGGAAAGCCTGTTTAGGCTACCCATTTAAGTGAGGAAAAGATTTATTTATTTATTTCTTTTCCCTTTTTCTTATTTATTTTCTTTTCCTCCCCATTACTGTGCGTGCCCTATTCTTCTTCTTCGCGCGCCCGACCCTGCTAAACCCGTGCCCTAAATCCTTCGACGTCGTCTCCTCCTCCTAACTGGCGTCCGACGCTTGCCCTAACCGCCGAGGCGATTTCCTCTCCTCTTTCTTCTTTCCTTCTTCTTTCCTTCCTCGACAGCCACACTTCTCGCCACTGCCCGAAGCCCTCCTCTGTCGTCGCCCCTCGCCGTGGAGTTCCCAGCGCCGCCGCTGCCTCACGGGACATCGTTGAATCCGATTTCCCTCGCCTCTCCTTCTTTTTGCTTTCCGAGCCGCTGCCACAGCCGACGCCTCTCTTCTAATCACCTCCGCTCGTGCCCTAGGTTTGATCACACCGCCGGCCTTGTCTCCCTCTCTCGGAGTCACCCTCTGCACGGAAGAAGCAAGCCCTAGATGAGCCCCTGTCGATCTCTGGTTGCCAGCCACCGAGATTTTTCCTAGCCGGCCAAATGTTTCTGCCCTAGACCTCACCACCGGGTCCTCCTTCGCCACCAGCCGCCGACAGAGAGGGAAACAAGGGGTATCAAATTAGGTAAGGTAAAAAAGAGGTATTTGGATTTTTGATTTGGATCATGTGCTGAATTTGTTGGCTGATAACTGTGGAACTTGTCATTGTTTTTCCCACAGCAGCTTCTCCGGATCTCGGCAATAAGTTCTTCAGAATTTGAGCAGTGCAGAGGCATTGGAAAATTTGGGTAAGGTTTTTTGTTAAGCTAAATACTAAGAGGGTAAGTTAGGTATGATTTGGATTTAATTTAGGCAGATCAAGGAGGTTGAATTAGGGGTTTGCCCTAATTTATGGTTAAAGAATTTATTTAGCTATTTATAGGAATTTAGCTAAATAATCGTATATCTATTGGATACATGACTTTGACGCGAGTTGAGCATCTCGATGTCGGATTTGGACATTCTATTGGAGGCGGGTACTTCTGACTTTATGTCGTTTGATATACATAGTAGTGAATTTAACAAATTACATTAATTATGTTTCTCATTCTGTTTCGGTTAATCACTACCCAACACTTGTTACATGCTTGATTTATTGCTTGGTTTGCATCTCATGTATACTTTACCTGTTTATACATGCTTGTAGGGGTTGTGATATATCATGCTTCACCATGTTCAGGACCTAGGTTGTATACCTTATCTGATCTGTGTACCGTTGTTTTGATTCATTGACTTATGGTGCACTTTTTATATATACATGGTTTAGCTCAGGATATTTTGTGTTTAGTGTCATGCACCATTTGCATGATTGCATGCTGTGCGATAGTCCGCTTCATTATTGTTGAGCACATCGCCAGTTACATGGATCTGCACACACCACCACTCATGGGTTAGTGGTCGATTCAGACAGAGTGTGTTGCAGCAGGGACTTTGTTTGGCTCCGTTGGTCCGCTCATGGGTAGTGTGACACAACGTAGTAGCCGGCAGGGACTCCTCCCCGTCATCGTGTACCGGGAGTTGAGAGCATTGCGCTCCCCCATTTATGATTTGGGGTAGGAGGATAGGTGTACTCCGACAGCATCCCGTCCACTCGGTCACTCATCAGAAGCAGTGACGACAGAGTGCACGGTTGTCACAGCCCTACCCACTCGACCTCACTATTGTGTGTGAGATGTTTGACTGGCGTCAGGGGTGATCAGGACACATCATTGGCATCATATGCATGATGCATTTATTGCTTGTGTTTGTGTTTGCTGCATTTATATGCTGCATATTGTTTGGATACCTATGTTTGACATACATACAGGATTTCTATACCACTCGGACTATTAGTCCTTATACCCAGGTCCTGGTTAGTACAGTTTCTCTCCTGTTTATTTCAGTTGCATTTCATCCCTTTATATCAGGAGACTGTACGCATGATTAGTGCTAGAGGTTATTTCCCTACTTTGTATATCAGGTGTACCTGTTGAGTATTGGACTCACCCCGCCTCCATTGTTGATATTTTCAGGTTAATGCTGTCAGGAGAGAGTTTCAGTTGCTGGTCCCCTGCAGACCACGAGGATTTATTGACCTTTTAGTTTTTCTTCTTATTTGACTATGTTTAGAATTGGTTTATGTTGATACTTGGATAATGTATGGATTGTATTTGTCGATGGATTTTTATTCGATATGTTTTACTACATACCTGCCTGGACGGCAGAAGAGGTGAGTTTGTCGGATTGTGTTTTATGAGTGTAGTGGAGTAGGAAAAATCGGATTTGAGCTTTACGAGTGTAGTTGAGTAGGGTTGTTTTCGAGTCATCGTATTACTGTTCTATTTGGTTACTATTAAACTGCGTGGTTGTGTCAGCCAAAGGCTGAAATTGATATTAACTGCGTGGTGACTGTTTTATTATTGTTATTATTCCAGCCGCATGTGGCTGAGGTATATGGTGATTGTAGAAAGTTTCAGATTGTCTGCTGTACAGGGGAGATGCTGCCGAAATTTCTTCGGACAGGGACTCCTCCGGGGCGTAACATTGGGTGACCTCTGTTTATAAATCGGTAGGTCATTGTTTGATGTCGGCTAGTTGTTCTCGACCTTGGTTGGTCGTGGGGTGTCTGTGCCTTACAGTGGCACAGCTGTCCGGGGGTCAGTGCCTTGCCGTTGGGGCCAAGATTATATTTGATAATTTGTAGACTTTTTTATTTTACTGTAAATTTGATATTTTTGTTTGTGCAGGTTTGGATTTGACGTGGCTGGGAGAGACGTTCGGTTTTATTTACCTTTGTTAGGTATATTTATTTACACATTATATTTTAATAATGATTGTATGTTTTTATTTTCCTCTATTATATGTTATTTGCAGTTGTATATGAACTAAGTAATATTGACCATTAGTATTTATGTTCTAGGAGTTTTTATTACTATAATTTATTTGAAACAGACAACATCCAGAATGAAAGAAGTTGAATGTATAATAAAAATTTACCTGGCCGTGGGGGTTTAACTGATGAGTTTATCATTGGGTTGAGATAGTTTTTAAATTTTGCATCTAGTAATGTTGAGTATATGGATGGTATCAGATACGATGTCCATCCAAAAAGTGTCATAATGGTAAATTTTTACCATCTAATAAAGTTTCAGAGTATCTTTGTAGATTTGGTTTTACTCCGAATTACTATAATTGGACATGCCATGGTGAACCATTCATATCTGATGAGGATTATTATGGACACAACATAGAAGTCTCTAGGGATCAAAGTTATTATAATCAATTAAATCCATATCAGAGAATGATATTTGATGCAGCGGGTCCGAATTTAATTCCTGAACCACATGGTGCCAGTTCTAGCTGCCCTCCAACAATTGAGCAAATGTTTACAACATATGCATTACCATTAGAAGAGGTACAAGTACCAGGTGTCAATGAAATTTTGAATAATGAAACATATCTTAAATTTCAGGAAGTGTTGAGTGCTGCAGATGAACCATTATGAGCTGATTGTGACAATCATACTAAATTATCATTCACCGCAAGACTGTTGAATATCAAGGCAGAGTCTAATGTGTCGGAAAATAATTTCAATAAGTTTGTTCAGGCTTTTGAAGAGGCATTGCCCCGTGATAATATATTGCCTAATGTTTTTTACAGTATGAAAAAACTTACAAAACAATTAGGTCTTCCTGTGGAAATTGATGTTTGCAGAGACGGTTGTATGCTATATTGGGGAGATGATGCAGATGCAAATGTTTGTAGATTCTGTAATCAAGATAGGTACAAGAGCACTAGAAGGAGTCAACAACGACGTAAATCATACAGTTAGTTATTTTATTTGCCATTAACTCCTAGGTTCAAAGGCTTTATGCATTAAAGACCACTGCTGAACACATGACTTGGTATGCAAATCATCGAATAGAGGAGGGGTTAATGTGTCATCCATCAGATGCAGATGCATGGAAAAATTTTGATAGAACATATCCTGAATTTGCGAAGGAGACTCGAAACATTAGGTTAGGTCTTTGTGCTGACAATTTTGCTCCATTTAGTAAATCAGGAAGACAGTATTCTTGTTGGTCAATTATATTAACTCCATATAATCTTCCGCCTGGGATGTGCATGAAAACACCGTATATGTTTTTAACATTAATTGTGCCTGACCCGCAAAATCCAAAGAAGTTAATAGATGTTTATATGCAACCACTGATTGCAGAGCTAAAACAACTATGGGATGAAGGGTTTCCTACATATGACGTTCATACTAATCAGATGTTTGTTATGAAGGCTGCTCTTCTTTGGACCATTAATGACTTTCCGGCTTATGGTATGCTATCTGGGTGGAGTACTGCAAGAATCTTAGGTTGTCCAATATGTATGGAGAGATCAAAGTCGATCAGATTGAAATATGGGAAAAAGCCGAGTTATTTTGATTGTCATAGACAATTTTTACCATTAAATCATAATTTCAGAAGGAATAAAGATGAGTTCACTAGGAATAGAATTGAAAGAACACCTCCGCCATTAAGATTGACATGTCAAGATATTTGGTATAGAGTGCTTCACTTTCCATCTGTTTTTGAAGAACCACATGGTACAACATATGAATATGGAAGCACTCATAAATGAACTAAACGGAGTATATTTTGGGATTTACCTTATTGGTATAGTAATTTAATTCATCATAATCTGGATGTAATGCATATTGAGAAAAATGTTTTTGATAATCTCATAAATATAGTGATGGATATCGCCGGAAAAACAAAAGATAATTTGAATGCAAGAAAAGATATGCGACTAATTTGTAAACGACTCACTCTTGATGTGGATGAAAGTAGTAGGGGATCAAAGCCAAAGGCAATTTATACATTGAATAAAGAACAAAGACGTGTTGTTTTTGAATGGTTGAAATCATTGAGATTTCTTGATGAGTATGTCTCTAATCTTGGGAGATGTGTCGATATGAAGGAATTCAAATTGATTGGTTTGAAAAATCATGATTGTCATATATTTATGGAAAGACTTATTCCAATTGCTTTTAAGGAACTCTTACCAAATTTTGTATGGGGTACAATTACGGAGTTAAGCATTTTCCTTCATGATATTTGCTCAACAATTTTGAGATATTCACAGATGGAGAAGTTAGAGAGAGACATTTCAATTATTTTGTGTAATTTAGAAAGAATCTTTCCACCTTCATTTTTTTGATTCAATGGAACATCTTTTGGTTCACTTGTCATACGAGACCAAAGTTGGAGGACCAGTCCATTTTCGATGAATGTATCCATTTGAAAGATATATTTTGTTTTATCTTATATACTTCGTTATTAATGCGTTGTAAATTTATAACTTTTTTATATATATTATTCTAATACAAATTGTTATATTTCAATCAGATTTTTATATCATTTGAAGAAAAAAGTAAAAAATAAGGCACATGTTGAAGCCTCTATTGTTAATGCATACATTGTGGAGGAAATAACAACTTTTGCATCGTATTATTTTGAGCCTCACATTCAGACTAAAAGACGGAGACCTGGAAGAAATGATGAAGGTCCTATTGATCCCAATACGAACATATTCTCAATTTTAAATTATCTTGGTCGACCAAGTGGACAATGTAAGCAAAGATATTTCACTAATCAAGAATGGCGAGCAACCCAGACATATGTTTTACTTAATTGTCTAGAAGTATCACCATATTTCGAGTTAGTATATCTTTCCTATTTATTTCTTTTATCGTAAATTTTTGGTGTTATAATTTAATTTTTTATGATAGGATTTTTTCAAAACTTGTATTCTGATATGCCAACACTAGAGTTTGATCGTTTCTACGATCAAGAATTTGCACCTTGGTTCAAATCATATATAAGTAATTTTTACCTTGTATTCTGATTTACCGTATTGGTATAGTACATTTTAACTTTTAAATGAATAACATATTCATTTGAGTTTAGGTTTATGATAATCAAGATCACCTCGAACATCAAATGTTATTTCATCTGTCTTGGGGGTCCAAAAGCAATGGTAAGCACTTGGCCAGTATATTTCATAAATGGATATAATTTTCATACTCAAGAATAAGGAAAAGGGAAGACTACAATGAATAGTAGGGTACGTGTTCAGTCATCCAATGATGACGTGTAAGCAATGATTTTTATGGTCTACTGGATGAAATTATAGAGATAGAATATCCTGGTCCAGAAATGTGAGTTTTCTTATTTATGTGTCGTTGGTTTGACCCTATCAGAGGGATGAAGGTGCATCCACGTTATAATTTGGTTGAAATAAATCATAAAAGATTATATAAGAGATATGAACCTTTTGTTTTGGCACAACAAGCGATTCAAGTGTTCTATGCTTCATATCCTAGCTTGAAACGTGATAAAATTGACTGGTGGATTGTTTGTAAAACTAAAGCATGGAAAAAAAAAATAGAGGAACATTGGGAAGACATTGCATATCAACAAGTGTTCTATGCTTCATCACACTTTCTCTCTCTTCATTCTCTCATTACACTTTCTCTCTCTTCATTCTCTTATCACACACTCTCTCTTTATTTTCTCTAATCACACTTTTTTTCCAACACACTTTCTCTCTCATCATACTTTCTCTCTCTCCCCGATTTCTCATTTCAGCATACTTTCTCTCTCCTTAGTCTCTCATGTTCTCTCATCACATTTTCTCTCTCTTCATTTTTTTCCATCATTCTTTCTCTCTCAACCCATTTTCTCTCTCATCATACTTTTTCTCTCCTCACTCTTTCATTTTCTCTTATAATTCTTTCTCTCTCTTCATTTTTTCTCATCACTCTTTCTCTTACATTCAATTTTCTCTCCTATCTAATTTCTATTATTTTCCTGTAAGGGTAAAAAAAGAAATTTAGGTTCATTCCGATTGAAAATATTTAACTAACCAAATATCATTTTTAAGAACGATACCCAAGCTCATATTTATTCTTATTCTATAATATTATAATATTCATTTTCATTCTGATTTTTAAGAGAGAATCAAACACCCCCTAAATGATACTGAGATAATTTTAATGTCATATATTAAAATCTAAATTTGATTATTAATAACCTGCCCCAATAATTTCCTTTCCACGAGGGAGACGGATAATGCATGCATGTCTTTTCGAAAGTGATTTTGAGATTTTTTTTTGATAATGGTGCATGCAGGAAGGGCAATATGGGGATTCACAAAAATTGAATGCGCCTTTTGACAATTTTCAAAATGTGAGATGCCATTTAAGAATTCGTCAATTTTGAGTGCGATAAATCGCCGATCTTTGTTGTATGTGGATGGAAAGTTAAATAAATAAATAATTGTGATAAAACTTAAACAATCTGAGAATATGGTTAAAAAATAAAATAAAATAAATAAATAAAGAATACACTGAATAATGTCGATGAAGAAAAAAATATTTTATTTCTATTTTATAAAAATATCAGGGATAAAACATAATACTATAAATTACATACGGAAAAATAAAATATATATAAGTTAGAAAAAAAAAATCCCATTTCTTTTTTTTTTTTATATCATTAATGTGTACAGTTAAATTTTATTAAGACTGAATTTCTACCCATTTAGAAAATATTCAAATCATTTTTTATTTACTTTCCAAGACACTAGAGGAAAAATCTTGAGGCGAAAATAATTACCCCAGGGCGTAACGCAGACGGTGAACGCATGATATTTCTGACGTAATGACCAAGGATCGATTCTCAGGAACTTGACCTGTGTACTTGCATGAACTTCCCTCCATAGCCGACACTAAGAGGCCCGCTAAGATAGCGGATCTATTTTTTTTTGAGACGAAAATGGTTAAATTAATTTTAGATAGTTTGTTAAAAATTAATCTTACAAATTATTCTATAGTGCTCGCAATATGAATTCTAAATTTGATCTTATCCTTTGAATTTCAAAATCAAACAGGATGCAAATGGTAAATAAAATTGAGATCGATGGATAATCTATAAAGAAAAAAGCGACAAGAAGCTTTGTGGGCATTAAAGTGACGATCTGTATTTCTCTTCCATTTGGAATGAAAGAACAAAACAAACATAAGAAAAACAATAAACCAGGATCTCAATTGGCCTTCTTCCTCTTGCTCTTCCTCGGACCATCTACTACATCATTTCCTTCTTCAAAGATATTAACTTCAGCTTGCTCTTCTTCTTCAAAGATATTAACTTCAGCTTGCTCTTCGATTATATCTTTATGCTTGTTCTCCCATAACGCCATTTTCTTCAACATAAATTCTTTCATCTTCTTCCTTTCCTCTGACAGCAACATATAATTTTTCGCCAACTCCTTCGATTTTATTTTATGATCATTCTTTAAACATTCATAATGATTCAGTTTTTCTTTTGTTTTATCCAAACATTTTTCTTCTATTTTATCCAACCAGTGCAAATGCTCTTTCATAAGTTCTATCATCTTCTTCCTTTCATCTGACAGCAACATATAATTTTTCTCCAACTCCATCAATTTTATTTTATGATCATTCTTTAAATGTTCATAATGATTCAGTTTTTCTTCTGTTTTATCTAAACATTTTTCTTCTATTTTATCCAAACAGTGCAAGTGCTCTTTCATCTGTTCATTATATTGCATATATTTAGCATTATGTCCATCTATCCAGCTATTGATAGTCTCCTGTACGTATGATATGCAATCTGTAATCTCAATTTAAAAGAAGATGTCAATATCAATTAGATAAATTACACTAAAAATAACTCATTTATTTCATATTTAATGCATGCCAGGAATTAGGAGAAACGCTAAAAAAAATTCTTGACAGAATCAAGATCCAAAATTTTAAATTCACTCTGAGAATGAAGAACTAGAACTTATCAGCCGCGTTGTTATCACTGACATCTTCCTATCACTCGCGCCTGGAATTCACGTATTTTGGATTCTCAAAAAGCATACTGATCTTTAATATTTTGGTAGAATTGTTTTACTGATTAATATTTTTGAGTAAGCTTCAGCTTCCTTGTAAATCACAAAAAATGGTCTGATTGTCTAGCACTGTAGATATGAAGTTTTTGTAATTTATCCGTTGTGATTACATAGGCTTCGTTGAGCCCGACACTTGTAGTAGTAGTTTTCATGTAATTTGGATTTTTAGAAAACATGCCAATCTTTAATATTTGGGCAGAACTGCTTTACTAATTAATCTTGTTGGCTTAGATGTCAATCAAGTTGGACACCTTACCCAGTTTGACATGGTCCAATCCTAAAAGGGCTGAGCTGTGCCTAGCAAGGACTCTTATGGGCCTATGTTAGGCATGTGCCTTGTACCCCACATTCTATGCTGTGGTGGCAAAAAGTGAATACACTCGTCCCTAACGTCTCCGTCAACCAGTCACAGGGACAACACGAAAGAGGTAAATCACGGATAACTATTAGCTTTTGGTATAATGACTAACACGTACAGTGCCAAACATGGACCATGGCTTGCCTGCTACAAACCATATAAAATTTTCTACATTATCCCTTTTACACCAAACATAATTAAAAAGAATTAAAATCTTATTAAATTACCTTATTGTTTTGAAAAATATTGAACAGATTATTATTTTAATATTCTTTTTGTTTTCAGAAATATTTCTATATGTATTATAATTTATATGATCAAATTTCCATCTCAATGGGTTGCCCACACTTGGTTGGCATGGCTTGGGCTTGTGGGCACAACCTATTGACACCTAGCAACGAGGGCAATTTCTGCACCACTTGCACTTTGGTCTGGCTAGGTGAGTTATGTAAGTTGGCTATTCCTTGTATGGGCTCTATATGTTGTGGCCTAGTCATATTCACACAGGGAAGTATAAAGGTTAACTTGAGATCATCCCACTGTGCTAGCTGATTTAGGAATCTACTTGATCCTTAGGATGAACAAGGTAGGAACTCATCATCTATGCTTTGAAACAGTGGCAAAAATTTGATTGGACAACACTGATCCAAAAGTTTAAGCTGATAAGGAAAAGGTCAACTGGGTTTATAGATTAATGTTTATAATTCTGTATTTGAAGTCAGGATTTTGTCTGATTGTTCTGCATTATTGACCTCATAGAATTTCCTCAGGTTATACATAATTACATAGATATCCTCAGAAACAACCAAATATACCTAGTTGAGAAAAGCAAGCTCATCAATGACTCTTGCTGGCTTGCTCAGCCTATCTTTGATAGCTAACAAGGATCAACGTGATGATAGATTGGACATTCAGGTAGTATCTCTACTGTCTATTTTTTTTTTAAAGTGGTAAAATGCATTTTCTCTTTGGAACTATGATTTTGTTATAATTGTTCATTCTATTAATTTAATATATATAATTAATATATTTCTTATTTAAAAATATTGAACTTTACGGTACCGAAACTGTATCGTTCCGGTCCAGGACTGAAACCTTCGCACGGCTAGAAATTTTAAACTTTGATGCCAACATTGTCTTCTTTTTCCTTTATTCCACCATATCAATGTCATTAAGAACATGAAGTTGACAATGAGTGTGAAATCAACTAAAGCATAGAGATGAAAGGTATTTTATCCATTTTATTTTATCAGAGTAATTTTACAAAAATCATTTATATTATTCTACTTTTGAACATAATCGTGTAGGTTCTACCTTGAAACTACCTCAGCATCAGTAAATCAAACAACATGCACACTATATTTGTTTTGAAATAGAAGATTTGTTTTAAAAGAATTATTAGCGGTAGCTTAAGTGAAGCAACGACAAAAAACACCATTAATAAACTAAAGTTATCATATCCTAGCATTTGATGAACAATGAGTCTAAAATACACAATGAATGGAAAACCACCAAATAAGTTCTTGATGAAAAGAAAATCTGAAGCGAAGTACTAAAGTTCATGGCAGAAGAGATAAACAGATGAAAATTCACATTTGGGAGGAATGACATGAGGGACGTGCTCACCCAGCCTCGATCCTTCGCTCTTCATCCTTGGTTCGGCCGAGTATCCTTCGCTTGCCATCGCCCGATAATTCTTCCGACCCGAGGATCCCTAACCCTAGCCTGAGGAAGGAAACTTGCAAGTAATGTGTCGTCAGATTTATAACCTAATGGTATCCGGATTCGGATCGGATATCCGGATCCATAACCCTTCCTAAAGATAGTCTTTTTGAAAGTGCTTTTGAGATATTTTTTTTTTGATAATGGTGCATGCAGGAAGGGCAATATGAGGATTCACTAAAACTGAATGCGCCTTTTGACAATTTTCAAAATGTGAGATGCAATTTAAGAATTCGTCAATTTTGAGTGCGATAAATCGCCGATCTTTGTTGTATGTGGATTAAAAGTTAAATAAATAAATAAATAATTGTGATAAAACTTAAACAATCTGAGAATATGGTTAAAAAATAAAATAAAATAAAATAAATAAAGAAAGAAAGAATACACTGAATAATGTTGATGAAGAAAAAAATATTTTATTTCTATTTTATAAAAATATCAGGGATAAAACATAATACTATAAATTACATACGGCAAAATAAAATATATATAAAATAGAAAGAAAAAAATAAAAAAAATCCCATTTCTTTTTTTTTATATCATTAATGTGTACAGTCAAATTTTATTAAGACTGAATTTCAATCTATTTAAAAAATATTCAAATCATTTTTTATTTACTTTTGGAGACCACTAGAGAAAAACATTGAGGCGAGAATAGTTAAATTAATTTTAGATAGTTTGTTAAAAATTAATCTTACAAATTATTCTACAGTGCTTGCAATATGGATTCTAAATATGATCTTATACTTTGAATTTCAAAATCCAAAGGGATGCAAATGGTAAATAAAACTGGGATCGATGGACAATCTATAAAGAAAAAAGCGACAAGAAGCTTGATCTTATGTGGACATTAAAGTGACGAGTTATATTTCTCTTCCATTTGGAATGAAAGAACAAAACAAACATAAGAAAAATAATAAATCAGCATATCATTGGCCTTCTTCCTCTTGCTCTTCCTTGGACCATCCACTTCATCATTTCTTTCTTCAAGAATATTAACTTCAGCTTGCTCTTCGAGAGTATCTTTATGCTCATTCTTCCATAGCGTCATTTTCTTCAATATAAATTTTTTCATCTTCTTCTTTTCCTCCGACAGCAACATGTAAGTTTTCTCCCAACTCTTTCAATTTTATTTTATGATAATTCTTTAAATGTTCATAATAATTCAGTTTTTCTTATGTTTTATCCAAACATTTTTCTTCTATTTTATCCAAACAGTACAAATGCTTTCTTCTGTTCATTATATTGCTTATATTTAGCATCATGTCCATCTATCCAACTATTGATAATCTCACATACATATGACATGCAATCTGTAATCTCAATTTAAAAGAACATGTCAATATCAATTAGATAAGTTAAACTAAAAATAATTTATTTATTTTATATTTAATGTATGCCAGGATGAATTAGGAGAAATGTTAAAAAAAATTCATGACAGAATCAATATCCAAAAATTTAGATTCACTCTGAAAATGAAGAACTAGAACTTATCAACCGTGTTGTTATCACTTGCATCTTCCTATCTATCTCTCGTGCCTGAAATTCACGTATTTTGGATTCTCAGAAAGCATAATGATCTTTAATATTTTGGTAGAATTATTTTACTGATTAATATTTTTGAGTAAGCTTCAACTTTCTTGTAAATCACAAAAAATAGTCTGATTGTCTAGCAATGTGTTGGTGTAGTGAGTGCACCAGATGATTGAACTTGAGTTTTGATTATGACAAAGGGTTCAAAGTTAAGTTGTGGTGTTATCTAACAAGGTTCATGGAGCTTGCAGGAAAGTCCTAAGTGATGCTTAGGCAAAAGTCCTAGCTACGGTTAGGCAAGATGAAAACCTAAAGAGAGGGGGGGGCGGGGTAACCTTAGGTCCTAGGGGGTGGTAACCCTAGGTGAAGGAAAAATCCTAAAGGGGGGGGTAACCTTATGTCCTAGGGGGTGGTAACCCTAGGTGAAGGAAAAATCCTAAAGGGGGGGGGGGGGTAACCTTAGGTCCTAGGGGGTGATAACCCTAGGTGACGGAAAACCCTAAGAGGTGACAACCATAGGTCCTAGGGGGTGATAACCCTAGGTGGTGGAAAATCCTAAGGGGCGGCAACCTTAGGTCTAGGTGGAGAAAAACCCTAGGGGGTGGTAACCCTAGGCGAAAAGTCCAGTCGGTCTGGAGGATCGGACTGGCATCAGGTAATCTCTCCTGAGGGGAGTAGGTGAGGACGCGTTCCCCGCAGAGGGAATAGTAGGCGTCGGATCGACCTAAGGTTTCCGGTCGGAAATCCGAAGTCAGACCTGGACAGTCTGATGACTGTCAATCACTTGATTTACTATATTTTATATGTGCTAACTTTGTCTTGCAGGGTATGTGTGTGTTTGGTGAACTAACATGCTTTGCAGGGACAAATGAGCAAGGCAAGCCTCGGATGAACAGTGTCCGAGGCGCCTCTATGGAGCTTGGAGGCGCCTCAGGTGCAGAATGTCAGCTGGTCGCGAAGCAGTGCTGGAGGCACCTCGGATGGAGCTGGAGGCACCTTGGACCAAGGCTTGGAGGCGCCTTGGAGTGGCTTGAAGGCGCCTTCAAGCTGATAAAGTACGACGAGTTCAACAGTGATCCACGCGGGTGACTCGGAGGCCTGGAGGGGTCTTGGATGGTCTTGGAAGTGCCTCCAACAGGCTTTAAAAGGAGGCTTCGAGCAGCAGGTTGAACATTATTAAGTCAAAAGTTATATTCCTTCGTGTGCTGCTCAAGAAACGACTCGACGAAACTACGACAAGTCCCCGACGACCCGAAGCTACGAAGATTTCTACTTTAGTGTTGTCGGAATAAATTTTTCTAAGTACTTTTTATTGTAATTTCATATTGTACTGAATATTTGAGATTATAGTTGTTGCCCATCGAAAGCGATCAAAGATCGCGGGCCTTGAAGTAGGAGTCGCCCTAGGCTCCGAACCAAGTAAATATCTTGGTGTCTTTTGTGTATTGTTCTTTTTCCACTGCTACTTCTCGATTATTTTGTGATTACGAAACGAGTGAAAACTACGAATACTATTTACCCCCACCACCTAGCACTTTTGATCTAACACAACGTACATATGAAGTTCTTGTAATTTATTCGTTGTGATTACAGAGGCTTCGTTGAACCCGGCACTTGTAGTAGTAGTTTTCATGTAATTTGGATTTTTAGAAAACATGCCAATCTTTAATATTTGGGCAGAAGTGCTTTACTGATTAATCTTTTTAGGCTTAGATGCCAATCAAGCTGGACACCTTACCCAGTTTGACATGGTCCAATCCTAAATGGGCTGAGCTGTGCCTAGCAAGGACGCTTATGGGCTTATGTTAGGCATGTGCCTTGTACCCCACATTCCATACTCTGTCATGCCCATGGTAATAAAAAATGAATATGTTCATCCTAACGTTCATGTTAATCTGTCTCAGGATCAATATAGATGAGATAAATCATGGATGACTACTAATCTTTGCTGTACCAAATATGGACCATGACTTGCCTGCTACAAACCATATAAAATTTTCTATATTATCCCTTTTACCCCAAACCATGACTTAGCTAGGTGAGTTATGTAAGTTGGCTATTCCTTGTATGGGCTCTATATGTTGTGGCCTAGCCATATTCACACAGGGAAGTATGAAGGTTAACTTGAGATCATCCCACTATGCTAGCCGCTTTAGGAATCTACTTGATCCTTAGGAGGAACAAGGTAGGAACTCATCATCTATGCTTTGAAACAGTGGCAAAATTTTGATTGGACAACACTGATCCAAAAGTTTAAGCTGATAAGGAAAAGGTCAACTGGGTTTATAGATTAATGTTTATAATTCTGTATTTGAAGTCAGGATTTTGTCTGATTGTTCTGCATTATTGACCTCATAGAATTTTTTGTATTTCTCAGGTTCTTGATAATTACATAGATATCCTCATAAACAACCAAATACACCTAGTTGAGAAGAGCAAGCTCATCAATGCTCTTGTTGGGCTTGCGCACTGCCTATCTTTGATAGCTAACAAGGATCAACGTGATGATAGATCGGACATTCAGGTAGTATCTCTACTGTCTATTTTTTTTTTTAAGTGGTTAACTGCATTTTCTCTTTGGAATTATCATTTTGTTAGAATTATTCATTCTATTAATTTAATATATATAATTAATATATTTCTTATTTAAAAATACTGAAACTATATCGACACAGATCGATACGATACCGAAACTATATTATTTCAATCTGAGATCGAAACCTGAGTACGAATAAAGATTTTAAACTTTGATGTCAACATTGTTTTCCTTTTCCTTTATTCTACCATATCAATGTCATTAACATGAAGTTGACAATGAGAGTGAAATCAACTAAAGCAGTGAGATGAAAGGTATTTTATCAATTTCATTTTATAGAGTAATTTTACAAGAATCATTTATATTATTCTACTTTTGAACATAATTGCGTAGGTTCTACCTTGAAACTACCTCAGCATCAACAAATCAAACAACATGCACACTATATTTGTTTTGAAATAGAAGATTTGTTTTAAAAGAATTATTAGCGGTAGCTTAAGTGAAGCAAGGACAAAAAACACCATTAATAAGCTATAGTTATCAGATCCTAGCATTTGATGAACAATGAGTCTAAAATACCACTACAAAAATACTGTTACTTAGGAACAAATTTTGTAACAAATTTTAGAAAAAAAAATCGTTGAAAATTGGATTTGGAATGAAAATTGCGACAAAAAAAAATCGTCACAAATATGTCGTCGCAAAAATTTGTGACAAAAAATTATAATTTCGTTGGAAATTTTGCAACGAAAATAATATTCGTTGCAAAATTCGTTAGAAATTTTGCAACAAAATCAAAATTCGTTGGAAATTTTGCAACAAAAATAAATATTTGTTGGAAATGTCTGCAGAAAAAATCTCCGACAAACCCCAAATTTGTCGTAAATTAGCAATGAAAAAACGTATTCGTTGCAAACAGATTTGCGACGAATAATTATTTGTTAGAAAAGTTACAAAATACAATTTTACCAACGAAAATATAAATTTGTTGGCAATTTCCAACGAAAATGCATTTTCACTAGAAATTTCCAACGAATCCATATTTTCGTTGGAAATTTCCAACGAAATACATATTCGTTGGAAATTTCCAACAAAATTCATATTCGTTGGAAATTTCCAACGAATCCATAATTTCATTGGAAATATCCAACGAATCTGTATTTTCGTTGGAAATTGCCAACGAATTTATATTTTCGTTGGAAATTGCCAACGAATTTATATTTCGTTGGAAACTTCCAACAAAAATATGGATTCGTTGGAAATTTCCAACGAAAATGCATTTTTCATTGTAGTATTCCGATAAATACGATATTTCCAACGAATCCAATTTCATTGCAAAATTCATCCCAAAATTTAAAAAAAAAACATCCAAACCCATCTTATTTCAATATTTTTTCCTATTACAATTTATTTTCAAACAGATTCAACATATATATAATACACCACTAAACACAATAACACAAATATAAACCAAAAATTAACTAACATACTAGTGTACAACAAAATAAATACAAACATCAATAATATAAACCCAAACACATACATCATTAAAACATATTCATATACAACCTAAACTAAGAGCATAAAACTAACAATACAACACACATCATCATCCAACAATACAAACTACAACAATATACAATTACAACTAACACCCTAAACCAAACACTACAATAAAGCTACAAGAAACATGTCATAGTATCCAAATTCCAATATCATATAAAAACATGAAAAAGGTAGAGTAGAAGATAATCTTATGGAGATCTTTCTCAATCCAAATCCTTCTTCTACCTACATCAAATAAACAAACAAAAAGAAAATCTTATAAACCAACACAAAAATAAATAGGTAAAGACTTACATATTTTTACGTCAATACCACCATCTTTTCACTTACCAACCCTGTTTGGAACAAAAAAAATTAATACGGATCAAAATACAAAAATTAAGAATTTATAAAATTGATAAAATAAAAGAAGTCAAAAATTCTAATTACAAACACTCATGCATCATCATCAACATCATCGACGGCATCATCATCATCGTCGTTAGCATTATCACCAATACCAGGAGGAATATAGCTTGGACCCGATCTAAATTGTTGAAATTGTTGCAAAAGAAAGACTTATTATTTGCGCATTTCAACCATATCTAGATCTCTTTGTGAATTTTATTTTTAAATTTCTAAAATTTGCTGATCCCTTTGAGATATTATGCCTTTCAAATTGTCAATCTCTTCAGTTAAGCTATGAATTTGTGTCGTTATTGCAGGTGGGGTAGAAGAAGATAAAGATCTTCGAGGAACATTATGGATTCTACTCATAGAACCCATACCTATTATCCTTCCCCCTTTGACTCCCCCACTGGCCTCCAACTATAAATCTAAATTATTAGTAACAGACGCTCAGATCCGTCAATATTATCGCCATCACCTGAACTTCTCTGTGATAATGATAGCTCATCATATCTCTCCTATGAAAAATTAAAACCTAGAGCAAATAGATAAGTAATAAAATCTAAGTTAAAATTAAGATTAAAGATTAAATTAAACGTTAATTATTCTAGCTCTATCTCCACTCCAAGTCTTCTCTTTTTTTAGTTTTGTCTTTTTTTTTTTAAAAGTGTGGACGAAAGTGTCTATAAAATCGGGCTCTTTTCCCAAATCTTTAGACTAAAAATAATACGATTAGAAATAATATAATAACATTAAATATATTAAAAATCTAATTATAGAGTTGAAATTTTACCAATCTACGTGAATGCTCCTCGATATTTATAGATCCTCCTGCATATATTGCACGTGAGTCTCCAGAATTATAAACTTGATTTATTTTATTCTGCAAACTCCTTTCTTTACACTCATCAGTTTGCCAAAAATTAAAGATCTTAACCCAATTGTTCGACGTGATAAAGGCAGGTTTTTTTCCACTACTTTTGGCATGGTTTAATACATGATGAATGTGATCATCACATTTCTTTTTGAAAATTCTTTTAATTTCCATCTCAAAATAGAGGTCCCAACTAAATAATCGCTGAAATAAAAAAAAACAATAGACTATACATTAACGTAATTGTTTTATATATAAAATAAATTAGTTTTACCTTAAACTCGCACCACCATAGTTCATTTATGGGCGTTGGAGTACTTGAGTATGACATTGAGTCTCCTCTCCAAAAGTTATTCACAATTTGATTAATCTTGCGAACAACAGTTACTGAATTTTCAAATCTATCATAAAATTACAATAAACAACATTAAATAATTAAGATAGTTAAAAATGTAATAATTTTAATACTTACGAGTCTCCAAGAGGGACTATATGCAATCAAGTGTCGGTAATATCAACGGCTGAGTATCTGGCAGGTATCGACAACTCAAGTGGGGAAGGTGAATGGCCATGTGAAGGTCTTGTCGGTGACTGGCCATGTGAAGGTCTTGCCGGCAACTGGCCACGTGAAGGTCCTGCCGGGGACGACCCACGTGAGGGTCCTGGCGACGACTGGCCATGTGAAGGTCCTCCCTGCGACTGGTCATGTGAAGGTCCTGCCTGAGGTGAGGGCGTAGGTACCATCCTGTCAGATGGTGAATCAGTCTGACCAATGCTTGAACGGTGTCGTCTATGGCGTGCCCGTCGAAACTGCCAACGAAAAATCAAAATTAGAATAAAAGAAATAAAAACTTGATGCTTGCTGAAGAAATATGAAAAACTTATAATATCCATAATAAAAAACTCAGAGAGCGAGAATCTTCAGTGATAATGTCTCACCTCTAATGACCTATAGAAAAAAATAGCACACATATAACATATATAAATTTAACAATGAGATATTATATAGACAACTAATTGAACTATAAATTTTATAAACTTACAGATTAAAATTAAATAGAAAAAAAACTTATCGTACATGTTAAAAATCAAAGTTGTTGTTGTCCTCCTCCTCCTCCTCCTCCTCCTCATCATCATCATCATCATCAACCTTATGAAATTCACTGGCATCTACATTTATCACTACTCCGCTGGGATCTCTTAATGTTGGAATAATATATTCCTCGATCTGAAATGTATTTACAACCTCCTCTTGTTGATATGCAATGTCTTCCCAATGTTCCTCTATTTTTTTTCCGTGCTTTAGTTTTACAAACAGCCCACCAGTCAATTTTATCACGTTTCAAGCTAGGATATGAAGCATAGAACACTTGAATCGCTTGTTGTGCCAAAACAAAAGGTTCATATCTCTTATATAATCTTTTATGATTTATTTCAACCAAATTATAACGTGGATGCACCTTCATCCCTCTGATAGGGTCAAACCAACGACACATAAATAAGATAACTCACATTTCTGGACCAGGGTATTCTATCTCTATAATTTCATCCAGTAGACCATAAAAATCATTGCTTACACCTCCATCATTGGATGACTAAACACGTACCCCACTATTCATTGTAGTCTTCCCTTTTCCTTATTCTTGAGTATGAAAATTATATCCATTTATGAAATATGTTGGCCAAGTGCTTACCATTGCTTTTGGACCCCAAGACAGATCACAGATGAAATAACATTTGATGTTCGAGGTGATCTTGATTATCATAAACCTAAACTCAAATGAATATGTTCTTCATTTAAAAGTTAAAATGTACTATACCAATATAGTAAATCAGAATACAAGGTAAAAATTACTTATATATGATTTGAACCAAGGTGTAAATTCTTGATCGTAGAAACGATCAAACTCTAGTGTTGGCATATCAGAATAAAAGTTTTGAAAAATCCTATCATAAAAAATTAAATTATAACACCAAAAATTTACGACAAAAGAAATAAATAGGAAAGATATACTAACTCGAAATATGGTGATACTTCTAGACAATTAAGTAAAACATATGTCTGGGTTGCTCGCCATTCTTGATTAGTTAAATATCTTTGCTTACATTGTCCACTTGGTCGACCAAGATAATTTAAAATTGAGAATATGCTCGTATTGGGATCAATAGGACCTTCATCATTTCTTCCAGGTCTCCGTCTTTTAGTCTGAATGTGAGGCTCAAAATATTACGATGCAAAAGTTGTTACTTCCTCCACAATGTATGCATTAACAATAGAGACTTCAACATGTGCCTTATTTTTTACTTTTTTCTTCAAATAATATAAAAATCTGATTGAAATATAACAATTTGTATTAGATTAACATATATAAAAAAGTTATAAATTTACAACGCATTAATAACGAAGTATATAAGATAAAACAAAATATACCTTTCAAATGGATACATCCATTGAAAATGGACTGGTCCTCCAACTTTGGTCTCGTATGACAAGTGAACCAAAAGATGTTCCATTGAATCAAAAAATGAAGGTGGAAAGATTCTTTCTAAATTACACAAAATAATTGGAATGTCTCTCTCTAACTTCTCCATCTGTGAATATCTCAAAATTGTTGAGCAAATATCATGAAGGAAAATGCTTAACTCTGTAATTGTATCCCATACAAAATTTGGTAAGAGTTCCTTAAAAGCAATTGGAATAAGTCTTTCCATAAATATATGACAATCGTGACTTTTCAAACCAATCAATTTGAATTCCTTCATATCGACACATCTCCCAAGATTAGAGACATACCCATCAAGAAATCTCAATGATTTCAACCATTCAAAAACAACACGTCTTTGTTCTTTATTCAATGTATAAATTGCCTTTGGCTTTGATCCCCTACTACTTTCATCCACATCAAGAGTGGGTCGTTTACAAATTAGTCGCATATATTTTCTTGCATTCAAATTATCTTTTGTTTTTCCGGCGATATCCATCACTATATTTATGAGATTATCAAAAATATTTTTCTCAATTTGCATTACATCCAGATTATGATGAATTAAATTTCTATACCAATAAGGTAAATCCCAAAATATACTCCGTTTAGTTCATTTATGAGTGCTTCCATATTCATATGTTGTACCATGTGGTTCTTCAATAACAGATGGAAAGTGAAGCACTCTATACCAAATATCTTGACCTGTCAATCTTAATGGCGGAGGTGTTCTTTCAATTCTATTCCTAGTGAACTCATCTTTATTCCTTCTGAAATTATGATTTAATGGTAAAAATTATCTATGACAATCAAAATAACTCAGATTTTCCCCATATTTCAATCTGATCGACTTTGATCTCTCCATACATATTGGACAACCTAAGATTCTTGTAGTACTCCACCCAGATAGCATACCATAAGCTGAAAAGTCATTAATGGTCCAAAGAAGAGCAACCTTCATAACAAACATCTGATTAGTATGAACGTCATATGTAGGAAACCCTTCATCCCATAGTTGGTTTAGCTCTGCAATCAGTGGTTGCATATTAACTTCTTTGGATTTTGCGAGTCAGGCACAATTAATGTTAAAAACATATACGGTGTTTTCATGCACATCCCAGGCGGAAGATTATATGGAGTTAATATAACTGACCAACAAGAATACTGTCTTTCTGATTTACTAAATGGAGCAAAACTGTCAGCACAAAGACCTAACCTAATGTTTCGAGTCTCCTTCGCAAATTCAGGATATGTTCTATCAAAATTTTTCCATGTCTCTGCATCTGATGGATGACACATTAACCCCTCCTCTGTTCGATGATTTGCATGCTAAGTCATGTGTTCAGCAGTGGTCTTTAATGCATAAAGCCTTTGTAACCTAGGAGTTAATGGCAAATAAAATAACTAACTGTATGATTTACGTCGTTGTTGACTCCTTCTAGTGCTCTTGTACCTATCTTGATTACAGAATCTACAAACATTTGCATCTGCATCATCTCCCCAATATAGCATACAACTGTCTCTGCAAACATTAATTTCCACCGGAAGACCTAATTCTTTCGTAAGTTTTTTCATACTGTAAAAATCATTAGGCAGTATATTATCACGGGGCAATGCCTCCTCAAAAGCCTGAACAAACTTATTGAAATTATTTTCCGACACATTAGACTCTGCCTTGATATTTAACAGTCTTGCGGTGAATGATAATTTAGTATGATTGTCACAATCAACTCATAATGGTTCATCTGTAGCACTCAACACTTCCTAAAATTTAAGATATGTTTCATTATTCAAAATTTCATTGACACCTGGTACTTGTACCTCTTCTAATGGTGATGCATATGTTGTAAACATTTGCTCAACTGTTGGAGGGAAGCTAGAACTGGCACCATGTGGTTCAGGAATTAAATTCGGACCCGCTGCATCAAATATCATTCTCTGATATGGATTTAATTGATTATAATAACTTTGATCCCTAGAGACTTATATGTTGTGTCCATAATAATCCTCATCGGATATGAATGGTTCACCATGACATGCCCAATTATAGTAATTCAGAGTAAAACCAAATCTACAAAGATACTTTGAAACTTTATTACATGGTAAAAATTTACCATTATGACACTTTTTGCATGGACATCGTATCTGATACCATCCATATACTCAACATTACTAGATGCAAAATTTAAAAACTATCTCAACCCAATGATAAACTCATCAGTTAAACCCCCACGGTCAGGTAAATTTTTATTATACATTCAACTTCTTTCATTCTGCATGTTGCCTGTTTCAAATAAATTATAGTAATAAAAACTCCTAGAACATAAATACTAATGGTCAATATTACTTAGTTCATATACAACTGCAAATAACATATAATAGAGGAAAATTAAAAACATACAATCATTATTAAAATATCATGTGTAAATAAATATACCTAACAAAGGTAAATAAAATCGAACGTCTCTCCTAGCCACGTCAAATCCAAACTTGCACAAACAAAAATATCAAATTTACAGTAAAATAAAAAAGTCTACAAATTATCAAATATAATCTTGGCCCCAACGGCAAGGCACTGACCCCCGGACAGCTATGCCGCTGTAAGGCACAGACACCCCACGACCAACCAAGGTTAAGAACAACTAGCCAACATCAAACAATGACCTGCCGATTTATAAACAGAGGTCACCCAATGCTGGCAGCGGCCAACCTATGCTGCCAGCGGCCAGCATTAGTCGCTAGTGGTCAGCCTACGCCGTTAGCGGGATCACCAACGCCAAACAGCAGCTAGGCGAGGCCACCAGTAGCCATCCTATGCCGACAGTAGCTAGGTGAGGCTGCTAGTGGCCAACCTCGGCGTCAGTGGCCAACCTTGGCGCCGGGGAGAGCGGCCAGGCGGCGGCGAGAGCGGCCAGGCGGCGGCGAGAGCGGCCAGGCGGCGGCGAGAGCGGCCAGGCGACGACGCTAGGGCCAGGCGCCACCGCGAGCGGCCAGGCGCCGCTGCGAGCACGAGAAACCATGAGCAGACGTGAGCGCGCGGCCAAGCGCTGCCGCTCGCGGCCACTCGCTGCCAGGCGCGGCCGCGAGCATCCAGGCGACGCTGCGAGATCGACGGAAAAAGAAGGACATGAGATCGACGGAGAGAGGCAGCTTACCGGTCAAGAGATGGGCGGAAAAATCGCCGCAGCCGCCGTCTTGCAAGCAAGGAGAAAAATTAGGTCAAGAGGTGAGGAGAAACAGCAGGACCGACGAGGCGGATCGGATCCGGGCGCGCGCCGCTCATGTCGCCAGCGCCCAGGCGATGGTCAGCCAGACCAGCGCCGAGAGCAGCGCGGCGAGCGCCAGCCGCAGGCCGATCCCGCTCTGGAACAGCGATCGCCGCGCCGCGTGTCTCGTGGCCACTCGCTGCCAGGCGCGGCCGCGAGCGTCCAGGCGACGCTGCGAGATCAACGGAAAAAGAAGGACATGAGATCAACGGAGAGAGGCAGCTTACCGGTCAAGAGATGGGCGGAAAAATCGCCGCAGCCGCCGTCTTGCAAGCAAGGAGAAAAATTAGGTCAAGAGGTGAGGAGAAGAGATCGGGCCAGGTCGAGATATTATTAGGGTTCTTCCAACGAATTTCCAACAAAATAATTATTCGTTGGATATTTCCAACAACTCTCAAATTTGTTGGAAATTTCCAATGAATCAGCAAATTCGTTGGAAATTTGCAACGAATTTGTAGATTCGTTGGAAATTTCCAACAAATTTAATTTGTTGGAAAATTTACAATTTCCTAAATTCGCGGTTGATGGATCTAGAGATCTCGGAATCGGATGAAACAAATTTCTATATGCTCCTCTATTTATCCTGATTTTAAATATGCCCTCAAATATTTCTTTTACTTGATATATTTTTCTCTGTAATTTTTCAAATGTCAATGTGTCCGAAAAATCTACGAGCGCATACAATCTGATTTCGATCGTCTCGTTTGGAGCACCCCAATATTATTTTGTCAATCTTATAAGTTCAACTATATCAATTTGATTTTAAATTTTAACACTTTCAAAGAACACTAAAATTCATCTAATTGACCTAGATGTGGAAAAAAATCATCCTATCTCAAAAAAAAAAAAAATTGAACTCATCTATAAAATTAGGAGACCAAGAGGAGCACATAGGAACTTGTTTTATTTGATTCTGAGATCTCTAGGTTGGTCAAACGGGTTTTTAAGACATTGCACACTTTGCAACAAATCTGAAATTCGTTGGAAATTTCCAACAAATTGGCAGATTCGTTGGAATTGTTTCCAACGAATATGCCAATTCGTTGGAAATTTCCAACGAATATCAAATTCGTTGGAAACTTTATATTTTCCTAAAATCACGGTTGACCGACCTAGAGACCTCAGAATTGGATGAAACCAGTTCCTATGTGCTCCTCTATTTATCCTGATTTTATATATGTTCTCAAATATTTTTTTTTATTTCATATATTTTTTTCTTTGTTTTTTCAATCCCCAATATGTTAGAAAAATTAAATTCGGGTTTAAAAATTCACAAATCAAAATAAATTAGCTCCAAAATTATTTTTAATTCATGGATATAATCACGAGAACCTTACAAACGTAAACAAACTAATTTCACCTCATTCTGAGCACTCGAACATTATTTTGTAAATCTAACAAGTTCAACTATATTTCAAGTTGATTTAAAACTCTAACACTTTCATGCAAAATTCAAATTCATCCACTTTAGCTAGATGTTAAAAATTCATCTTATGTCAAAAAAATTATTTGAGCTCATTTATAGAATCAGGAGACCAAGAGGAGTATATAGGAACTTGTTTTATCCGATTTCGATGTCTCTAGGTCAGTCAAATGGATTTTTAAGACATTGCATACTTTGTAACGAATCTGGAATTCGTTGGAAATTTCCAACGAATTTCAGATTCGTTGGAAACTCTACATTTTCCTAAATCACGGTTGACCGACCTAGAGACCTCGGAATTGGATGAAACCAGTTCCTATGTGCTCCTTATTTATCCTGATTTTATATATCTCCTCAAATATTTTTTTACCTCATATATTTTTCCTTTATTTTTTCAATCCCCATTGTGTTAGGAAAATTAAATTCAGGTTTTAAAATTCACAGATAAAAATAAATTAGCTCCAAAATTATTTTTAATTCATGGATATAATCACGAGAATCTTACGAATGCAAACAAACTAATTTTGCCTCGTTCTGACCACTTGAACATTATTTTGTAAATCTAACAAGTTCAACTATACTTCAATTTGATTTAAAACTCTAACACTTCCATGCTAATGATTCAAATTCATCCAATTGACCTAGATGTTAAAAATTCATCTTATTTCAAAAAAATATTTGAGCTCATCTATAGAATCAGGAGACCAAGAGGAGCGCATAGGAACTTGTTTCATCCGATTCTGAGGTCTCTAGGTCGGTCAAACGGATTTTTAAGACATTGCATACTTTGTAACGAATCTGAAAGTCGTTGGAGATTTCCAACGAATCTGCCAATTCGTTGGAAATTTCCAACTAATATTAGATTCGTTGGAAACTCTACATTTTTCTAAAATCATTAATATCCTTCACTTCCTAAAGGTAGTTTTATTTTTATATTTCGACTCTCAATTAAGTAAACGGTTTGTATACCAGTGCTTCATTCTTTTTTGTATTTCCCTGAATCCTAAGTCGTAACTAAAAATACAGAGAGAGATTGCTTCGCTTGATTGCATGGTAAATGAAAAATAAAAGCAAATAGATACTTGTGTAGAGTCATCTATCATATGAATTAGAGATGATTAACTAGAAATCCGAGATTCAAAACCACGCTACATTAATTTGTATTCTTTGTTTAAAAGAATGGAAACTTTTATTAGAACCCCAAGCAGTAGAATCACGAGTATTGTATGTGTTGCCCCTTCGAATGGGTCTAGTGGCTAGCGCATGAGGTATTCTCACCATGAGGTCTGGGGTTCAAATCTTGGTAAAGTCGAGGTAAATACCTCCCTTATGTGTTATTCACTATTCCAAAGACTAGTAGCCGCTCGTGATTTACCTCCTCCATGTTGACCTTGGGACGGGTTGGCGGGGGCATTGGGGGCGAGCGTATTCGCCTTTTGCCACCACGAGTATTGTATGTGTTGTCAAATAAGATTTAAATTAGATATTATTGTATTTTTATATATGTGTCTAAATAAGGGACTTAGAAAAATACATAGATATCAAAGATGATAGCAGTTGTGAGTGTGAAGGATGATATCGGGAATGAGCCAAGAGATTCAGTGCATTCGAGGTATGAAAAATTATGGAAGAGTACTTCAATGAAGTGAGAAGGACACACAAGGAATGAACTGGAAGAGCTCGGTGCATCAGAGAGATGAGAAGTAAAAAAAACGTGTGCTCAAGGTGATCAGAATTGAATGTGGGTGAGCTCAGTTTCGAGCGACCGAAGAATCACCTAAGTGACCAAAGAAGATAGGATCAGTGAATGTCAAGTACAAAAAATGATCATGTTCTAGGCGATCGAATGTATTTTAGGCTAGCTATCGGAAGCCGTTATTGAGTCATCATGAACCGTTGTTGAAATGGATCAGAATGACAATTGTCTGTAGTTTCCAAGCGTCGAAGTTCACTAAGTCATAAAAGCTTAGAGCCACTTCAAGAAACTCCAATGGACCAGAGGCTTTCCAATCAACCTTAATGTGTCACGTTTGCATAACGGTTAGATTAAGATGAATGTTATAAATATGATTGAATCTTAAAAATGAAAAGACAACACATTCAAATACTTTTGTTTTTAGTTTATTGCTTTTGTACTCAATCATTGTAAGAGGCTTCTTCGCCTCAAGTAAGTTTCCAAATAGAAGAACATAGTGTACATTTGTGCTTAGTGTTGAGGATACAATCAAAATTTTATATTAGAAAGACATAGAAAAGATCATAGGATTAAAAAAATAAAGATATTTTCATTTGTATGAGGCATTTTAGGTAGAGCCCCAAAATAAAATCAAGAGTGTTTAGGATCAAAGTGGACAATATCATACTATTATAGAAATGTATGAATCCTTTTGGACACAACAAATGGTATTAGAGCCAGATTCTAATCCTGGGACCTGTGGGTTATGATCTTGAATGAAGTTGTAGGAAGGTCCGGAGCAAATCAGAATGATCGAATGCTTATAGAGAGGCCCGAAGCAGATTAGGATAATCGGATGCTTGTAGGGAGGTCTGAAGCAGGACAAAAGTGATGGGATGCTTACGAGGAAGGTTGGAGTAGATCAAAGTAATCAGATGTTTTCGGGGAGACCAAAAGCAGGTCTAGAGTGACCGGATGATTGTGGGGAGGTTTGAACCAAGAGAATAATGGTGGTCTTTCGTTTGAAAGGAGAATTGTTGGGGATACAATCAAAGTCTCAAATTAGAAAGACATAGAAAAGAACATGGATTTAAAAAGATGAAGATATCTTCATTGGTACGAGACCTTTTAGGTAGAGCCCAAAAATAAAACTATGAAGGATTAGACCTAAAATGAACAATATCATACTATTGTAAAAATATATGAATCTTTTTGGACATAATACATAGTTTTTGGAATAACAACTCGAGGGTTGTAAACCAAATAAATCATCGGTCTCTGTCTTTTAGATGTTTCATTTAATTAAATAATATATGTGTCATTACTAAGTCGATAGAAAGAGAAAATGGAATTTTAATTTGATTATTACTATTCACCCCTCTTCAGTCTCCTCTAGCTATTCGAACTACTTCCACATTAATATCACCCAACACGTTGTAATAGAGCCGGAGAGCCTAGAAAGGCTAATCACCAACTAGGCAACTAGATTGAAAGGAATGGCGAGTACAAGCATTTATCCACTAAAGTCCGAGGGCGAGTTCACCGTATGAAAGAAAAATATAGAGATTATTTTTTAAAATCGATTTTGAAATAATGATGTATATAAAGTATGCGTAAGTACCCCGTAGTAGTTTTGATATGAGCAACCAAGTTAAGTTAGGTTCTATTTATCTTTGATGCCTTGTGTCTAAATGTGTAGGAACTTAGTAGCATAAGAAGTCGAGCGAAAGACGTAACTAGCGAGAAAGATGACATGGGAAAGGAGCCGACATGCTCAGTGCATCCGAGGGACAAGGTGCTATGAAAGAGTACATCGGCGAACAAGAAGGACGTGTGTGATGTTTGATGGACAAGAAGCCAGAGAGGAAGCCTGCTCGAGGAGAAGGTCGGAGTTCGGTTCGGATGAGCTCACTCCGGTTGACCAGAGCATCACTAACGTGAAGAAGATCAACAAAGAAGTTGATCTACCTCAGGGAAGGCACCTTTAATGGTTTGGAAGGCGCCTTCCAGCTTGTTGGAGGTGCCTTCTATAGCCGTTAACCGAAGATAAAACTTAGCATAATGAAGGTGTCTTGGACTCACTTGAAGGCAGCTTCAAGCTACGAATAATAGAGTTTTCCATGGGCTATAAAAACACCCCTTGAGTTAGGAATTATTCAACAACTAAGCTACAAGTCTTGTATTCACTTCCTAGTCTTTCATATAAGCTGTCAATGTCTATAAGAGGCTACTCCACCTTTAACAAAAGAGTCTTTCTAGTGGAGCACTTTTCAAAGTCTTGGATTAACAATTACTTAAGTTGTAGCCAAGTAATTCCTTGCCTCTTATTAATTTTAGTTGTTCAGTTTTCTTTTACTTAATTTAATTGTGCTTAAAAATCAAGTCAAAAATTGATAAAGAGTTGAATTTTATTTTGTAGGCAATTCCCCCCCCCCCCCCCCCCCCCCCTCGTGCTGGCCGCACGGGACCAATAGTATGATTTTAAAGTGCCTAACAATGAAGACGGAGATGAACTCAAGGAGCATAAATAAACCAAAAAGGAATGAGAAGAGTTCAATGTATAGTAGGAACTTAATTCGATTGTCTCCTACAACTCTATCAAAGAATTTTAAGAAAAATATTCCAAGTGTTTCATGAAGGTACTTCGAAGGTGAAGTTGGTCAAATGAGATTTGTTAAGAAATCAACTCAACAACCTTATATTAGAAAGAAAGAAAATATTACATAGCTACATGCGAAGATAAAAGAGATCCTTACCAGCCTCAACAACCTTAGAAAAATAGTTCCAAATCGAGACATCCTCACATATGCTTTCAATTCCTTCTTGAGAACTTAAAAATGAGTATTGATAGTAGACTCCTACTATATTTTAAAGAATTTCAAAGTAACTAGTTAGAAGAATTTTGTTGAACCATGGAATTATATGAGTATAGGTGAAGTTTAAAAGAAATAAGAGTATCGAACTGCAATATTGCTCTACAAGCAATGAAGAACAAGTTAGATTTGGAGTCATCAATCAATGGTGATGAACAAGCCTAATTGGTAAGAAAGATGAAAAGGTATTTTATGGCTAACAATTTTGAGGAGGCAAGCATCAAAGTTGCTAAAACAAAAGCCAAAAAGGAAGGAGAAGTGCTTCAACTGTGATAAGGAGGGTCACATCAAGAACAACTACCCCAAGTTCATTAAAAAGACAAAACAGAATGGGAAAGATAAGGTGAAGCTCAAAGAAAGAATCCTAAAAACAACATGGAATGACACCTCATCTTCAAAGATTTAGAAATGGAGTAGGTAGCTAGTCTTGCACTGATGTCAAGTACTCATCAAGAAGAATAGTCAAAAGGCACATCATCAAAAGAAAGCAATGGGTAGCTTCATCATATGAATTCAAAAAAGTATGTGAGGTATATAATCTACCCTCAGATAAATTGTATGATACAATTAAAATACTTTCTAGATCATTATGCAGGTTAGAAATAAATACATGGAATTAAAAAAAATATTAAATATGAACTAAAAAATTCATGCTCTAAAGAAGAATTTGAAAAAAAAAAAAATTGGATAAAAATGCAATATTCAAGGAACAAATAGAAATTCTTAATTTAGCATTAATTTTTTTTATGGGTTTAAATAAGGGGAAGTTGTTTTTAAATCCCCAATGACAATTCCAACTCCCTCATCGGTCCCTATGTCAGATAAAATATGTTCCCATTTCTTGACAAACATATTCATTTGTTTAAACTCCCTAATAGATAGGAATTTACCCCATTGCTCTCATTTTTAATTAAACCCTTTATACATTTTCCCTCCTGGTTCTCAATATTAGCTTCTACCCTAAACCAATGGCAATCATGCCCATCAAATGGAATCAACAACCAAAATTAGAGAGGTGACCAGACCCTTGAAGTGAAGCATCACCTTACTTTGTTCAAACCAAGGGAAAAACCAGTGAACAAGAGAAAACAAATGAATCTACTTGAGTTGTTGGACTTGAGTTGAACTTCTAATTTGAACTGGCTAAGTTAAAGAACTTAGGTTAGTCTCCTCCTTAAGAATTGTTACCTCCTTTTAGAGTGACTTGACCCGGATGTTAGATTTGGCCAATTTCTTTAATAGATATGAAACTAACTTTTTTAGATCATCTACTTGAGTACCAGCGAATAGAGAATTTACAGTGGGGTTAGGCCATTTGGAAACGAATACGGATCCGTGGCTTCGCTTGGACTCGGTTTCCAATTCGCTCTCGATATCAGGCTCGGACTCGATTTCGGCAACGTACGCTTGTACCGCTAGAGCAAGGAAGCTTGCTTGCTCGTGTTCTTCTTCGTTAGACTCTTTCGATGATTTGGACCACGTTGCCTTGAAGGCTTTCCTTGTTTCGTGCTTCTTCTTCTTCTTTAGTGTTTTCCGAACTAATTTGATTAGTTCGGTGGTGATTTCGTCTTCGTCGTCATCTGAGTTAGGTTCTTCTTCGTACTCGGGTTCAGTTCTGTGCTTTGCTTTTGCTTCCTGGGTTCTGCTCATACATGCAATCAAGACAATACCTTTCTCGACCCTTGTAGTATTAGTCTGCTCATGTAACTCAAATTCAAAAAATAGTTCATCTAATCTAATTAACGACAAATCCTTAGATATTTTATAGGTATCCACCATTGATGCCCATAATGTATTCCTCGGAAAAGCGTTTAGTGCGTACTCTATTACATCGCGGTTCTCCACCTTCTGTCTGATCGCATGGAGTCTAATCAGTAGATCTTGTATGCGAGTATGAAGCTGGCTCGTTGACTCACCTTCCTGTATTTTTATATTATATAATTTATTTAAAATTACGTCTCATTTGCTTACCTTGGTATCGAAAGTACCCTCGTGCAACTCGATCAATTTTTCCCACAACTCCTTTGCACTGTTAAAGGGACCACCCCGGTTCATCTCTTCTTTGCTTAGGCCACATTGGAGAGTGCAGGTTGCTTTTGCATTGACTTCAATCTTCTTGTGGCTTGGTGCGTCCCATTTATAGTAGGGTTCGGGTGGGAAATGTGAATCCAGTCTGGATTATTATCCATATTTCCACCTGAGTGTTCAGATGGTACTCCATTCGGCCCTTTCAGTAGCCGAAGTCTTCGCCGGAGGAGAGAGGCGGATGAGTTGTGCTATAGCCTTCTTGATGGGCCATTGAAATAGAATCTCGCACACAAGAAAAAAAATACGAATGTTCCAAGACTTGATCTTGGATTAGTAGTGCAGGAGAAAAATAAAACTAGCAATTCACTAATTAAAAAAAAATAAAATATCAATAAAAATATTTTTAAAAAATACTATTACAAATTTTTGAAAATACAATATTTCACTAATACCGACCAATGGTGAAACTATAAAAATAAAATTTTCAAAAATAGTTTTGGAGGGAAAAAATGACGAAAAAGCGATGAATAAGAATGCTCGAACGGTAGTTGTACCGATTCAGAGCGACCTCGTTCTGATACCAATTGTAGGATCGAAAGCGCTAGAGGGAGGGGGGGTGAATAGCACTCGTAGCTAATTCATTCGTTAGAGTAAAACATGTAGCGAAAAAAATAAAACAATACTCGAACACCGAGAGTTTTACTTGGTTCGGAGCCTGTGGCGACTCTTACTCCAAGGCTCACATTCATTGAGTGTTTACTTTGGGCAATCACTATCAATTCGAAATATTACAATTCTAAGTACAGTTAAATAAATGCAGTAAAATATACCACGACTAAAATCAATAAACTTGAAGCTTCTAGTCGTCGGAGTCGAATTACAGCTTTGTTGGATCGTTCTTTGAGCAGCACACGGAAGAAGGGTTGCGATTTTTTGTTATCTCTAAGCTGCTGCTCAAACTAGGCTTAAGTAGCATGTTGAGGGCCCCTCCGACCGCATGGAGGGTGCCTCCAACCCATCGAGTCAGCTGCATTGATAAGCTCCTGCATCTTCGCTGCTTATCCACCTGAGGGCGCCTCCAAGCTCCATGGAGGGCGCCCTCCAAGCAGCGTCCAGGGCGCCTCCAAGCTCCATGGAGGGCGCCCTCGCGCCTTGCTGCAAGGTTGTCGACCAAGTCACCCGAGGCACCTCCAAGCTCTATGGAGGGCACCTCGGGACTATTCATCCGAGGCTTTTCTTGTGCAATTTCCGTCCTACAAGGCATGTTAGTCTATAAACAAAGTATACTTTGCAAAACAAAGTTAGTACAACAAAATAAAATAAATAGAAACTTATTTTGACAGTCTCTGGACTGTCCGATTCTAACTTTGGATTTCACTTCCGAAAACTCTAGGTAGAACCGACGTCTACTATTCCCTCACCGAAGAACACATCCACACCTACTCCACTCAGGAGAGTTTACCTGTTTACCAGATTGATCCTCCAGACCAACTGGACTTTCTGCCTAGGGTTACCACCCCTAGAGTTTTCCTCAGCTTAGGGTTACCGCCCCCTAGAACCTAGGGTTACCACCCCCTAGGATTTTCCATAGCCTAGAGTTACCACCCCCTAGGACCTAAGGTTATCGCCCCTTAGGTTTTCATCACCTAAGGTTACCATCCCTTAGGACCTAAGGCTATCGTCCCTTAGGGTTTCCACCACCTAGGGTTACCACCCCTAGGACCTAAGGTTACCACCCCTTAGGGTTTCCATCACCTAGGGTTACCACCCCCTTAGGGAAGGAAAGAAGGATAGGTCACACCAAATGTCTAGTCAGTTGGACTTGCTACCTCCTTCGACTAGACTTGAGGTGAAAACTTGTGATGTGGTGACAAAGAAGGGTCCTACCAATGGGTCAAAGTAGAAGAAAAGCAGTGGATGTGGAGGTCAAAGTCAGAGCAATCAAAGGCCTAGGCCTAGGAAGCATACCAATTAAGCCAAGAGGCGGCATCGCCTGTTCGGCCAGGCGTGACCACCCAGACAGCCCAAGGTATGCCCAAACTACTGCTCTAGGATGGCCCGTGATGAAGGTTAATGGCTAAATAGCAATTCTCCCGGACCACTACCCCTGGGCGGGAGGCGTGCCCGATTGGACAAAGGGCAGCCCTTCAATGATTGTACAACCGAACGAAAAGCAGGACAATAATACCGCATATTACGCCCGGACGAAGACTATCCAGCCGAATAGCGGTTGATCAGCCGCATGTGGACTTACTGAATATCTTATTATATCCTTTTGAGAGTTTGTGTCACTAACAACAGAGCATGTCCAGTAGGTAAATTGTACTTTGGAAACTTCTAAGTTGTCACATCTGAGAGTTGCATGATTGTTTAAAAAGGTAGATCCGCTACCTTAGCGGCCCCCCTAGTGCCGGTCCCACGGATATGGAGGGAGGTTCATGCAGGTACACAGGCCATAGGCGCATGACGGGGTAAACCCCAGGTCGTCAGTTCCTGAGAATCGACCCCTGGCTATTACGCCAGAGATACCATGCGCCCACCGTCTGCGCTACGCCCTGGGGGCAAGTTGCATGATTGTTTAAGGAATGATGTCAGAGACACTTTTTGTGTCACGCCCCGGAGGAGTCCCTGTCCGAAAAAATTTCGGTAGCATCTCCCCTGTACGACGGACAATCTGAAACTTTACTACATCACCATATACCTCAGCCACATGCGGCTGGAATAAATAACAATAATAAACAAACCACAACATATAGACATCCACGCAGTTTAATAAGCAATGATAATATGACTCAAAATCCACCCTACTCAACTGCACCCATAAAACACAAATCCGATGATCAAATCAACTTACCTCTTCTGCCGTCTAGGCAGACATATGTAGTAAAACAAATCCAAATCCAAACCCATTGATAAGTAAAAACAAATCCATTCACAAGATCCAAGTATCAAAACGTAACCAGTCCAAACATAGTCTAGTACATAAAACCAAAGTATAATGATCCGGTGGTAAGGCCCCGGGGCCCTCATAAGGGAAAGGTCAACGACACGTGGAGGTCAATAGTCAAAGGGGGGTCAACCCCATGGGCTCGACGAGCGGGCGGGACAGGCCGATCATTAGGCAATGACCTTCATCCGAGAGAACAACCATCTGGCCGTGAGCCCAGATTTCCAATGAAGGAAAGAAGATCATATGGTCGAGCGGATAGTCCGCTCGGCCGCGGTATACGGCAAGAGTAAAGGCCGAGCAGTCTGCCTGCTCGGCCAGGGTGTCAGGCTATGAGAGCCGAGCAGGTGACGACCTTGAACCTTCTCGGACGGACGACCAACTGCGCCATACCAAAGGCGAATATTCTGGCCGAGCGGCTTGATGGTCGATCCGGGAAGAGGAAGTCAAAGAGTATGGGACAGTGGGGACGTCATCTTAGTAACCCCTGTTGCTGACAACAGGCATGTTCGAAGACCAGGCCATACTCAGTATCGTACGACAAAAGGTTCTGCTGTCCCATCAAGGAGACGCTCATACTGTAGCAGTATGGCGTCAGACATGCTCTTCTGACACGCCCATGCTGCGGTATGGTGTATGACACGTGTACACCTCGGTTTGTGTGCATCAAGCTCCCATAACTCTATCAGAGCCCTTAGACTTCACCGGAGGTATGAGATCTCTGATCCTAGAAGCCACCTTCTTATTTTTCGTCTGCCTGACTTGAGCGTTGGAGGGTCGTCGCCGGGAACCCCTTCCCGGCCCGACTTACTTGCAGGTTCGCCGGAGGTCCGTACAACCGGGCGAATATCCACGTCAACAGTTCGAAGAGCGCCACGTGCCCAGCGTCCGTTGATTCAGCGTTCGGACAGGATCATATAAATAAACATCCTCATGGCTACAGGGGACTAGCAACTGGAACCCTCTCCTGACAGCATCATCCTGAAAATAGTAAATATCCACGGGGTGAGTCAACTCCTCAGTGGGTAACAACTGATATACATAATAAGAAAATAACATCTAGCACTAATCATGTGTACAGTCTCTTGACGTAATAAAGGTAAATGCAAACAGAAATAAACAGGAGAATACTATACTAATCAAGACCTGGTACAAGGATAAACAGTCCGAGAGGTATAGAAATCCTGTATGCATGTCAAGCATGGTCATCCAACCAAAATGCAGCAAATAAATGCAGCAAACACAATCACAAGAAATAAATGCAACAATGCGTATGATGCCAATGATGCGTCCTGGTCACCCCTGACGCCAGTCAACCATCTCACACACAATAGTGAGACAGAGTGGGTATAGCTGTGACAACCGTGCACTCTGTCGTCACTGCTCCTGATGAGTGACCGAGTGGACGGGATGCTGTCGGAGTACACCTATCCTCCTACCCCAAATCATAAATGGGGGAGCGCAATGCTCTCAACTCCCGGTACACGATGACGGGGAGGAATCTCTGCCGGCTACCACGCTGCGTCACACTACCCATGAGCGGACCAACGAAGTCAAACAAAGTCCCTGCTGCAACACACTCTGCCTGTATCGACCACTAACCCATGAGTGGTGGTGTGTGCAGATCCATGTAACTGACGATGTGCTCAACAATAATGGAGCGGACTATCGCACAGCATGCAATCATGCAAATGGTGCATGATACTAACCATGGAAATATCTTGAGCTAATCCCTATATATATAGAAGGTGCACCTTAGGTCAATGAATCAAATCAAAGATACACAGATAAGACAAGGTATAAAACCTAGGTCCTGAACATGGTGAAGCATGGTATATCACTACCCCCTATAAGCATGTATAAGCAGGTAAGGAATAACATGAGATGCAAAACAAGTATCAACCAAGCATGTAACAAGTATCGAGTAGTGACTAACCGAAACAGATAAGAAACATAATTATTGTAATTTGTTAAATTCACTACTATGCATATCGAACGACATAAAGTCAAAAGTACCCGCCTCCAATCAAAAAGTCCAAATCTGGTAATCGAGATACTCGTCTCGCGTCAAAGTCCTGTGGTAAATCGTACAGTTTAGCTAATTTAATTATAAACAAATTCCTAATCCACCGATCATCTAGGGTTAGCTTCATTAACCCTTATTAACACATAAACAACTAATCACCCATTAAACAAGCTATACAGATTAGCAACCTCAATATCCAAAAATGAATCAATCCTTTGCTCACAATTAACACTTCAAACTTAAACACTGGAATCTATCTCATATAGCTAACATAACAGTGGATATAATTTGGCATAAATTTACTTTTATACAAACCTTACCCTAGTCCAAAACCGTAGCAAGCTGATTGAGGTGGCAACATCGATTGGAGCAACACTATGTCACTGCCTTCCAAACAACAATCCAGAATCAACACTACAAATGAATCAACTGCCCAACTCTAATACCATATTTAAATCACTTACCTTAATCTTGTGACCACAGCCTCCTCTCTGTCGGAACAGGGTGATCAGAGTCGTGGCTCGCCTGTGAACGATGCTGGCCTCACGAAAACGATAGTGGCACCAACCGATCAGGACTGTGGGACCTTCCTAATGAAATCACTGATGATTGCTCACCTCACTGCTGTCTTGTTTGGATCCGGCAGCATGAAGAAACCTAGGGCATGGCGTGGAGAAGGAGAGTCGGCTGACTGTGAACCTAAAATAGGGCACGGAATTGGACGGCTCGGCACTGGGGCAAAGGGTGTTGCGGTGCTGCTCGGGTCAAGAGTCGGCGGCGGCGTCGACACACAAGGGTGACAGTGGATCGGCGATGGCAGATTCGTCGCCGGCGCTTGGGGAAAGAGGAAGAAGAAGACGTCGAGTGCGGCTCAAGAGGAAGTGAGGAAGAGGGCTAAGGTGTGTGGCTCGGGAGGAAGTGACGAATAAAAGGGAAGGAGAAGAAAACTGCCGCGGCCGGCGGTTAGGGCAAAGAAGGTGATGGCTCGACGCGAGAAGAGGGAGATCGCGTGAGGGGCTCGGGCACGCGAGCACGCGGGGGAAGAAGCACAGGGAAAAGAAATAAAGAAAAGGGAAATAGGAAAAAAATTAAGAAAATAAAACTTTTCCTCATTAAAATGGGGCAGCCTAAACAGGCTTTTCCGGGCCCCGTTTCCATCCCCGCTATCTCGTCTGTACGAGCTCCGAAAAATTCCTAAAAAATTTCTAAAAATTTCAGAAAATTCCCTTACTAATATTCGTCTATTTTCGGTATTTTACATTTTGACTTGTCTTTTCCTAGGACTCTTAAGAAAACGTATCTACACTTTGAGATGCATACACGAACACTAAAATGACGCTATAAAAGGGGTTCCCATCTATAGGCAGAGGTATGTGCAACTTTGTTTACTATCCACTTTAGCTACAGTTCTTCATTTTTTCTATATCATTGGAGACTGATTTGAGCTTCGGATGGCCAACATCAAGAACCCTTTCTCGGTCCGGTACTGATGCTTTTGTGCTACAGGATAGCAAAGAGTCTTCGTCGCGTCAAACTTTCAGCCACATCCCTAACTTGTCATCTTCCTTGCTTTCGAACAGGTATGTGTGTGTGTGTGTATATATATATATATATACGATTTCGCTCACCTGCGGTTTGGTGCGGCTATGATGAGCTGGACGCGCCACGTAAGCAAAAAAAAATATAAAAGGAAAAATCACTACCGCAGCCGCGATCTCTCCGCTTCTCCCCGCGGTTGCAGCTGATCTTCACGAGGTCGGCGAAGAAGACGAGAAGAGAGATGATGCCGCGTTTTTTTTTTTGGCTTTGACGTGGAATGTCAAATCATCTCTACCGCACCAAACCGCAAGAATTACACCGCAGGAGAACATTTCTCTCTCTCTCTCTCTAAAATAAATTAAAAAATTACTGAAGGAGTTTAGACGTCTGGATTCATTCCAGACACTAGATCAATTTACACACAGACATCTGGATTAATTCCAAGTACCTCGAGTCTAGTCTAGACAAATCCGCAAAGTAAAGTCCCCAGTCTATCAAAATATTATATATGTATATATATAGAAATGGGAGGCTTAATGAAATATGATATATATATATAGAAATGGGAGGCTTAATGAAATATGGTTTAATTATCAATATCAATAGAATAAAGATAGCAATAAATGTGGGAATCTAAGGGAGGCAGAACTGTCCACTAAACCCTAAACCCTCCCACAGTAGTATTAATTAACCCTACAGCTCACTTGAATGCACCCTCCTGCCTCGCACCAACCACTCACTCTCCCCTCTTCACACTCCATTTATTACTCACAACGACCCTCTCGCAACCACTCACACACGCTATAGATGGTAGATCTCCCTTCTCCTTGAACAATTCATCTGTCTATAAATTGGCCACCAGACATTAGTCTCACTTCACTCATCTTCCTTGACCTAATTGAGCTTCATCAGCTCAAACTCGATCGAGCTTACAGCATGGGGACTACTGTGAAGAAGATGATGTGTTTCTTAGTGATTTGCTCGGCCCTCACTAGTCGGGCCATGTGTAGAGGCTTTGAAGCTGGTGCTGCTGCTGACAGCAAGGCTTACTACTCCCCTCCTTCCACAACAAGTCCCCATCGTAATGTTTTTTGCTGATGAAAAAGTGTTTTTTCTTTTTCTTTTCCTTTTTCTTTTTTGTTTTGTTTTGTTTTGTTTTTGGAAGCTAAATGACGTATGTCGTTACGTGCATGCATTGCATGCAGGTTCTCATCGCGGCTCCGGTACTCCGACCACGAACCCGCCGTCCACCGGCGGCGACGCACCGGCCTCCCATGGCTCACCGCCATCGGGAGGCGGCGGAGGGTATTACAGCCCGCCGTCCACCGGCGGAGACGCGCCGCCGTCCGGAGGCGGCGGAGGGTACTACAACCCGCCGTCGTCGACTCCCGTGGTGGTGCCTACGCCAACGACTCCCGTTGTGGTGCCTACGCCAACGACTCCCGTGGTGGTGCCAACGCCAACGACTCCCGTGGTGGTGCCTCCGGGGACTCCGTTCACTCCCGTCGACCCTAATTGCCCTCCGTTCACTTTCGAGTATGAAATTATATATATATTTATATTTATATTTTTATATATAAAAATAAATATAATGTAATTTTGTAGCTATTGGAGATGCCATCCGAACGCTATTTGGTCCTTATTTGGGTTCTGGTGCCCGGTGGCCCAGATCTTCGGCCTGCCCAACCCGGCGGCTTTCGCGAGCACGAACCCGACCGTGATGGACGCGCTGGCGAACACGCGGCGCGACGGGATTGGCGAACTCTACCGCGAGGCCACCGCCGCGTTCCTCAACTCGCTGGTGGACCACCACTTCTACTTCACGGGCGAGCAGGTGAGGGACTCATTCCGGGCGGCGGTCGTGTCGGACAAAGAGGCCTCGGCCCAGGCCCAGCTCTTCAAGCAGGCCAACGAAGGCCGGCTCAAGCGAGGCTGATTAGGCCGCCCATCGACTATTATTAGTTTTGAGCTTTAATATGCGTGCAGGGTAGTAATTAGGTGGTCTTAATGACGCTGTTAAAGGTTAATTAGTCCGTGTCTTGTTTTTTTTTGGTCAGCTACTTTTAGTGGAACTGCGCGTGATGTTTAGGTGTTGTTTTATTGTTATTTTTTAAGTGTTAATTGATGACTGGATATAGTAGAACTGTGTGTTAGTGTAATTGATAATGTCACTAAGTGTCTGTGGCCACTGGACAGGTAATTAAGAAACCCACAGAGAAAAACACGGGATGACACGTGATGGTTTATGAAAAGTGCAGGTCAGTGCAGGTGCTGCATTCATTCCATGCCAAAGCTGGGTGTGCTCGACACTCAACGTGAGCTGACGCTGAATTTAATGAATTAAATCGAACGGAACGGGCGTGACCGAAGTACTACACTCATTATTGGTGAAAACAATCTATAAATTTATTTGCATGAATGAATGAATGAAGTAGCGATTCGATGCTGTACTGTCATATATGGACGATTTATTATAATAGTTTTATGATTTATTATAGCGGCCGATTGAAAACTCTTTTGAGATTAAATTTGTCGTCTCCAAAATTAGCTGAGTCGTCGTAACAATTTGACAATCTGAGTTATAAAAAAAATTAATTTACCAAATATTTATATATATTTATTATTATTATTTTGTAGCTTAAACGCTTAAAAAAAATCCAAATCCAACCGCATGCGGTTGCTGAGTTGGACGCTGGAGTAGAGACGTGAAACCTACCCATGAAGTGGCAATTGAGGTAAAGATACACATACCCCTAGTATTTATAGGCATAGCTAGGATTGGACATGTAAGATCCAATTGCGATCAGGATTGGATAGCCTACGATGGTACGAGTCTATCGAAATTTCTTAAAATTTCATAGTATATGTATAAATATATAATTATCGAACACTAAACCACATATGATATTATTATTTGATATTGGATAAAATATGATTATTGTAAAGGTTAATTCTAACATAGAATTATATTTTTTTTCAGGAAAGACACGAAATAATATTAATATTAGGATATTGCGGGCTAGAAAGGATGATAAATAAATCAAATCACTCTTATTGAGATTGGGTGAAAACTCCGAAACAAAACGAGCACAACACACACAGAATGTTAACTTAGATGATTTTATTTGGTATTCGATTCCTTGAGATAACTAATTCAAACATCTACTCTTAACTCTCCACTTCTACTAATAAAATCCTTCTTCTCAGCTTTATAATTGAAGATGAAGAAATCTTCTATAATAATCTTACAACACAATATAAAAGAAGATAAGCAAGAATATATTAGAATGATTTACTTGATAGATGTAGCTTAGTCTTACAATGTGTTGTAAAAGAAGATGAAGTAAGAATATATTACAATGATTTATTTGATAGATGTAGCTTATTCTTTTTCAAATGCGTGCACCAAAGATGGAGGTTAGGCTCAAAAGCTTCTCGGCATTCAAATAGCATGAAAATCTTGGTTTGAGATTAGAGTTCTGCCCCTTCAAACGTTCATTTTTGCTTTTATATGAATCCTTGAGTCAAAATCCTTACTTCAGACATCAATCGATTGTTGAACGACAATAATCGACTAATATGATCTCTGACAACTATTTATGTTGATGTTGGGTGATAAGGAGGAGCCTACCTGATACAGATCAATTACGACAGTGTAGGTCAAAGTCAAGACGGTCAATGCCAGGACTTAAGTAAAGCTCGGCCGCACATGAGCGAGAAGCAGTTCATCGGTCGATCAGAGGGATCATTGTCCGGTCGACCATCTGAGTAAACCAGTGACTGGTCAACCCGGGTGGAAAGAGAAGACGAGCGGGCCAAGAGCCCGAGCCGAGTGGGCCAGGAGCCCGAGCCGAGTGGGCCACTCGTCCGGCTCGAGGTATGTCATTGGCATTATATACATAATGAACCGATAAAATAATGAAAGAGGAAAAAACATCTAATTAATTAGACAAAGAGAAGACAAAACAGAACACTCTATCTATCATTAAATGAGAAACAGTCAAGACAAAGATGTCTTCCGTCAGTAATTAATATCATTAAACCGGAGAAGATGGAGGGCCACCGAGAAAGGTATAAAAGAATATGGCAGGTATGAAGAAAAGCAAGATGAATCTCGGTCCCTAGTACTTTCACTCTCTTCTTCTTCTATTTCTAACTTGATCGTCGGAGGGCCAACGCCAGGGACTCCTTCCATGGTTTTGGTTTTGTTTTGCAGAGAGGAGCGAGGTCTTCATCTAGTCGGCGGAACTGCCACATCCTCGGCTTTCTAGCTTCACACCTTCGGATAGGATCATTTTGGCGTCATCTGTGGGAACATAGCCTACATCATAACGAGAAGATGGAAGACGCTGGATGACTCACAACAGTGACACTGACGCAAGAGGATCTCAACACACTAATACAGGCTTGAGTGATGAAGATGAGAGGTGCGTGAGTAAATATAGATGTATTTGTGCATATGCCTTCTGGATGCAGGATAGACATGAATAAAAAACAAGTTTTCCAAACTCTTGAGCTGATTAGCCAAGTTAAAAGTCGAGCGGCGACTATAAACTCTTATCTTCATCAACGATCGACTATAAACCCTTGTCTAAGTATGTAAGAACTTAGGAGTATAGGAAGTCGAGCGAAAAACACAGCTAGTGAGAATGATGGCACGGAAGATAGTCGACGGGCTCGATACGTTTGAGGGACTATAAACCATTGTCTTCATCAACGATCGACTATAAACCCTTGTCTAAGTATGCAGGAACTTAGGAGTATAGGAAGTTGAGCGAAAAACATAGCTAGTGAGAAGGATGGCATGGAAGATAGTCGACGAGCTCGATACGTTTAAGGGACGAGAAGGAAGCCGTGACATTTCCGAGGGATGAGAAGTCGGGGTGGAAGGTTGCTCAAGAAGTTCAAAAAATGAGTTCGAGTGAGCTCTATTCCGGATGGCCGAGATCACCCAACGAGCGAAACCGGAGTGGAAGACCCGGACAGAAAGTTAATTGGGAGTTGACTCTGGTCCGAACACCCGAATCACCAAGGGTGCGTGCCCTAGTCATGGATTGGTTCAGCTCGGTCTGGGTGCCAGGACCTAGTCTAGGCACTTGGACCAGAAACTTATCTTTTGTCGAGCTGTCACGATCCGTTGCATCATGGATAAAATTTTATCCACCCGGAGGCGTTCGGAACCCTTCCATGCACTTGGATCAATGCTATAAATACAGCTCTGATTTTAGTAGTTGCAAAAATAACACTTGTAAATCATTTCTCTTTTTGGTCTACTACTGTGTGAGCTATCAACATTATAAAAAGCTACCCTGCCTAAAGGAGATCTTCATAGTGAGCTTCATTTGTCTTGGATTAGCAATCCTCTTATTGCTAGCCAAGTAAATCTTTTTTTTTGCTTCTTTCTTTTAATTAATTAACTTCTTAATTTTTTTTTATACAAGTGTTTATTTTAATCAAGCTATAGATCGAGAAAGATTTGAGTTTATTTTTCAGGGCTATTCACCCCCTCTAGTCGGTCGCTAAGGCTATTCACCCCGTCAAAGTTCGAGGGGGAGTTCACGCACTAGAAAAATCGAATAAAAATATTCCTAAAAACTGACTTTGAAATTCTTTTAATAATTAAGTATGGTTTTATAGTTTCTAAAAATCAGCAAGACGTAGAGAAAGAAAAGTACCTCTGGACGAAGGAGCAAAGTGATGTCTTAGTCAACAGCAGAGCAGAATATCACTTATTAAGTGTATTGCCGCCTCAAGTAGTAAATCGCATCGAAAGCTATACATCAGCAAAAGTTCTCTGGGAGAAGTTCCTGGAACTCCATGAAGGAACATCTAAAGCGAAGCTTACACGATGGAACATTCTTCGGAGCAAGCTAACGAACATCTGTCTAGAAAAAGATGAGAAGGTAGCCCAACTATACCGAAGATCAAGGACCTGATCACTGGACTGGCCAACTTCGGCGAAACGGTAACCAACCGAGACTCAGTACGCTACGTACTCAACACTTTTCCTAGAACTCTAGAATGGACTTCGATCATAGACGCCTACTACATCTCGAAGAACTTGAAGGTAAGTACCCTAGAAGAACTTTTTTCGACTTTGAAATTACATGAAACTCGATGTGCAGGTACAACAAAAGAGTCAAGCCAGAATCTGGCACTAAAAGTCACTAAGAAGGATGAAACCGAGTCAGACTCGGATCTGGAAGGAGACTAAGAAGCTTACATAGTAAGGAAATTTAGAAAAAAAATTCAATCTAACAAATTTAATGAAATGCATAACAGAAAAAAATTCAAGAAATAAAAAAAAGGTTCGATGCTACCAATGTCAAAAAGAATAACACATAAAGGAGGACTGCCCAGAACTCAAAAAGGAAAAAGACAAGAGGCCCAAGTAAAACAAGCACAAGAATCTCAAGGTCACTTGGGACGAAAGCTCATCATCAGAGTTAAAAATAAAAGTGTATGTCGGACTAGCACTAATTGCTAGCCACGAAGAACAAACTGTTGGGACCTTGACGTCCGCTAGAGGGGGGTGAATAGCGTCTCGCCAAATCGATCACTTTTGCCTACACTTGTTAGTTACGCAGCGGAAATACAAATGAACAAGTAGAAAGCTAATCTAAATACAAGACAAGAAATGCAAACCAAGCTACACGATCATTTAACGTGGTTCGGAGATTATATATAGCTCCTACTCCACGGCTGTCCGTAAGGTGGACGATCCCGATCCGTCGGTGGATGACTCCTCGGCAAATTCCGGCTAGTTCACGTAGCTCCTTGTGGGTGGAGAAACCTCACCACAACTCTCACAAGAACACTCGAGACGCTAGGGCACAGGTAGACTACTAATAGGAGTTAACCATCTCTATTTCGTCAACCTCAACCAAGCTCACAAGTCTTGGTTATATAGGCCACGGGTTGGAAACTCCCGCCTACCAGTCGATTGCCAAAACCATCAGTCTACTGCCCTCTGTGGAAATTCGACCATTACAGCCCAACGGCTCGATACCAGCCCTCTGTTCGCTCCTAGTCGACTGATAAAACCACCAGTCGACTGCTACAGTAACGCTACAGTGCTGCTACGGTACCCCCTAATCTTATGATTTAACCTCCAAGTACATTCACTCAACACTCGTCCTCGCCCGACCAACCTAAACCTAGCCTTCTAGCCTCCTCCATCAGCCTTGTGTCCTTCGGATGTCTCCCCATCCTTCACGTCTTGCCTTCTGGAGCTTCCATCGGCCTTATCATTGTTGTCGGGTCTTCCTTTGCCAAGAGGTCGCGCCTCCGGGACTTCATCCATTGTCAAGTCACATTTGGACTTACATTGCCAAGACTACATGCTTGGACTTACACCGCCAAGACTCATCCTTGGACTTTCCTCCTTTGCCAAGATCACACTTGGACTTTCCTTGTTGTACCTGTATCCTGCACACTCACAATGCATATCAAATACAACAATAAACCTAATTTAAATCTTTGCCTAAACATCAAAACCTAGGATATCCAGATTGCTCCAACACAAACCACCTCAGAAGTCAGCATGATGAAGGGGGAGCTACTTCAGACGAATACAGTGAAGCAGGAGGAGAATCAAGCTTCAAATTCGATATGGTAAGTGATGTATGTCTCTAACCACTTGATCAGCTGTATTTTGGTATTAAATCAATGGTAAAATCAATGTGTAATTTTTTTTAAAAAAATAAAAAATTTAGAAATAAAAAGAATCTTGGCAAAATCTTGCTTAATAGAAGATCTTGAAAAATTAAAAATTAAAAATGCTAATTTAAAGGAGCAAATAAAAAATTTAAAAAATTTTACATGCTCAAATTTTAAATATTCTCAAAGATTAAATTGTTATTATAGAATTCACAAGGGTTAAATAAAAAAAAATAATAAAAACATACATCCCTAGAAAATACTTGATCAATCCAGTAGGAAGTAACTTATATTGGGTTCCTAAAACATGCCTAGTTAAAATTGTGCATATTTCCAATTTAAATTTGATTTAATATTTGTCTTTTGATTGCCTAATGTGCTAAAATAAATTTCTTTGTACAATTTCTCTTCAAAATTAATTAAGTATTAATTTAAAAAAAAAAAGATTTCCTTTCCTATACCTAAAAAATTTTCAAAATTTTTTTCTACTGTTGTATTATTTTTATGATTTGTTTTTCAAATATTATATTTTTAAATTTAAAAATATTTCACAAATTTTTTTTTATAAAATTTATTTTTGGTAAATACTTATAATATTTTATGTCCAACAAAATATTTTTAAACTTTTTCGATCAACATTTAATTTTCTATGAATTATTTTTTCAAATGCTAATTGTTAATATTAAAAAAATTTTAACACACAATTTTTGAAAATTTATTTTTTCTAAAAACGTACTTACTCTATTAATTATTATATTCTTATAAAATTTCTCAAGATGTTTCCAACCTCAAAACTATTTTTTAAGCATTTTAAAGAAAATTTCATCTTTATGTAGTAAATAATTTATTACGGTTCAAATTGATTTTATTTTTTAATGAAAATTTTATTACTGCTTTAGATATATCTACTTAACCTTTATAAAAATTTCTAGAATTTTTCAGCCAACAAAATAATTTTTAAATTATTTTTTAATAAAAAAATAGAATTTTGAGAATAAATTTCATACTTTTTTAAAAAGGTATAGTAACTGTTGAAGTATTCGTCAGACTTTATTTTCAATTTAATTTTGTAAAATTCTTATTTTTAATATGATCAAATAGGGAGAGTTAGAAGTTAAGTTTAAGAGGAGATACATATTTTCAAAATATTGTCTATCTAATGTTTTAAAATTTGTATATTCATTTAATTTAAATGTATTGTTTTATCCTAAATTAACTTGAATTGAGTTATATCAAAAAGGGAGAGATTAATTGATTGACATTAAAAAAAGGAAAGATTGTAAATACCTCATAGTGGTTTTGGTATATTTAATTAAGTCAAGTTAGATCCTATTATGTTTTTATACTTTGTGTGAAGTAGGTAAGAATTTAAGAATTTATTTAATTTGATCAATAATTTAAAAAGTCGTTGGAACAAATTTGATTAGGAGCAGATTTTATAACTAATTGCCATGACATTCATAAAGCCCTAATCTACCAATTGTTCCTCCTTTTCATTGAGTATTATGTCGCTGTGCCAGTGGAGATGGTGCACCACACGAGCGGTATCGTCCTTAACATGAACACAGAAGTGGTGAAACGGCTCTCACCGGCCGACGAAGACACGCACCCACCACCCCAATTGATGTTGCATTTATGTCGAAGGATGATTTGCCCTTTTGGTCGCGCCTTCGACAGCCGCTATTTTACCATCAATGATCAGCTCTACTGGAGCATCACCGACGAGGCAGTTTGTGAGGCGAAGACGTGGCGGATGCTCACCCGCCTTCTGGCCGACAATGTGTCCCCCGTTGACCTTGACTTTCTTTGGCGAGCTTTCTGGTGATACACCGACACGGTGCTGTCTTGTTTTTTGATCGCCGAATTGTCGTGGATCGTTATTCAAGTACCCTCTTAGAGTAGGAAGAAAACAATAGTTGATCTGAGTCTTAACTTGTGTCATACAAACATATACAAGTTTAAAGCCTTGTGCATTAAGCCATTAACCCTAATTAAACTTAATTAATCAATTTATGCCTTCAGCCCACTCATTAGCTCCTTGAATGCTCCTTAATATCCTTTTATGGCTCAATTTTTCCCATTTAATTAACACAATATATAATAATAATAATATACTAAGTCAAATGATCCACGTGAATAGGGCCGTTAATAAATACAATATAAATGGAAAGTTGATTATTTACATTTAATTACTAGTTAATTACTATTCTCCTTCCATTAAAAATTAACAAATGACTAGAAAATGGCTAGCTCTTCTGATCCTATCTCGAGAAATCCGGTCATCTTGAGAATGGAGTTCCTAACTCGACTCAGATCGCGCCCCTTAAGCGTCCTCCCGTTCCCCACGCACACCGAGAAGGCCATCTTATCGCCGACGGCCCTTCGCGCCACAATGACATGCGGCGGAATGACACGGCTGCCGCCGTCATCATCGTCGTCGGCGGCGTATATATATTCATCAGCATGAAGCTGGCCGGAGGCTAATCCGGCGGTCCAAGAGCGAGCACCACGCGACCGAGATGGAGTCTTGACTCCGAGGATCGCCGGAGCTATCGCCACCGTCTTGCCTCCGCCGCCGGAATCGTCGGGCCATAAGACCTCCGCCTCCTCGAACTCTTCCATGAAAGCAAGTTGGAGTAGTTGAATTGGGGAAGAAAAAGCTGAGGCTCTCTTGGCCTTAAATAGAAAAATTGCATTGCCACGTGGCTTAAAACCAAGAGAAAAACGACAAATAACAAATATATAAATCCTAATCCATTCCTTACACTTACTTGCAACGCCAACCTTTTGATTGGATTTTGAGTAAAATATTTATCCAAAAAAATTATAATAAATTTGGTTGCTTGGAGTGTTTATTGTATTCTTACCAAAAATAAATAATAAAATAATAAAAACAATTTGAAAAACATAAATTTTGTCCCTGTGTGGAGCTTCTCATGCCTTGAAAAAATTGGAGGAAGGAAGTTGGTAGACAAAGTCAAAAGAGAATAACTTATTGTAATTATTTTTTTTTCACTTACGTCAAAGATGACAGATCAAAATCATGAAATAGTGTATGGATAACTTTCATCTTATCCACAAGAAGACAATCATGCCCTAGCCCAACTAGGGCATCCATGATTTGAATATTAGTTACGGCAAGGACATTTTCTCTTACATGAAAAATCTAAAAAGTTAACTGTTAGATGTCAATTGTATTTAGACGATCTAGAGGGAAAGACTGTCTATCTCTAAAAATAAATAATAAAAACAATTGAAAAACATAAATTTTTTGGAGGAAGGAAGTTGGTGCACAAGATCAAAAGAGAATAACTTATTGTAATTATTTTTTGTTCACTTAGTCAATGATGACAAACCTAAATCATGAAATAGAGTTTGGATGGGGCTTCCTTCTTTGCCCATTGATTTATGGATAAGCTTCTTCTTATCCACAAGAATACCATCATGCCCTGACCCAACTTGTATGATTCGAATATTATTTACGGTGGTGCATTATAAGATAATGAAAAATCTGGAGAATAAAATTAAAGCAATTAAGGCATGAGGACTTCATGATTAAGTACACTTAATGCTTAATCTCTCGTCTTAATTACTAGTTCTTTCCCCCACGGCAGTGAACAGAGGGTTTAATTTGTCGTATCGTAGCCGTTACGTGGAGAAGAAGAGTATCGAAGACTTGAAGCCGTGCGTTACGTTACGTTGCGCTACGCTGCAGCGTCACGACGTGGGCAAAGTCAGCAAGGACACGTGGACCTGACGCGGTTACGTTCGTTGGCAAAGTCATGTACGCACGAACGCAAACCTGTTCTAAAGTCAACGCCTTCTGTTTTGGTTTTTTGTTCGGAGAAGAATGAACTCGTTGCTTGTTTTAACAAGCAAATTCTGGACTCAGCTGGAGTTTGGCTAACAATAAAAACAAAACAAAATTAAAAAAAATTACAAATTATTTGTACTCAATTTTTTAACATTAGGGTTCTGCAGTGGCAGTCAGCCCACAAGATCTCTCTGCCTCATCAGACTGCTCCATGAGTGCAAATTTATCTCCTTGAAGTTGAACCCAAAAGGGGGAGAGTTGAGGCTCTCTTGTGCTAAATAGAATAATCAAAGGCATAATAGTGGTTACTCAGTGTCTGATTCTTGTTGAGATTCAATTAAAGTTTCATATTAAAAAAATTTAATAAAAATCATGGATTTAAAAAGATATAAGATATTTTCATTGACATAAAATCTTTTAGGGAGAGCCCATGAGAATCTAAGCTCAAAGTAGACAATATCATATCATTATGGAGATATATAAACATCCTTCGATCACAACAAATAATATCAGAGTCATGATCCTGACTAGATGTCATGTAGTGTGGCCTTGAACAGAGTTGATGGTAGGTTTGGAATTAGTCTTGAGTGACCGGAAGCTTATGGGAAGACCCCGGAGTAGGTCAAAGTGACCAGGTACTTACAGGAAGGCGAGTAGGTCAGAATGACCAAATGCTCACGGGGAAACCCGAAACAGGTCAGAGTGACGAGATGCTTACGGAAAAACGTGAAGCAAGTCAAGAGTGATTGGATGCGGATGCTTGCGAGAAGACCTAGAGCAGGTCAGGATAACCGAATGTGGATGCTTGGAGGGAGACTCAGAGCACGTCAGGGTGATCAGATGTTTGCGGGCAGGCCCAAACTGTGAGAGTAATTATGATCCTTCATTTGAGAGAATGTTTGTTGGAATTCAATCAAAGTCCCACATTAGAAAGATTCGATAAAGATCATGAATTTAAAAGGATATAAGATATCTCCATTGACATGAGACCTTTTGAGGAGAGCCAAAGAGTGAAGTCATGAAGGTCTATCATGTCATTATAGAGATATGTAAACATCCTTTGGGCATAACAATTACTAAGTTGAAATTACTTTAAATGGCAAAATAATTTTTCCTAACTAACGACATTGTAAGATAATAAGTGAACTTAATGGGACAAAAATAATTATAACTAAAAAACTTAATTGTTATTGTCGTAGTGCGATATGATTACTAATTAGGCACCAAATTACATTAATAAAGAGTAATCTGATGCATAAAACTCCCACAAATATGACTATATGAGGTCCCTGTAACCTCCCAAGTCACACTGATTACTAATTAGGCATCGAATTACATTAATAAAGAATAATTTGATGCACAAAGCTCCCATGAGGTCCATGTAACCTCCCAAGTCACACGACATCAACTTTATCAAATTACATTAATCTAAGAGCAAAAAGAACATAAACAAGATTTCTACTTTTTCTGTTTCAGCAAGTAAACAATGGAAGGAGGCATCTTACTCAAGTTAAAAGAATCAATGAAGCTCCCTTGTGCAGTATTAGTTTGGCATGGAATTTGAAAGTTTGCCATGCCCAGAGTTTGAATGGCCTCCCTCGTCACTGAAAACTCCCATTTGTTTTATCAATTCATCATCATCCTGCAGAAAAGATCTGGCTCTCCGGAATTCTTTGACCTTACAGAATTAGTTCTAGTGAGATTGTCGGGTCGGCATGCTCCTTTTAAACCGAATAAACAATATAGCCACAAAGAAGTATCTAACAGAACATAAATCTGCAGAATAGGAAGTCGGGTTTCAGAGCTAAAGATTGATATTCATTGGCCTAAAGAAACTCAATCTTATTACAATTTATTCGAACTAAACTGAATTTAGACTTCTTGCATGGTTTTCAGTTGGAACCGTTGTCGAGTAATCGACAATAGGTCATAAATTGAAGCAAAGAAAGTCATGAAAAATAAGTGTACAAGAGCGTTTAGAAAAAACAGGTTGCATTCATATGTACGTGGTTCTTCATTGTGTTTAATAGATATTACTTATGTCCTTCGACTATAAAAAAAGAAAGATACTAATGTCCTTAAACCGAACAGCAAAGTGCATCTACTCTCTGATATATTTTCTCATTGCAGATCTTACATCTTCACAAATTAGTTCTAATGCTTCCCCTAAATCGCAAAAAAGTGAAAATTGATAAATAATTCCATATGGTTTACACATGTATAGCCTTGTGCAACCCATTAAGGAAGCTTCATACCTATCAATTCTCGTGATCTCATTGTTAGCCATATATTAATGCTCTACACTTCACCTTCTCTGCTGTTTCCATGTTAGCAGATCAGTGATGGCCAATTAAGCATCCTGCCAAGAGAATGAACTCTTCAAAACTTGATGTGAGAAAGATAAGCAGCAAGTTTGGTTCCTTAGCATAGCACTTTTATGATACCAACCATTCTAGGAATGACATTATCACTTCTTGTATTTTCCGGTTTCTTCCTGTTCTTGAGAAATAAGTTCAAATTTGGACTCTAACCTCAATTTACCCCATCCCTCTTAAATGTTTGTATCTCAGTCCATGTTCCCACCAATCAAGAATCTATGTTAACATGTAAAGCATTTGGAGGAATAACTAAAAGAATCGGGTTCGAATTCCACTAGGGATGAATATTCTAGAAGTCGACTTCTGAGTGTATATATGTTATGCCCCGGATTTACCTATTAGGCGAACTAAGCGAATGTTGTCTACTTAATATAAAAAAAAAACAAAAAAATCCATGTTAACATTTATGCAATAATTTGTAACTAGTATGCCTAACTTAGTAAGAAGGGAACAGGATTATTCTCAGTTTGCAGATATAAGTCCAATTTATAAAGAAAGTAAAATAATAAAACTAAAGATTGGATAGATACAGAGATTCCAACTAGATAAGAAATAATGGCAACCATCGTCGCGCTTCATCACATCAATTTCATCTTCAGAAGAGGCCAAATCAAAATTATTCAATGCAGAAATGAGAACTTCTGCATGAGCTGCACTATCCAAGCAATCATCAAAAGCTTGTTTCCGTGATAGAGATCAAAACACTAAGTTACTCCATCAAATACACAAATAGAACATAATGGATTGTAAAGATTCACTAGATTTCAGATACTTACCATCATTATCAACCATATGGCGAAACAGTTTTGGTTATTGTTTAATGCAATAAATAAATAAATAATTTAATTAATTTGAATTACTAGTGATATGGTGTTGCATAGAGCTCAATGGAGAATAGGATTTATATAGCCGATCCCAGATAGTAAGTACAAGTATAGCTTGATGATGATGATAAAGATAATGATGATAGATAGAAAAAAAAACAAGTAAATCTAAATATTAAAGCATTAAAAACAAAATCGGTGATAACAAAATGTTGCTACTAACCTCAATCTCTGTGAATCGATATTTGTATGCAATAGAAAATTGATACTTTAACAATCTGTAGCCATGGAGCCATCAGAAGTTAAACTGTAGATCAATTTAGAATGTTTCAGTTGCATAAATAATCATAATCAAATCAGATATACATAGCTTGAGAACAAGAGAAACCTACAATCAAAAAACGTTTGAAAAACTTGACATTTCAACAAGAGGCATTCTGTAGTCCTGTTTCACTATAAAAAATTATGCATCGGTTATGAATAATTGTTCTTGCGTCAATAATGACAACTAAAATTCTCTAACACCTGAATAACAAGATTAACCTCAGATAATATTGGTAGGAACCAAATAGGTAGGCTAGAAAACCCTAACATTTGGGGTTAGGATCGAATAATAAAGTGAACGCGCGCAAAAGGTAGGGTTTTTTCCTCGTTTCTCGATACAAGGTAAATGGCGATAGCTCCACGAGATGAACGGTGTCGCTCATATATAGCCACGCAGACATTCACTATCCCGATCAAGCGAGATGCAGCGGAGGCGCGCAGGAAGGAGGGGCGGTAAAAGAAGAAGGGCAGGATACGAAAGAGACGGAGGTACAATAGGAGGAATGCAGAGGAGCAGAAGCTTACCGGCGAGACGTGGCGGTGGCGCGGAGGGGAAATTAGGAGGCGCTGCGGCGGTGCTGCGCAGCGCGCACGCGGCGCCGCCCGCGTGCAATAGCAATGCGAATTTTATTTTACCTTTTGCGTAATTTAACCTTTTTCTTATTTTACCGCATAATTTAAATATTATTTTTATAAAAATAAATTAATTTAATAAAATAAGAGAAAAAAAAAAAGGACGCCCTTATTCTTAAAAAGCCAAAACATGACATTCAAAATGTTTTTTATTCCAAAAAATCCTGATTCTAACATATTATTGACTAGTATAACATATTCAACTAAATCAATTTACTAAAAATATATACATAAAATATTTTATATAATTTTTTTTATCAATTTAATTAAAATTTCTTTAACTTATTTAAAATCATCTTTAAAATTATTATAGCAACTAGTATAAAACTATTATAATAATTAGTTAATTGTAGTTTTAATTTTTTTAAATGATGTTATCAAATTTAAGCAGTAAATAATGAATTCTGATATTAGAAAATAATTTATTTCAGATAATTGGTTTAAAATTGAACCGATCAAATTAAATAAATTGAAATTTATTAAATCTAGTTTTTTTTTGAAAAACCGAATCCATCAAATTTTATCATCAAAATTAAACCAACCAAATCGATATAAAATCAATTAATTTGATCAGTTGTCTGTTAATACCTCATAATTATTTTAATATGTCAATCAAACATTCAGTTAGATCTTGTTATATTTGATTCTTGTGTTTAAGTGTGCATGAATTTAGAAACAGAAAAAGTCGAGCAGAAGACGTAATTAGTGAGAAAAATGGCACGAGAAAAAGAACCCACGAACTTGGTGCATTCAAGGGACGAAACCAGTGGCGGATTTACAAGGGGGCTTGGGGGGCCACGTCTCCATGTAAATCCTCCCTATATGTGCATATATATATATATATATAGTATACTAGGATATATATGTATGGTTATATTATATATATTAGGATATATTTATAGTAAACAGATATAATTAGAATGGTGAAGGAGTACAAGATGATGAAATTAATCTTCCTTTTTAATATATTTTAATATAATCGATGATATACTTATTAAATATGCTATATAATTTTAGAGAAAAATATTTCTCTTGGGTGTTATTTAATTTACTTGATAGGAATTATGTTGGAAAAAAAAATTAAATTTAACAAAAAGAAACTACTGATCATTAATTATATACAAATATTATTAGTAATAATATTATTAGTTTATTACTATATAGAAATCTTTTCTAATTTATGATATAGACATTTTCTCTCCTATGGCTAGACATCTCGATCTTTTCCAATTCACACCAAAATCATTATTGTTGCTTTCATTGTCAATTGTAGCATCGTCGATCGCCATAATTCAAAATTGATTACATATTTAGAAAGTCCGCAACCTAAATTTTCTGTTGGTAGTTTGATACCAAAATCTTGAAGTAATATTGCAACTTGAGAAGGGTCGTTGGCCCTTGTTTCGTGTCGGAACTACATTTGAACTTGTTCGTTATTGTTGTCTTGTCAACCACGGTAACCTAGGACGGTGATTTCTAAGTAAATTTTGACCTCGATTTCAGTGATAAATTGAGAATTCGGAGGTTGTTCAAGGGTGTACAAATTTCTGACGATAATTATTTTTGTCACTTAGCATGCTGCCCCCCTAAATTTAAAATTCTGGATCCGCCCCTGGACGAAACGCTATGAAAGAGTACACTGGTGGATAAGAATAACGTGCACAACATTCGAGGGACGAGAAGCCGAGGAGGAAACCTATTCTAGGAGAAGGTCAGAGTTGGGTTCGGGTGAGCTCAACTTCGATTAATCAGAGAATCACCTACGCGAAGAGATCAGCTTTGAGTTGAATTGCCCTATGGAAGACATCTTCCATGGCTGGAAGGCGCCTTCGATGAACAGTATGATGGTGCTTTCCAGCCTTTGAAGGCGCCTTCATTAGCTGTTAGCCGAGGATAAAGTTTTATCCTCGGAAGATAAAACTCTATCCGATGGAAGGCACCTTAGAACTCTTTGGAGGTGCCTTCAAGCTGTGGATAATTTTTTCCAGGGGTTATAAAATACCCCTAGGCCTAGAAAATAATTATCAACTCTTGTATTCATTTTCTAGCAACTTTCTCAACGTTCAACGAGTATAAGAGGCTTCTTCGCCTTCACCGAATGAGATTTTTTTAGTACTTTTATTTACCTTAGATTAATAACTATCTAGGTTATAACGTGACCTTTTTGTCTCTTTTCTTTTAAAGTTATTCATTTATTTTTATTATAATTATGCTACTGCTACTAATTCGAGTTGATAGATTGGGAAAGACTTGTTTGATTTTCACATAGGCAATTCACCCCTCTTACCAGCCCCGCTATGTCAACAAGTGGTATCAGAGCTAAAACACCTCAGAAGGACTAATCGTCGTCTGAAGCACTAAGATGATGATCGGACCGACAATCTACCTCAGAAGGACGAAGTTCAAAGGAGACTTTGTGTAATGGAAACATCGGATGGAGGTTCTTTAAAATGGATTTTGAGATTCTCTTAATTATAAAATATGATTTTGTAACTCCCAAAGATCCACAAGGAAGTGAAAAAGAAGAATACTAATGGACTAAGAAGGAACAAGCAGACTTAATAGCAAATGGACAAGCCGAGTTCCACCTGCTCAGCGTACTTCCACCACAGGAAGTCAATCGGATCGAAGATTACGAATTAGTAAAGAAACTTTGGGAGAAGTTCCTGGAGCTACACGAAGGAACCTCCGAGCAAAGCGCACGAGATGTGACCTACTTTGGAACGAACTGACAAACCGTCGGATGGAAGAAAGCGAAACAGTCGCACATCTATGTTGATACAGTCTGACCTGGCTGTTGTTTTGATGTTGACACTGATTTAAGTTTGTATCAGATATTAATCAAACTCAGACTGACTACTGATCGAGGTTGATCCATTGGGAGGGAAAGTCCTGGTGAGTGAAGCAGGGAAATCCAGATGGGTCAAGGTTGACCAGACATCTGGTGAAAAGTCCAAGCAGGGAGCTTGGCATGGGAAAAGTCCAAGTATGGAGACTTGGCACGGAGTGGTCAGAGAGGGCTCGGTAGCTCGTTCTCTGGACCGGACGAAGTCGGAGAGGGCTCGGTAGCTCGTTCTCCGGACTAGGTCAGAGAGGGCTCGGTAGCTCGTTCTCTGGACCGGACGAAGTCGGAGAGGGCTCAGTAGCTCGTTCTCCGGACTAGGTCAGAGAGGGCTCGGTAGCTCGTTCTCAAGACCAATCCCAATATCACATGGGCGTTGGATCGGTCAACAGACCGATCCAGTGGGATTTTGATTGCCTGATCGGTGCACAGACCGATCTGGTGAAACTATGTTTGCTGATCGGTCTGGCGACCGATCAGGAAACACTCAGTAGCACATTGAGTGTAATCTGATCGGTCTGTAGACCGCAGGAAACACTCAGTAGTCTACTGAGTGTAATCTGATCGGTCTGTAGACCTATCAGGAGATGATGTCGCGAGAAGGAAAAAGGAAGTGGATCGGTCCGTGGACCGATCCATATGAACCCTGATCGGTCTGTAGGACCGATCAGGTCATATCCTGATCGGTCTTGAGACCGATCAGGTGACGATCTCAGGAGTGCGAGGAATCGCACCCATTAAGCCCTGATCAGTCTGCAGACCGATCAGGATTCAACCGTGGATCGGTCCGCTGACCGATCCACCACACTGTCAGTTTCTGCTGATTTCTGATTCGTTTGTTATACGTCTGATCTAACATCTGCTTGTGAGCTTTTTGAGTAACAGGTTGCAGGTACCATGGTGATGCTTTAATTCAAATCAATGACTATCAAAGGAATAAAACAAAATGGTTTTTCCACTGGTTATCGCTGCAGATTGTGCAAAAGAAGCGTCAACGTTCACTGGCTTGTTCAGTTGGCTCACTGGCTGCAATCAGCTTGACTCTTCCTCATTGGTTCGAGTTCAGAGACACCAGTGAAGACCAAGGATGGTATTGGTGTGAGCTCAGATAATCAGATGAGGAAGAAGCGTGATTGGCGATGCCTGGTTCGGCGACAGTGATACGCTACTGGTTGACGTGATTCGATGCAGTGGCTTGGCTCTGGCTGAAGACAGCAAGAGAGCAGAGAAATAAGAAGGAGGCAAAAGAGAGGTTTGGTAGAATTCTTTCTCTGGAAAAACTCTCTCTGTCGTTCAAGCAAGAGGCTGTGCATTTTTGTTGAGCTCTTGGCTGATTCCTCCTGTCGTTGTTTTTCTGCTTCGTGGCTGTAAGTTAAACTGTTCAATCCTTTAGCCACACTCTGTAAGTAATTGTGCTTCACTTTCAAATCTACTCTTGTGATCTTTGTGCAGAGGTTACTCCACCGAGAAGGAGGATCTTTAGCCGGAGTGTATCCGGGGTGCGATCTACCGAAGATCAAGGAGTCGTCCACCTTACGGACACGCCGAGGAGTAGGGGCAAGTTATCCCCGAACCTCGTAAATCCTAGTGTTAGTGTGCTTGTGTTTTTCTCTCCTTTAGTTGTCCAATTCCGTTGTGCTAACGATTATCTGTGTAGAAGTTTTCGTTTAAGTTTTTAAAGGAGCTATTCACCCCCCCTCTAGCCATCTAAGATCCCAACAAGTGGTATCAGAGCCTGGTGCTCTTCATTACGGCTTAACAACCCAAAGAGCTAAACAATGGCCATGAAGGAGGGACTCAGCACCAACCGTCCACCTTATTTCGATGGAGCAGATTTTCAATACTGGAAAAGTCGCATGGAGTATTACCTCAAGACCGATATCTCCATGTGGTTCTCCGTCAAGGAGGGATTCTCACCTCCAAAGGATGAAGAAGGTAAGGAACTTGACTCATCGAGATGGTCAACCGAGCAAACTCGCAAGGGATAAGCCGATGCCAAGGCGGTTGTCACTTTGCAATGTGGGATAGCCAAGGATCAACTTGTCAAGGTTGGTCCTTTCACAAGTGCGAAGGATCTATGGAACAAGCTCATCGAGCTCCAAGAAGGGACTCGAGACTCTCGGATCGCCAAGAGGGATTTGTTCCTAAACCAACTACAGAACCTTGTCATGAAGGAAAATGAAACTGTAAGTGAGATACATGGAAGGTTCAAGGAGATCATCAATGGTCTCCATTCGGTGGATGAACGAGTAGAAAACCGTGACCTCGTAAGGTATGCTCTAAAAGCTTTTCCTAGGAATGCCTTGTGGTCATCTATGGTGGATGCCTACAAGGTATCCAAGGATCTTTCCATTGTTAAGTTAGATGAATTTTTTTGTGAAATGGAATTACATGAACTTGCTAACAAAGGGCAAAAAGAGAAAGGTATTGCTTTGGTTGCAGAAGAAAAGAGCAAGGAGGGAAGAAGGAAGAAAGAAAAGAAGAAGGAGAAAGAAATTGTTTCATCTTCATCCTCCTCCGAGTCCGATGATGAAGGTGAATCATCATCAAGCGAGATGGCCAACTTCGTGAGAAGAATCATGAGAAGGAGCAGAAGATACAAAGGAAAGGTAAACCTAGTGAACAAAATATTGACAAAACTAATGTTACATGTTATGAGTGCAGCAAACAGGGACACTATCGGAGCGAGTGTCCGAAATTAAAAAGGAAGGAGGAACGAGCCAAAAAGAAGGAGGAAAGAGTCAAGAAGAAGAAGGCTCTAAAAGCTACATGGGATGAGTCTTCTTCAAGTTCATCTGAGGAAGAGAAGAGGGAGAAGAGTACACGGCAGTTAGCCCTCATGGCAAGAGAGGAGTCCGAGTCCGAGAGTGAGGACTCAAGCTCTTCAGCCGCGACTTCATCATCTTCGGATGATGAAGAGGTAACATCTCCCCATTTAGAAAAGTGTTATAAAACAATTGCACATTTGTCTACTTCCCTTAAAAAATCAAAAACAGAAACTAAACTGCTAAAAGATGAAATAGAGAAATTAAGGGCCCTTAGGGAAGATGAGGTCGATGACCTTTATCAAGAGGCCCTAGAGGATGAAAACAAAACCTTGAAGGGTGAAATTGAGAAGCTCAAGAAAATGCTTGAGAAATTCTCAACCAGCTCTAAGACCTTAGACATGATTCTAAATGCCCAAAGGGCGGTTTACAACAAGGCTGGATTAGGATACCAACCTAAGGAGTCTAGCTTTATTTCTTTAGTGTCAAGAACCCAATTTCATAGAACACATGTTTCTAGGGTTCATGAGACTAGAAAGAAGGTGACTAAGGCATGGGTGCCTAAGTCTCTCATTGTAGATGCATTAGGTCCCAGAATTTGGGTACCTAAAACATCCGTCTTTCGTGTATTGTAGGCATTGGTCGAGGGGGAGCGTCTATCAACTTGGTTTGTTGATAGTGGATGCTCCAAGCACATGACAGGGGACAAGTCACTATTCTCTACCATACAAAATAAAAATAGAGGTAATGTGTCTTTTGGCAATAATGGTAGTCTTAAGGTTATAAGGGTTGGAGACATTCATATATCCGAATGTCTCCACATCAAGAATGTTCTTCTAGTCAAGGGGATGACTTTTAATCTCCTAAGTGTCAGTCAATTGTGTGATACGGGTTACACAATTGAATTTCATTCAAGTCAATGTTTGGTTAAACACATTGACACACTTGACACGGTACTAGTAGGCATAAGGGTTGATAATATTTATCAAGTATCGTTTAAAAGTGCTACTAATGCTTTGATTAAGTGTTTCATGTCAAAAGAAGAAGAGTCTTGGCTATGGCATAGAAGGTTGGCACATGTAAACATGAAGAACATCCGGAAGTTGGCCAACCAAGGATTAGTGCGAGACTTACCCAGCATCAAGTACCACAAGACCAAACTATGTGATGCATGTCAAAAGGGTAAGCAAACAAAAGGTGTTCATAAAGGTAAAAGCATTGTAAGTACATCTACTGCTTTAGATTTATTGCACATGGACCTATTTGATTGCAGTAGTGTAATATCATTGAATGGAAGTAGATATTGCTTGGTAATCGTTGATGATTTTACTAGATACACATGGACCTTCTTTTTGAAACATAAGGACCAAACTATAGATATTTTTATTTCCTTTTGTAGAAGAACTGGAAATGAAAAATCTACAACAATTAAAACCATTAGAAGTGATCATGGTGGGGAATTTCAAAATCATAGGTTTCTAGAGTTTTGTCAAGAAAAGGGATATAGGCATGAGTTCTCTACTCCAAGGACCCCACAGCAAAATAGGGTTGTGGAGAGAAAGAACCGAGTACTACAAGAGGCTGCACGAAGCATGCTCAATGAGTACTCACTACCGAGCTACTTATGGGCTGAAGCTGTGAATACAGCTTGCTATGTGCAAAATCGAGTTTTAATACATAGGTTTTTAGGAAAGACTCCCCATGAACTTTGGTTTGGGAAACCACCTACAATTAAACATCTTAGGGTGTTTGGTTGTAAGGTGTTTATTTTGAACACCAAGGACCATCTTGGGAAGTTCACGGCTAAGGCTGATCAAGGGATACTGGTCGGGTATTCTCTTACCAGCAAAGCCTATCGAGTCTACAACAATAGGACCAAATTGATTGAAGAGTCCTCTGATGTAGCTTTTGAAGAGATCCCTAACTTAAATGATCAACCAAGGGATGTAGGAGAAATTCAATTTGGACTTAGAAATCTAAGTTTGAATGATCAAAATGAAGAACGAGTCGAAGTTGACTCTGATGTTGATGAGCAAAGGCAACAAAGAACTCAATTTGATCATTTGCCTGATATTGAGTCCTCGCCTGTGCCGAGTGAGACCATTCATGAGGCACCACCAACACCAAGACAATCTAGGATAGCCACTAGTCATCCCCAAGACCAAATTGTGGGAGACATCCAACAAGGGGTTAGGACTAGGTCATTCTTTAGAAATGAGTCTAATGAAGTTGCATTGATTTCAGAGATTGAACCAAGACTAGTTGATGAAGCATTGCACGATCCTGATTGGATCATAGCTATGCAAGACGAATTAGGTCAATTTGAAAGGAGCCAAGTGTGGGACTTGGTTTCTAGACCGAAAAAGACCACCATTATTGGAACTAAATGGGTCTTCAAGAATAAGTTAAACCAAAAGGGAGAAGTTGTAAGAAACAAGGCAAGACTTGTAGCCAAGGGCTATAGTCAAGTCGAAGGTCTCGATTATGATGAGACTTATGCTCCCGTGGCCCGATTAGAGTCCATTCGTTTGATGCTAGCTTTTGCTGCACATAGAGGTTTCAAGCTCTATCAAATGGATGTTAAATCTGCCTTCTTAAATGGTTTCATTAAAGAAGAGGTCTATGTTGAACAACCGCCGGGGTTTGTAAGTACCGAAGCTCCAAACCACGTGTACAAGCTCAAGAAAGCGCTTTATGGGCTTAAACAAGCACCACGAGCTTGGTACGAAAGGTTGTCAACATATTTACTAGAAAAGGGTTTCGTAAGAGGCCAAATAGACCCAACACTATTTCTGCGTAGAGATGGTGAAAACATTTTTGTAGCCCAAGTATATGTCGATGACATAATTTGTGGCTCAAATAACAAGGGTTATTTGAATGAATTCATTTCTCACATGGAAAGTGAGTTTGAGATGAGTCTAGTAGGAGAGTTGACATTCTTCCTCGGACTTGAAATCAAACAAACTCGAGATGGAATTTATGTCCATCAGGCAAAATACACTCAAGAGATGCTTAGAAAATTCAATATGAGTGACTCTAAGGAAGTGTCCACTCCAATGGCGACAAGCACTCGCCTTGACAATGATGAGAGTGGAAAACCAATTGATCTAACGCAATATAGAAGCATGATTGGTAGTCTTCTATATCTCACAGCTAGTCGACCAGACATACTTGTTGCTGTGGGCATGGGCGCTAGATATCAAGTCTGTGCCAAGGAATCTCATTTAATTGCAGTTAAGAGAATATTGAGATACCTTAAGGGCACAATTCGAGTAGGTCTATGGTACCCTCGTACAGAGTCTTTTGACTTGATAGGCTATACCGATTCCGACTATGCTGGGTGCAAATTGGATCGGAAAAGCACTAGTGGGGGTTGCCAATTTTTAGGTTCATCTTTAGTTAGTTGGTCAAGTCGGAAGCAACATTGTGTTGCTCTCTCCACGACCGAGGCCGATATATTGCCATGGGAGAGAGTGTATCGTAATTGTTGTGGATGATACACACCCTAGAGGATTATGGACTTTCTTATAAGGGTGTACAAGTGCTATGTGACAACATTAGCACGATCAACCTAACTAAAAATCCAGTCCATCATTCAAGGACCAAGCACATTGAAGTGCGTCATCACTTCATTAGAGATCACGTAGCTAGGGGTGACATTGTGCTCACATATGTGGAGTCAAAGTCAAACCAAGCTGATATTTTCACCAAACCCCTTCCGGAGAATGAGTTTAGTCATTTAAGGAGGGAATTGGGAATGTGTTTGGCTCCTTAGGTCATTAGAACTACACCATGATCAATAAGGACTATTAAAATGACTAGAGTAATTGGGAATGATTTTGGGCAACTTGGGAACATCTCACACAAACTATAAGGTTTAACAAAATATTTTTGTTTGCTAGAAATGGGGTGAGATGCTAGGAACAACCAAATTATTCAAAATGTATCATGCATCCCTTGAATAATTAGGTTGAAGAGACATTAATTGAGTATGGGGAACACCATTACATAATTCATGTGTAATTGGTTCCTTGATCTTACTCATATATTCCAACCAAGGAATCTTGGTTGGACTTTTGCCTAGAAATTTTCTAATCATGGTTGATGGTTGATGTGTTGATTGGTATTGTTGCTTGGTTCATGTCATGACTTTGATTGATAAAACGATAGGTTATTAAAGGAAATAATAACAACTTGGATATATTTTGACAAACTTGAAACTAAACATAACAAGGATCAAGAATTTCAGCTTTCATGCCGTGTTTGAAAATTAGGACAAGTCGTTTATATTTTGACAAACTTGAACCTGATCATAGAGATGAGTTTAGTAAAAATATGTTTTGAACTCTTAAGGACCAAGAAGACAAAACTCCATATGGTTGGAGTTAGTGTGAGATTTTTGGTTTGATAAGAATCTGAAACCTCAAGGCTATAAATAAGTTCAGACCATAACTTTTAGGTAAGAGTTATGCTTGTAGGTTCTAGGCTCTGAACATGGAAGTTTCCCTAGAGAAACTTCCACGAATTATCGAACACAAGTTACTGAAATTACAGCTTTCAGTTACTAGAATTACAACTTTCAGTTACTGAAATTACGGGAGAAATCAGACACTGATCGGTCTACGGACCGATCAAGTCAGCCTGGAACGCTACTGATCTCTTTCTGATCGGTCTACAGACCAATCAGAGAGATCCCTGATCGGTCCGGAGACCAATCAGATCAATTTGGCACAAAGCCACTGATCAATCTCTGATCGGTCTACCGACCGATCAGAAAGCTCGCTGATCGTACTGATCGTCTCCTGATCGGTCCGTGGACCGATCAGGATATTCCTAGATCGGTCCAGGGACCGATCAGGAGGCTTCTGATACCTTCGGATCGGACAACCGTCCGATCATTTCTTCACTGTACACCCATCTAAACCCTTAAAATCTCCCGATCCTTTCTTTTCTTCGTTCACGCGAAACCCTAGCCGACTCTTCCCACCAGCCCACCCTTTCTCTTCTCTTTGCACGCCAAACCCGAGCCGAAGCTCTAGCCCTCGGAAGCCCTAGTCTAAAGTTCAAATGGCACCAAGGTAACTTCTTACCTCTCTAAGACTTGGCATTGTGTTTTCATTTCTCACTGGATCTTCTGTTATTGTTGTCTCGGTTCTTATTTGTTGATGGCTCCGGTGCTCACTCATTGCCCCATTTTACCCCATTGTGTCCCCTTAGGAAGAAACCAGTAGGTGAGGGTACTTCCAAGTCCAAAGATAAATCCAAAGCTCCTGTTGCTCCCTCTCGACCCCAACCAGCTAGTTCCAGTAGATTCCCAAACCGCCAGTCTGAGCAAGCTTTTCAACAAAGGACATTCAAATTACTCCCTTGTAGGTCCGTGGATAGAAAATTCATGGACGAATTTTGCCCACAAGTGTCCGAAATCATAGCATACTACAAACTCGATTCACTAGTCTACTTGGAACGGGATATCAACTATGACTTGGTCTCTGAGTTCTATAATAACCTTCATGAGACTAATGATCAAGGTTTTAAAACAAGAGTTGCTAAGCGGACTCTTGATTTCAGTATCTCATCTTTCTTTGAGTATCTCAATTGTCGGAGGTGTTCCGGTGATGTCTTTTCGATATTTCCTGACTTACCAGATCAGTTACTTCCACCGTTTGATATCTCACCTGACGATATATATGAGTACTTCTTCAGACAGCCTAGACAAGGGCTAGATGAGCTAGATGTTGACTTCCCTACTTTTGCAGCCTTGAGATTATCTCCTCAAGATTACATTCTTTTTAAACTTGTCACGAACTGCCTTCTACCTATCACATCTAAACCATTATCTGAGATCCGATCATATCATTGTCTTATGCTTTATGGTTTGCGTTGTCGATTTTGATATCATGTCGAGCATCTACTCCTCGATCATATCATATTCTCAGCCTAGCGGCTTCACTATTTATATGCCTTATGGGCATATAATTACTGATTGGCTTGAGACCCTTCAGGTTGATGTCTCTAAGGGTAGAATAATCAAAATGGTCAGGCAGGATTGCCGACTTGGGAAACGAGCATTTTCCAAGTCTGGAATCATAGGGCAAAATGGGGATGTTCAGTGGAAGGATGGGAGAGCTTTAGGTGAGTTACCACGACAGGCTGCAGCTCTCCTCCTGCCGACATTGGCGAGGCGGACTGGCAGATCGCTGAGTTGGAGAGCCGATTTGATCGTCACGAGGAGATGGTGGCTGTTGAGTTCGATGGACTACGCATACGGATTGACCAGCGCTACGATGACCTGCGCGGGCATATTGACCAGCGCTTCGATGATATGCGCAGTCATCAGGTGGTGACACAGCAGTTGCTACTCGGATGGATGACACGCTACCCGCCTCCGCAGTCTTACCCAGGCTATCCATCCTCCGGCATGCCGCCTTAGGATTTCACCCCTCCTGCCGATGATGGTGATATTCCTCAGTGTGAGGATGTTGATTGACACAGTTTGTTTGTTGGCTTTCTGTATTTTGGATGTTATTTGTTAGTCTTTATGACTGACCTGGATGTTTGCACTTCTGATGCTACTCCTGTATTTATGCTACTCCGTTTTCTATTTGCTTGCTCTTTATTATGCTTCATTTTCTATTGGATATTAATATGCTGTTCACTTGCATGTCTTGTTTGTCCTTTATTTCTTTATTACTGTCTTATAATACACTTAGAGGGCATTCTAAGTGCTTTACGAAACAGACAGTAAGGGTTAAGGGGGAGCTCTTTATGTTATCTTACCGTATTCGCACCTTTTCGGTGTTTGACAAAGGGGGAGAAGATAACTAAGTTTAGATGAATGAAAATTTGAAGACCCTCATATAGTGTAGTATCCGTCTTAGGGGGAGGATCTTGATTCCCCTAAAATTATGAAAATTTGAACAATTCTGATCTAAACTTAAATCGTGTTGTCAAACAACAAAAAGGGGGAGATTGTTGATACAGTCTGACCTGGCTGTTGTTTTGATGTTGACACTGATTTAAGTTTGTATCAGATATTAATCAAACTCAGACTGACTACTGATCGAGGTTGATCCATTGGGAGGGAAAGTCCTGGTGAGTGAAGCCAGGCAAGGGAAATCCAGATGGGTCAATTGGCCGAGAGAGATGCAACTGATCTGGAGCTAGGGTACAAGCATCAATTGGAAGAAAGAGATCATCGAGGCTAGCTTACCCTCGGGTCCCTGAACTCCCACCCACACTGGCGATCAGGTAACACTGGCTCGATGAAGTGGCGATGGCAGTGGATTGATCGCGAGGAGGGTGACTCCGACTAGGGCAGAAGGTGGCTCGGGCTCAAGCAACCGATCGGGAGATGGACAGCAGTCGGATCTGCGACGGTGACGAAGAGGCGGTGAATATGTATCGGCGGTGACGTCGGCTCGGGAGGAAAGAGAAGATCGAGATGATGTCGCGAGAGGGTGAGGGAGGAAAGCATGAGTCCAACGAAATTAGGGCATAGGAAAGGAATTTAAAGAAAATGAAAAGACACATTTATGAAAATTAAACATTTCCTTGTTCAAATAGGGTAGCTTAAATAAGCTTTTTCCTAGCCCAATATTTCATCCCCTTAACATACGTCATACGAGCTCGACCACACTGTCTGCACACACTGTCAGTTTCTGCTGATTTCTGATTCGTTTGTTATACGTCTGATCTAACATCTGCTTGTGAGCTTTTTGAGTAACAGGTTGCAGGTACCATGGTGATGCTTTAATTCAAATCAATGACTATCAAAGGAATAAAACAAAATGGTTTTTCCACTGGTTATCGCTGCAGATTGTGCAAAAGAAGCGTCAACGTTCACTGGCTTGTTCAGTTGGCTCACTGGCTGCAATCAGCTTGACTCTTCCTCATTGGTTCGAGTTCAGAGACACCAGTGAAGACCAAGGATGGTATTGGTGTGAGCTCAGATAATCAGATGAGGAAGAAGCGTGATTGGCGACGCCTGGTTCGGCGACAGTGATACGCTACTGGTTGACGTGATTCGATGCAGTGGCTTGGCTCTGGCTGAAGACAGCAAGAGAGCAGAGAAATAAGAAGGAGGCAAAAGAGAGGTTTGGTAGAATTCTTTCTCTGGAAAAACTCTCTCTGTCGTTCAAGCAAGAGGCTGTGCATTTTTGTTGAGCTCTTGGCTGATTCCTCCTGTCGTTGTTTTTCTGCTTCGTGGCTGTAAGTTAAACTGTTCAATCCTTTAGCCACACTCTGTAAGTAATTGTGCTTCACTTTCAAATCTACTCTTGTGATCTTTGTGGAGAGGTTACTCCACCGAGAAGGAGGATCTTTAGCCGGAGTTTATCCGGGGTGCGATCTACCGAAGATCAAGGAGTCGTCCACCTTACGGACACGCCGAGGAGTAGGGGCAAGTTATCCCCGAACCTCGTAAATCCTAGTGTTAGTGTGCTTGCATTTTTCTCTCCTTTAGTTGTCCAATTCCGCTGTGCTAACGATTATCTGTGTAGAAGTTTTCGTTTAAGTTTTTAAAGGAGCTATTCACCCCCCCTCTAGCCATCTAAGATCCCAACAATCTACACTCGAGGATCAAAGAACTCATCACCGGACTCATGAATCTTGGATAAAAGGTAACGAGTTGAGATTCGTTAAGGTACGCTTTAAATGCATTTCCTAAAATACCTGAATGGACATCTATAGTCGACTCATTTTATATATCTAAAGACCTCAAAGTTAATTCATTAGAAAATCTATTTTTTACTTTTAAACTTCACGAATCAAGATGTGTAGGCTTATGACATAAAGAAGAAAAGATATCTCACGACATAGCTCTAATGCCCAACAAAAAAGGCGAACCATATTCAGACGCCGAAGAATCAATTGACGAAGATGAAGCGGTGTTAATAGTAAGAAAATTTAGTAAACTCATTAAAACTAATCAATTTAATAAGTCGCAAGCGAAAAAGTACTTTCGGAGCAAAAGAATGTCCGATGCTACAAATGCTAAGGAGAAGGACATATCAAAAGTGGTTGCCCCAAACTAAAGAAGGAGAAAGACAAGGGTAAAAGACCAACAAGATCAAAGCACAAGAATATGAAGGTTACATGGCATGAATCGTCGTCCTCTAAGTCCGAGATCAAAGCTTACACCGGACTAACTCTAATGGCAAACCACCAAGGAGAAGATGAAAGCAGCTCAGAGATTATCATCGATAAAGGAGGGATCATCAGAGGAAAGCTGTGATGAAGGGGAAGCATCAGAACACGAGGTAAGTGAGGTGCGTGCGCTATCTCCTAAGCAATCTTTTGAATTTGTCAAAATTATTTTTAAAAATATATGCAAATTAGAAAAAAAAAATATAAACTTGAAAAGACAATTAGCCGATGTATGTTTACTAGAATTGTTTAATAATTTAAAATTAGAAAATAAAAAGTTGAAAAAACAAATAGAGAAATTGAAAGATTACCATGCATGTTATAACTACATTCAACTAAAGTTTAGAAATTATGGTAGAATCAACTGGTACATTAGAAATCACCAGATAAATTAAGAAAATTTCTAAAAATTATGTACCTTCCAAGTTTTGAGTAAATCCAATATGCAGGAGTTATATTGGGTTACAAAATCTTTTTTAGATTAAACTTTATTTTTTCTCAATTAGAAAAATATTTTTTTAATTCATTTTTTTGTATTTTTGAAATTTTGCTTATGTACTAAAATAATGTATTCCTTTTTAAATACAAAGTATTTCGTTGTGTGAATTTTTATCTAATACTGTGAGGTTGAGGTTGACAAAACTTTTCAGGATTTTTCAAAATCGATAAGTATTTTTAACATTATTTTTGTCAAAACAAGAGTTTAATTAGTAAAAATAAAATATTTTCTAAATTATTTTTGAAATATATTAGCTTAAATGTACCTCTTGAAAAGTTTTTAAATTTTTCTAACAGTTTACTCTTTTTTTTCTATTTTTTTCTCCTGATTTTTTTATGTGATCAAAAGGGAAGAAATAAGTATAAATTAAGAGGGAATTAAGGAGGAGTTAGGATAATTTCCATAATTTTTATCCTTGTATTTATTTTTGCAATTAACTTATTTAATTCATTGCTTTACTATATTATTTCATTGTAATTTTCACCATAACTTGAACTTAGGTTGATGCACATAAAAAAGGGAGAGATTGTTAGTACCCCGTGGTTATTTTGATGTGGTCAACCAAGTTTAGTTAGATCCTGTTGTGTTTGATCCTTGTGTCTAAGCGTGCAGGAGCTTAGAAACATAAAAAGTTGAGTGGAAGACGCAGTTAGCGAGAAGGATGACATGAGAAAAGGAGCTAACGGGCTTGGCGTATCAGAGGGACGAAATACTAAGGAAGAGTACACCGATGAACGAAAAGGGCGTGCATGACGTTCGAGGGATGTGAAACCGAGGAAGAAGCCTGCTCGAAGAGAAAGTCAGAATTGGGTTCAGGTGAGCTCAACTATAGTTAGACGGATAATCACCTACACGAAGAGCTATGCAAAGAGCTACGCGAAGAGATTAGCTTTGAGCTGAGATGCTCTGTGGAAGACACCTTCGATGAATAGTATGAAAGCGCCTTCCAAACTTTAAAGGCGCATTCGATGAACAGTACGAAGGTATCTTCCAGTCTTTGAAGACATCTTTGCTAGCCGTTAGCCGAGGATGAAGTTTTATCCTCGGAAGATAAAACTCTATCCGATGGAAGGCGCCTTGGATCTCTTTGGAGGCGCCTTCGAGCTGCGGATAACTTTTTCCAAGGGCTTTAAAAAGACCCCTAGATCTGGGAAATAATTATCAACTCTTGTATTTATTTTGTAATAACTTTCTAAGCGTTCAACGAGTGTAAGAGGTTTTTTCACCTTCATCAAAGGAGACTTTTTTAGTACTTTTATTTGCTTTACATTAACAACCAACTACGTTGTAACCAAGTAACCCTTTTACCTCTTTTTAAAGTTGTTTATTTATTTTTATTATAATTGTGCTACTGTTACTCATCCGAGTTGAAAGATTAGAAAAGACTTATTTGATTTTCAGATAAGCAATTCATCCTTTTGTTTGTTAGTCCCGTTGCACCAACACTATCCAATTAATCGAATTAGTTTCACTCAATTGATAATGTATCAGTCAATTGATGACTTGTTTATTTAAACAATTTGGGCTTAGCTTGGTTTATTAGTCAAGTTGTGTAGTTATAGTCCGATTCAATATAAATATATCAATCACTGTTTATAAACGGATGATATTTTAATTTAAGCAGTTTAATTGATCTGTAGAATTTAAAATCAGAATTGAATCAAAAAAATAAAACTGATATTAAAAAAAACAAATTAACCTAATCCAGATTTAATCGAACTTTTGAAGACCTTTATTAATAAAATAATAATAAAATATCCTTTTATAACTTTTTGAAAAGAAAAGTGTTCTATCTTAATGATTACTAATTTTTATCAATAATAGAATGCATTAGAGTATCTTATTTTTACTATGAAAGACTAGTTGATCAAGTAAGAGGATAAAATGAATGATATCATCGTTCTGCTTTCTTCCTATTTTTTCCCATTCCGAACAGAACAGAAGAACAGAACGGAACGGACATTGTGGAGCCACTAAATTGTTAAATGCCAACATTATGCAGCTGTACCACACGCCATTTCGTAGCTAGCTCACTGCATGCATCATGCCCCAGCGACGCATGGCATGCATCATGCCCCAGAGCCTTCTACTCCATGCCCAGCGGCCAGCTCCGGAGCAGTCAGCAGTACAGAGCAGATCAGAGTAGAGCAGAGCAGTTTCTAGATCTGTGAGCTGCTGTACAGCATTTACTGCTCCATCAACAAATCCATGTGTGATGTGTGTGTGCGCACTTCTTTCTCCAGCCAGCCCGCCAGCCAGCCAGGGGAACTGAGAGAATTGAATGCTCACGCACTTGCTCTGACAGAGTTGGAATGAGCAGCTAGTGGCTCCTCCATTTCCATTGCTCATCGGTTAATTGCTTCTTCCTGCATTGATGAGGGTTAGTTGGCTGGCCGGCAGGCAGGCTCGCCTTCATCAAGAGCTGCTAAATTTAGGTGCGAGCTGCGTGGGGTGGCACAATTAGTCAACCTCAGCTGCCCAGATCTGCTCGTCGACGGCAGAAATTTGGGGTCTGAGTACTGATGTTCGTAGTTTCAACGCGCCGTCATTCAATTCTTGTAGGGTCTCCAGCCAACTTATGTCCAATATACAATGTCGATAGGGCTAGGCTAGGCTAGTCTAGGGGCGAAGGTTAACGCCTATCCCAACTTTACCCTAGGGTTTATATATAATCTGAAATTGAGAATGATGGAGCGCTGGACAGTTGGTCCTAATGTACACCGCTAGAAGACTATGAGTTAGAGGAAAATGACGACGAGCACTCTTGCGGGGCAAAGACATAAGGTAGAGTGAAAAAATGTTTGTAATCAAGTCATGAAGGAGTCTTGACGTAGGCACTCTGACGCTTAAGTCGGTGAATGATCGAGAGGAAAAGAAATGCAATGAACAGTGGTTCTGAGTCAGTACGATAACGTAACATTGCGTACCTACACTTGTAGATGGATATCCTCTTATATAGTGTTACTTTCCTGTTGTGCACTAATATCAATGTATTTTCAAAAAAGGACTAACCCTTTTGACATTTTGACACCTTTTCAAAAATAAGACCGCCACTTCTCTAATTTGCAGAATAGAAGTTTCACTCGTAAATACTACACAGGGAATATTCTCTTGATTCTTTGACAACCGTTGTACAAAACACTAAAAAGAATATTAGGTCATTGGGTTGATGGGTCATTGACATGATTTGTTGGCAGACTGACCGAGTCCTCTCTGTAGCCCAATCGAATATATAGGTGATTGATGTCACGATACAGTTAGCTGAGGATACATAGACTGGGGAAGACTGGAGTTGAGGCTTTTGGTTGTCATGTGCACTATGACATTGGCAGAGTGACAAATACTTCAATGTGGTTAGATACTCTAGATTATTCCTTGCATTTGGTAGGAGCGGAAAATACAGAAACAAATCACACAACGCTAACACGGTTGGTTTACTTGGTATCCACCTCACAAGAGGTGACTAGTCCAAGGATCCACACCAACACACACACCCTCCACTAAATAAACTCTCCTTTATGGTAACTACCAAGGGCGGAGAAGCCCTACAAGATTCAATACAAGAAGAAGAAAGGATAGTAAAGAAATACAAGCTTACAATGAGTGCACAAACCCTAACCCTAGTTTCTTCTTCTTGCTTTGATCCGCCTCTTGACTTGGAAGAGCCTCCAAGAACCTTCAAGAACTGGTGATCTCGAGCTTGAGAAGAGTTGTGGAGGAGCTGGTGAAGATCTGAAATGAATCGGTGAAGAGATGCCGAAGACAACGCCCGCCTGCGGCTCAAATACGACGCAACGGTCGGATCCCGATCGATTCGATTATTCCCAATCGATCGGGGAGGCTTTGGATCGATCCACGGATCGATTCAGAGCGCCTCTGTGCTCTGGAGAAACGCCTGGATCGATCCACGGATCGATCTAGCGCTTATCGCGCGAAACAGCAGCGTCCCAATCGATCCACTGATCGATTGGGACCTCTGGATCGATCCACTGATCGATCCAGAAGCTTTCTGTTCGCTGGGAAAGGTCTGGATCGATCCACTGATCGATCCAGCACTTGGTTTTTGCCCAAAACCAAGTCCCAAACCTCCCAAACCAACATCCGGTCAACCTTAACATGTTGGTACGTCATGCCTAGCATCTAGTCACTCCCTTGACCTGCTAGGACTTCCTCACCAAGTGTCCGGTCAATCCCTTTGACCCACTTGGACTTTTCTTTCATGCCAAATATCCGGTCACTCTCTTGACTTACTTGGACTTTCACCTAGTTTCACTCACTAGGGTTTTCAATCTGCCTAGCTTCACTCACTAGGACTTTCACCTGGCTTCACTCACCAGGATTTCCATCTGCCTAGCTTCACTCACTAGGACTTTCACCTGGCTTCACTCACCAGGGTTTCCTTCCAGTCAAGTATACCCACTTGACTCTTCTTCATTCACACTGATCAGTCCCTGATCAGCATCTCCCCATATGAACAACTGCACCTGCATTGTCCATGTGACTACATGTATTGTCAAACATCGAAACTATGACCAAGACTCAAGCTTGGTCAAACCAGTCAACCTTGACCTAAGGGATATTGCACCAACAATCTCCCCCTTTTTGATGTTTGACAATACCTTTAAGTTTGGACCATTCTGAGTTAAGCTAATCCCATAGCCTTAACTCCATTCATGCCAAAGTATGAATGTTGGTTCCCTTCATTCTCCCCCTATGACCTCCCCCATAGTTAATGAAGGTCTAACTTAAACCACACATTCTCCCCCTATTGGCACACATCAACCCATCTCTGAGCACATATAAACTCGTGCCTCAATTTTGGACACACTTCAACAAATGTCCCATTGTTGAAAACTCTCCCCCTGAAGAGTTGCTCATTGTTGTTCACAACATCACTCGTTGTGACCAACAAACGATAATGAAGGTCTCATACCCTTCATTTATCATTAACCCTACATTCTTCCTCAATGTAGGCAAATGCCCATCCGTGAGCATTATTCACTTAACGGAAGGTTAACCACCTTCCAAGGTGTATGAAAAATAATTTTCATGCCTTTAAAGAGTCCCTCCCCCTAAAGACATGGTGGTAACTTCTGTCATTGCACCAACAATGACTTGGGATCCCTAAAACTTTAGGAAACCCTATTGTAGAAGTTTTGAGGTTCAAATATTCAAAATTTGAAACAAACCTCAACCTTAACTTCAACTTAGCCTTCCTTAACCAATCCATCCTTGTTTTCACATGAAAACACCCTTTGAATGTATACAAATGTATTTTTAGGGGTTTGGAAAGGTTACCTAGACTAAAATAGGTTTAACGATGCCGAAATCAGGCTTTCCCAGCCAAAATCAGCAACTTGGATCGATTGGAGTTGGGTTCCAATCGATTAAACCTTTCTGAATCGATCCACTGATAGATTCAGACTTCCTGGATCGATCGGCTGATCGATCCAGAGAGCTTCTGCTCGAGGGAGACTTGCCTTCTGAATCGATCCACGGATCGATTCAGGCACTCCAATCGATCCATGGATCGATCGGAGCTCTGATAGTTGCTGAAATTCCATTTCAGTCAACTTCAGAAACCCCTAGAAATTTCTACAAAAATCCAAAAATCATGAAATTTCGTGTAGGCATTATTTAGGGCATTTACTATAAAGGAAAAAATAGTTTTCTATGAAAATACTTCATATTTTCAAAAATTGACACAAACTTGAAAACTTGCAAAAATTTTAGTGTTTTCTTCAAGTTTGTGTTTAACTATTCAATGGTGATTACTATCAAAGGATAGCCTTCACCAAGGTTTTCCAAAATCATTTTGAAAACATTTTCAAACCAATATCCCACCATGTTCCTTGGGCTTAATGCACATGACTTGTACATTAGCTTTCCCAATGATGGGAAAACACATAACTATGTGTTTTGATGAACTTAAAACTCAAAAGAATGCACTAAATCAACATATTGAGTTTTGTTCATCATCCTAACATCTCACTTGTATCTAATGTGCACTAAAACACATACAAGTCATCTTATAGGTCTTGTGAGATGTGAGATTTTGGTTTTGCCCTATTCTAGGGATCATGCATATCTATCTAGGCATTTTAGAGATATTAGACATCCACCTAGGATGTCACTTGTTAATAAGTGTTGTTAAATGTCATTTGTCCTTAATTACAAGAAATTAAATTTAATGCATGATAATGTTATGGCATACATAAAAAAGAAATACTTTTTAAAAAAATATCCTATAACTACATGATGTATGAATGTTATGACATGGTATTTTTGGATTTTTCATAATAAAACATGAATGCTCAAATAAAACATGATGTCATGGCATATAATGGGCAACCAAACATGGCAAGATTTAGCATAATTAAAATGTATTTAGATTATCTATCTAAGTATCCTTAACCCTTAGCTAATCCTTAAGCATAAACCCTAGATTGCCCAATTTCCTTAAGAAAATGTCAAAACCCAACTTGACATTTCTTTAATCTCTTGAATTAATTATGCCAATTGAAAATTTAAAACATTCCTCAAATGTTGGCATATTTCATTTTCCCCCTAAGAGTAATCACTTTAAATTAAGGCTTAGATTTGCCTTAAATTCCTAAGACAATACCAAAGTCCCAATTTGGTATTTCTTAACACTTGATTTCTTGTGTCATTTAAAGTCATCTCAAATTTCTTCCTTTATAGCACATTTTACTCTTTCCAAGAGTAAATAATAATTCCATTTCATTTTCAAAGGTTAACAAAAACCTTGAAAATGCTCCTTGAGTGTCAATTTCCTCAAAGTTGGGTTAACTACCCTTTTAATCGGAGTTGACACTCTCTAACCCATCTATGGGGTAAAGAAGATGCTCCTAGGAACCCAACACCTATTGGTGCTCCTTGGATGCTCTAGGTATTCACTAGGGATAACTTCCCTAGATACCTTCCTAGTGACATTGTTTGGCTTCTTAGAGACCTTGGTTACCTTTTCTAGGTCAACTCTAGGGATTGCTTCCCTTGTAACCTTCTTTGTGACTTTCTTAGACTTCTTAGAAGTCTTAGTCACATTTGTTACAAAAATACTCTTAGGGATAACTTCCCTTGTATTTTTGGCTTGACCGCTAGACCTAGGGTTGATTCCATAATTATAAGGAACCCTATGGTAAGAGATTTCATCCTTCTTAGCCTTTGGTTTGTATCCCAAACCCCTATGTCCATTAGATGACCTTTGTGCTCCTAGACCTAGGTATTGCTCATTTTGCCCTTTAAGGATATTTTCCATCCTTTTTAGGGTCTTTTCCATTTTATCAAGTTTTGACCTCAAGACTTGATTTTCTATCATTAAATCCTTAGGTTTTGGTCCATGAGCATTTTTGTTCTTGGGCATGTATCTATTATCCTTAGTGTTCCCGCCCAAGTGTCTATCTACCTTCCTAACCTTAGGTTGGGTAGTTTTGGCATGTAGGGCCACATGCTTTTCCTTAAAGCCCTCATGCTTTCTATTCTTATGGTAAATTGCATTAAAATGATAAAAATTAGAACTATCATGCTTTTTACCATAATGTAAAGGGGTAGGCTCAATAAAAGTTACCTTCCTTTTAACCTTAGAGGCTCCCCCTTGACTTAAGCTTCCTCCTTGAGCCTTGACCATCTTCTTCCCCTTAGGGCATTGACTCCGGTAATGCCCCTTTTGATTGCAAGAGAAATACACAATGTGCTCCTTGCTCTTCTTTGTTCCGGGGATGGTCTCCTTTGGCTTCTCCTTGCCCTTTGGTGCCACTTGACCCTTCTTCTTGGCCAATTTAGGGCACTTGCTTTTGTAGTGCCCATGTTCCCTACATTCAAAGCATATAATATGATTTTTATTATTAATTGAAATATTTATACCTTTGCTTGTAGGGGTGACATCTTTTCCTTTGGATCCGGAGGTAGAAGCTTCCTTTTGATCCAAATTTGATACTCCTCCATTTGATTTTGCTTGACTTGTGGAGGTGGACGCTTCTTCATCCTCTTCTTCTCTTGACCCGGATGTGGAGGATTCTCCTTCTTCTTGATCCGGTGTCAATGAAGATTACTCCCCCTCAATCCTAGAGGTGGAGGCTTCTCCTTCTTCTTCATCCTCTTGTACATGAAACAAGGAATATACTACTTCCTTGCTCTTTTGATTGCACTCCTTTGAGGATGAAGCTTCCTCTTGGACTTCTTCTTCGGAAGTTGAGCATCTCTCAACTTCGGAGTCCTCCTCTTGATCTTGATCCATTGAGTCGCCCTCTTTGAATTCCTCTTGATTCGGTACAGTGGAGGGGATCTCATGGATTAATGCTAACTTGCTCCAAAGCTCCTTGGCATCCTTGAATTCTCCAACTTGAGCCAAAATATTGCTTGGCAATAAGTTGACCAAAAGCTTGGTCACTTTATCGTTTGCCTTGCTCCTTTGAACTTGCTCTTGGCTCCATTTGCTTTTCTTGAGAGGCTTGCCCTTGGAGTTTGTTGGAGCTTCAAAACCTTCCATGAGAGCAAATCATTGCTCTATCTCCATCATCAAAAAATTTTCGATTCTTGATCTCCCAGAATCGAAGCTTGTGGATGTGTATGGTGGAGTCACCCTTGTGTCAAATCCAAGTCCATCTTGGAATTGCATCTTGAAGTTGAGCCTTTTGATTTCTTTGACTTTGATGAATTTGCTCCAACTTCTTCGCCCTCTAGCTTTTCTTGTTATGTTTGACCCTTTCGGCGATGATTCCGGTGAAGAGCGGCCTCGCTCTGATACCACTTGTTAGGACCAAAAGTAGCTAGAGGGGGGGGGGGGGTGAATAGCTCATCGCGTGCCCGTTGTTCGGCGTTGCTTGTTTCTTCGAAGATGTGCAGCGGAAAATACAGAAACAAATCACACAACGCTAACACAGTTGGTTTACTTGGTATCCACCTCACAAGAGGTGACTAGTCCAAGGATCCACACCAACACACACACCCTCCACTAAATAAACTCTCCTTTATGGTAACTACCAAGGGCGGAGAAGCCCTACAAGACTCAATACAAGAAGAAGAAAGGGTAGTAAAGAAATACAAGCTTACAATGAGTGCACAAACCCTAACCCTAGTTTCTTCTTCTTGCTTTGATCCGCCTCTTGACTTGGAAGAGCCTCCAAGAACCTTCAAGAACTGGTGATCTTGAGCTTGAGAAGAGCTGTGGAGGAGCTGGTGAAGATCTGAAATGAATCGGTGAAGAGATGCCGAAGACAACGCCCGCCTGCGGCTCAAATACGACGCAACGGTCGGATCCCGATCGATTCTATTATTCCCAATCGATCGGGGAGGCTTTGGATCGATCCACGGATCGATTCAGAGCGCCTCTGTGCTCTGGAGAAACGCCTGGATCGATCCACGGATCGATCTAGCGCTTATCGCGCGAAACAGCAGCGTCCCAATCGATCCACTGATCGATTGGGACCTCTGGATCGATCCACTGATCGATCCAGAAGCTTTCTGTTCGCTGGGAAAGGTCTGGATCAATCCACTGATCGATCCAGATCCTGGATCGATCCACTGATAGATCCAGCACTTGGTTTTTGCCCAAAACCAAGTCCCAAACCTCCCAAACCAACATCCGGTCAACCTTAACCTGTTGGTACGTCATGCCTAGCATCTAGTCACTCCCTTGACCTGCTAGGACTCCCTCACCAAGTGTCCGGTCAATCCCTTTGACCCACTTGGACTTTTCTTTCATGCCAAGTATCCGGTCACTCTCTTGACTTACTTGGACTTTCACCTAGCTTCACTCACTAGGGTTTTCAATCTGCCTAGCTTCACTCACTAGGACTTTCACCTGGCTTCACTCACCAGGATTTCCATCTGCCTAGCTTCACTCACTAGGACTTTCACCTGGCTTCACTCACCAGGGTTTCCTTCCAGTCAAGTATACCCACTTGACTCTTCTTCATTCACACTGATCAGTCCCTGATCAGCATCTCCCCATATGAACAACTACACCTGCATTGTTCATGTGACTACATGTATTGTCAAACATCGAAACTATGACCAAGACTCAAGCTTGGTCAAACCAGTCAACCTTGACCTAAGGGATATTGCACCAACATGATAGTGATATTTTTTGTGAGAAGGATAACAATTAGAGTATACATACATGTATATGAGCTTCATACCTTAGATAGCTATTCATATATGATAATTCATCTGAAATAAATGATTACCTTTTGGACTCATATTTGACTTTACCTTATATATCATTAAAAAGAAAGATAGAAAGAGAATCCATTTGCCTTGGTAATGATATAGTAGTAGATTGTCTTTTTAATTTCTTAGATATCAAAGGATTAAGATCTAATTTTGATGAATTAATGGATGAATTTTTTTTAATGAATAATTGACCTAAAAATGCTCGCTAATGATCTGTCAGTTCGATACTTTTCAATTTACTCTAGTAATATATACAAAACTTCGATACACTACATCAATATCTCAAAATTACGATACACTACATCAATATCTCAAAATTAATGGATATAAATGGAATATTGATCATCCACTTGGTTTCTCTAATAAATTAGAAGGAAATATTAGGTGGGATGCACCACACCCCTTATTTATTACCCTCAATATTTTATTTTTATTACCATCAGATTTTTTATTTTTTTATTTATAAAATATTCAATACTATTATACTATTTTGATCAAAACTATTTTAGTTAATATTATTCTAATATTAAAAATTAATCTAGAGCAAAAAATTACTATAATGGCATTTGACCAATACGGGAGCATATAGTAATTTAGAATAACACATTGGTTTAAATTTGTTTTTTTAATGTTTACTAGACAACATTTCTTTTTTTTTAATGCATAATTTAAATTTTGATAAAAATCAAAAGAACATTTTTTTAAAAAATTATTATCCCTATTTTATTTTTTTATTATTAAAAAGACACCCCCACCACATCGATCCATATAGAATAACATAACTATCCTCAAGTCAAATATATTATTTAATATCATTATTTTCTATCACACATTAAATTCTAAATTATTTGGTTAATTATATGAACATGATATAAGAATTATAATGGTGTAGTTGTAATCATATTATTTAATAATATTCATGTAATAATTATGAAAATATAATTTGAATAACTACAATGAGTAAATCTTACTGGCCAGAATCTGGCCAGCTAGAAATCTCTATCTCCCAATTAAAATACATGCATGGACATGCATATAATTAATATGGTCATATGAAATTATTAAAATACCCATGCATATATTCTAGCTGGCCAGATTTTGACCATTTAGCAATACCCAACTACAATAGCAGCGGTAAACAGAAAGCATTACAATGTAAATTTATTAGGGTAATGCTAAATGGTCAGAATCTGGCCAGCTAGAATCAATACATGCAAGTATACATATGGGTATTTTAGTAATATCATCTGTGTACATTAATTATATGCATGTACATGCATGCATTCTAATTGGAGCATAAAAAATTCTAGCTGACTAGATTCTGGCCAACAAGAATAATTGTCAGACCGGATAAAAAAGTGCATTTTAATTTTTTTTTACCATTTATTTTAGCGTACAATTATTAAGAGAATCTATGGGAAATCTCGCCATTTAATTGTTGGGTAAAAAAACAAAAAAAAAAAAATTGAGAGAGAGAGAAAATCGGAAGAACACTTGTATTACTACTTGTCTTCCCCATGAGGCCCTCCACGTTAACCTCGCTCGCCCATTTAATGCACCGGAGTCCTCCCTCACCAGCTCTTCTGCTCAACTCCTCACTCCTTCCCCTTATTTAACCACCTCCACTTCACTTCCTTCTCGACTCGTCAAGTTCTCGCACGCCGACCCCTCGATTAAATGTCGTCCCGCGAGGTTCTTGGCGGCGCCGCTGCGCTTGCGGCGGTGGCGACGCTGCTGGTTTTGGGGTGGTCGCCGGGGACGACGGCGGACCCGCAAGTCCCGTGCTACTTCATCTTCGGCGACTCGCTGGTGGACAACGGGAACAACAACAACATGGCGTCGCTGGCGGTGGCCAACTACCCGCCTTACGGCATCGACTTCGACGGCGGACCCAACGGCCGCTTCACCAACGGCTTGACCACCGTCGACGTCATCGGTATTTTTTTCATATTTCTCTCATATTTGCTCAAAGGTACTTAAAATTTAGCGAAAATTCCATTTTGCCCCGTACTTTACCCAGTTTTTTAGCCCTTGTAATTTAAAATATCTGATTTACAGGGGGGATATAGAAAAGCAAAATGTGGTCAAGATTGTCAGGCGGGATCCTCTGATCCCGTCTGCCCTAATCTACCCCTGGACCAAGGTTAATGATGGAAGGAATTCAATTATCCACACCTATTTAACAGGTGGAGATCATTGAATCCCTTCCATCAATATAATGATTGTGCTAAAAGCGGACCAAAAAAATTTCTACTCTCAAGATTGTAGCTAATAAGAGCTTAGGCCCAATTAGAGTGATTCAACCGTTTGCATCTTAGTTAAGTTGAGCATGACCTCAATTATGTTCCGATCGGGCCAACTCAAACTTTGTATCAACAATATTTTTTATTTGGGTTGAAGTACATGTTATATTGTACTAGGTCATTTGTATTAAAGTTCTCAATGTTTCATAATTTGTAAATCATAGTAATAAAATAAAATATTAAAAAAATCAAATAGAGAGGGCAGAATGAAAAATAGAGTAAAACACCAGTGCCTTCTCTGGAAAAAATATATCAAAATAATAATTCACTCCATTCCTAATTTTAGAGTCCTTTGTGTGAAATAGCTAAAAAGGGCAAAATTTGAATTTCGGCCAAATTTTATTAATTTCTAATGAAAAACTTCACCGGAGCAGCTCAGCTTCTCGGATTCGACGACTTCATCCCACCGTACATAAGCACGCGCGGCCAAGCACTTCTCTCCGGCGCCAACTTCGCTTCAGCCGCCGCCGGAATCCGAGAAGAAACCGGCCGGCAACTGGTATATATGCCTGTGCCAAAACCACTGCATCAATCGGCAACCCAAACCCACCTTCTAATTAATTCTAATTAAAGAAGTCAACTTTTGATTTCGGAGTCAATCGATCGATGCACGCGCAGGGCGGTAGAATTCCGTTCGGCGGGCAGCTGCAGAACTACCAGTCGGCGGTGGCGGAGATGGTGAGCCTTCTAGGCGACGAGGACTCCGCCGCCAACTACCTGAGCAAGTGCATCTTCTCCGTCGGCATGGGCAGCAACGACTACCTCAACAACTACTTCATGCCGGCGTTCTACTCCACCGGCCAACAGTACACCCCCGAGCAATTCGCCGACGTGCTCCTCCAGCAGTACTCCGAGCAACTAAGGGTCAGTCAGTACGAAGGTCCCTAATTCCCATGCGAGATCGATTGACGATATTGTCTCACAAGCTTTCTCTCGTGTCTGATCGATCCAGACTCTGTACAACTACGGAGCCAGGAAGGTCGCGGTGATCGGCGTCGGCCAGGTGGGCTGCTCCCCCAACGAGCTCGCCCAGCACAGCCCCAACGGCGTCACCTGCGTCGAGGAGATCAACAGCGCCATCCGAATCTTCAACGCCAAGGTCATCGGCCTCGTCGACCAATTCAACACCCTCGACGGCGCCCACTTCATCTACGTCAACGGCTACGGCATCTTCGAAGACATCCTCAACGACGCCGGCTCATACGGTCATCGTCCTCCTCCGCCACCTATTCTCAATCCGACCTTCGAAAATTGCCTTGCGATTCTCAAACTAGCCATATACGGCGGTTTCTGCAGGTCTGAGCGTGACGAACAGGGGATGCTGCGGCGTGGGGAGGAACAACGGGCAGATCACGTGCCTGCCTTACCAGGCGCCGTGCCCGAACAGGGGCGAGTACTTGTTCTTCGACGCGTTCCACCCGACGGAAGCTGCGAACGTCGTCATCGGAAGGAGATCTTACAGAGCAGAGTCGCCGTCGGACGCCTACCCGATGGACATCAGTAGCCTTGCTCAAGTATGAATATCAGCGGAACAGAGGAACTCTGTTTCTTAATTAGCCTTAATTTTTTCCCCCCTTCGTTTTTAAGAAGACAAAGTGGTCGTTGCTTATTTCTATACTGTGTGGAGCCGAAGAGATGAAGTTGTATTGAGATAATAATATTTTAATATTTGTCACCAGGATGCTTTAAATGAAATAAAATATAGCTGTGTTTTTTTTATTTAGTTTTATCGTATGGTTTCATTTAATTTAAACATATATTTAATCAATTGAAAAATTGTAAGAATTTTTTTAATAAAGTAAATAAAATTTGGAAAAAAAATTGGAAATTTGGGATTTTCTTTTAATTTAATCGTTTTTGCTGCAATAAATATCTACTTTGTTAAGCTCCGTGCTCAGTTCTCCGCTTCCGAAATGGCGTACGTTCGTCCGTTTTCGCCGCTCTCTCCTTTTCTCCGGCCGCCTCTCCGCCACTACGCCGTTCCCCAATTCCTAGTCCACGTTCCGAGATCGACGATCCTCCGAACGCCCCATTCGCCTCCTAAGGCGGCCCCGTTCCCGGAGCTGGCGCCGCTCCAGGATTCCCTCCTCCATCTCATCCGGGCTTCTCCGCCCACCTGGCAGTCGGCGGCTGCCAGCAACCTCCTGATATTCGCCGTCGGGTCCCCCATTCTGTTTTCGGGCCTTACGATTCCCGGCATCGGATCGGCCTTCCTACTCGGGGTTTTGTCTTGGAGAGCCTTCGGGCCTTCCGGGTTCCTCATTGTAGCGGCCTACTTTGTTATCGTAAGTCTGGATTCTTTTATGATTTTTGGTGTACAATAATTATTTTGGAATCACTAGCTTCCTTCTGGTTTTCTTCCTAGGTTTTGGTCTGGGCGATTTTTGGTGTATCTTTTTTTGTATCGTAAATTAGGGCATTTTTTTTTTCTGGAGGCCTTTTTCCTGTTCCATAGTTTTGATGTTTGATTGCGAAGATTGCTGATCAAGTTTCATTTCGTCATAGTATCCATTGCCCATCATTATCAACCGTCAGTTAATCTCATTTCCACAAGTCATAGGAGCGCTTTGATTGTGTGATGCGCTTTGTCCTTTCTCTGGCACCTCTCCTTCACGGTTCCCACTTTGAGCATGTGAGTGGCTAAATAATGTAGTTCAGCGCAGCAGTCTAATAGTTTGTATTCATACTACATGGCGAGCACTTGTAATGCTATAATCAGTGAAGCAGGATTCAAAAACGTTTTTTTTTATATATACATTGAAGAAATATATTCTTCAGTTAACAGTGGAGTGCCGTTCCTGCCTTGTTCCTTATATGTTTTTCTGCCTTCTCTTTATCATATTTGGTACACAGGGGACAGCAGTTACAAAGTTGAAAATTGCACAAAAAGAGGCTCTTGGCATAGCAGAGAAAAGGAGTGGAAGAAGAGGACCAGGCAGTGTTGTTGGTTCGAGTGCTGCTGCTTGTGTTTGCGCAGTCCTATCAATATTCAATATTGGTGGGCCTGTATTTGCAGCACTTTGGCAACTAGGTTTTGTTGCCAGCTTCTCTACTAAGCTGAGCGATACTGTATCCAGTGAGATAGGCAAAGCATATGGAAAAACTACGTAAGTCTATTTGAACAGAAATAGACGCACATATTATGATCATAGTAATACTTTTCAATGATGATCAATTAGGATTTTGTAAGTTGGTTTTACTTAATTCATAACTTATTGTCTTTTAATCTTTCAATTTGCACACCTGTGCGTGCACACACGAATATATTATGATCATATTAGTATGTTGCAATGATGGTCAATTATGGTTTAGTTGGTTTTAGTTTAGTCATAGACATGTTATATTTAGTATTTGAATTTGCAATATTGCTATTTTTTTCTAAAAAATTGCACAATTTTAAAAATTATGATCATTTTGCAAGTATATCGTGTTAATGTGCCACAGAAAGAATTGAGTTATTATGAATCCTGAAGAATCTTACTGATGGATTGAGTCTGTAGCTTTGCACACATCAGAAACTAAATACTGTAAGCTAATTTACTATTTTTCATCAATTATGCTGGGTTGAACTTCAGCTTTTGTCACAAACTGGTCTTCTAAAATTTCCATCTATTGCATAGGTATTCCTTTCCTAACTCTATTTCATTTCTGGATTTTTGCACTAATGTAAGGTGATTTAATATATATATAAAGGTAGGTATTTTGTTAAGTTCCCTTCAGTGTATATCTTGCAAAGTTGGGCATCCCTACTTGCTTATGTGCTCTATATACTATCATATCTTTTTATTCACACAGACCTGCATATTCAAAGGGAGAAACCAACATATAGAACTCTCGATGCACAAATTGTTTACAAGTTTTTGAACTTGGTTCTTTCAGAACAGGTACTTGGCCACCACATTTAAGGTAGTACCAAGGGGCACAGAAGGAGCTGTAAGTATTGAAGGAACTGTTGCTGGAGTTGTTTCGTCAATTCTTCTGGCTGGCATTGCCTGTTCTTTAGGGCAGGTGCATTTTCATTTTACATAAATTCATCTAAGTATTTACAACCGCCTTGGTACAATTATGAGATCTCTAGAATCTCTGCTTGTCACCATCTAAAATTGTTCTAGCATGACATGTAACACTCCATTTGATTTGAATTCATATTATATGAAAGAATTCAAAATATTAGCTAGCATTCAAAAAGAAAAAATATAGGGGTCAATGCTACTACTCTAATTTAACTTTGTCAAAAGTTTAAAACCTTCTCAAATTATGGAATAGTTCATATATTCTTGAATTTAATACTTTTGGAATGGGTGCAACTGTACAAGCATGTGGTCTAGTTGACAATGCTTGGTGTTCATTTCCTTAAATTTATCATAGTTGTTCATTCATCCTTCTGGAGCTTAATTTAGTAAAGGGCTTGAGTTCATCTATGATAATTTGTTTTATCTCAAGTAAGTATATACCCACACTACTTGCATAGGTCAAAGCATACTACTACAACAACAGCAGCAGCAGCAGAAAAAATGAAATCTGTGGCGAGCCCACTGTGGCAGAATGTAGAAATAAAATCTACAAGTGAGATGTGGAAAATGCTAAGGTTTTTTGCCTCGCTTTGTGCTATTATCCCTTGCTTTCCTACAAAAATGTAATTGTACAGTGGTATTTTTTGTGGCTCACCTCTAATAATCATCTATTATTTATTTTTTATTGCTTAGACCCACCCTCAACCTACACCATCACATATAACAGAAGTAGAATGAGAAAGAGGATTATTCATTGTATCTTCTCTACTTCACCCTACTTGTTGAGGGAGAATGGTAAATTAAGTCCTTGTCACTCTATTGTGTTCCAAATGCACAATTATATGCCATCCATTAATTACATCTAAAAGATTAAAAAAAAAATGATTTTTGAGATGCATGAAGGTCTCTTATCCAAAGACTCTACTGAGTGGGATAAGACTTGGTATGAAGGTCTCTTATAATGAAAAAGCATTCAAGAAGGAAATATGGAATTCAGAACACATTTTTGACGATTCAATCCATTTTATATGTGATGTCTATGATTCATTGGACGAATATGAATGGCCTGTAGATCCTCATACACCTCTGAATCCAAATTAAAAATTCATTAGTCATCTTCTGATCTGTGACAAATATAACAAATTATAATTTCATTCTAGAACCAATAGAGAACTAGTATGCAACATTTTAACAATTTAAAATGCTAAAAAAAATCAAAGGAGGAAAGATAAAATAGATAGGATCTGAAGGTGAGATGGCTGTCTTAAGGTATTTTTTTGGTCTTTTGTATAGGATGATCCAGAACTATACCCCAAGAAACAATAGGTGATAGCCTTCCTGTTAACAGCAAACTGTGGGAAGCCCTGTTATAGGTTCTAAGAATCTCAAGTAGAAAATAAAATTATAGTAAAATAGTGCACTCATCCACATGGTGTATTGATCCCTTTAAGTAGAGGTCCTCACGTGAAATAAGGGTAAGATAGTTTATCCATATGGGTAGGATAGATTATAATTAGATAACATTTATCTATTGTTTTGATGAGATCTAAATCATATCTATCCAATTAAATTAATTTAAAATATTTTTGAAAACTTGTGGGTTCACTTTCTTTATTCATAAGTAAAAATTAAATAATGTGTGTGCATTACTGATTTTGACTCTAGCTAATGTTCAAGAGGAATTCTGTGTAGCTCTAATAGATGATTAAGAAAGGGAAAAAAAAATAGACGAGATGGTATGGAAATGCTCTAGGACAATCAATAGATTTTGTAGCTAAAGGTGTTGAACCGATTAGAGTGGAAGGTGTAAAGGGTAGATGATGACAAAAGAAACAATACAACACATAATGACATTAATTTGGTTATTACTAGTTATATTGCTTTATATATAACTCAATAGGAGAATAAAATTCATGTAGCCAATCCTAAATAGTTAGAACAAACAATGATGATGAAACTAAGATTTTAGTGAGATAGTTCTACTACAAAATTACTACACTTATGACTGATTTCTGTGTGAACCAAAGAAATTATTATGGAGAAATTCCTAAATGCTCTGCTCATTAAATATTTGAGAAAGTTTGTCAGCCAGTGTAGACTTTAGGCAAATGTTTAATGAATGGATCCATCAAACTCTGCTCGTTAAATATTTGAATTAAAAAAAAGGAGCTATTTTGGTTCTTGATTTAAGAAATCCCTTTTTTCTATACACCTTGATAATGCAGGTAGATTTACCAAAAGCTTCTATATGCATTCTGGCATCTCTGATTGCAAACTTTTGTGAGAGCCTAATTGGTGCTACTCTACAAGACAAAGACAGTTTTCAATGGGTAAGGTGTTAGTAAAATTATAGGTTCCCTATGTTTTCATGTAGTCAGATACTGCTAGCCTAGTGACAATGTAAACTAATTAAGTTTCACACTCCTGTTGAGAGTTTATTGAGTGTCGAAGGATGTGGCTAATCCCATCTATGATTTTGCAGTAGATATCTTTCCTTTTCACTTTCGTTTTTTACTGGTCTTTTGTGATAAAATTGCGATATGAATAATCCCTTGCGCTTTGATTGTTTTTAGACTATAGGAACTTCCAAGTAAACGACCATTAGAAAGGTTTCAGATAGATAATGCTAGAACCAAGTAATAATAGTAGTAGTTCTGAAATGTTACCCTTCATTCACCTTTGATTTCTGAAATGCAATGTTGCTAGGATTTTAAATGCTGAAAAGCAGCTTTTGTGGTAAAACAACCTCTCTTTTCTATTCGTCTTCCAATATATTTTTCTGGGGTCAACTTTAGTACCAAATATGATCACTGGCTAAGTAACAACAGATTAATATCCTGCACCTGCCCTTTGATTACTACAATGCAATTTGACTTGGATTTATAGTGTTGAAAAGCAGTTGTACAATTATATCTCTGTCAACTCATTTCTCATCCAATGCATTTTTCTACAATCAATTTCTAAAGAATGGAGGAGATTTGGCAACTTCTTTTGGTTTTCACTGGTTTCAGATTCCACTGTAATATGCTTACTATTATTCAAGTTCTTTAATGTTTTCTGCCAATTTGATGCTGAGTTATATTGCTTTTTCCCTTCTCATGCAGCTGAGCAACGATATTGTTAACGTTATCAACATCTCTATTGGCAGCATTTTGGCAATGCTGATTCAACTGCTCATTCTGAGGAACTAATCGCATCAGTATTGCTTTGTGCCGCACAGGGTCTGACGTTCTTTCCAATGATATCAAAATTCTGAAATGGAACGTCTGCCCTAAGCATATAAACTGAGAAAGTGGAGAGGTTTGTATTTTAGAAGCAGGTATCGAAATGTCTCAATAGAACAAGTGGCAATAGTCCATAGGAGTTGAAAGAATTTGATTATTCTGTTGATCATTACTTCTTTAACGGTTCAATTAATCATTGCAAATTCTCAGGCATTGATGGTTGGCATGTAAGAATTTACACAACACAATCTAATCAATTAAGATTATATTAAATGGTTAAACTTGCATTTATACTAAAGCCATGTAGGCTAATAAGATACAATTCTCATGATCTGCCATGAAGGATTGAAATCAAAGAGAAAACAAGCTGACAAAAGAATTTCTGCACTTTTGCTTTGTTTTCTTTGAAAAAATAAGAAAGAAGAGAAAAGGATTGAATTTTTTTTTAATTTTTATATTATTATGTCAATGAACAACTCACACATACAGTCAGAAGCTTAAATCCAAGTTTATCTTTTTTTTTGTGTGTTTTACAGAAAAGTGTATGTGTGTGTATATTAGAATTAGAGTCATCCTTCACGGGCTACTTCAGTAAGTTCTTTCACTAACTGTTTGGTTAGACAAGTTTCCTTTTTTCTCAAAAGAATGGATTCTTTTTTATTGCCTTTTCCTTTCTCCATTGACCAATAAGAACAGATTGAACCCAGCCATCTTCTGTATCTTCTCCAGTAAACAGTGTATTAAGAGATAGAGAACTCGTGTTGCTGGTCTGCTCAACACTGACACCTTGGCTACACCCCCACCATCCTCCTCACCCTGCCACTGGATTTTGTGCTTGTTCTCTTCCCTCTAAGTGCAGTGGTGTCGCAACATTCCTTCAAGCCTTTTGTTTACTTGTAGTTATGCCAGATACTACCATTTCATTAAGATAATGCTGCCTCTTCCTGTCTGAGTAAACAGGTGCCACAGCTGAGAAGATCGCATGAGCCTTGAACCTGTCAATGGGGGGAGAGGATCGAGCTGTACCATATAATTGGGTGGATGCAAGCGCGACAACCGTAGCTGGCCCCAGGTTGGTGGACTCGTCACATCCCTCCGCAGTTCTTTGTCAGATTCAGTAATCACCCTGTGTTCTTTCCAGTCAACAACTCCCTGATCAATCCCTTTACTGCATGTTTCATCCTTTCAATTCATCGCATAAGCAGCTTTCTTTCTTACTTCTCACACATCCATGAATCACGCATGATCACCATGTTTATATTTTAAGTGTTCAGTAACTGCAGCAGACCTGCTCCTGCTCCTGCTACCATGAGCCAGCCACCAATCCTGCCTCGCACGAATCAACTGCTGCCACTGTTCATCAACATTTTCTCTGCTGGTATGTCCTCTCCCCTCTTCACTTGTCCAGTTCATAGGAGAAAGTGGATTCCGTGTAGGCTCCTTTTCTTGTCTTCACTCGGACTTCACCTTTTAAAGACAATATTTTTCCTCCTCCCTTCTTTCACTTTCTTGCTTTGTACGCAGTCCCAGCTGAAGCACCATCCATGAACCTCCTCCTCCTCCTTCCTCTCCTAATCCAGTTCTCCCTTCCATGCACGTCCACCTCCATGGATCCTCAAGAGATGGAGACTCTATTCCATGTCATGGAGACCATGTCCTCCGACAGAGACTGGAGGTCCTCCAACCCTGACCCATGCAGCTCCCCTTGGCCAGGCATCGAGTGCAAGCCAAGCTCGTCTGGCGATTCCAACCAACAACTCCATGTCACGAGGCTGGCTTTTGGAGTTTCACCCAATCCGACCTGCAAACCCACTGCCATTTTCCCAGCCCAAGTCTTTGCTCTCCCTCGCCTCCAGTCCCTCTTCTTCCTCAACTGCTTCAACGTCACCAAGACCTCCCTCTCCATTGACGCTAACCAAAAGGCTTACGCTTCCCTGGAACAGCTGAGCTTGAAGTCAAACCCATCTCTTGTTGGCGCAATCCCACCTGAAATCTCTTCGCTGAATTCTCTGCAAGTCCTCACTCTGTCTCAGAACCACCTCACTGGGAGAATCCCTGATAGCATCTCCCAATTGGCCTCCCTCGTCCATCTCGACCTCAGCTACAATGTTTTGACCTCCAGCATTCCACCCCAAATAGGCCAGCTCAAGAAACTAATCAACCTTGATCTCAGCTACAACTCCCTCTCCGGCCGTGTTCCGCAGTCGATTGGCCAAATGGTGCTCCTCCAAAAGCTCGACTTGAGCTCGAATGACTTAACCGGCCGCATACCGGAGACCATTGGAAGCCTCACCTCGCTCGAGTTTCTGGCGCTCAGCGACAACAAACTGAATGGTGAGTTGCCAAACGGGATGGCTGGGCTACTGAGCTTACAGTACTTGATCATGGACGACAACCCAATGTTCATCTCGCTGCCGGCCGTGCTCGGCCGGCTGGACAAGCTCCAGGAGCTGCGGCTGGGGAACTCAGGCTACTCAGGGGAAATCCCGGAGAGCTTCGCGCGGCTCACCAACCTGACAAGTCTGTCGTTGGAGAGGAACCGGCTGTCGGGAGAGATCCCCGCCGACTTTTCGGACCTCGGGAGGATCTACCACTTGAACCTGAGCTGGAATTTGCTGAGTGGGGTGGTACCCTTCGGCAGCGGGTTTATCCGGCGGCTGGGGAGGAACTTGGATTTGAGTGGCAATCCTGGACTCTGTCTCAACGCCTCCAACCGGGGAATTGAGAGCGTCGACGTTGGAGCCGAATTGTGCCAAGATGCTGGAAGACCAACTGAAGCAGCATCAATGGAGGAAGGTTTGGCGAGTTCTTCGGGTGGAAAACAACTCTGGTTATTGCTTAGATTTCATTGTTATCAGTTGATCTTGGGCTGGCTAAGTGTCTGGTGTTCCGGTGCAAAAATTTAGCTCTCCTCGAAGGATTTTAATCTTCTTTTATCTCCATGTCTGAGATCTAAACCTAAATCAACTCAAATCAAGAAATTTCAGTTTAAGTGGTTACAGTTTGGTTTTGATATTCAAATTGAATTATGAAAGTTCTAAACGGAGTTGTGTGCTGTATATGAAACTGAATTAGTAGTAGTATATGTTAATTTTATAAATCAATTTTTAATTTTAAAAAATTAATGATTTTGTTTTTATTATTATTATTATTATTTGGGTTGAAATCTTATTAAAAGCTTCCAATTTTGTTAAGCATTGGGATTTTATTGGATTTTTCTACTTTAATTAGTAGAAAAATCTTCGGATGTAACATGTCCTGGTGGGCCTCAATAAATGTTTCCTTGATCAATCAATGTGCTACTCACTGACTGGCCTTGTGAACATCAAAGACTGAATTTATTATTAAGGAAAATTTATTCCAATTTTTCTTGAGGTGATAAAATTATATGAAGACAATATGTTTCTTAGTTTTGTTTTGGATGTATTCATTAAAAGGTAGATATTTTTCTAGAGAGATTTACAGTTAATTTATTGAATAATCAAAGGAGTTGCAATTATGTAATATGTTAATTTGGTAAGTATCATATTGCATGGTACTAAGAGTATCTATATCAGTTATCTTATTTAAAAATTTTATCTTAAATTTTGAATAAGATAGTTAAAAAATCTTTATATCAACCACCATATTCATTCCCTAAATTTAACATTTATGAATAATACTTCTCTAAATTTAAAGAATAAAATTCATTCTCTAACCATTTTAGAGGAGAGAGAAAAATAGAAAAACTGATATATGAGATAGTGAAAAGTAGTTATTAAAATTTAATAAATTAATTTTTTATTATAAATTATGTATTTTGGATAAGGAAACTAGTATGAATGTTATAAAGGAGCTAAAGTAATTCGCTAAAGTAGATCTCGGGTAATAATACAACGGCAGAACACCTACTTAATTTTTTTAGACATTAAAGAATTAAGTCCTAATTTTGATACTTAATTTTTTAGACATTTAAGAATTAAGTACTAATTTTGATAAATTAATGGATAAATTTTTCTTAATAGACGGTTGACCTAAGAATACTGGACTGATGGACCGCTCGCTGTGAGTACTTTCCGATTTACCCTAATAATCGAGAAAAAAAATATATGTAGTTAGATCGATCACCCCTAGAATTAATTGACATAAACTAGGAATCAAGTGCTAACTAAAAAAAAGCTAGAGTAGCCTTTGGATACGGTGCATCGATGAGGCACAGCAAGGATACTCAAGAATACCGTGATTTAGTGAAAAACTCGAGTTAGATGGTGGTGGGCCGAAGTACCCGTGTGCGGAAAAAACTCCACTAATCTACTTTCATGAGCAAAGTATTCAATTTGGCGTTGGAACGGCTCTAAAAGGATGGCGAAGACTGCAGAGATCGACTATTGGTGGTGCACTATAGCACTTCTGAAATTTATATTTGATGACCAGTAAAAAAACCTTGTATAAGATCGACCAGTCATCTTTAAAAATAATCAAATCATAAACCCTAGACACCTGTATTTTAAAAAAAAAACATAGCTTAATAATTCTAACTAAAACAATAGACCCTAGAAACCCCTAATCATGTGCCCTAGTGCATCTCCTCGAGGAGGTCTCATCCAAAGAGATCAACGAACACAAGTTTAAAGATAAAGACATCTTGCTTCACTTGACCAAACACAATCCAAATCTTAGTCTTGCCGACCTCGGGCTCAACGCAAACCACCGACTTGGCTTGTGCCAAGCACAACACTCGACGCTTAAAAGGATGTTTAACACCGGAAAGATAAACCTATGAATTATGATCAAGTATAGGTGATTATCGTCATTAAAAAGACGGCATAAACATGATTTCAGTAACATGTGTACTTTCAGTAACTAGTCATTTTGTATAAACACATATTCATTTCTCAGTGAGTAGATATATCAGATTTTGCTCTGGAACAATCTCTATTTCATAACCAACATGCAATCGAGTTAGACGAAAGATCACTTCTTTTTTTTTTTTTGAAAGAGGAGCAAAGAGGCTGAAGGTAAGAGACTAAAACCTTACCTTTCAAATCCCCCACGAATGTTAACAATCTCTAAGAACACTGGATGAATAAAAGATCTTCTTTCCTTAAAAACTGGCATAAGTAGTGGGAAAGTGTGATTCACCATTGTCGTTCAAGCAATTGATTTGATTTTCGAACATCCCAGAGTAAGCTCCAATTCATCGGAGGTGCAGACCTCATGGATCCTCTCCCCCTCCCATGCTTTCACCATTGCAATAGCTGTAGGAGCGGTATCGTTGCTGCTACCGAATGCAAAATCATCCGAAGCGCCATTGGATGTCTGAACATCACCATGGTTGTTCCCTCCCTGAACCGGAGAGCATGTCCCGCTCTGTCCAGGAGTCCACATTCTGGAGCCACTAACTTCGTTGCAAAAACCAAAAGGATTAGGTGACACAAGGGTGAATGTGGGTGAAGAAGGGCCACCAGAAGGCAGCCGTAAACCGTCAAGCCTGGAAGAATCAGGAGTAGCCCAGGCACCAGGGCTTGGCGGCATGGAGGATGGTAAGTAATTATGGTTGAAACCAGCCCAAGGTGGCAGGCTGTTTAACTCATTCCAATCCTTTTTGATGCGTGGGGATTGCACAGACGGGGAGCTCAGTGGAGGGGATACAGGTGCACTTATGGATCCCCCATGCAAGTATAGATGAGGGAGGTTTGTAAACCATGGAGCCAGAGAGTTGCCTCGAACATCACTAGTATTCTTGCCATTCGTGATCAAAGTTGATGATGCAGGACTTGCTAAGGTTGATGAAGCTGGGCTGGGATTATAAGATGCACTAGGACTTGGCTGGTAAGATGAACAAGGGCTTGAGGAAGCCGATGGTCCGACAATCTCCACAGATTTGACTGGTCTGCTTCCCTGCACATTCAAACAAATTTCAGTTTCAATCTGGATTTGCTTTCAATCATCATAAGAGAAACTTGTAATGTTCTGCAGTACAATATTCGGAAAGAATTATTCAGACTATCATTGCCAATTGGCAATTTCTGTGAAATGTTCTTAGTCTATCTCATAAAAGGAAGAGCTTTTGAATTTAGATCAGTAAACATACAAAAGATTCAAAGCTTAAACTCTATGGAAGCTACTACACATAATAAATCAACGTGATTAGGTATTGAAATATCAATCTTCAGCTAATAAACAAAAAGTAGAGTTGAACTCTGATAAGATCATAATGTTGACAAGTTGAACAAGCCTTCTATCTTGACTAGATTGAGTTCTAGAACCTCTGTTACTAGTCCAGCCGGCTAGCAATCATCATGAGGACACCAACACAATTAGCCTTCTTTTCAAAGCTTATGACTTTGACTGATATGTTGATGCCAATTTGCCCCAAACAAAAACAACAAGCGAATGCAGTTGTCAAACATTCTCATGGAACACCACAGAAAGAATGCATGGAAGGAACAAAGTAGGACATCTCAATTCTCATCATCTATAAGCCTGCCTTTCTCATCGACTACTTGTCCATGGAATTGACTGCAACTTGCCATGGCGATAGCGCGTTGACTTGGACAAGAGGATGAGGGAGGGCGAACGCCATGTCCATAGCCGCCTCGGACCGGATCGGGACGGCGGTGCGATTCGGTGGCATCGGACCGTGGAAGGCGGGCATAGGTTGCGTGACGCGTGACGCAGCTCCCCAGAGAGAGAGAGAAAAAAGGATCTTTGAAAGACAAAAATGACAAAGAACGAGGTCAATTGTGTGAAAGCAAAAGCGGGAAACATTTGGGGGGAGACGAATCGAACGATCCCGGCCTTCGGTCAAAGTGATGGACCGAGACTGCGTCGCGTGGACCGCCCGCGGTAGACGTTGAATGAGGGCCAGTCGCTAACTTGCGCCGCGGCAGCACCGGCAGCGGCGAGCTGAGGTAGCTCCGCTACGAGCACGGCAGCGATCTCGCGCCGTGGCACGCGAATTTTTTTTTTCTTTCTAATTGATAGGTTTGAAGTCAAACGACGGAGGAGGAGGAGGAGGAGGAGAGAGAGGGGGGAAGCGATGGCGGTGATAGTTGTTTGTTTACCTTGCGGTAGGTGGTGCCGTCCTCCTCGACGGTCCACCCGGCCTCCTCACAGAGGGCCTTCAGCACGGCATTGTTGTCGCAGTGCTTGGGTAGACTGTAGTTGCCGTACGCCCGGAGGCCAGCGTAGATCTTCGCCGCGATCGCCCGCCGCCTCCTCTCCCGCCGCATGTTGTTCTCCCGCTCCCTCCACGTCGCCATCCTCGCGCCGGACGTCATCTCCTTCGGCGGCAGGGTCAACTCATCCCTCCGCAGCCACCCCTCGCCGAGCGAGATGCACAGATCCGGCGAGGCAAATCGCCCCGGGAAGAACAAGACGAGAGATTTGGGGACGAAGCTCGAATAAAACGGAACACCAGCAGTGAGGTAGTCAAACACGCAACATTAATGCCCACATAAGACTAGAATATTTACGCAAATGCCACCGTTGAACACGGGTCGTCCACATGATCCCCCTCCTCCCTCGTGCTGCTGGCTCGCGAGCCGCGTGAACCGGGTCATGCGATGTGGATGCCGCGTCGAGTAGCGACAAAAGCCACGAATTCCTCGTGAGGTCGTAACCTGAAGGGCCTATTTAATCATAACAAAAATTTTATTTTAATAAATTATAAGAGCAAAAGATAATATTTAAAACTGTTAAATTTTAATAACCGGAAGGGAAACGCTACCGGGCCGAGGGAGCCACTCGATAGGTCCACGTGCGGTGATCAAGTCAGGTGAATCGTCAGAGTTAAACTGACGGGCTCCAACGGAAGAGTTTGGATCCCAAACTTCCGTGTTCCCGTATCCCCTCATCGATGAGACATTCATAATATCTTTAAGATATGTGACATCCTCATAATATATGAGGCATTCGATATAATCTGAACTGTCCGATCGACGAACGAAACATAGAAGATATGAAAGTTTGGGACATAGGATTTGAACTCCAGATGAAGGACGCAAGATGGGTGCGAGTTCATCATGCAGAGAAAGTAAAACATGGAAAGTGTAGAAGAGCCAACTAACTCAAATTAAAATAAATATAATTAAGGAAAATTAATATCATTAGAATTTAAAAAAAAATTCATGATTATAGATTTTTTTTTTTTCTTGCTACAAGCAAGGGCTAAGAATGAGGTATGAGATATTGTCATAGGAGGTCTTAGAATTAAAAATATGGCGCGTCCGATCATATTTTATTTCATATCTTAGCCATTTGTACTAATGACTAGTAGTCAACCGTGATTTATCTTATTCGTATTAACCTAAGGATGAGTTGAAAGGAATGCTGGGAACGAGCGAATCGTCTTTTACCACATGAAGGACTAAGAATGAGGGTAAAGTGTCATGGTTATATATAGATGACCAAAACGATGTTTTTTTAAAAAAAAAAAAGTTAGCTCTCGGTTATGTTAATAAAATTTTACCTTTAGGAGTTTGGTTATAGTATCAAATGTGTGTGTATATATGTATATATAGGCAAAAAGGTGATAATGCCCCATATGCCCCTCACATTCTATCCTCAAATTATATGAAGGGAGGTAAATCATAAGTGGCTACTAAACAGAATAGTAACCAGTACGAATAGGAGAGAGTAAACACATGGTTACTAGTCAGGAATTGACCCTCAAACTTCATGGTGGTAACATTTCATACACTGGCCAATATCCCATTTATATATACAAGAATGATACCCTGTATATTCTTTCCTGAGCGACGGTGGGAGACATCCGACATGGATCATATAACATGGACAACTTTTTTTTATTTCCCTCTCTCATATCTATAAGTAACCATTTCCTCTCTCTTACATGTAAGGTATTGTTGGTTTGTACAAATCAGTACTAAAGTGGTATTGGTCTTTAGTGGTATTGGTCTTTAAAGACCAATACCAGCCAACACCAATGCTAGTTTGAAACCAGCATTAGTTGATATTGGTCTTACTAGTTGGTGCTGGTCTTTAAAGACCAGCACTATGCATTGATGCTAGTCTTTAAAGACTAGCACAGATGATAGTCTTTAAAGATCAGCACCAACATTGGTTTTGAAACCAGCATCAGCGTTGGTGGTAGTTTTTAAAGACCAATACCACGTTGATGTTGGTTTCAAATGAGCACTGGTGCTGGTTTCAAAAAGCGATGGTGCTAATCTTTAAGTCTTTAAAGATCATCACCACATTAGTATTAGTTTCTAGAAATCAACACCAACACTAGTGCTAGTTTTTAAAAACCAGCACCAAATGCAGGAGAGATAAAAGAGTTGCATGCAGATGAAAGAGGAAAATAAAAAAAAATCAGATCATCCACGTTGGATGTCTACTAATGTCACTTAGGTAAGAGTGTGCAGGGTATCATTCTTATATATATATGTGAATGTCCACGTTAAGCCGGCTAGAGGAAGGTGAATGACCATGAAAATAAGTATGAAAATCACTTGTTATTTGAACTAAGGACATAATATTAGCAAAAACAAATAACTAACATAAAAGAAATAACTAAAAAAGATAAGAAGGCTCAAAAAGTTACTTGGTACCTAAGTGGTTATTAATCCAAGACAATGAAAAACTCACTAAAAAACTCCTTCGTTGAAGGTGGAATAACCTCTTGTAAACGTTGACAGCTCAAGAAATTAGCTAGAAAATAAATACAAGAGTTGATGAATAATTCCTAACTTCAGGGCTTTTTTATAGTCTCTTGGAAAAAGTTACCATTGCTTGAAGGCATCTTTAAAAGGATCTAGGGTGTCTCCAAGAAGATAAAATATTATTCTCTTCTCAATGGTATCCTAACGACTACTATTCATTGAAGGCACCTCTATGGAAACTCCAGGGTGCCTCCAAGTGAGACGTGAGAACGCCTATTAGGGAGGCTCGAGGGTGCCTCCAATCCAAAGGTGCGAGGGAACCTCCAAGCTTCTTCAAGGCACCTCCAAACTCCTTTAGGGCACTTCCAAGCTCCTTTAGGGCATCTAATTAACCTCCAATCAGTTAACTCTTCCTCGCACTTTTTGGGTGATTCTCCAATTATCCAGAATTGAACTCACCTGAACCCAACTCTGATCTTCTCCTCGAGTAAGCTTTCTCCAGGCTTCTCATCTCTCGAATGCTCCGCACACGTCCTTCTCGTCTGCTAGTGTACTCTTCTGCAGTTTTTTGTCCCTCGAATACATCGAACCCATCGACTCGTTTCCCATGCTATCCTTTTCGCTCACCACATCTTCTGCTCGACTTCTTGTATTCCTAGTTCCTACACACTCAGATATAAGACATCCAAATAATAGAATTTAACTTAACTCAGTTAGCCATATTAAAACTAATTCAAGGTGCTTATAATATGTGATGGCAAAAGACGATTCGCTCGTCCCAATACTTCCGCTAATCCGTTCTTAGGCTAAAATAGAAACGGTAAATCAGGAATGGATACTAATCTTTGGTAGTTGAATAGCATATAGGGTATATATAGAGAGAGGGGTCTCGTTTGGGCTGCAGCCGTGGTCAAATCTACACGATGTGGCATGAACTACGTACATTGTATTAGAGCAAAATGTTAGGTGAGTAAGGACCCTTCGATATGTAAGTAATTAAGATATGATGAGTAGTAGGTATACATGAAAGTAAAAGATTATTAGGCTCTAAAATATATTTATTGGTGGGAGATTAAGGTGGTGTTTGGTTTATAGGTTTGGGAATGAGAGAACGGATTCATTCCCAAACTTTGTGTTTGGTTGATGGGAATTGAATCAAGATTTTGGAATGAAATCCAAAAACTTGGGTATGGATAAAACTCACCCCCTCCCTTGGATTTTGATGGAATAAAAATGTGAATTAAGTTTTAGACAAAAATACTCTTAGTATATTTATTCAATTTTTTTAATTTCACACTCTATCTCCTTGTTCTCTCTCATAATATTTTCTCTCTCCTTATTTTATCAACAAACTTTCTCTCTCAACACACTTTCCCTCTCCTCATTATCTCTCATCATACATTTTCTACCATTTTCTCTCTATATTCTCTCCCATCATACACTCTCTCTCCTTATTTTCTCTCTTTTCATTCTCTTCCATCACACTTTCTCTCCCATTACACACTTTCTCCTTATTTTTTCATCATACTTTATCTCTCATCGTACTTTCTCTCTCCTCAATATCTCTTAATATACTCTCTCTCTTCATTTTCTCTTAGCATAGTTTCTCTCTCTTCATTCTCTCTCATCACACACTCTCTCTTTATTTTCTCTAATCACACTTTCTCTCTCCCCAGTCTCTTATTTTCTCTCATCACACTTTCTCTCTCTTTATTTTTCCCATAACTCTTCTCTCTCAACCCACTTTCTCTCTCATCATACTTTCTCTCTCCTCACTTTTCCATTTTTTCTCATAATATTTTCTCTCTCTTCATTTTTTTCCATCACTCTTTCCCTCTCAGCATATTTTCTCTCTCCTCAGTCTCTCATTTGTTCTCATCATGCTTTCTCTCTCTTCATTTTTTCCATCACTCTTTCTCTCTCAACATACTTTCTCTCTCCTCAGTCTCTCATTTTTTCTCATCATACTTTCTCTCTCCTCATTCTTTAATTTTCTCTCATAATACTTTCTCTCTCTTCATTTTTTCCCGTCACACTTTCTCTCTCAGCACACTTTTTCTTTTCTCATTCTCTTCTATCATGCACTCTCTCCTCATTTTCTCTCATCATACTTTCTCTCTCTTCATTTTTTCTCAACACACTTTCTCTCTCATCATAGTTTCTCTCTCATCATATGTTTCTCTCACATTCAACTTTCTCTCCCATCTAATTTTTTTTTTCTTATTTTCCAGTAAAGGTAAAAAAGAAAATTTAGGTTCATTTCGATTGAAAATATTTTACTAACCAAACATCATTTTTAAGAATGATACCTAAGTTCATACCCATTCTCATTCCATAATACTATGATACTCATTTCCATTCCGATTCCTAGAAGAAAACCAAACGTCCCCTAAGAGACATATATAAATTAGATATCCATCAATCATTTCACTAATTAATTCTGTTTTAATGAGAATTAATTATAATAATTTAGTCTCTACAAATATCTAATTAATTAGAGGATGATAATTTATTATAATAAGACAAGAGGTTAATTTTTGATGAATATATATTCTTACGAAAAATTTTTTTATTTTTTTTTACCACTTTACAGTCGAATATAAATTGATATTATAATTTATATAATTTAGGAAGATGAGATTATTTACAATTAATTATAATAATTTAATCTCTATTAACATCTCTCTCTCATTAATGGTAGTGGAATTATTGTATCAATCGTAGAGTTGCCTGCATGTATCTAATTCATTTCCCTTAATTATTTAGTAATTACAATTCCATTCAATTTATTATTGTTCATATCAGCCACATTACTGCTCTTTTAACGAGCAGTAATGTGGCTGATCTCATGGTAAAAAGAGACCCGCATAAATAATATTATAAAGTCAATAATTAAATATTAAGGTACATAAATAAGTATTTTTAATAAACTAAATGAATACAAAAAAAAAAAAAACAGAGATCACAGCCAGAGCTGAGCTCATTGCCAACCAAGCTCGTGACTATGGCTAAGCTCACAGTCGGACGAGCTTGCGGTCGGTGCATTTTATCACTATCTAGCTAAGTTTGCGGTCGGCCAAGCTTGCGACTTATCTGAGCTCACAACCAACCAAGCTCGCTACAAGGGAGGGTGGTCATAGTCAGCCACGTGACGAGGTTGAGCTCACGACCGACCAAGCTCGTGGCAAGCCAAGCTCGTTGCCGACCTGAGCTCATGGATGACCAAGTTTGCTGCTAAGGAGGAAGGTCACAACTGGCCTTGCTGCCACGCTGAGGCGACGGTCGTAGTGGTGGTTGAAACAGTGACCAACCTCGTAGCCTGCCTGAGGCGATGCCCGAGGTTGGGCCCAGCCCTGGCCGACTTAGCTAGCGGCCACCACACCTAGCCACAACCAAATCCAACTAGTGTGGGGAGGGAAAAGGAGGGGATATAGAGTAGCTTATGCCTTGACAGAGCTTTGAGAGGTAAATTGCTTTTCCCACCTCCTCTGACAGCACACCCCTCTCTCTTCCATGTTAAATGACTTTTTTACCCCCTTCCTTTAAAATAACAAGTTATTTTATTTTTTTTCCAAATTTTATTTACTTTCTTTAGTTTTATTTTTTTCAATTTTATTTACTTCCTTAATTTTATTTTTTAAAATAAATGTTGTTTATTATTTTTTTCATCAATTTTTTTTAAAATTTTTTAACCATATTTTACTTTCAAATTTTTTATAAATAATAACCCCTAAAATCTATTATTAAAAAAAAACAAAGATGATAAGATATCGAATCCTCTATCCCAATATCACCTGTCCCCGTGTCCCACTCATTGCCCCAGTCCATCATCGGCGGCACCGTCGGTGGCCTTCGACCATCGCCCCGATTAAAATTATATCCTAGGGGGAAGGTGAATGCGGTCGCCATCGACGCGATCAACCTCGAAATTCGGTCGGATTTGAGTAAACTTTCCTTCGTCGACGATTGAGTCCCTGCTTAAATTCGACCGAATTTCAACGTCGATCGCTCTGATAGCGACCCCCGGGTTCACCTTCCCCTAGGGTATAGTTCAAGTCGGGGCGACGACCAGAGGTCGCCGGTAGTGAGCTTGAGGCGACGAGTAGGATAGGAGGACAAAGAAAATTAGGAACAAAAGATCCAATCTTATATTACAAATATAAAAAAAAAACATGACTTTTTTACCGAGAAAATACTTTAAAAAAATAAAAAATGGTATAAAGGTAAATAATATGATGGGACTGGGAAGGGAGTGGGTGCGAAAATCTATGACTAAAAAAAAATTATAAATTATAAATATATAATAAAAAAATTAAAAAGAATTAAAATTATAAAAAAACTAATTAAGAAAACAAAAATCAATAAAATAAAACAAAATAAAATAAAACGTGGAGATGGGAAAAGCACTGCCACTCAACGTATATTAATTATATATATATATATAATTTTATTTTGATCCATATTTTTATACTATTTAAATTTTTACAAATAATAACTCTTATATCTTATTTGGAAACAACTTAAGTGAAGGAATTGAATTGAATTCCATTAGGAATTGAATTCTGGCAGGAATTGAATTCAATTCCTATGTTTGAATGGATTAGTGAATAATAGAATTGAATTGAATTCCTTAATTTGGAATCTATTTGAATTGAATTCCATTCTTATACATTTATCATTTTATCCTCATAACTAATCATTTAATAATCAAGTTAAGTATTAGAGAATATGAAGAAGGGATCACACAGTTAAGATAGCAGTATGAAGAAGGTGGCGCACGGAAGAAAGGGTGTAAGGAGAAGTTTTCGACACAAGGAGAAACGACGCACGGGAGAAAGTCAGGAGAAAACAAGAGAGTCGGCAGATGGAAAAAAGGGTTTTAAGTTAAAAGGGCAATTAAGTAATTTTAGTTGTTCATGGTAAATCCCTATCCAAATCTGACTATTTGAGGTCTGATTTACTATTCACGTTTTGAATGGAATTGGAATTGAATTCCATATCAAATCCATCTCAAAAATTCATTCCAAACTATGGAATTGAATTCCAATTACCATAGGAATTCAATTCCATAGGATTCCAAAGAGGGTGTTAAAATCTAAGATAAAAAATAAAGAAAGATTAAAATAAATAATACAAAAATTATTTAAAAAATAAAACTGATAAAAACTAAAATTAGTTAAAAAAACAAAAATTTAAAAAAAATAAAATAAAAAAAAACGTGAATGAGGAATAAGGAAATGGATAGAAGGGTAAATATCATTGTATTTTATAGTGGGCCCGGGAAGGGGAGGGTGTCAACGGGGGTTGGAAAAGCAGCTCTCCTTTGAGAGCTAGAGACGGCTAGAACTGAGCAATCAATCATCATTATTGCCAAAGAGGGAGGGGGAACTAGGAAGGGAGTTAAGCACTCGTCGCCGTCAGCAAAGAGGGAGGGGGGAAGGGAGTTAGGGTTGGGTCGAGGAGATGAAATTTAGGTTTTATTTGATGTCGAATTCAAAGTTCGTCGCCAAATTCCCATCTTATGGAACAGAAAATTTAAATTTTACAGTGTATTTGGTCAAATTTGGTGATATATTCAAATTTCTTCACAAATTTGGTGATAAAAATTGAATTCGTCGTAAATTTGTGATGAATTTTGTGACAAAATTAATTTTAGCGATGAATTTTGCGACGAGATTTGTTTGTTGCTAACTTTGAGACTAAATGTTTTTTGTCACTAATTTCATTACTTATTAGGGACGATTTCTTTTTATCTCTAATTTTGTTGTAGATTTGTGATGAATTTTTTTCGTTGCTAATTTCATGTTTTTTTTCTAGTGAAGCTACCACCAATATTAATGTTGGATATATGTGAATGGAGAAGAGGTGGAAGAGGAAAGAAACTTCATTGTAAATGAGACTTTACTTGCACATTGGGAGTTTCAAGGCATATTAGTTGGTTTATATTGATTCACATACATTGATGATATGAACAAATGCATGGGGAGAGACTCTCTCTACATGTGGGTGCGCAGGGGATACAAATCCAGGGTCCGGATTGCATTGAACCAAATTGACTTATGTACAAGCATGACATGCGTGCGTTGAATGCTGAACTAGTCAGGACAAAATTTGTCCAAGTGAAACAACCAATATTTTGCCAAATGGATTCCTTTATTTTGCTGCTCAAGAAGCTAACGTAAGCATTAACCATTATTAATGGTAATTTTGTAGCCTCCTGGATATAGTAATGGTCAGTCATTGATGATCATCAGTTACCATTAATCCTTGGGTATTGAATGATCATTACTCGACGTTCAATGCATGTGAGGGATGATGCTTCTATATAAAGAGAGACTATGGTCTTGAGAAGACACATACATGGAATAGCTGAAGCTCTCCACCTATGTTTCCCCTCCTCCTTTGACGTGCATCTCTTGCTCGGCAGAGAACCCGTGATAGCAATCGAGTACCTCTCAGTTCGCCATGCCACCAGTGCAAATGTGCATCGCGGTTAACCGTTATATCCTAAGAAATAGACGACCCGAGAAAACCTCGAAGCAAAGCCGAAAATGGGGCGAATCTATTTTAAGAAAATTGCGTTCATCGCGGGCCTCGGGTTCGCTTCGCAGGCTTAGCCTCTTCGCCCGCTCACCCACTTCTCCACTCGATCGTTTTGTCCGTTCGGCCACTCTATTCACTCGAGCTGCTCTGCCTTTAGGCCGCCCAACCTTCTACTTATCTGCTACTAAGCCCAGTAGGCTACTAAGCCTGGTCAGCCACTCTGCGACTCGGCTGATCTACTGTTCGGTAGATCTGTCCAATCAGTCACTCTGCCACTGAGCTACTCTAGTGCTCTACCTCACAGCTTGATCTACCCGCTAGACTGCACTACCTGGTCGATTACTCTGCCTGGTCGACCACTAGTCCTGATCAGCTACTCTGCTCTACTGCTCAGCCTGATCTACTGTACTAGTCGGTAGCTACTCTATATGGTCAGTCGCTCATCCTGATAATCTACTTTGCTCTGTTGCTCTGCTCGCTCGGCCTAATTTGCCGCTCTACTTGCTCGATCGATCTTCCCGCTTGGATGCTCTTCTTGCTTGGCCGATCTACTCGCTCGACCACTGTGCAGTCTGCACTCGACACTTGGTAGAAATCAGCGCCCGCTAGTAGCCTGAGATTATCAACTCAGATAATCTTAACATATAAGTTGAATTTAATTTAGTGTAATTTAAATTCGGTTGATTCCCCAAAATCTCTGGTAGAATGTCCAACAATCTTGAAATATATTTCATTCTGTTGAGATTGTCACAAAACAAAGTGTTGATGTGCAACAGACTCAACACATGAAGGCTCACTTCGCCCCGATTGGAACTATGTCAATCAACCATGAGAAAAGGCAAGAGAAGTTCACTGGATTGAACTTTAAGATGTGGTAGAAGAAGATGCTCTTCTACTTGACCACGCTCAATCTGGCTCGGGTCTTCACTGAGGACCCTCCCAAGCATGCTGAGGATGCTGATGTGCAGACCATCAGTACAATGGAGGCATGAACTCACTCTGAGTTTCTTTGTCGAAACTACATTCTCAACTGCCTTGCCGACTTACTGTACATTGTATATAGCACAAAGAGAATGGTTAAGGAGCTGTGAGAGTCCCTGGACAAGAAGTACAAGACGGAGGATGTAGGGACCAAGAAATTCATTATGGGTCGATTCCTGAACTAAAAGATGGTTAACTCCAAGATGATGATCAACTAAGTCTAGGAGCTTCAGGTGATCTTGCACGAGATCCACTCAAAAGGAATAGTTCTGAGTGAAGTCTTTTAGTTGGCTTCTATCATTAAGAAGCTGCCTCCCGGGTGGGATAACTTAAAGAATTACCTAAAGCACAAGCGAAAGGAAATCAATATGGAAGAACTCATTGTTAGACTTTACATCGAAGAAGACAATAAGAGTTCTGAGAGAAAGTTGCTCTCTCAGGCTACTATGAAAGCCAATGTGGTCGAGCACGGTCAAAACTTGAAATAGAAGAACCCTAAGTCTTCCAAGATGGGATCCAGAGGAGCCATCAACAAAAAGTTCTCTGGGAAGTGCTTCAATTGTGTTTGAGTCAGTCACAACTCTTCAAAGTGCGGAAAGCTAAAGAAGAAGCAGGAGGTCAACCCGAATGAGGGACAAGAAATGAACAACCTCTGTATAGTGGTCTCAGAATTGAACTTGGTCAGTTCAAACTCACGACAATGGTGAATCGATACTAGAGCCGCCAAACGTAGACCTCTGTCAGCTTCGCACGCTCCGCCGCTTTGCATGCTTAGCCGCTTCGCCCACTCGGCCGCTTTGCCCGCTTGGCCTTGCTGATTTGCTATTGAGCCGGGCCGACTACTCAGCCCGGTCAGCCACTCGACCATTCTACAGTCTGCATTTAATACTTGGCAGAAACCAACTTATGTTGGTAGCGTGAGATTATCAGCTCATATCATCTTGATAGATAAACTAAATTTAATTCAATGTAATTTAAATTAGAATAATTCTCCAAATTTTTTGACAAATTATCTAACAATTAAGCCGGAGAGGGTGACATCCGAATGGGTAGTGCTCCCGAGTGCCCGAGTTTAAGTGGGGACAATCTCGAGCACTAAAGCATCTCGGACACAATAGTGCCCGAACACATTAGCATCCCAACACTAGTATGCACAGTTGATTTCTAAATTGCTATCGTTTTATGTTCTTGTTTTTTTTTTTTTTTTTTTTTCAATTCTGATTTGAACGTCGGATGGATCACATCAAAGAGCGCCTTGGCCCCTTCTAACCTCTGGTTAGTTTGGTTTGGCAAAGAAGTAGGGCCTCCAACGAGGCAAAGGAAGAGTTGGTTCGTCAAATTTTGTTCATCCCCTCTTCATTCGGCGGTATGCATCCAATTCGCTACAAACCGACCCGATTGAAGAAGACGGATTCAGTAGCAACTGACATGGTCCAAGTCAGTAGAAGGAAGTTCCGTAGCAATTGCTCCATGCCTCCAACGAAATCTAGTCGTAAGGTGAATACCAAAGTGAAAGTGACAAGGTGGATGTTAAGACGGAGGCGCAGTTTGATTTGCACTGCGTGGTCCAATATTCTGCACGATGTGTACAATAGAGCAAATGTTAGGTGAGGACCCTTCCATATTTAAGTAATTAAGGTATAATAAGTAGTAGGTATGAAAGTGAAAGATCCATTAGCCTCTAAAATATATTTATATAGGTAGGAGATTAAGACATATCTATTGAGTTTGTACTTAAGATCTACTAGAAATTAGATATCCATCAGTCATTTCACTCGTTAATTTTGATGTAATGACCATTATTTATAATAGTCTCTATTAATATCTATGGCAGAAATTAAAGTTGTAGAGGAATTATTGCAAGAATATATCGTAGAGTTACATGCATGGATCTGATTCATTTCCTCTATTAATTATTTATTAGGGCAATGCTAGATGCGGCAGCTAAAATATATTTTTAAAGTCATTATTAAAAGTATTCAAATAAAATTATCTCTATATATTAATAATTAATTATAATTTAAAACGACATATATTACAATTCATTTTCTAACCGGTAAGATTCTAACCAACATAATTTATCTTATTTATTAACTGCAATTCCATTCAATTTGTTATTGTTAGAGCATAAAATAAAGTCGTCAAATTTTAACAGTTTTTTCAGAGTGATTCCACCCGTTCTAAAAGAGAATAAATGAGCATTTGTACTAATACAATAACCCTTTACCTCAAATAATCAAACACTCAATCAATTATTTTATACTGATTAAAATTGATCTTAAAATTTGTTGAAGCATCGATGTAAATGCATGCTGGGTCAATCCGTAGGTTCAATTTGCCGAGTTTGGATCCTCTGTTTTGAAATTATATGTCCCTCTGTTTCGCTTCGATTAGACGATCAAATTATATTTTAAAATTGTTAATGAGCTGTTGGAAAGAGAGAGATATGAGATGAGAATTATACTGATTCTGCTGCAGCAGATTCAATCTTAAACTAAAAATTAACATATTCATTTATTAATAACTTTTTTTAGAAAAATCTTTTTTATTTTATAATTAAAATATTTTTAATACATCATGTAATAGAAAATAAAAAATAAAAAATAAAAAATAAAAAAGTAATAAGTAAAAGGTCGCCTCAGCCATCAACCCTCCTTTGATAAGTTGTCCTCAAATAATTAATTTTGATTTTTTATAGATCAATTTTGATTTTTTTAATAAGCCGATTTCAAGTTTAAACTAAGTTTAAATTTTGAACCGTTTAGGCAGACTTAGACCTGCTCAATAATATTCACATTGGAGTAATTATATTTTGTAGATGTTACCATGTAAATTTGACATATTCGGCTAACATTCATGACATGTTCACCTACAAAGCATATTGTTTCTTACTTAGATTGATGGATCCAAGTTCTATAGTTGTACACTTAATTCGAAGAAAAGAGATGGATCTAGATGTAATCCTTAATAAGGACAATCTAACTCTTACAGACTTTAAAAAAAAAAAGAAATATTGATTATCGAATCAACTCGTCTAACTTTTATAACAGGTAGAACATTAATTATGTATCAAACTATAGGTATTTCATTGATCGATGACGAAAAAGAGTAATCATCAAATAAATATAAAAAAAAAAAAAAAAATGTCAATAAGAAGAATTTTAATAAATCTACTGAACAACACGGAAATATGCTTGTGAATGGGTCGTAGTTGCTACCACTCACACTTATTATATTCAATAATATTCACGTTGTAGCAGCTATAAACTATAACTGCTATAATTCAAACTTGTCATGTTTAACAACATTTATGTTGTAGTAGTTACAAAACTGTTACTTCTATAACTATGGTAATAATTATGAAACTGTAGTTACTACAACATTTGTAGCAACTATTGTAAGTACCTAGATGCAGCGAACGATAAGGATGACATGGGAAGGGAGTTGATGGGCTTGGTGCATCCGAGAAACGAGGAGTTACAGAAGAATACATCGATAGAGCGAAAAGGACATCTACGGTGCATCTAAGGGATGAGAAACTGGGTAGAAGCCTGCTCGATCAGAATTGGTTTTGGATAAGCTCAACTCCGGATGGCCGAAGTATCACCGAAGCATGCAAAAAAGTGAACGGTCAACTCGGAGGCTGACCATCTCAAGCGCCTCCATTGACTGGAGGTGCCCTGATGCCTGAGGTACCTCATTTGTTTTAAGACACCTCAGAAATCAAACTCCGGAGGTGCCTCGGATGAATTGAGGTGCCTCAGATACCCAAGAGTTGTTGCCGAGTGGATAGACAGTGAATTCCAACTCTGCACAACCGAGACGCCTCTGATGAACCGAGGCACCTTTGATGCTGCCAGATCAGAAAGTGACCGTTGCGATGGAGATAAAATTCAACGTTGGAGATGCCCTGGAAAAATGGAGGCACACCGAATTATTACGTCAGCAAACCATTCACTTCGATTAGTACATTATACATAGTGCCCTAGATTAGTTATAAAGTAACACACTGTCTTTCACTTCTGTATTTTTCATTTTGAGCTTTTCAACTATTATAAGGAGCTACTCCACCTTTAACCTTTGTCAAAGAAGGAGATTTCTTTGTGTTTTCTATTACTGTAAATTAACAACCACCCTAGTTATAACAAGTAAAATCCCTACCTCTTACTTTACTTTTATATTATTTATTTTTATTTAATTAATAGTGTGTCCTTGCTAAAGTAAGCTAGCAAGAGAAGGTCTAATTTAACTTGCAAGCCATTTATCCTATTTAACCAGTCCATAATCTAACAAGTGGTATCAGAACTCAACTATCTTAGAAGGACTAACCGTCGACTAAAATAATAAGGAGAATGACTGGATTAAATATCTACCAAACGAAATTCAAGGGGGAGTTCATCGTCTGGAAAATAAAAATGGAGGTATTTTTTAAAGCTGATTTTGATATTTTGTTGTGTTAAAAATGATTTTGAAGTAACTCCGGGACAAGGATGGAGAAAAAAAAGAAGAGCATCTATGAACAAAGAAGCGAAGAGATGAATTCACGACCAACGGTAAGGTTGAATTTCATTTATTGAATATCTTATTAGTGTAGGAAATTAATCGAATCGGTGTCTATAAGTCCGCAAAAGAACTTTGGGAAAAGTTCTTAGTGTAGGATCGAAAATAATTTAGATATCTCCACAATGGTACGCTATTGTCCACTTTGGGTCTAAGCCCTCATGATTTCTCTTATAAACTCATGATCTTTCCCATATGTTTTCAATGTGGGACTATGTTTGCAACCTTGCAAAAATCCCAACAATCCCCCCTCAAACAAAGGACTACAAACTCCCTAACATCTGATCCTCAACCCACTAGGACTTCCTGCCCCCGACCTACTAGGACTTCCTTGCCTAGTGTCTGGTTCTCTTGATCCGGACACAGGAGCCCCACTTCTTTATTTGATGTCAATATTCCATCCACATGGTTCGATTGAACCATGGCTCTTGTGCACAGTCGACGGTTAGTCCTTCTGGCAGTCCGGGCTCTGATACCAATTGTAGGATCGAAAAGAATTTAGATATATTCACAATGATATGATATTGTCCACTTTGGAACTAAGCCCTCATGGTTTTGCTCTTGGACTCTACCCAAAATGTCTCATACCAATGGAGATATCTTTCTCTTATAAACTCATGATATTTCCCATGTGTTTCCAATGTTGGACTATGTTTACAACCTTACAACTCCAACACTTAGAACTCCGCGAAGGTACATAAGAAATTCAGTTGGCCAGACGAGATGTGCTCCGAAACAAACTCAGGAATCCTCGACTGGAAAATGGTGAGTTAATTGCTCAACTGCACGCAAAATTCAAAGAGTTTATCATTGGGCTCTCTAACCTCATAGAAATGATGTCAAATCAGGATTCCCTCCTATATGCATTAAATGTATTTTTGAGAATCCAAGAATGAACATCAATTATAGACTCCTACTACATCTCTAAAGATCTCGAGATAAATAGTTTAGAAAATTTATTTTTGAATTTAGAATTACATGAATCTCAATGTATAGGACTAAGGTAAGAAAAGGAGGCAAATTAGAACCTAGCATTATAAGCCAAGAGGAACGAGTCAAATTATGAATCCTCACTTGACGAAGGCGAAGAAACATATATAGTAAGAAAATTTTAATAAAGTTTTTATAACTAACAATTTTGATAAGCGACAGCTTTCGAAGTTTCTTCAAAGAAAAAGGAATAGAAATATAAGGTGCTACAATTGTAATGAAGAAAGACATATCATGGACAATTGTCCAAAATTGAAAAGAAGGGAACAGAAAAGGTCAAAAGGACAAGAAAATCTAAGAACAAGAATCTCAAGGCGACTCGGAGTGAATCGTTGTCAAAAGAGTCTAAAATGGGAAAATATGCCGAACTAGTAGTAATAACAAGTCAGAAAGAATAAGACGAAGACATCTAGGAGGAAAGCATGGATAAACGGATAGCATCCACCTATGAGTCCGACGTAATAAGTGAGGAACCATTCTTACCTTTCGATAAATTGTATGAAGCAGTAAACAAAGTACGTAAAATTAAAAAAAAAAAGAAGAATAATATTGAGTTAAGAGTTAATTTAGCAAATGCATGTCGCTATTAGAAGAATTTGATAAAATTAAATATGAAAATTCTAAATTAAAAGAATTATTGAAAATTTAAAAATTAAAGTTAGAAAAAATTCTTAAAAACCCTAACTTATTTTTGAATACTTATGCAATAAATTTTGAATTAAATTGGTATATTAAAAATTACAGGAGCCAAATTATAAAAATTTATATTGAATTTCAAAATCTATTTAGACTTGTTAGATTTTTTATTTAATTACTAGAAATTAATTTGTTTGATTTATTTACATTATTAGCAAAATTATTTTTAGTAATCTTTATGTTCAATTTTTTAGTTTAAATTGTTTGTAATAAACAAATATGTTATCTGTTAGTTACAATTTCTTACTGTTACATAATTTTTTATGAACTTTTTATCAAAAAAAATAAATTTATAAAATTAAAAATTTTTTAGAGATTAATTTTTTAAAAACTTGATTTTTCTATAGTTAACATTTAAAATTTTATTAAACATATTATCAAATAAATATCAAAACTGTGAACGTCGATTACATTAACATGAACTTATTTTGTTCATATAACTAATTGATTGATTTAGAATTTAATGTATGTGACGTGAGATAATAATATTAAATAGTATATTTAAATCATAATTATGTCATTTTACATAAGAAGCTGATGGGGTGTGGTATTCTTGTTTTTTTTACTATTATACAACATTCAATAAATTTAATTAAAATTATCATAAATTATTTTAATCAAACTACTATATTAATTAATTACGGTACAATATTATAATATTTTCATTAAATTTAAAAAAGATAGTCAAACTAAATAAAAATACTTTGATATAAAAAGTAATACTTGTAAATACAATAATTTAATTAATTTAGAACAATTTTATTCTATATTAATTTTGACTAAAATTATTATAATAACGCAAGAAGTTCCCTTTTGTTATAAGAGACATCCTTATACTTTAAAATAAACTAAATAAACGTTTTATTAATTAGATTAAATAATTAACTAAATCTATGTCAGATTAGCTATGTACATATCAACATACACGAATTTAAATTAATTAATTAATTATATGTCAGGAAGCATGGTAGAATCATTTCCTCCAATACAAAAATCATAAATTAGTTGAATATAATAATATTATTCTGCAGACCATAATATTTAATTAATGTTGAGAGTTACATTATTTAATTTTGTGCGGTGGATTCTTATCACTAGGCAACTACCAATAAAAATATTAAAATCGGTAAATAATTTCATCTCATTTTTTTAAATATATATATTATCTTATCTCGAATCGAATCTTCAGCCTTATCTTTTCGCTCATAATATTCTCTGATTTATTTATTTTAAGCAAAAACGTGAAATCCACACAATTAAAAATTTTCTTTGTTCCTTATTTTAACAAATGGCTTAATTTTCTCTGCCCGCCACGTGTTTAATTAATAATAAAATGGGATATGATCAAGATAGAGGCAAAGACTACTCTCCGCAACTTTTATCTTAGTTTTGACAAAAATTGAATATTTTAAAAATAAATAAATAAACAAATAAGGAAAAGGCTGGATTTTTCTATTTATTTCTTCATTAAACTTGATTTAAAGTAAAAAAGTATTATATTTTAAGGAAAAAAAATAAACTTGTGTAGATTTAGTTTCTTTTTGAAAAACAAAATAAAAGGAATTTTTTTCCGGAGTCGTGTGAAAGGACTTTCTGCGCTTTCTTGCTCCCTTCGCCTTCTAGAAAATTCCAACGACTTCGACTCGCGAATGGTACCAGAATTTGAGAACGAACTCGGAAGAATTCGATCTCTCTCGCTTATGGAAACACAAACAAGGAAGGAAGGAAGGACGAAGCGAAGATCTTGAGGAAAATAGAACGATCATCTTTTTTTCCTTTTTCGCCAGAAAAGCTTGGTGGTGAGCCGCCGGTCGGCCGATGGAGACGGAAGGCAGTGGCGGCGGCTCCCGCGGCGGTTCGAGCTCGCAGCCGCCGCCGTTTCTCGACAAGACATACGACATGGTGGACGACCCGGTGACGAACTCCGTCGTCTCGTGGAGCGCCAGCAACGCGAGCTTCGTGGTCTGGAACGCGCCGGACTTCTCCCGGATCCTCCTCCCCCGCTACTTCAAGCACAACAACTTCTCCAGCTTCGTCAGGCAGCTCAACACTTACGTAAGTGGGGAGAAAAAAATCATCCCATCAAAACCACCTCGAGATCATCTTCTCTGTCCATTCATCGATTGGGTAATCCTGCCGGCTTTGTGTTTGTTGAATTGCCTCAGTCGGTCGAACATCCATGTCTGTGTTTTTCCTAATGTTCTTCTTTTTGTTCGAAGAGAATTGAGGTGTTCATCTTCTATGCCATTCATTGATCCGGTAATCTCGCCGGCTTTGTGTTTGTTGAATTACCTCAATCAGTCGAAAATCCATATCTGTGTTTTCCCTAATGTTCTTCTTGTTGTTCGAAGATAATTGAGGTGTTGTTTCATGTCCTGTTCTAGGGTTTCAGGAAGGTAGACCCCGATCAATGGGAGTTTGCAAACGAGGACTTTGTGCGAGGACAGAGACACCTCCTGAAGAACATACACCGACGCAAGCCGATCCATAGCCATTCCCTCGCCGCCACCCATTTGAATTCCTCGATCGATAAGCAAGAGCTCGAGGAAGAGATCGAGAGACTCAAGCTGGACAAGAGGAGGCTTTGGGGTGAGATCCAGAGGCACACGCAGAAGCAGTGCGAGTTGGAATGCCAAATGCAGGCTTTGGAGGAAAGGTTGCAGGTTCTTGGGCACAGGCAGAAGGGGCTGGTGTCCTTCTTGACCAGGGCCATACAAAACCCCGCTGGCTTCCTTTCTAACTTTGTGCAACACTTGGAGGAATTTCACACCAAGAAGAAGAGGAAATTGCCGCGAATCGACTACTCGAACGACGACGACGACATCTACGGCGAAGAACAGCCGGTCCAAGCATTCGACATGGAGTCGTTCGAGAAGATGGAATCGTCTCTGAATTCACTTGAGAATTTCTTTAGAGGTGTTAGTCAAGCATCCGGGGACGACATACCCTATGATAACATGATCATCTCCGAGACAATAGCCTCATCGGTACCGAGACTGCTCGCTTCATCGCCGGAGATACAAGAATCTACGAGCTTCGTAGAGACTCCTTCTGTTCCTGCGATCGAAAAGGAAGTGGATTCGGGTAGCAAATTCTCGGAGATTGATGTGAATTTGGAGCCCAAATCTACTGAGGTTGATTCATCAAGAGATGTTGGCACAAGCACAACCTCAGCAGTGCCTGCCGGGGCAAATGATGTATTCTGGGAGCAGTTTCTCACTGAAATTCCGGGCTCTTTCAATACGAAGGAAGCTCAATCAACTAGAAGAGATTCAGAAGACAATCAAGGAAATGTTATCGACAGGAAAAGTGTCGATAACTTTTCACCCGATATGAAGAAGAATCTCACTTCAGCAGAGAAAACCTAATCCTAGTTCTGTATGTATCATAACTCTCAGAATGTTTCCCTGTATTAGATGTGAATGTTCAATACTTAGCATACAAATGGCTTCTGTCTTTCGATTAATCTAGAAAGTAGATTGGTTCATAGTAAATTCGAAATATTAACCTGCATTTGAGATTCAAATTTTAAATTTTTTGTGATGTAAATTTGTTCATCTTTTGATGAATTTGATAGGATTTTTTTTATATCGTAAAATTAGAAGATAAAAATATATTTTCTTACTATTTTAATTATCGAGGAGAGTTAAAATTGCAATGAAGTAGTCAACAGCGTTGCCGGTCTGGTTCGGCGAGGAGTCGCTCCGGGTTGAGCTCGAACCAGACCTGGCGGAACACCTTGACGATGACGTCGTGATGCTCGTCGGAGTTGAGGGAGAGGTAGCAGGCGAGCAAGCTCTCCAGCTCCTCCGGCCGCCCGATTCCCTTCCGCCAGATCATTTCCACCATCGATTCCTTGAAGTCACGCTGCGGATCGCAGGAGCATTTTACCACGGCGAACCGCTCCAACCCCGCATTTCTCTTCCTTCTTTCCGCCGCCGCCGACGGCACCGCCATTCTTGTCCTCTCGACCTCCGCCCTCGCCGCCGCCGGCCGAGGCGAACGCACCTTCACCTTGGGTCGCTGCCGAATCTTCCCGCTGATCGACCGCCGCGGCTGCGCATCCCTCAGGCCCGACGAATCACCCGGCGGGACCCGCCGTCGCCTGCGGAGCCGGAGGGGCCTACGCCGCCTTATCCCGAGGTCGCAGCCGGAAGCCTCGCTCCCTGATTCCGATTCCACCCGCCGCGCCGGCGCTTCACGACGCGAGAAGGGGATGATGTGACCAAGGGTGAGCTCGATATCGCCCACCGATCGGTGGCGATCGGAGCGATCCCCCGCTCGGTTTTTTCCCTCTCCCCCGAGAGAGGCACGCCGGGGGGGCGCCTCGATGGCAGGGGGAGGCGGGAAGCGGTCGGAGAAGGCAAGCAGGCGAGCGGACGCGGAGCGAGGCATCGGACCCGTCGGCGGGCAAGGTGAAGGCGGAGGAGCGACGGCGGCGAACGCCTCAGCGGGATCACTCCCCCGCCTGAACTTGGACGCGGAGGCGGTGAGCTTACCGAACCAGGAGAACGGAAGCAAGCGGGCGAGCGAGAAGCTGGACGGCGAAGCATCGGAGGTACGCTTCTCCGCTTCCTTATTTTGCTTCTGGTTCCTTCGCCATTGCATCTTCTCTCTTCGGCTGTTACAAACGACCCGATACGATACGAGAAGAGGAGACGAGACGAAGAAGAAGTCGGATCGAAGTTCCTTAAATGGAAGGGAAAAAAGCGCAAGACAGAGAGAGAAGTCTCCGTGTCGGTTACGATCGTGGCGATCACTTTCCGGTTTAATCATGATTCCAGTAGTTTCGGGTGGTTGGGGGTTTGAAACGAAGTGGCGGAGTGGCAGAGAGGAGCCGACTCAGCAGTGTTTTCGAAACCCGAGTCTAATTAATTTATCATATAAAATATAAATATAAAACTATTTTTATAATATTGTAATTCTTAAATTCTGATGATTAATTAATTAAACCGATTTGAACGGAGCGAAGTCGGTTCGAGTGGGTCAGACCGTACAACGGGTGAGAACCCAAGAGGGAAATAAAGTGGAGCTACGTTTTGCCTTTAATTCGGTCGCTTTTTTCTCCTCCGGACCGATTTTTGAATTCTTATTACCGCCTCAGTCGTACGCTTTTCTTTTTCTGCGGCTTCCTTTTGCTTTTTGGCTTTAAAATGTTTTTCCGTCCGCACGCGCGCCTACGTGGGGGAGGGTTTGATTGGGTTTGTCGGGCGACTGTGGGATTCGAGATGGGAGTGCCAATTGGTAAATATGATTAATTTCAAACACGTTATTACGATAGTCATTATGGTAAATAGAAGGGTAATGAGTGGTTTTATGAGGTAGGCGATCATTAAACACGTTGTTAATATGGCTTAGATCTTCAACTTGTCTATTCCAGTGTTTATGCCCTTTTCATTTTACCTATCTACTCTAGAATATAATTCTAAAATAATAATAATAAATAAATAATGACTCAAAGAGCATTTAAAAAAAATGTATTTATTTTATATACATCAGATCAATCAAATAAACATGGTTAAATAATCCATGAATAAACTTCAAAGAGCATTTAATAAAAATTTATTTATTTTATATACATGATCAATCAAATAAATACTTATTCCGATGGAAATAAAGTTACCGTAGGTAAATCATTACGATAATTACCGATGGAATACTTATTCCGTCGATAAAATAAAAAAACAATTATATGGGAAAATTTTATATTCCTTTTTGTACCTTGTTTGCAATCCATATATACACCACCACGATGACATTTCATATATACAAATACATACAAATAATCGCATTCATACAATTACATACAAACAATCACATCTACACCTACAAACACATTTCATACATCTTACTATTTTATTAAAAATCTCTCCCCTTTACTAACTAATTTTGGTGAAGCCTAAGATACATTTACGTTAATGCCCTTTTTTATATTTGCACTAAAAATAATTCCAAGGTTTATTAGTAATTTCACAAGCGAAACAATCAGTGCTCTAGAGTTCGAAACTCAGCTACAGTGTATTATTATGAATTTTTTTCATCATAATTTTCTCTGGTTGTTTTATATAAAAAAAATATTGTTCTCTTTAGTCTCATATCTTAGAATTGACAACACTATGATCAAAAAGCTTCTATAAATATTTTAGGTCGACGATATTAAAAAATATATTTTTCTTAGTTTTTTTTACTAAGACAAGTATAATATTAAATTAAAATAATTTTTTATAGTAGATTGTTGTTGAGATTCTCTAGCATCACTATTGCATGAGTTTGATGAATCTTACCCAAATAATTAATTCTTGGTTTATAAGGGTGACACTAGAAAATCCAAACAATTCGGATTTTTAAAGATCAAAATAATTTATATATTATTATATTACACACGCAACGCGTGTGCATGATCACACTAGTCCTAATAATTCATACAATCTATATAAACATAAATAAACTAGGACATCCATGCAAACAAACTAATATAAATAAAAACAATCACAATAATCTAAAACAAATAAAATATAAACAAATCACAATAATAGAAATAAACTAAACTATCCAAATATTCATATCTAAATCCAAATTTACAAAATTAGATATTTAAATACATACCATAATAGAAAATACTCCAAATAATACATTCATATATAATAGAAAATCCTGCAAAAAGTAAAATACAATATAATATGATCATATTTATTGATCTGGTAGTAAGAGCAGGGGGCCCCGCCCTGTGAAGTCAACGCCACGTGGAAGCCACAGTGGCAGTCGTCCATCCGGAGAGGGCCGGGTCCGGTCGGACGTCCTGAGAAGGCCGGGTAACACTGCTAATAGTCCCCGTAAAGCATGTGATGGGGGATCTCCCCAAGTAAACCATCGCGTATGTCAGGCCGGATGTTGAGGGAGCTGTCCGCCCGGACGCTAGATCTGGAGCAAAGGGGAAAAGGACAAAGGAGGTCTTTTTCTGACAGCAGGTGTGTTTCACGTGTAGGCCATGCTCCAAATCTTGTGACAGGGGATTCCGATGTCCCATCAAGGACATGCTGAGACTGTAGCGGTATGGGTTAGGGAAGCTCACTGACAAGCCCTTACTGGGGTATGGGCCATGGACACGTGTACACCTCGGTAGGTGTACACTCACTTCTTCACTGCCCTATATAAAGGCCCTCATTCTTCGCCGGAGGTACGTTTTTACGAATTCTTGAGCCACTTTTTCTCTCTTGAGCTTCGCCTGACTTGAGCGTCGGAGGGTCGCCGCCGGGAACCCCTTCCCGGCCCGACTTCTGTGCAGGTTCGCCGGAGCTGTGTTACCAGTCGAAGATCCACGTCGACAGCCGGAGAGCGCCCCGTGCCCAGCGTCCGTTGGTTCAGCATTCGGACAGGATCAATTTGGCGCCGTCTGTGGGAACGCTCCTGCATCCGTTCGGAAACAATGGGCGGTGGGCGACAACCACGCAGTGGCGCTTTGAGCGAGGAACTCGGCGCTCGGTCGAGATAAGGGCCGAGCTCGTGGAGCAAAAGCAACCAGTAGGCGGTACAACATCGGCGTCGGTGGTCGGAGCGCCACCACCACCGCTTACATCCGAGCCTTGTTCCGCACCCCTAAAGCCGTACCAGCTCACAGAGATAGGGGATCTTCTTCGGATGAAATGCCTAGGCGAGATGACAGGAAGGGGAAAGCCCCCCGAGCGGACGCATCGCCCGAGCGGATCAATCGCCAATTTTCAGAGGCTATTCTACGAGACCCTCTGCCAAAGCACTACGCACCTCCGACGATCGGCGAGTACAATGGTACAACCGACCCAGATGATCATCGGGGTAAGTTCGATAACACAAATACTCTCCATCAATACACAGATGGAGTAAAATGCCGAGTTTTTCTTACCACTCTCTCGGGATCGGCTCAACGGTGGTTCCGGAGGCTGCCGGACGGATCCATCACAAGCTTTAAGGACTTCCGAACGGCCTTCCTCCATCATTTTGCAAGCAGTCGGCGCTATCAAACAACGAGCGTGAGCCTGTTCGCCATCAAGCAAGAAGCCCGTGAATCGCTTCGAGCTTACATCCAGCGGTTCAACCAAGTAGCGATGGACATTCCAACGGCCACCTTGGAAACCATGATGAATGCCTTCACACAAGGCCTAGTGGATGGGGGTTTCTTCCGATCACTCATCCGAAAGCCGCCCTGAGACTATGATCACATGCTACACCGGGCGAACGAATACATCAACGTGGAAGAAGCGCAAGCGGCAAGGAAAAAGGAAACTCCAGCCGAGCGGGCTCCTCCGGCCGAGCGGAAACAGCACGCCACTCATCAACCGCCTAGAGGACCAAGGGCCGAAGCAATCCGATCCCCCACGCCAGGTCCCATGTGCAAGAGGTAGCTGCCGCCCGGCCCAAGCCAAAAAAGAAATGGACCCCGATGTTCTGCTCCTTCCACCGGACGGACACGCACAATACAAGGGATTGCCGAAGTCTTCCCTTCGTGACTCATCCTGTGCCCCGGCACGCCGGACGACGGTCTCCCCCAGTCGACAGGCGACAGAGAACTCATGAAGCCGATCGGGCGAGAGATGGTAGGCCACAGCAACAAACTCCCGATCGACATCGTTCTCTAATGCAGGAGAATCGCCGAGCGTCCAGAGAACGGTCGCGACCGTCCGCTCGGGAAGAGGAAAATAGAAGCAATAATTCCCGAGGCGAGATCAACGTTATTGCTGGCGGGCCGACCGGAGGAGACTCCAATCGAGCCAGAAAGGCGAGCGTCCGGCAGCTCCAGATTCATGCGGTCGGCTGTAGCCAAGAACGAGCAGAAGGACCCTAAATTAGTTTCGGGCCCAGGGACATGGAAGGAGTTGAAGTACCCCACGACGATGCTCTGCTCGTCAAAGCGGTAATAGCAAATTACACTATTCATCGCGTATTTGTTGACACAAGGAGCTCAGTCAACATCATATTCAAGAAGGCGTTCGATCAGCTGCAAATTGATCGAGCCGAGCTGTTACCCATGACAACTCCGCTCTATGGGTTCACTGGTAACGAAGTTCAGCCGGTCGGACAGATCCGGCTGGCTACCTCGCTGGGAGAAGAGCCGCTCAGGAGGACAAGAACAACAAACTTCGTGGTGGTCGACTCTCCCTCTTCCTACAATGTCATTTTGGGACGACCGGCGCTCAGCGAATTCCGAGCGGTCGTCTCAACCTTCCATCAGAAGATCAAGTTCCCCGTGGAGGACAAAGTGGGAGAGGTACGGGGAGATCAGCTAGCAGCTCGGCGATGCTACATCGAGATGGTCCGAGCAGAAGCCAATTCCGCTCGGAAGGCACCCCGGATCGAGGTAAACGCCATCACCGAAAAGCCACCCTCTTTAATTTATGAAGAAAAAGAGGAAGTGCAGATTCACCCAACCCGATCGGAGGCCACGACTTTTATTGCGTCCGATCTGGAGGAGAAGCAGAAGGAGGAGCTGATCCAATGCCTCCGAAGAAATCATGATGTCTTCGTCTGGTCGACACATGAGCTGCCCGGAATTTCACCAAGTATTGCGCAGCATGAGCTCCACGTCCGACTGGACGCAAGGCCAGTCAAGCAAAGAAAAAGGGACTTCAGCGCCGAGCAAAATTCCATCATCCGGGCGGAAGTGGAGAAGCTTCTGGAAGCCGGCCATATACGCGAAGTACAATTCCCGAGCTGGTTGGCTAACGTAGTATTGGTCTCCAAGCCGGGCAACAAGTGGAGAGTATGCATAGATTTTCGGGATCTCAATAAGGCTTGCCCGAAAGATTTTTATCCTCTGCCCCGGATAGATTAGCTGGTGGACTCTACGGCCGGCTGTGAATTAATCTGTATGTTAGACGTCTACCAGGGATATCACCAAGTGCCGCTCGCCCATGAAGATCAAGAAAAGGTCAGCTTCGTAACGGCCGACGGAACTTATTGCTATAATGTAATGCCGTTCGGATTGAAGAATGCGGGGGCCACATTCAGCGCTTGATGAATAAAGTATTCAGAGAGCAGATCGGGCGGAATCTAGAAGTTTATGTGGACGACATTCTCATTAAGTCCGTCCGAGCGGCCGATCTCTTCAAAGACTTGGAGGAAACCTTTCGAACGCTGCGCAAATATGGAGTCAAGCTAAATCCCCAGAAGTGCCTGTTCGGAGCAAAAGGAGGGCATTTTCTGGGGTACATAGTGACCGAGCGGGGAATCGAAGCAAATCCCAGCAAGGTGAAAGCTCTACAGGATATGCCACCTCCAAGAAATACAAGGGAAGTGCAGCGCTTGACCGGTCGGATCACCGCTCTGTCCAGATTCACCGGAGCCTTCCTTTTTTCAAGATCTTACGCAAAGCTACAAAATTTCACTGGGACGAAGAATGCGACCGGGCGTTCGAGGATTTGAAGGCATTTCTGAACTCTCTCCCGGTATTAGCCAAGCCGATTGCGGGTGAGCCACTTCATATGTACTTGTCTTCAACCGAGCATGCAATCGGCTCAGCTTTAGTGAGGTCGAGTGGAGAAGAGCCTGTGTATTTCCTTAGTCACATTTTAAAAGATGCTAAATCTCGCTACACTAGGCTCGAGAAGCTGGCTTTCGCTCTGGTCCTTGCCGCTCGGCGCCTTCCTCCATACTTCCTGGCGCATACGATCATTGTCAAAACCAATAGCCCGCTCGGACGTGTCCTACTAAATCCAGAGGCTTCCGGACGGCTCATCAAATGGACGACGGAGTTAAGTGAATTTGATATCCAATACCAGCCCCGTTCGGGGATCAAAGCGCAATCCTTGGCCGATTTTATGACTGAGGTGCAAAGGCCGGAGCCAGAAGCTATGTGGAGAATATATGTGGATGGGTCGTCCACTCGGCTCGGAAGCGGGATTGAAATATTGTTGATCTCCCCTCAAGAAGAAAAGATGCACTTATCCGTCGGGCTGGATTATAAGGCTACCAACAATGAAGTAGAGTATGAAGCCCTCATAGCCGGCTTGCAGGCAGCTCGGCATGTGGGAGCCGATCGGGTAACGCTCCACTCGGATTCGCAGTTGGCCGCTCAGCAGCTCTCCGGTACCTTCGAAATCAACAGCACTCGGCTCAAGCTCTACGTTGAAGCCTTCGAGAAGCTGAGAACCGATTTTAGAGAAGTTATTGTCCAGAAGATACCCAGAGCAGAAAATCAAGCAGCTGATGAGTTAGCCAAACTCGCGAGCTCAATAACGCCGGTCGCCATTCAGCAGCCAATTGAAAAAGTACTGTTGGTAGCGCACGTCGACCGGATGGAAGGCCTTACATTTCCATGCGACTGGCGGACACCCATCATAGAGTTCCTCCGCTCGGGAGCCACACCATCCGACCGGAATGAAGCCCAGCTGCTAAGGAGAAGAGCCGGTCGGTTCACACTCATCGGCGATCAGTTTTATAAAAAGGCTTTCTCACGCCCGCTGTTAAAATGCGTGAGCTCGGAAGACTCGGCTTACATCCTACAAGAGGTACATCAAGGATCATGCGGAGGACATCCGGGCGGACGGTCACTAGCTAAGAAGATCCTGCTAGCCGGATACTTTTGGCCGACCTTACAAGCAGACGCCGCTCGGACAGTATCTACGTGCCTTTCGTGCCAGAAGTACCATAACTTCTCCCACCGACTGGCCGGGGAAATGAAGGCATCAACCGTGTCATGTCCGTTCGATCAATGGGGAATGGATATTGTTGGTCCATTTCCGATGGCAATCGGGCAAAGGAAATTTTTGCTAGTGGCGGTCGATTATTTTTCCAAGTGGGTGGAGGCCGAGCCGCTGGCAAAGAACACCGAACAGATGGTCAAAAAATTCATCTGGCAACACATCATCTGTCGGTTCGGCATCCCTCGCCGATTGGTTTCCGACAATGGGCGGCAATTCACAGGGAAGGTGCTAGAGGATTGGTGCAAAAGCTACGGCATCGAGCAACACTTCACGTCAGTGGCTTATCCCCAAAGCAACGGTCAAGCCGAAGTTGCCAATCGGGAAATTCTTCGTATTCTGCGCGCTCGGCTCGACCATTTGGGAGGAAATTGGCCAGATGAAGTGTCGGGCGTCTTATGGGCCATCCGAACGACTCCGAAGGAAGGGACGGGCGTCACACTGTTCCATTTGGTGTATGGCGGCGAGGCGGTTATTCCGGTTGAAGTCGGCGTCGAGTCCGTCCGAATCCAGAGCTACGATGACGACAACGCCGAACGGAGGAACATGGAGCTGGATTTGGTCGACGAGGAGCGAGCCAAGGCGTCCGTTCGGTTGATGGCGTACCGGTAGCGGATGAAGCAAGATTACAACCGCCGCGTAATCCCCAAATCATTCCAGGTCGGTGATCTTGTCTGGAAGAAGGTCAAGCCGGTCGGCGACGTCGGCAAACTGGAGGCACCGTGGGCAGGGCCCTTCAAGGTTATTGAAAAGCTCCGATCGGGCGCATATTATTTGGAGGATGAAGACGGGCGGCAGCTGGATCGACCGTGGAGTGCGAATCATCTCCAGCCTTATCGAGCGGGGTGAAAGGTGCACGAATGTAAATCATTTTTGTATATGTTAGTCGCCCATATCCTTGTAATGCAAGAAGCAAAATTAATGCAAAGGATGGCCAATGGATTCGCCGATCGGCAGCGTCAAAATTAACCTCGAGCGGAAGACTGTCGAGCTCGAGCTCCGACGTTAAATATCGAGAGACGAGCCGACGTCTATAAACGACCGAGCGGAAGACCGTCGAGCTCCGACGTTAAATATCGAGAGACGAGCCGGCGTCTATAAACGTCCGAGCGGAAGACTGCAAATGTCCTAGAAGTTCGCCGCCAATATTGTTCGACCGACTCTACGTTCCGCTCGGCTCAATGCCCAAAGGTTGGCTTATAGCGAGTGATCCTTGCTAGCAAAGCGGAATGTTACGCGTCCGGAATATTTGCCCGAGCGGAAGGGCATGGCCAAGTACTTCGCGAGAATGCCTTTCGAATGCCAGAGGTGTGATAATAGGCGAGCGGGCAACACACATATTAATTAGCAAAAGGACAAAGTGCAAAAAGATAGAGTGCGCGAAAGGAAAGCATTGCATTAAAAATAAAATCTCAGGTCGGGCGGCCTAAGTACAAAAGGGATCATATTTAGCCGAGTGGCCAAATTACAAAAATTACTCGATATAATCGTAGAGGGTCTTGGGGATGTTATTTAGGAGCGCCACCTGATCGCCGGCCGGAATATTGGTGGACTCCGGAAGAAGGCCCTTCGACTTCAGATGGGTCATAGTGGCAGTCATGGCCAAGTCGAAGGCTGAGTACATCCGCTCGCAAATTTTCTCCGAGAACTCGGGCGATCGGATGTAGCTCTGTCGCAGAGCGGCGACTCGGCTCGGCTCGGCATCTTGATATTCTTTGAAAGCCGCCTGGGAGCCTGTGAGGGCCTCGTTCAGATTCTTAAGTTTTTCCGCGTCGGCCGAGCGGCCCGCCTTCTCCCTGTCGAGCTGCTCCGTCAACTCTTTTATCTTCAGCTCCAGGCCCCGAGTCTCAACGTTCTTCTTCTCCATATCGGAGATAGCTGTATTCTTCCGAGTGGTGGCCAGGGTTATTTTGGTGTCAAGCGACTTGACTTGTCGCTCGGACTCGGCCAAGGCGTGGGCCTGGTCGGCTGTCTTCTTCTGCTCGGTCGCCAGCAGAGTTTGAGCTTTCTTCAGCTCCTTTTGCAGCTCGGAATAGGAAGGGCCCTGAAGGCCGGACGGATCAACTGCGGCCTTCAGTTGCCGTAGCTCCTCATCCACCAAGGCCAAGCGGTTGGAAACCGCAATTTCCTCCACCCATCTCTGGCAAAAGAAAATTATAGCTATTAGCGGCCGATCGGAAAGAATGAACACCAAAGTTTGTAGATTACAAACTTACCCCTGTGGCCTGCTGCATATGGTTGTTAGCCAAATTTCTGAGGGGTATCAGCGCAGTACGGGCCCGAGCATCGGCCCACATCTCTGCTAGGGGCCCTTTCAAGGTGATGGTGTGCTCGGGCGCAGATGGACGGTCGGCCTCTGGAATCAGCTCTTCAGTCGGAAGATGAAGAGTGACCCGAATCGTGCGGCCATGACCGGGGGTCGTCTGACTGGCAGTCGGAAGGGGATCAGAAGCCGGCGTAGAAAACTGGGAATGAATGGTCGAGCGCTGGGCCGAATGGCGAGCGGGCGGAAGGGTGCTGATTGGAACAGCCTCCACTGGAGCAGCTGGCTCGTCCCAATCCGAAGGAGTCCGGTCGGACGAGATGGTTTCGGCCTCTGGCGCCTTGCCCCAAGCAGTTGCAGTGACCCGCTCGGATGGTTGGACCGCGGAGGTTGCCGACCGCAGGGGAGTCTCCACTCGACGCCTCTTTTGTAAGGGCTGCTCCTCTTCCCGAGCGGAACTTTCCTCAGGGGCAGTTGGTTCTCCAGAAGGAGTGGCTCCGCTGGCCACGTTTTGCTGAGAAGCGGGAGCGATCGACTCAGCTTGAGTCCCGCTCTCCCCTTCGTGGGATCCGACCGGCTGGATACCCAAAGCTTCCATTTCTCTGGCCGCCGCGGCTTCCAGAGCGGCCGCCTTCTTCTTCAAAACACCGGCCATGACCGAATCCATAACGATGTCTGCTGCAAAGAAAGGAAAAGAAATCAGTTAGAAATCAAAGCAAATGCCCAACCAAAGTTCTTACCGAAGCCGGCCGGAAGGGGGGTCCGTATAGGACTCAGCCCGAAGATGTACATCACTCCCTCGTGGAGAAGTTTGTTGATGTCAAGTCGCAGACCGGCCAGTATATTTGCAGCGTGGAGGTAGTCCGGTCGGGTCTTGAAGTTCTTCAACTCGGGAGTGGGGGGCAGACTGACTTGCCACTGGGTCGGGAAGTTTGCCTGATTGGGCATACGGATGTAGAAAAAATAATCCTTCCAATGTTTATTGGAAGTAGAAAGTTTGTTGAAAAAGACCAAGCCGGGCCGAGCTTGGAACATGAAGGTGCCCGGCTCGGCTTGCTTGGGGTAATAGAAATAAAAGAAGACCTCCGGTCGGAGGGGGATGTTGTGAATCTTAAACAAAACGACAACACCGCAGAGAAGACGGAAGGTATTGGGTACTAAACTGCCGAGCGGCACACCGAAAAAATTACAGACATCTATAATGAAGGGGTGCACAGGAAAACGAAGACCGGCGGTAAACTGGTCTCGGAAGACACAGAAAGCTCCGCGCGGCGGCCTGTGAGGCCGAGCGGAGGGACCAGCTAAGCGAATTTCGAAATCCTCTGGGATTTCAAAATTGTCTGTCAAAATATCGAAGTCCCGCTGTTCGAATCGGGACTAAATGGTGGTGTACCATGGGCCGAGCGACTGATCCACGTGATGGGAAGAACTAGCCATGGGCCGATCGGAAGGAATCAAAAGGCAAAAAGACAGGAGAAAAACAATAGCGAACGAAAGGAGGTTTCAAGGATCGAAACTGAGGAAGAAAGGCGGAGGAAACACCGGAAAGGAGGAAGGAAAGCTATAAAACCTTACTGCGGGGAAAGAGATCGCGAAAAAGGCGCCGGAGAGCGTCGGAGAGCAGAAACAGGATCGCCGGAGCTCCAAAGCGCAGGGGGCAGTGGTTGGAATCGCGGAGGCAAATGAGGAAGAGAAGGAAAAACGAAGAATTTATAGGGTGAGGGCCGGGCGGCCTCTACCGTTGGATCCAGGTCACGGGAATCAAAGCATGCATCGAGCCGTCCATTTCGAATCGCTTCGATCACATCAAAACATCACGCCACCGCCGCTGTACGCCGATGGCAATGCTCCACGTGGCATTCAATCATTCGGAGCATTTAATGAAAGCATGCTCAACCTTAATGTCGAAGATTAGCGCAGAATACGAGGAGATCCGGTGAAGACTATTGTTGATACGCTAAAGGCTATCTCTATGGTTGGCCGAGCGGATGATACAAGCACGGAGGAACTGCTCGGCCGGATTCTTAGTCCAGTCAGTTGGACTATTCGCCTCCTTCGACTAGACTTGAAGGGGAGGCAAGTGATCCGGTAGTAAGAGCAGGGGGGTCCGCCCTGTGAAGTCAACGCCACGTGGAAGCCACAGTGGCAGTCGTCCATCCGGAGAGGGCCGGGTCCGACCGGACGTCCGGCCGGCTGACGGAATCGAACGCCCGGAGGGGGATGGGTCCGATCGGCTTGCCGACCGGACGATATACGGCTGATGGTTAAAGGCGCCCTGTCGAAATTAGGGTTCCGGCGCTCAGTGGAAAAGGTCATGGGCCGAGCGGACCTCACGCTCAGCCAAAGCCATAAGGTAACACTGCTAATAGTCCCCGTAAAGCATGTGATGGGGGATCTCCCCAAGTAAACCATCGCGTATGTCCGGCCGGATGTTGTGGGAGCTGTCCGCCCGGACGCTAGATCTGGAGCAAAGGGGAAAAGGACAAAGGAGGTCTTTTTCTAACAGCAGGTGTATTTCACGTGTAGGCCATGCTCCAAATCTTGTGACAGGGGATTCCGATGTCCCATCAAGGACATGCTGAGACTGTAGCGGTATGGGTTAGGGAAGCTCACTGACAAGCCCTTACTGGGGTATGGGCCATGGACACGTGTACACCTCGGTAGGTGTACACTCACTTCTTCACTGCCCTATATAAAGGCCCTCATTCTTCGTCGGAGGTACATTTTTACGAATTCTGGAGCCACTTTTTCTCTCTTGAGCTTCGCCTGACTTGAGCGTCGGAGGGTCGTCGCCGGGAACCCCTTCCCGGCCCGACTTCTGTGCAGGTTCGCCGGAGCTGTGTTACCAGTCGAAGATCCACGTCGACAGCCGGAGAGCGCCCCGTGCCCAGCGTCCGTTGGTTCAGCATTCGGACAGGATCATTTATGAATACGATAAAATTTTGGTAGTGATTTATGTATAACTAATTTTGATACCTAAATAGAAATGAGCAGATGATGATGACGATAATTATCAATATGTCAATAAGAACTCCTGAAACATACAATAATATAATATTTGTGTAGATTAAAATATCAAAACATAATAAATATAATTTTATAGTACTACAATGAAATGATGAAATCTCAAAAAAAAAAATAATGATGCATGGCTCCACTGTTCATGATTAGATCTTTCAAAAATACTCAAACAAATAAAAAAGAAAGGAAGTGAAAGCAATGCACTAAACAAGTATAATGTGTAACTAATTTTACATATCAACAAAAAAAGATACCTATATCATATTTTGAATATCTATTGGTGGTGACGAATTATTCCTGAGAAAATGTAATACAATTAGAGATGAGCAGATTATAATTAATATCAAAATAGAATAAATATATTTTGCATGTTTTATAAATGATAAACAAAAAATGTAAGTTATAGTTGCACAAATCTAGAGTCATGCATGCCTCTAGGATGCCTCTTGTAGAGTCATAGTTGCACAAATGTAAGTTAGAGTCCCGTGGGTCTTGAGTCTCTTGTAGAAGAAGAACCAAGATGGGTCATGCATGCCTCTAGGATTTTCAGATGATTTAGAAGTCTTAAAAATTGATGAGCCTATTATAGTTAGCTATAAGCTGACACTATCCTCTGGAATAATTTTAGATTCAAAAGCTATCAGATTGTTCCGTTGGAAGGAATAGTAAAGATACTCTTTGTAAGAATATCTTTACCTTGTCCTTCTCCCACGGAACAATCTGATAGCTTTTGAATCTAAAATTGTTCCAGAGGATGGTGTCAACTTGTAACTAACTATATATTACATAATTTCAACCTCTATTTTCATGTTATTATTGAAACTTGATAATATCTAAAGAATATTGAGATGTGTAGTTTGTTAGATAATCAATATTAACAATCAAGAAATAAAATATCAAACATCAAAAGAACAATCTCATAAAATTAGACATATATTTATACTCACTAAACTGTAGTATCCTCACTCTTCCGGCTACATCAGGCATATTTCTAGCACAGCCACAGACCACTTGTTGGCAGTCAACACACTCGTCGGCCTACACAACCACTAGCATGCAGCTAGCGGCCAACACAACCACCAGCATGCAGCTAGCGGTCGGCAAAGGCTCCAGCCGTTTGCTAGCGATCGACGGAGAGGAGAAAAACAGAGAGGAGAGAAGAGAACTTACCTAAAGATCACCGGAGAGGAGAGATCGCGCCAGAATTGCCGGAGTGGAGAGAACGCGCCGGAATCGCCGGAGAGGAGAGATCGCGTCAGAATCGCAGGATAGGAGAAAACCGAGTGCGCGAAAGGAGAGGAGAAGGGCCAGTGCCCTAATTTTATTTTCGGGGTTACCGACGGAATCGAATTTCTATCGATAATTACCTACGGAATCAAATTTCCGTCGGAGATTACCGACGAAATATAATTTCCGTCGGTAATCCTGATATTTTGTAGTGCAGTTTTATTTGGGGATTATCGACGGAATCTAATTTCAGTCGGTAATCTCTGACAGAAATTTGATTCCATCGGTAATTCTGATATTTTTTGTAATGTAAATTTATTTCGGGATTACTAACGGAATTTAATTCCTGTCGATAATCTTCGACGAAATATAATTTCCGTCAGTAATCTTGTTTTTCCGATAATAAATAGTTTTTATCATTTTATCGACGGAAATTTGATTCCATGAGAAAATATTACTAACTGAATTAAATCTCTGTCGGTAATATTTTGATTTTACCGACGGAAATTTAATTCCGTCCGTAATATTTTCTGTCGGAATTTAATTTTCGTCGGTAAAAATGGTAGAAATTATTAAAATAACATTATTACTGACGGAATCTAATTTCCATATGAGATTACTGACAGAAATTTTATTCCGTCTGAGTTTACTGACGGAATAATATTACGTCGGTATATTCCGTCGATAAACTTAATTATTTTTTAATGGAAATCTTTAGCTATCAAGATAAAGATAAATTAAAAAGTCCTAATAGTAGTAGAAAGTATTAATAGTGAGTGATATATCAATCCATGTTCTTAAACTAATCATTTATTAAAATTGATATATGCTATTTACTACTTTATACTTTATTGTCAATTAAATAAAAAGAAAAGATTGCAGCATCGACTATAAATGAGAGGAACAATAAAGGAATATGCAAAATTGAGAGGGAAGAGGAAGAGAAAGGGTAAGGAAAGGGATAGTGACAGAGGAGGTATCAACTAAAATTTAAAGTGAAAAGGGAGGAAAGAGAGATGATAAAATAAAAAATAATAATTAATTAGGTTAGGTAATATCCAGTTTAGTAATAATATAATTAGGATTAAATTTTACTAGACTAGTCCAATAAAATGCAGTAATACGTGCTTATATATTGACCTCAAATCCAAGAGCCTAGTAGTTTTTAGGATTCCAACCCAGCTCATGATAATACGATAAAACAGTCAGACGCTTAGTTTAAATCAGCAGGATGCGGAGAAGACCGAAGAGCTTGTCCAATTTAGAGGGACAAGCTACTACATTCAGTCACTGCAAGGAAGAGCAACTGAGGTTGACAGAGCGTAGGAGTCCCGACCGAGCGGCTACCCCGCTCTGCTAAGCAGCGGAATCATTGTTAAATCTCTCGATATCCTTTTGGGAGATAATGTCGCTGATATGAGATATGAGCAACAGATAAATCGTACAGCGAAAGCTTCTATTGTCTTGTCATGGATATGCATACCCTGTTAAGGTATGATATCAGAGATACTTTCCTGACAAGTCCTTTCATAAGACACATTAGAAGAACATGTTCATGCCTTGAGGAGCGTGCACGTCATCCACCAGAGCTCTATATAAAGGGGGATCCAAGCATTGGTGGAGGTACACGTTATTCACTCTTTGTGCTTATATTACTGTTGCTCTGCTTTCCTCTATAGTTCCGGTTACTGACTTGAGCGTCAGAGGGTCAACGTCAAGGACCCCTTCCCTAGTTCAACATTAACATTATTTGTTTTATAAAGTGGAGCGTGGTCTACAGCTCGTCAGCACAGCAGTTACAATTCTCAGCTAGCCAGCTTCTTGTTTTTCGACATGATTAATATATATAATAGGATTTATATAGTTTTATAATAATTTTACAGTAATACGAATGACATGATGTACCTACCAAATGTACCATAAGTAATATAACTGGGTTAAAAAGGTTAAAGAAAATAATAACATATAAATATAAATAATTTAGAAACATTAACAGCATTCCATTGTCGTCTAGTCCGGTTAGGATATCTGGCTTTCACCCAGACGACCCGGGTTCAAATCCCGGCAATGGAATAACTTTTTTAGTAAGAAATTATAGGATGAGAATATCAAATGATTTTTTTAAAAGTTTTATCTCTTTTGGCGGCTTTGTGATATCTACCCCTATAACATATAAAAATAAATTAATTTAACTTATTTAAAAATATTATATATAGAATTTTTTTATAGTTATGATGTTAATCAATATTTTTGGTATAAAAAATACGATAAGTCAGTTTTTTAATTATTATCTAAAATTATAGATGCAAACTAGCATTGTATTGATGATGGTTATAATATCTACCATCTCATTAGAAGTATGAGATTCAAATATCACACATATATTATATTTGTAGGATCGAAAGTATTGTGGTAAATAGTACTAGCGACTTTTTTACTTTTTTGTTGAAAATTATCGGAGTAAACGCAACGGAAATAAAGACGTAAAGGAAAAATAACATAAACCAAGCTGACACTTTTTGTTTTACTTGATTCGGAGTCTATGACAACTCCTACTCTAAGGACCATGATCGACGATCACTTTCGTTAGACAATTCACTAGCAATTCGATAATTACAAGTACAAAGAGATAATAACTTAAGTCTCGACCCTCTCGACCGATTGCGCGCCCGAGGTAGCGGAGCGCGAAGATGGCTCTGCTCGGCGTCTCTTGTGCTTGGTCAGCGACACGTCGAAGGAGGCTGATCCCAAGGGTTTTTCGACAGGAATAAGAGGGCGCTGCTCCGTCCGAGGCTGGGAGCTCGGGGTGGCCCCACCACTCGACGCATGGCTGGCCGCACCTTCGCCCGCTTCCGCAGACGTCTCCTCGCTTGCCCCGAGTGGATCTTCGTTGGTGTTGACCCGCGGAAGACCACGGCTGGCCAGTTCCTCAGTAGCATTCGCCTCGATTGCGCTATCCGAGAGCTTCGCCTTGCCGGCCATCTGTGCACGCATCATGATTTCGACTGCAGGATAAAAGGAAAAATCAGTTAGCATCAAAGGAGTATACAATTAAATATCTTACCTAGGTTGGTCGGCAGTCGGGTGCGGATCGGACTCAAGCCGAAGATGTAAAGAATACCCTCAAGCAGTAACTTGTGGATGTTGTACTTCTGACCGGTCATCATTGCCGCAGCATCCAGGAAGTCCGATCGGCTCTTATATCTCTTCAGTGGGGGCTGGGGCGCCACTTCGAGCTGCCAACGGGTCAAGAATTCCAATCGCTCAGGAAGACGTAAGAAAAAGAAGTATTCCTTCCAATGTTTATTGGATGTTGTCATTTTATCAAAAAACACTAAGCCGATCCTAAACTGAAAAAGGAAGGTCCCCAATTCGGACAGTTTCGAGTAATAGAAATAGCGGAAGATTCGAGGGACAAGGGGGATGTCGTGCAGCCGAAATAAGACGACTACGCCGCACAGAAGACGGAAGGAGTTCGGTACAAGTTGAGGGAGGGAGATACAGAAATATTTGCAGACAACAATAATGAAGGGATGCATAGGGAACCACAGACCGGCGGTGAAATGATCCATGAACAGACAAACACATCCGGTTGACGAGTTGTTTGGCCGATCGGACGAGGAGGGCAAAACAATCTCGTGGTCAGGCGAAATGTCGAAGGCATTCCTAAGGCCCTCCGCGTCGCCCTCGTCAAACCTGTACTCTATGGTGGTATACCAGGGCCCATGGATGGCGGCCAGCGGCCGAGAAAAGCTAGCCATCACTAAAAACAGACGCAAAAAAATGACGATCGAAAAATATGTGGAAAGGTTCACCGGAAGGATGTTGGAACAGTGGACAACAGAAGGCCCGAAGGAAAAAAGTGATGGGAGAGAGCTTATTGGAAAGGAAAGGAGGTCGCCGGAGAGAGGAATCGAAGGATCGTCGGAGGAAGAGAACGAAGGATTGCCGGAGGACAATGCGCATAGGATCACCGGAAGAGCACAAGGCGCAAGAGCACGAAGGTCGGAAATGCGGCAGCAAAAGTGTGGGGAAGGCGGCGAGGCAATGGGTTCATATACCCTGGGCTCGACCAACTGGAGCCGTCCGATTTAGGTCGCGAAAACCTAGGACAAGAACTCACCGTTGAATTCAAACCTCCAAACCTCGCCATCAGTGTCTGTCACGTCAGACGTGCGACGGCGGTGGGCGTGAGACGTGGCGTGCTACGAAGGGTCGACAATTAAGGTTGGCATGGGAACCTGTTCTGCCTTAATGAAAAGGGATTTGCACGCTTCCAGAGAAATCGGAGCGACGTCAAGTCAGCCCGCATTCGCCTAGGACAGACGGAGGAAAAAGTCTATAAGTGTAAACCTTTGCTTGCCCGATCGGATCAAAGGAGTAGGCTTATGACCGAGCAACCACCTTCAAAAGGCTGATCGGCAAGGGTCAGGCCCAGCCTGATCAATCCGTACAATAAGGAAGGTCGATCGGGATGGAATTTGTTCAAGCAATAGTCTAGTCAGTCGGACTGCGACCTCCTTCGACTAAACTTGAAGGGGAGACATGTGATGTGGTGATAAGGAAGGGTCACCTTGGGAAAAGTCTTCGCTACAATGGAGGTCAAAGTCAAGGCGGTCAACCCCCCCTATCACTGCCGAGCGGGCGAGTGGTTCGCCCGACCGAGATATGAAAGGCTCAATCCGACATCATCACTAGCTAGGCCACCAGCTGAGCTAAGACGCTCAAGACAGGAATGAACGCAAAGTGTCTGCAGAAACAGACCGAGCGGCTACTCCGCTCGGCTTTACATCAATACTCAGATTAGCAGAGTAGAGGCATAGCCGAGCAAACCACACATAAACAATGCTAAATACAGCCGAGCGGCTATCCCGCTCGGTCAAGGTGCGCGTACAACAACCGGACAGTGGAAGTATCGGCCGAGCGGCTACCCCACTCGGCCATGTAGTAGATTCATCATCCAGACAACGGAGACTCCAACCGAGCGGCCACGCCTCTCGGCCCCGCAACGGACGGCACTGGGACAGGGAACTCTATGCCGAGTGACCATCCCGTTCGGCTGAGCAATAGACACCGCAGGATATCCTTCGACATCCTTTTGGGGGTTAGTGCCGCCAATGGGTGGCACGATCAGGCAGAAGATCGTACGGCGGAAGCTTCCACTGTCGCTTCAGAGATATGCTCGGCTCGTTAAGGTACTGTGTCAGAGACACTTTACTAACTTGACTATTCACGGAAGGTTTGAGACAGCGTGCTCGCTTTGAGAAGCGTGTACACACGCTACAGGAACCCTATATAACGAGAGTCCAGACATCGGCGGAGGTATGCTATTCTCGCGATATTTATAGTCGCGTTACAGTCTCCTTTGCTTCTTGCTTCGCTGGAAATTGACTTGAGCGTCGGAGGGCTATCGTCAGGGACCTCTTCCCTGGCTTGATACTGACGCTGCTTGTGTTGCAGGCGGAAGCAAAGTCCCTCGGAGGTCAGCAGAAGCGTCACGTCCCCAGCATCCACCTCCTTGAATTTCGGACAGGATCAAAAATATTTATTAATATGATAAAGAAATAAATAAGCTCTCAAAATCAAATTCTAATCCACTAGTTTAAAAATATAAAAATTTAAAATCATTAAATAAATTTAAAACATCTAAACAAATTAAGTTCAAACAAATTCATAAAAAAAATTAAATCAAAATTGAAGAACCATTTCAACTATTTTGTTCATTCTAAATTCGACTTAATTATTTTATCAAATAAATGTTAACAACATAAAATTAAATTTGACTCAACCTTGATCTTGTTTCCAACCGTCCTTATCTTTTGGACCTCTTTATTTAAATAGGGCAACAAAATATTAAAAAGGGAAAAGCCCTAAAAAATAAAACAACCTAGCTAGTATTATTTTATCTTGAATATTCTCTTATTTTAACATTGTTGTAACATCGTGCCGGTATATCTTATAACAGCTACTACTTGTATTAAACTAAATTTGTTCAACTTATCAAAATATATATATATATATAATGCAACACTTTTATATAAATTTATATTTTTTACCAGATCAATTTAAAGTTAATTAAAATCATTTAAACATGCTCAAAAACATCTTAAAATTATCATAGCAGTTATTTACTAGTTATTATATAATTATAATGGCGGTTTTATCACTGTAGCAGCCACTGACTAACTGTTATATTGCTATAACAGTTTTTTGACTAAGTTAAACTAAATAGAAAAATAATCAATTTTGACACGTTAGCATCCATTCTACAACTACCACAGCAAATCTGGAATAAGAATATTTTCGATATTAAGTATACAATAGAATGTTTTTAAAAGTAAAAACGCTCATTTTAATGATTCAGACTGCTGCTTTAATTTTTTATTTAGTTAGTATCATATATTTAATTTATGGATTAATTTTGAAAATGATAATCTTATCTTATATATTTTTTTTATTAACTATCCAGATAAATTAAAAAATTCTAAGGATATATTTGGTTCAAATTATCTTATATATAACCTTGATTATATGATTATAGATAATCACATAATCAAGATTATGAGGATTAAAATATAATCAAATGTTGTTTAATTCAATCTAGATAATACAATAAAAACTTATTTATTTGAAAATTTTAATGAATAACCAAGTTTAATATTTTACTTTATTATCCTCAATTACAAAATCAACTATACTTAACTCTACGTTTTTTTACTTTTTCTTTTTCATGTTTTTCTTTATTTATATATATATATATATTTTTTTTTTATTTTTTTACTTTTTTTAATTTTTACGTTTTTTAAAATTTTTTAAGTTTTTTACATTTTTTTTTACTTTTTACTTTTTTATTTTTTAAGTTTTTTAAAAAAATTTTAACGTTTTTTTACATTTTCCCATTTTTTTTATTTTTCTAATGTTTTTTAAATTATTTTTTACTTTTTAAATTTTCTATAAGTTTTTACGTTTTTTTTGTTTTTTTGTTTTTTTTTATGATTCTTTATTTTTTTTAATGATTTTTCTATTTTTTAATGTTTTTATATTTTTTAATGTTTTTATATTTTTTATGTTTTTTCTATTTTTTAACGTTTTTCTATTTTTTTAAAGTTTTTTTACAATTTTTTTATTTTTTTATTGTTTTTTTATGGTTTTTTATTTTTTATGTTTTTATATATATATATTTTTAAATTTTTAAATTTTTTTTCTTTATGCTTTCCTTTTTTATCACATTTTTCTCTTATCCGAGGGTATTTTGGATAAAGAAAATTTATTAACCCTGGAATTAAAAAAAATCTCAGTTTTTCGAGATTTTTAGCATACCTCTTTTACTGACGTGTCGAATATGAAACATTACTCAGGAATCATCAATTATCTAAATCAAATAGAATTTTTATTGATAATCTTAACTGGATAATCAAAATTATATAAAATAATCCCTAACTAACCCATTCTAATAGTGAGTGATATATCAATCCATGTTCTTAAATTAATCATTTATTAAAATCGATATATGCTATTTACTACTTTACACTTTATTGTCAATTAAATAAAAAGAAAAGATAGCAGCATCGACTATAAATGAGGAGGAACAATAAAGGAATATGCAAAATTGAGAGGGAAGAGGAAGAGAAAGGGTAAGTAAAGGGATAGTGATAGAGGAGGTATCAACTACAATTTAAAGTGAAAAAAAAACGAAAGAGACCAGATAAAATAAAATAATAGATATTAGATAATATCGAGTCTAGTAATGATATAATTAGGACTAGATTTCATTGAGTTAGCCCAATGTAATATAGTAACTCATGCTTATATATTGACCTTAAATCCAAGAGCTTAGTAATTTTTAGGCTTTCAACTCAGCTCGGGACAATACGGTAAGATAGCGAGACATGTGCAATAGACGGATCGTACGACAGAAGCTTTTACTGTCTTGTCAGGGATATGCATGCCCTGTTAAGGTATGACGTCAGAGGTACTTTCCTAGCAGGTCCTTTCATAGGACATATTGGAAGAACGTATTCATGCCTCGAGGAGTGCGCACATCGTCCACTAACACTTTATATAAAGAGGAGTCAAAACACCAGCGGAGGTACGCGTTATTCACTCTTTGTGCTTGCATTAGTGTTGCTCTGTTTTTCTCTATCCTTAGCTTAGCACTGACGTTGTTTGTTTTACGAAGCGGAGCACGATATACAGTCAGTCAGCGCAGTAGTCACATCCCCAGCTAGCCAGCTTCCTATTTTCGGACCAGATTAATTTATATAATAGGATTTATATAGTTTTATAATAATTTTACAGTAGTACGAGTGACATGATGGACCTACCAAATGTACCATAAGTAATGAAACTGGGTAATGTTAAAGAAAGTAATAATATATAAATATATATTATTGAGAACAACTAACATCGTTCCATTGTCGTCTAGTCCGGTTAGGATATCTGGCTTTCACCCAGGCGACCCGGGTTCAAATCCCGGCAATGGAATAATATTTTAGTACGAAATTATAGGATGCGAATATCAAAATGACTTTTTTATAAAAAATTTTATCTCTTATGAGGGGTCGGATCTTCTGGACCAGGAATTCCTGGTCCACCCCTGGACCACATATCTGGTATAAAATTATCCCTCACGTGCAAAGCGCGTGCACGAAAAAAGCTCTATCCTCTTCCAACTCGCGTCGCCTCCCTCCCTCCCTCCCTCCAGCGCCGCTTCCCTCCTGTTGCCCTAGCCCCGGCAGCTTCGACATGTGGAACGACCGGGACGGGCCGCAGGTGTTCTGCTCGCCCGTCGATGGGCTGCCGTCGGCCAGGTTCTTCCCCGAGGGCGCCGTGCACAGCGTGAAGCCCTATGGAGTCGCAACGGGGCCGAGCGAGGACGGAGAAACGGATGATTGGATTCCCAGCGGCGAAAGCTGAAGGAGTAGGAGGAGATCAAGAAGAGCATTGGATTCACATGAAGATGAATCTACCGACGTCACAGTGAAGAATCTGGACGAGGAGACGCATAAAAATACGACCTTTACATCAAAGAGCTCACGACCTCTGACGAATTTCAACACTCCAGATAAAATTGCAAGGAAAGATTGGAAGATTTCTTTGAGAGACGGTGGTGCCAGGGATTCCAGAAAAAAATGGCGGCTTCTGATACAAAGCAAAGATTTGGTTGGAAAGAATTCGATGAAACTAACGAAAACCATGAAGAACTTGAAATTGGAGACCGGAGAAGCTAATTCTGTGAGGAAGAAAATGAGTTCAAGAAACCATGGCAACAGCAGGAACCAAGGATTTAGGACTCGGCATAGTTCTAATTAGTTGAAAGCACTGCTTTTCAGAGAGTAAAAATGGATAGAATGGGGAGCTAGGTTCAAGGTGGGGAGAAGAACATTGTGACCAACCACCGAAATGTTCAACGGGGAAAGTAGCGATTGGAGGGAGAATTCCATGCGAGGAGATGATGGCTTCAGAACAGCTTGGTTATGGATAGTGACTATTGCAATTCTTTAAACCTTTGAAACATGAATTCTCAGGAATTGCTTGGTTGTATGTGATTATAACATGAATGTTTTGCAATTGTGCATCACGATGGACTGAAACTTAGCACTTTCACTGGTGCTTCTTGTCTTGGTTATTTCATTGGACATCGACATGCTTCTTTTGTCTTAGAGCTAGGACTGTCTTACTTTTAGTTGGTGAAAGGATGAACATGGTTCATACACACCAAAGGAATGGGTTGAGTTGATCATGTCGGATAAGTTAAACATATCGAGCAAACTAGGCAAATGAGCTATGCAAATTGATAAATTTGATTCATCAGGACAGGTAGAGCAAGCAAGTTACCGAAATGTGCCAGGTGAGTTAAACAAAGTCAATTAGGTGCTTGGATCAAACTAGCAAGGGAACCATGTGAGTTCAACGAGCGGATGAACCAAGGTCAAATTGGATGAAAGAACAGAAGAATACCAAAGAATAAAATATTCTAAATGAAAAATATAAATTCGACTTAACATTGTATTCCTTACTCGAATCAAATACATCCTATGAAATTTAGTAATTGATTCCTACATAAACAACTAGCATAACTTGGTAGGTCTATCAATCACATGCTCATCTATTACTCCTTTACATGCCAGCCATTATGCAATCATTCGAATACTAATCACTTCATTTGAAGAACACTGCACTTTGTCAAACTAGAAAAACAAAATGATCAAAGGGAAAACATGATAATCTGTTTCAATGGCACAAAATTATCCAGGGTATTCTGAAAATTAACTTTTATATTTTGAAGAGTAGCTTATTATTGCAGAATAAGCTCTCATGATCTGATTCATAATGTCAGGTGAGCATTGGAGAAATTTTGCAAATAGACAACTGAAGTGTGCTTCCAGGAGGACTGGAACCAATTCAATTCCATTACTTTCAAAATAGTTAAAATTTTATAGCAGAACGAGCTTAGAGAAGTAAGCCATCTCAGTAATCAAACAGTGCACACTGCAAGCCAATTTGTTCCACACAGAATACTAATCGACTATCTTTTCTTGCATCAAGAACAGACAAAACTACAACAGATAAGTTCCTGTGCTAATGTCAAATGCAAGCCTAGGAAATCATCATTCATAGTTGCTGATGAGAACAAAGATTGTTTTTCATTCAAAGAATTGTGCAACAGTAAATACCCTCAAGAATTTAATAACAAATATTGAGTTTGAATAGAAGAGGAAAATATAGGTGATGCTGGCTGGAGGAGAACAGGAGGTCGACGATGCTGGCTAGGGGCGGCGCTGGACCTCATCCTTGCTTTTCAGTTTTCGGATTCCTCCATAGAATCCACCTGTGTCGCAGCCCTCTTCCCTATGATCCTTCCGGTTAAGGATTGCCCGACTCCACCTAGACCCAGGTGTGTACTGGTTGAACTGCACGACAACAGTATCTAGCAAACCAAATATGAAATTAGCACAATCAACCTGATCATCAGCTGTGCAAAACGAACATTCATGTAGTTAGATATGAACATGCAACATTTCATTGCACTCATGACTTAATGATGCTCAAACAATGCATTTTACAAGCCCTACTACCTTTTCACACATCCACTAAACGAAGAACAAAATACTTACCACTAAGATGATAACAACAGAAATGTCAATTTCCATCACAAGATTCCAAGTGACCTATTCCTTCATACCACCATCCTGCAAAATATAATAAACACATTTTCTTAATGAGTTTATCGTTAGATTTGTCTATCTTCAACCAAAGACACACAAGTATGATTCAGTTTTAGATTTCTAAAAGGCCTCAAACTACCAACCATAAGGAAACTCTTTGTTCCTTCTCCATTGGATCTCAATATGGTCGCATGGTTGCAAATCGTTCAAACAATTGCAGATATGAAGATCATAAGCAGGAGTGTCCATAGGAGGCGGCCTTAACCTATCCCACTCAACTCCTTCTATGACTACAGTTCTTCTTCCATGTGGTGGATATCTACAAGTCGAGAAGAATGAATAACGCACGCCATGTTATATGAAGCCAGTGTGATAACTTTGAGAGACACAACTTAACTTTTCATCAAAAGGAGAACATATTTTGAATTAAAATGAGAGCAATTGTCCGCATACCTTGCTAGAAAAGTGTCAGTGCGGCAATCGTAGCTAACTTCAGCATCATAACATGAGAGCATAGATCCCAAATGCCCATGCTGCAAAACAACATTACGAGCCTTAGCAATCCAATGAGGCAAAAAGGGGAAGAATCCATCGATTAAATGAACAATCCCTCGGATTTAACTGAAGAGCAAATCAAAGTTACCGGCGAGTGTGGAATTTTGACAAACACAGCATGTGCAGAACATATGATAATGATGATACACACAAGGCAGAGTAACAATCTTGAAGATATGTATGACTTTTTTTTCAGAATAATGGAGTCTGATCATTTACCTTGCGGTGGAGGACGGGAGGCCGGCGATGCTGGCTGGAGGCGGCGCTGGAGGCCGGCGATGCTGGCTGGAGGCGGCGCTGGAGGCCGGCGATGCTGGCTGGAGGCGGAGCTGGAGGGAGGCGGCGCTGCTGGAGCCGGCGCTAGAGGGCGGCGGCGCTGCTGGAGCCGGCGCTAGAGGGAGGCGGCGCTGCTGGAGTCGGCTCTGGAGACGCTTGAGGGAGGCGGCACTGCTGGAGTCGGCGCTAGAGGGAGGCGGCGATGCTGGAGTCGGCGCTGGAGGGGGGCCGGGCGACGAGGGAGGCAACGGGAGGGAGGCGACGCGAGTTGGAAGAGGCTAGGGTTTTTTTATTCACGGGCTTTGCACGTGAGGGAGGATTTTATATAAAATATGTGGTCCAGCGGTGGACCAGGAATTCCTGGTCCAGAAGATCCGCCCCCCTCTTATGACGGCTTTGTGATACCTAACCCTATAACATATAAAAATAAATTAATTTAACTTATTTAAAAATATTATATATAGAATTTTTTAATAGTTATGATGTTATTCAATATTTTCGGTATAAAAAATACGATGACTCAGTTTTTTTAATTATTGTCTAAAATTATATTTAAAATTATAGATGCAAACGCTAATCTATTGAAGGTTGTTATAATATCTATCATCTCATTAGAAGTATAAAATTTATATATCACATATATATTATATTTGTAGGATCGAAAGCGCTGTGGTAAATAGTACTTGTGACTTTTTACTTTTTTCATTAAAAACTATGAGAGTAAAAATGCAACGGAAATAAAGACGTAAAGGAAGAATAACAGAAACCAAACTGACACTTTTTGTTTTACTTGATTCAGAGTCTATGATAACTCCTACTCCAAAGTTCATGATCGACAATCACTTTCGTTAGACAATTCACTAGTAATTCGATAATTATAAGTACAAAGAGATGATAACTTAATTACTATAAATGAAATTATACTGATAATTTAAATATTTGAAGATTCGTACTTTTGGTCGTTAGAGATGCGTTACAGTATCGTAAAATTGTCTTTAGAGCAGCGCTTAGGAGATAAGTTGTTCCTTGAAGTTCTGTCTCTTTGGCTGCTCAAACAAGGGTTTTATAGGCCGTGGATGGTGCTTCCAGCAGCAAAGTTTATCCCCTAAGCTTCGCTCGTAATAATCACCACAATCTACTATTTTTATTCTCTGAAGGGGCGCCTTCTGTGCACCTCCGCACACAGCTCCAAGGCGCCTCCAACTGTATGGGAGATGCCTCCGCGCCCTTCCGCGCGGGATCTTCGACTAGGATATTCGAAGCACCTCCAGCAACATAGGAGGCTCCTCGAGCATTGTTCACCTGAAGTTTCCCTTGGTTTTTGCTCATGCAAAAACATGTTAGTGTAGGAGAAACATATTTAACCTACAAAATAGTTTTAGTACAATAAAAACATGGTATGTAACATCTTAGGACTGTCCAATTTTGATTTTCGGATTTTCTGAAACCCAGGTTGAACTGACGTCTACTGTTCCCTCTACATGGAACGTGTACTCACTTACTCCTCTCAGGAGAGTGTACCTGATGTTAAACTGGTCTTCTAGACTGTTTGAACTTTTGCTCAACATCTGTGACTTCAGGCCTTTTCGTTGGACGTTCTATTCCTGACCCATCCAGTCTTCCGCCTAGTGTTCACGACCCCAAGACTTTCATTTAGTGTCCTCGACCCATAGATTTTTGTCCAACGTCATCAACCTGTCAAGACCTCACTCAGTCCCATGGACCATGACTTTCTTGCCTAACCACAACTAAGACTTTCCACCTATTTAGTATCTGTTCACTAGGATTTTTTTGCCTAACCTTAACTAAAACTTTCACCTTACCAAAGATCACTTAGGACTTTCTTGTACACTTAGTCAACTTATTATAGCAACAACCAATTTTAAATTTCAACCCTTTGACATTATCAAAATATATGTTCGATTATCAAGTACTTCCTACATCAACAATATTAACACATTCATTTTAGCATTAACACATTATTGTAGGGTCCACATATCATATACACATTATATTAGCATATTCATTCTCTTATATTTATTTTAATATTAACACTCTTTATTTGTGGATCCCGCTGTCTACTCATTCATCTTTATATATTAAATAAGTATAATTTTAATTTTATTTATACAGTTTAAATGATTATTATTTAAAATAAATAATATTTTTTCTCATTTATAAGTGCCATTATTTAAAATTAAAATATTATTATAAATTTGCGATGGAGGAGTACAACCTATAAAAAAATCACACTTGTATACAATTAAAAAATAACATATAAATTAAACATAAAGAGAAACTACAAAATACTAATTCAAGGATTATTGTATTAGACAAAACGATATGTTGTCAGAGATTTAGAAAATTGGCTGAATTTAAATACATCAAATTAAATTCAACTTATCTATCGAGATGTCCTGGACAAATAATCTCAGACTGCCAGCAGGGGCAGGATTTCTGTCAAGTGCTGAAGGCAGACTACACAGTGTCGAGCGGGCAGAGCGACCAAGCGAGCAAATTGGCCAAATGTTCGACCGGGCAAAGGGTCGAGAGGTCGAGCGAGCAGTTGAGCGACTGACCGGTCGAGCAGACTAAGCGAGCGTTCGGACGGAAGGGCTTGCGGCCGAGCGGACAAAGAGGCCGAGCGAGCGAATGGCCGAGCAAATGAGTATTCAACCGAGCAAACTGAGCAAGCGGGCGGGTAAGTGGCCGACCTAGCGGAATGACCGAGCAAGTGACCGGGCAAGCGAACGAACAATCGAGCGAACTGGGTGAGCGGCCAAGCAAACTGAATGAGCGACCAAGCGAACTGAGCGAGCGGCCAAGCGAACTGAGCTAGCGGCCGAGTGAACTGAGCGGCCAAACGAGCTAGTCGTAGACTGAGTGACCGAGCGGCCAGACGAGCATGCAGTCGGCCGAACAAAAAGGTCGACCGAGTTAGCGGCCAAGCGAACGTAAAGGCCGACCGAGTTAGCGGCCGAGCGAATGCAAAGGTTGACTGAGTTAGAAGTCGAGCGAATGTGGAATTCGAGCGAGAGGATGGACCGAGGCCTGCGAGGGTCGTAGTTTTCTTGAAATAAATTTGTCCCATCTCCGATCGTGCTTCGAGATTTCCTCAGGTCATCTATTTCCCAAGATATAATGGTGAACCATGATACCCACCAAACACTGATGGTCACGACGAACTGAGAGGTACACGACTGCTATCACGGGCACATCGCCTAGCAAGAGATGTGCGATAGAAGAGAAGGGGAACGTAGATGGAGAGCTTCAATTTTTTGAGCATGTAACATTTTGCATGTGGATGGAGCCTCCTTATATCAGAGCTCAAACCAATAGGCAACGTTAATGATCGTTTAATAATCATTATTTACCAGTTGTAAAACGCCAACGTTTCAATTGGCTGCATTATTTTTTAATTTAATGCATCTGTTACACCCTTAAATAAGTAGCAAAAAGTTTATGTGATAAAATGTTGGTTTTTTCACTTGGACAAATTTTGCCCAGATCGGTCCGGCATTCAACGCGCGTAGGTCGTGCTCACACACAAGTCAACATGCTCCAGTGCAATCTGGACCCTGGATTTGCACCTTCTGCGCACCCACGCGTGAGAAAGCGCCTCTCCTCATGCATTTGTTCACATCATCAATTCATTTGAATCAATATAAATCAACCAATATGCCATAAAACTCCTAATGTGAGACTAAAGTCTCATTCACAATGAAGTTTCATGCCTCTTCCACCTCTTCTCTATTCACATATATCCAACAATCCCTCACATGAATGAAAATAGGGTATGTGATAGCATTTACCAGTTGAGTACAGTATATGACAAGTAGGTTTTACCCTTTGAACTTTCTCTTATAAAGATTTGTTTGCTTACTAGCTAACAGTAGACGCGATGTCCTTGAACTGTTCATTCAGCCCTCTGTGTAAGCATTGACATATCTCACCCAAGACTTCTCCTAATACAACTTAGTTCTCATGAGTGTGTTCATGGTTCATTCTTAGTCATGAACACGCTTGGTTTCATGAGAAGTTCTAAGAACTGTGTCTCAAATTCTCTTCTAAGCAGTCCCACTTTTTTCTCACATAGGTGATCTTTTAAAGTATTCCACATTACTCTTCTTTGATCATTAAAAGTCATGTGTTTAACCTCCTTCCTTCACTGATTCATTGGGGTGTTCTCCTAAAATGAGCAACTTTGTTGATACAATTAGGTTGTTCCTTTGAACCTAGTTCTTGGAATCTTCAATCTACATAGGTTGGATTTCCTTTGCACCAACATTTCTCATCGGCATCAAACTCATCCCTCCCGATGAACTTTCAACTAACTCTCTGGTTATCCCCATAGTTAATGGATATAATAGGTTATCCTTTGACTTCACATAATAACAGCGATAACTCTCGTTGTGTAACGCCTCGACCCGGGTGGGCCCTACAAGGACCAAACCGGGAACACCACCAGAATTGCCCATCGGGTTGACCATTCACTCCACAGACCACCGGAGGTCCTTTCAGCGTGCTTTGTCCTCACTCGCACTCACCCTGGAAAACTTCCCAGGAGGTCACACATCCTCAGATTTCTCCAAGCCAAGCACGCTTAACTTAGGACTTCTTAGGTTTGGGATTCCGAAAAGGAATGTGCACCTTGGTGATATGTATAGTATCATCTAATCTTTTAAGCCATACTTAACCAGAATCTCAGAACCGGGGTATTACAATCACCCCCACTTAAGGACACAACGTCCTCGTTGTGTAACCATGAATCACACCACAGACAAATTCCAGAATCTCCCTCGCTAATTGGTGCACTGGGTGCTCCTACCATAGGCGCACTCACGGTCGCAAGGTCGCTCTGATACCATCTGTAATGCCCCGGCCCGGGTGGGTCCGACCCGGACCGAACTGGGAACGCCACCAGAATTGCCCATCGGGTTGACGACTAGATCCACAGACCACTGGACGTCCTTTCAGTGTGCTTTGTCCTCACTCGCACACACCCTGGAAAACTTTTCAGGAGATCACCCATCCTCAGATTTCTCCAAGCCAAGCACGCTTAACTTTGGAGTTCTTAGGTTTGGGCTTCCGAAAAGGAAGGTGTACCTTGGTGATATGGATCTCAAAATCGGGATATTACACGTTGAGAGTAGTTGTCTAATAGTATTATGTCTATAATGTATGTATCTAGACTTACTATCATAGTTTGCAAAATCGCGATCCGGATCGTAGGATCGTACGATCCTACGATCCGGAAACCCAAAATCGATCCAGGCTCGTGCAGAATTGTTTTTGTAGTAGGATCGCAGCAGGATCGGTAGGATCGGAGCAGAATCGGTAGAATCGGAGCAGGATCGGAGTAGAATCGGAGTAGGATCGGTGGAAGCTTTGAGAGGTCATAACTTTTGACTCGGATTAAACCACGGGGCCTATAATATATCAAATTAAAGCTCGTTCAGAGATCGTTAATAAATTTCAAAGTTTATCCTTAACCATTATCTTTTTTTCATCTTATTAGAGTTTTAAATTATTTAAATATATGTTTAATTATTTTTGAGTTAGTTTTTTATCAATAATATTCTGTCATTTATTTTTCTCAAAATAATAAGTTTTTGGATGTCTATTGTCTAGTATTGTGTGGCATCAACCAGTCTTTAGAAGATTATTTCCGACATTCATATTTGAATCAAAGAATTCAATAGCTTTTGTTATATACGTTAGATGCTTTGTTGACATTTAAATTGAATTATCTTATAAATCAAGGAAATATTTTTGACATTGTATGTGTTATTATTATTTTGTTAATAGATATTTTATATTCTTTCATTTTATGATATGAAAATATAAATATTATTACTATGCGAGAATGATAGTTGAATTACAAGTTAATTTAAATTTGTACATGTAGTAATGTAATTTGATGTGTTGAGTATAAATAATTGCATATATATACAAAATTAGTTATTTATTTATATGTAAATGAGTTTTTTAGGTATTTTTTCTAATTATTAATCATGTATGATAAAATTTTAAGGGTTTTTGGTAGGATCGTACGATTCTACGATCCGATCCTGATCGATCCGATCCTGATCCTAAATCGATCCTGCGTAGGATCGCGATTCTACAAACTATGCTTACTATTATACAAATGGTTTTGTGCCTGACCGATTGCTGATTGCAATGTATGCAAATTATCGGTACAAGTTTTGGTCATCTCAGAATATCTTCTAAGAATTGATGTAGTCATTCAACCTTTTCACCATATTTGTTAAGAGTCACAAACTCAGATTTCATCGTGGATCTAGTTATTACCGTTTGCTTAGAATATTTTCAGGATATGGCTACACCACCAAGAGTGAATACATATTCACTCGTAGACTTAGAGTCTTTTATGTCAGATATCTAACTCGCATCACTGTACCCTTTGATCACAGCAGAATATCTCATATAGTGCAATCCATATTCACGAGTATACTTCAAGTACCTTAGTACTCTTGTTATCCCTTTTCAGTGCTTGACACCAGATTCTGAGTAACTTCGAGGCTCACTTTCTACACAAGCTCTTTTGCTCTGTCTAATCTCAACCTCAATTGGTTCCTCATCATCATCTTCACCTTATGTTTCATATGCCCACTTTGAGGAGCTAGCATCCTCTCGGGTCTTATACGAAAATACATGTTCGAAAAATGAGACATTTCTTGATTCTATAATTGAGTTTTTATGTATCTCCGATATTTGTGACTCATATACAAAAAATGATACGTATTGTTGCTTTATACATATCCAATAAATATGCAATTAACAGTCTTTGATCCTATCTTAATCCTTTTCAGATCATGTACCAATACTTTGGTAAGACATCCCCACATTCGTAAATATTTATAGAACGATTGTTTTCCATTCCACAACTCATAAGGGCTCTTATCTATTTTCTTCTGGGGCACTTTATTTAAAAGGTAATTAGCTATTAACACAGTTTCCCTCCACATGAACTCTAGCAGTTCAGAGCTTAATAGAAGAGCATTCATCATCTCCTTTAGAGTTTGATTCTTATGCTCAATAACTCCATTTTGCTGAGGAGTATAAAGAGCTGTAATTTCATGTTTGATCTCATGTTCAACACACAATTCAGCGAACGGTGATATATATTCAACGCCTCGATCACTTCGAACCACCTTAATCTTTCTAGTAAGCTAGTTTTCAACCTCATTCTTATAGAGTGTAAATTTCTCTGTAACTTCATCCTTACTTGTGAGAAGATACACATAACAGTATTTTATGTTATTATCTATAAAAGTGATAAAATAGTTATTTCCACCAGGTGTTAGTGTATCTTTGAGGTCACACATGTCGGTGTGAATTAGCTCGAGTGGTTCATTGTTTCTTTCAATATGTTGAAAGGATGACCTTATCATTTTTTCTTCAACACAAATCTTACACTTGTGTTTCGGGTCAAGGTGGAATGTAGGTATGCTTTGCATATTTATTAATATATGCAATACATCGTAGTTAATGTTGGATCGTGACACACGTGAGAGGGGGGAAGGTGAATCACGTGGTTTTAAAATACTTCTTTTTTTATTTCTAAAACTCGAGTATGCAGCGAAAAATAAGAAAGAAAGCACCAGAAAAATACGAGTAGTTTTTACTCGGTTCGGAGCCTTCGGTGACTCCTACTCCAAGGCCTAGGTCTCGCGGACCTATCGATGGGCAATCCACTAAAACCCTCTTCCGGTACCCCTGAAAGAGAGAATCAAGTATAAAAAGGTTAGGTCAAGTGCAACACACTGCACTTGCCCTTTTATAGTAATTAAGTACAAAGACAAAGTTACCAACACTCTTATGGATCGAAATGAGAGCTCTTCTTATGTTGATGTTTGTCTACCGGGTGCAATCGGAACTCCTCGGATTAGTCGTCGGACTCAACAGCTTTGTAGTAGAGTCGTAGCAGCAATCGGGAGCAGTCAGAAGCTTGAATGAACGCACAGTAGCTCGTATGTAGTTGTTGTAGCAAAGCCTCCTCGAAACTGTCTTATAAAGAGCTTGGAGGGCGCCTTCCAAAGGCCTTGAAGGCACCTCCAATGGGATAAAATCTATCCCGACTTCGCTGCGCCTTATCTGCGAATCGATCAAATTTTATCCGTGGAAGGCGCCTTCTATAGCCATGGAAGACACCTTCTATGAACAGTACCGAGGCGTCTTCTGTAGCCATGGAAGGCGCCTTTGGGTACTGTTCACCCGAAGGCAGATTTGCTTTCTTGCTTGCTATCTTGCCCTGTAAACATGTGTTAGTCTAAATACCCTGTAAAAATGTGTTAGTCCAAATACTCTGCAAAAAATGTGTTAATCCAAATACCCTGCAAGACAAGTGTTAGCACAAATATAGAAAAAATAATAAAAGAGTAATTAGTTCATGTCCTCCCAAGAGCAAGAACTAGTCAAGGTCTCAGCTTAGGGATCCCAAATGGACCTAAACTGGATCGACGCGTACTGTCCCTCAACTGGGGTGCATCCTCACAGTCACTCTCCTCCAGTGACTTACCTTTACTTACCTTTTGCCAAACATCTGGTCATCCCGTTGACCAGTCTAGATTTCGTGTCGACTATCTGGTCGGCCCTTCGACCTTGCTGACTTCCCTGCAATACTAAGTTTGCATAATAGATAAAATGGTAAGGTAAAACAGTGTTAACAAAATTCAAGATTCGCTAGTCCGGTCAACCGCGCGCGGTCGATCGGAAACTAGTCGATCACATATAACCTAGGGTTTTCTCCCACTAAGGTTGTCTAGCTTCACTCACTAGGACTTCCATTGCCTGACTTCACTCACCAGGACTTCCTCTACCTGTCTTCACTCACTAGGGTCCGGCTTCACTCACCAGGACTTCCACCACCTAGCTTCACTCACTAGGGTCTGGCTTCACTCACCAGAAATTTCCCTACCTTACTTCACTCACTAGGACCCGACTTCAATTCACTCACCAGGACTTCCACCACCTAACTTCACTCAGTAGGGTCCGACTTCACTTACCAGGACTTCCACCACTTAGCTTCACTCACTAGGGTCTGACTTCACTCACCAAAACTTCTAATACCTAGATTCACTCACTATGGCCCGACTTCACTCACCAGGACTTCCACTTTGCCTAACCTTTGGTTAGGACTTACCTTTGCAAGTCATCTAGTCCTGACTAGACTTCTCTCTTCCAAACATCAAGTCCTGCTTGGATCAACCCTTGGTCAAATTGACCAAACTTAGGTATATTGTCAAACATCGAAACCCTAGAGGTCGATTGTACCAATAGTTAACATGTCCTAGTCTACCATGCCACAGACATGAATTGTCAAGTATATAAGTGGAAGAATTTTCATTTTTATTTATCTTAGGTTTAATGGCCATTATATTGAACTTAAATAGCTGATCAGATACATAGTCTCTTCCAACAAATATTCTATTCTTAGACAGTACAATTCTATCTGACTCAAAAATAATGTGAAAGTCATGCTTGCTTAACAGTGATCTGAACACTAGATTCTTTCGAATCTCCGGAATATACGACACATTATTTAGAGTAAGACCCTTGCCCGACGATATATCTTCAGCATCACTTTTCCTTGACCCATGATGTCCGAGGTTGTTAAGTTTCCTATGAATAGTTTGTCTCCATTGACTTCTTCGAAATTGTGGAGCAACTCTTTGTTACAGCACACATGTCTTATAGCTCCAGTATCGATCCACCAATGTCGCAGGTTTGAACATCATGTTTAGCTCTGAGACCACTGCGCATAGGTCGTCCGTTTCTAGTCTCTCATTCAAGTTGACCTCCTGCTTCTTTTGCTTTCTGCATTCCGAAGATTTATGACCGACTCGGTTATAGTTGAAACATCTTTCTCTCTGAACTCTTATTGTCTTCTTCGAAGCGAAGTCTAACAAGGTCGCGCTCGCACACGAGTCAACATGGTTCAGTGAAATTCGAGCCATGGATTTGTAACTCCCTGCACACCTGCGAATGAGAGAGAGTCTCTCCTCATGTATTTGTTCACATCATCAATGCATGTGAATCAATATAAATCAACCAATATGAAACTAAAGTCGCATTCACAATAGAGCTTCATGCCTCTTCTCTATTCATATATATCTAACATATTATTGTATTGTGACTAAATATATTCAATTAAGTCGACTCGAAATTGATGATGCACATGCCTTCTCTAAATTTACGAGTTTAATTGGAGATTCATAGACAGTTGAGTCTCTGGAACAAAAGTTAGAGTAAATGATTCATTTTTCATCAGAAATATAAAAGACATATCGGTTGCATGTGAATTAAATGGATAATTTTATATATATGGATTATATAGATAATTTGGTGAATATAGACCATATGGATTAGTTGGTGGGTATGGATTATGTGGATAATTTAGTAGATATGGAAAATATGTATAATTTGGTGGAATTTATGAATTTTGGGAAGAAATATTTTATAAAAAAAAATTAAAAAAATCCTCAATTATTTTCATCTATTTCCGAGAAAAATAATATAGAGAAGATTTTTAGAGGGATTTAAGTGTTTGTAGGATTAAAATAAGTTATGCACGATAAGTATTTATAGATGAAATTTTATTTTTTTTATTAAAATAGTCGTTAACTAATCGATTGTGTAGATTTATTAGTTGTTAATTAGTTGTTGTGTACACCTATTAGCTGTTAACTAGTCGTTTAATTTTTTTATTTTAATTTCGTAAAAAATATACCACTAATTTAATTTTATTTATTGAGTTTTAATATTAATATTTTTAATTTTTAATTTTTTAATTAAAAAAATACATGGAGGATACCCATGTGGCCATGATATATTTTTTTTTGTTTTTTTAATCCACGCATGCATTAACGCTGTGTATCAAAATTAACAAGTAAGGCTGTTATACCATTCACAGTTTAACGTGAACGTAGACGCTCTTAATTCTACAATAATTTACAGTGCCTCCACGCATTAACGCTGAAGTATAAACAGCGACGTAAAACGCTACTCTTTTGTTTTTTTATCAGAATAATATCCTATCAAGCGTCAGTATATATTTCTTTAGCAACTACTTTTACTTTTATAATAATTAATTACCATATCATTTAGCAGCCTATAATTTTATAATTACTATAATATAGTCATTATGATCTGGAAACTTCTATAATGACCTTAAAAGTAAGGGTAATTTAGAAAAGTAAAATGTACAGGATTGGGATGAACGCTCTTTTCAATTTTTTTTTACTATTTTATTGGATAAATGCGAAGCTATTTTGTCATTGAACTTGCACCACACTGATCAGGGCTAATGACTTAATAATTAAAAATACAATTGTTGATTGTGATTGCTAAATTAATACGTGAGAATTTAATTTAGGAGAAATTATTTCTATAAATATGTGAGAAATTTTAATTAATTTTAATATCACATTTTTAGTAATTAGTACATCGAATCATTTATATACGGAGAAAAAAATTAAAGGTCTCCCTTTTGATTTTTAAGGCGGTAAATGAATCAAACGTTCGTGAACAAGTTTAGTGTTAGACTTGGTAAAAATTTATTTATGTTCGTTCAATATATACAAGATTAATTAAATAAACAAACTTTAACAGCTCATTAATCTAAACAAATAAGTTTGAACACATATGTTCAATTCGTTAACATTCATAAAAAATATTCATGAACAATATTCGTGAACAATATTATTGAACAATGTTTATGAATCATATTCATTAATAAAATTCTTTTCAATATGTTAAATAAATAATAAAATAAACAAATAAATTTAAATTATCAAGATCAATAATCAATCAAACAACTAATGTTTCCAAACAATCAAATAAGTTTGAATTGAAAGCACAATAACATTTAAACTAATCAAGCTTCAACCAAGCTCAAGTTAAGTTCGAACCAAGCTCAAGCCAAGTTTGAATTGAGAGCTCGATAACATCTAAATAAGTCAAGCTCAAGTCAAGTTTCAAACAAGCTCAAGTTCATAAAAAATAAATCAAGTCAAGCTTGAAAAATCATTTCAAAAGTTTGGTTCATTTTAAACTCGGCTTGGCTCGACTCGATTAACTTATCTCAAAACTTAACTCGGCTCGGCTCGGCTCGTTTATCCCCCTATTAATTTTTATCCTTATATGGCTATATATTTATATTTATATTTATATAAACAAATTTATTCATCGAGAAAATTCATTAAGAAAAGCAGGAGACAGACATTAATTATTGAGAAAAGGCACTATTGAAGCTTGGAAGCTGTGGGGTCCCCACCGTCCTTCACCTCCCCTTTCACAAGTCCGGCGAAGAGCTCGCCTGGATCATAGTAAATTTCCACTTCTTCCACCTTCAACTCCTCGTCCACCCTGAGGACGCCGACGCCGGTGAACTCCACTTTCTCGCCGGTCGGGGCGTGGCCCTTGTAGGGCCCCTCCATGTACCCCCAGTGCCGGAACTTGAAGGCGACGACTGGCGGCGGGGAGTACACGGCGAGCACCTCCCACGCGAAGCCTCGGGGCAGCGCGACACGGAAGATATCATGCGACGACTCGAACGTCTCGGCGTTGGGGTTGTAGTAGGGGCGGAGCTCGGCCGGCAGCGCCGAGCGCAGCAAAGCGTTGTAGCTCCCCGCCGCCAGCAGTTCCTCCCCTGTCAACGCGACTCCGCCGTTGACGGAGAAGCGGTACTTGGTTGGGTGGATGGACTTGAAGTCGGCGAGACACGTCTTGTGCGAGAGCTCCATCTCCCACGTCTTGACGGCGTTCTGCACCGTCTCCTCCAGCGACCCCTTCGGCCACTCCTGCAAATTAAATGATCAAAAGGACTGCGATTCGCCGCCACGAAGAACCAAAATTTAATCCATCGCAAAATTGTACGTTGGTCCTCTCGCGTTCGAAGAGGTCGTTGACGAGGTCGTAGGTGGGAGGCGCGCCGTGGCGCCACTGGGTGTGCTTCTCGCCGTCGCCGGAGAGATGAGACCGGTACTTGTCGCCCTCCTCCGCCATCTGTTCGATGAAATGTCTAGGCGAAGACGCAGAGAGCAGCGACCTCTCTCCACCTCTTTATATGGACTAAAGGATCAAATTAATCAGCTCAGAGCCTTTAGTCCGACCATAGGACAGTGCTGACCCACTTATTTTACATGTGCAATGATGAAAAATAATCCATCTTCTGATCTATATTTAATTTACAGACCAAAAGATCCGCGCTCTAAATTTATTGCCTCACAGGGAGGGCGCATTTGGTTCGCCTAAGAATGCTATTATCAAGTAGGTATGAGTTCAATGTCTTTCTGGTTGTCACAATCTCTCTTTCTAGCAATGTCAAAGTCTCATAACTTACCTTCCTTCCATATTATGAAGTGAAAGAAAAAGAACACCGAATTGACTATTTCACCCTGGACCAAATTTATTAACATAATTAGAAAAATAATATAGAAAATAATAATACAAATGAGGAAAAAAGTAATGTAAATAAATATTAAAAAAAGAAAGTAATTTGTTTTTAAAAAATAACTTTTAGAGATTGAAAATTATTAAAATAGTAAATATTTAAGATTGATGTATATGTAATAAATAAAATATAT